>NC_133507.1:54700000-55370000 GCF_049354715.1 Callithrix jacchus
AGCTGCTGGAGGTGCTTTTTTGTAAAATTCCTGTGTGTTTTTTTTTTCCAAAGAATTCTCAGAGTACATCCAGGAGGCGATAGATAGATATTAACATTACAAATACTCCTGATGGCTGGAAAAATAATCTGGGATGCAGTGGACCCATGTTACCTGTTATTTCTTTTTTTTTTTTTTTAATTTTTTATTGGATTATAGGTTTTGGGGTACATGAGCAGAGCATGCAAGACAGTTGCGTAGGTACACACATGGCAGTGTGCTTTGCTTTTCTTCTCCCCTTCACCCACATTTGGCATTTCTCCCCAGGCTATCCCTCCCCACCTCTGTTATTTCTTTAAAACTGTGGGTTCCCATATTCTTTCAGATCCTCAAATTCAGGGCTTACTTAGAGGGTGTGCAGGGCTCTGTGTTTTTAACAAGCACCCTGATGATTCTTATTATCAAATCTGGAAAACATTGCAATAGATAAAAAGTGACACTGCCCGAAAGAGAGCTGCTATAATTAGCACCTGAATAATTAACAGCTGTCTCCTGTTCACATCCCCAAGCAGAATGGAAGGCTCATCTGTCACTTAGAGCAATTTTTCTCTTTTCTCCCAATTGTAGTGCAGATGGTGACTTTGCTATTGTCAAGTTCACCAAAGTGCTCCTGGACTACACTGGCCACATCACATGGACACCTCCAGCCATCTTTAAAAGCTACTGTGAGATCATCGTCACCCACTTTCCCTTTGATGAACAGAACTGCAGCATGAAGCTGGGCACCTGGACCTATGATGGTTCTGTCGTGGCCATCAACCCGGTAGGTGGTGGCCACATATGATAAGGGTGGCTTCAGGAAAAGTGTGATTCGGGCCTCCAACTTTCCCCTGGATAATCATAGGCTCTCAGGACCAGTTAGAACTTGGGGTGTTACCCAAGGTAGAACATCCCAAGTTCTAACTGGTCCTGACAGCCTATGATTATCCAGGGGCTTTCCGTACCAGTTAGTTGGTTTGAGTTATTTGGGAAGGGAGAACTAAATGGGAGCTTAAATTAATTTCCCACACCCAGGCTCAGTCTCAAGAATTTTGATGGAATGGCTCTGGGGTGGCGGTAGCATCAATATGCTTTAAAGCTCCCAGGTGACTTGAATGTGTAGACAAAATGGAGAATGCCACTAGTCCAAACCCCTTTATGTCATAGGAAAGGAATCTAAGACCCCAAAGCTGTAGTGCCTCAGAGTCCCTCCTGGGTGTGTGACCCACAGAGCTGGAATCTGTGGCCTTGTCACTGCTGGTTACAAGACGCTGCCCCAGGAGTTTGACATGCCTGGGATTTCCAAACTCCATTTTCTTTCTCAGGAAAGTGACCAGCCAGACCTGAGCAACTTCATGGAGAGCGGGGAGTGGGTGATCAAGGAGTCCCGGGGCTGGAAGCACTGGGTGTTCTATTCCTGCTGCCCTGACACCCCCTACCTGGACATCACCTACCACTTCGTCATGCAGCGCCTGCCCCTTTACTTCATTGTCAACGTCATCATCCCCTGCCTGCTCTTCTCCTTCTTAACTGGCCTGGTGTTCTACCTGCCCACAGACTCAGGTGGGTGCGGTTGCCATGACTGCTGCTGCTGACGCTGATAGGTCTCGTGCTGCTATTTTGGGGAAAGCCAGAAATAATCATGTGCTAACAAACAGGCGGATCGACCCAAGTCGTCATCACTGGGAGAGTGCATTTGCTGAGTGGGTGTGTGCCGTGGTGAGAGGCACTGTGAGTGGAGCTCACAGCTGGGGCAGACGTCCAGAACGGCAGAGAGTCGAGTTGAACATGACCCTGTAGATGCACATTATAGCTCAGGCTGGTTCAAGTGTATGAAGCACCAATACCTATTTGCTGAATACCAACTGTGTGCCCAGAAATGTGCTGGGTAAGGCGTGTGGCCCCAGACATTTCTCATGCCACTTTTTCTATGAAGTCACTTTCTATATGCTGACTAATCCTGGTCTTGCTCCTTTACCCACTGCTCACCACCTGATTTTGCATATCTCTTTTCCAGATGGTGGTATCTTGCACGCAAAGCCCTACTTCCCAAGTGCCCATTCTTCCTCATATCAGCCTGGATGACTTACTTACCTCCTACTGAGCAGTCACATCTGTGACATAATTTTATTAAACAACAACAATCTACCAGAAAGGAGGAAAGCGCACCCGTATGCCTGCCACCAAGCCACTATTTAGAAACAATTGATGGCAGACAAGTTCAAAAAAAAAAGAAAGATGATACAGCTAGACCTCAAGCTTATGACAGGTAGCAACTTTTATCAAAATGACTTTTTAAAGAACCCACAAAAGTTTAAATCCAACTTGCCAATGAGGAAAAAAGATTATTCATTTACTCATTCAATGAACATTTGTTGAACAAATATTACATGGCAGACAGACGTAGAGAATAAGACAGAAAGTGCCTCACCCCACGGAGTGCATGTTCCAGTGACTGCACTCAGGTTTTTGTTTTTGTTCGGAGACTGGGTCTCACTCTGTCACCCAGGCTGGAGTACAGTGGTGTGATCATGGCTCACTGCAGCCTCAACCTCCCACGCTCAAGTGATCCTCTCACCTCAGCCTCCTGCGTAGCTGAGACTACAGGCATGTGTCATCACACTCGGCTAATTTTTGTATCTTTTGTAGAAACGAGGTTGCACCATGTTGCCTGGCCAACCTTGAACTCCTGGTCTCAATCTCCCCACCTCAGCCTCCCAAAGTGCTGGGATTACAAGTGTGAGCCACTGTGCCTGTTGTGCATTCATTTTTAAACAGATTATCAAAAACACGTTTTTTTTTTTAACTTTCCAATCAAATGATACTTTTTTACATTAAAAAAATAAATAAATAGAGATGGAGTCTTGCTATGTTGCCCAGGCTAGTCTTGAACTCCTGGCCTCAAGTGATTCCCCTGCCTTGGCCTCCCAAGGTGTTAGGATTATAGGCATGAGCCACTGCACCCAGGCCCTCAGATGAAAGTTTTTAAAGTAAAAACACTGTCAGGGCATTATGGGAATGAACCAGAGTCTCTGGTTAGTTAAATTATATTATATATTAAGTGAAATGTGCTTGAAAAGCATGTAGGGGCTGGGCACAGTGGCTTGCACCTGTAATTTCAGCATTTTGGGAGGCCAAGTCAAGTGGATCACTTAAGGTTAAGAGTTCGAGACCAGCCTGGCCCATTTCTACTAAAAATACAAAAATTAGCTGCACACGGTGGCACGTGCCTGTAATCCCAGCTACTTGGGAGGCTGAGGCAGGAGAATCACTTGAACCTGGGAGGCAGAGGTTGCAGTGAGCTGAGATTGTGCCACTGCACTCCAGCCTGGGCAACGGAGAATAGGAGAAGGCTTCCAGGCAGAATTACAAGACTCTGTTTCAAAAACAAAACAAAACAAAACAAAACAAACAAAAAACACTATGCTTGATAAATATTGGCTATTATTATTAATCAAGAAATTTTATATAACTGGATGAATATTTTGTATTTGTAATTGTCTTCTTTTTCACTTTGAAAGATTTTCCTACCCACCAGGTAGATTTGACAATTTCTTGTTTGTATCTACTCTGTATCCTATACATACATACATATTCTACACATATTCTAGCATCCAGAAGCAGCCAGTAGGGAAAGCTTCATACTTGAAAGCAGGTAACACGAGGGTTACCAGGAGCACCACACAGCGAGGCCAGCCAGGGAAAGTCCGCCCTAGAGCTTCTCTGCTGCATCTAAGGTGGTCAAGCATCACAAAAATACCTCAGTGTCATTCGGCCCCTGACTTTCCTGCTGCCGAGTTTGCCCAGCCAACACCCTCCTGAGATCAAAGGGTCTACAGAAAAGAGGCAGAGGCTGGGGAAATCTCTGCTCCCTTAGAATGCAGACCAGAACAAGAAGTAAGTGAGAAGACAAACTTCCTTTTATATGAAAATGAGACAGTGAGTGGTACAAAACCACTGTATCAGAAGATCACCTGGGATGCCAGGAGTTCTCCTTGGCCTCTCAGATTCTGTCATTTTCTCGGGTTCGGTCTTACAGCTTCCTCCTTTATTAATAACAGAATGCCCATTCATCTGCTGGGTGATAAGTAGGCCCGAGATGATTCCGCTTTATAAGGTTTAGTGCATTCTGCTGCAAAAGAAACAACTGCCACACCAAGTCTAGCTTGTCCACCCAGAGCCCCTCTCAGTTCCCTGGGTTCCACCAAGAAATAGAAATCTGGAGCATGAGATGAATCTTGTTCTATATCCTGCTTGGCAGCCTCTAATGAAAATGCTTGCCACTGGCGGCTGTCAGAAAAATTAAGGCATGGAAGTTACCTAGGAAATTCTGTAGAGAAAAATGCATTGAGATTTCCCAGAATAATGCTCTGAGAACATGCTGGTCACACTCCTCTTACCCTTGGGTTTCAGTGGTGACTGCGTTTGCTTGGGCTGCCACACAAACCACAGACTGAGGGGCTTAAACAACAGAAATGTCTTTTCTCACAGTTCTGGAGACTGGAATTCTTTTTCTTTTCTTTTTTTTTTTCTCTCTCTCTCTCTCTTTTTTCTTTCTTTCTTGATGGAGTCTTGCACTGTGGCCTGGGCTGGAGTGCTGTGGTGCGATCTCAGCCCACTGCAACCTCCGCCTCCCAGTTTCAAGCAATTCTCCTGCCTCAGCCTCCCAAGTAGCTGGGATTACAGGTGCCTGCCACCACGCCTGGCTAATTGTGTGTGTGTGTGTGTGTGTGTGTGTGTGTGTGTGTGTGTGTGTTTTTAGTAGAGACAAGTTTCACTATGTTGACTGGGCTGATCTCAAACTCTTGACCTCGTTATCTGCCTGCCTCAGCCTCCCAAAGTGCTGGGATTACAGGTGTGAGCCACTGAGCCTGGCCTGAGACTGAATTCTAAAATCAAGGTACCAGCAGGGTTGGTTTCTTGTGAGACCTCTCTCCTTGGTTTATAATAGCCATCATCATCCTGTGCCCCATGGCCTTCCCTCAGTGCATCTGCGTCCTAATTCCTCTTCTTATAAGGACACCGGTCATACTCGATTAGACCCCTGCCCCATATGACCTCATTTTCACTTAATTACCTCAGTCACATTCTGAGGTCCCAGGGCTCAGGACTTCCACATATAAATGGCGGGGTGGGGGGAACACTGCAGCCCATCCCAGATAGGTGGTTGTGAGTTTTTTTGTTTGTTTTCTCTTTCCAGGGGAGAAGATGACTCTGAGCATCTCCGTCTTACTGTCTTTGACTGTGTTCCTTCTGGTCATCGTGGAGCTGATCCCCTCCACGTCCAGTGCCGTGCCCTTGATTGGAAAATACATGCTGTTCACCATGGTGTTCGTCATCGCATCCATCATCATCACTGTCATCGTCATCAACACACACCACCGCTCACCCAGCACCCATGTCATGCCCAACTGGGTGCGGAAGGTGAGTTGCCGCAGCCCCTGCAGACTCCGCACAGGGGGCACAGCTACTGGCCTCCGTTTGCAGGTATCAGTGGGTTTCTAGCTAACCCCTGGGGCTATTTAGGAACTAAGTTCTTTTTGGGCTTTAGGGAATTTTTGGAAGAAACTTTCTTTGGCCTCTTTTTAGGAATAAACAACTGCAGCCTTCCCAGAGAGAAAAGAAAAACAGAATTAACAAAGCTCATTCCAAATGCAAGTTTGAAGAATCTCTTTGATTAGAAAAGATCAACAAACGCTGCCTTTTATTGAAATGCCATGACATTTTCGAGATTTCTTTTGTATGTCTTCCAATTTGTGAACAGAGTGGCTTATTTTTGCTGGTGAAATCATCTGCTGAGAATAGAATGAGGGCAAGAGAGGTGGGGGTTCCTGATGGGAGAGGGTCAAAAAGTGAGTTTTACTGATGCACTTGGTCTCAAATATTTATGTTATGAATTTAAAATTTTAACATTTAAAATGTCTTTTTTTTTGGATAAAACTTTACGGAGACACTGAAGTCCAGGATCTTTTGTATAGAATGTAAAATAGTTGTCAGGAATTGACAGAAGCAGCTACTGCTCACAATGTACTCTTTTAAGAGGAGAATAAGAGTCCCTGTTTCCATAAAGGCTATTAGATGACGCCTGGCAATACTTGTACTGCAGTTTCTTCAGGAACAGGAAACAGAAGAAAACAGTCTAGCTGTTTTGTGGGATATATCTGAAGTGGAGGGGCCCTTTCTTTAACCATTTGATCCTGGTGACACATTGCTAGTGCATTTTCCATACCTGAAGGGGATGCTGAAGCTTTTAAGCGCATTGGTGGCCTAAGGTCAATGACTGCACACGGGCTCCCTCCAGTGGCGAACTTCTCACATTACAGAATCATCGCGGTTAACCATAGTCATTTCACAGGACCCGGATACAGAGGGATCTTTGAAAAAATCTAGTATAGTTCTTTTGTTTTAAAGGCAAAGAAGCTGAAAAATACTGAATGACTTGCCCCAAATCACATTGATAATTCAAAGATAGAGTTTTATGCTTGCTTCACGAACAATAATTCTCACGCATGGATTTCTTTTTTATGTTAGGTTTTTATCGACACTATCCCAAATATCATGTTTTTCTCCACAATGAAAAGACCATCCAGAGAAAAGCAAGACAAAAAGATTTTTACAGAAGACATTGACATCTCTGACATTTCTGGGAAGCCTGGGCCTCCACCCATGGGCTTCCACTCTCCCCTGATCAAACACCCTGAGGTGAAAAGTGCCATTGAGGGCATCAAGTACATCGCAGAGACCATGAAGGCAGACCAGGAGTCCAACAACGTAAGCTCTGTGGCTTGAAACCAATGCCTCTGGGTTTAAATGTCCAAACGCATGAGCACAGACGATGGGTCTGGCTTGACAAGTAGGTGGCATGCAACGGGCAGCTACTGACCTAAGATGGACCCTGGTGACCACCCCTAGACCACCTTAGTAAGGTATCACTTTGTAAATAATCTGTTCAAAAAATAAAGATAATGCCATCTAAGGGATGGGAGGACTTTGAGATCTACAAATTGAAGGGCCCTTAGATGATATAAAGCACGAACGTTGCGAGTCCAAAAACCACCTAGGGAGACTGTCTAACATTTTCCTCTCTCCCAGGCGGCTGAGGAGTGGAAGTACGTTGCAATGGTGATGGACCACATTCTCCTCGGAGTCTTCATGCTCATCTGCATCATTGGAACCCTGGCCGTGTTTGCAGGTCGACTCATTGAATTAAACCAGCAAGGATGAGCAGAAACTGAGTTGAGCTTAGCTCTGCCCCAGAATCTACCAGAGCAGAGAAGGGCAGGAGAGGAAGGTTTGTCTACTTGCTACACTCTCATTTATCAAACATGTAATATCCTGTACTCATTATTAATGGTAAGATTTATATTTATGTAAGTTTGTGGCTTTGAAGTGTTTTCACATTGCTTCTCCTTTTAGTCCTGCTGTCTCCCGGAAGAGTGAAGCTTCTTTAGTAAATGAAACTGATCACTAAAAAAACCGTTCATTTCCAGTGTCTGGAAGAGTTTTGCTCAGGATAACCGAGGTTTTCTGTTGCATTGTCATTGCTGTTTTATTTATATGTTTACTTATTTTGTCTAACCGCTAGACTACTAAGGAGTTGCTGTTGTTATTTTATAAATGAAGTGTATTCTTTGCCTGAGAGTCAGATTGTACCTACTAGGAAAACTCCATCTACCAGTCCTGAAGAGATAAGTCATTTGATTTGGAGAGAGAGGAAGCCATAGAAATGAAATAAAACAAAATGAAAACTGCATCAAAAATCCATGGAGTTTTTTGTTTATTTTTTGAGATGAAGTTTTACTCCTCTCACCCACGCTGGAGTGCAGTGACACGATCAGAGCTCACTGAAACCTCCACTTCCCAGGCTCAGATGATTCTTCTACCTCAGCCTCCCAAGGTAGCTGGGACTACAGGTGCACCTCACCACAACCAACTAACTTGTGTATTTTTTGCAGAGATAGGTTTTTGCCATGTTGCCCAGGCTGCAAACTCCTGGGCTCAGGTGATCTGCCCACCTTGGCCTCCCAAAGTGCTGGGATTTCAGATGTGAGCCACTGCCCTTGACAACAACAACAACAACAAAAATCCATGTTTTAAAGCAGATTTCTAGACCTGGGAAGTCAGGGAAGGTTTGCCTGTCTCATATAGCACCTGGGCTCGATTATCAGGGTCTAGAGGGAAACAAGTCCTAACAGTAGGGCACAGGCACTATGGAAATTGTCTGCCTGTATGGTTTTACTCCATCTCATACCCTTCCTAAAATCCTGTCATGTCCCTATTTTACAAATGAGAAAACTGAATTTCAGGGAGGTTATGTTCTTTGCTTAAACTAAAAGAACTGAGATTTGAATCCAGACTTTGAGATTCCAAAACAACTCCGAGCTGGATCAGTCCATCTGTTCACTGGCTCTCCCGGCCACCCCTGGCTTCATCAAGGCCATTCTGCAACTGCTCAGTGTTTCTGAGAACGTCAGCCTTAGAAAAAACTATCTTTCTGTCTTCCCAATTAAAATTCCTGCCTTTCCCCCCCCAGCCCTTATTCCAATCATACTTGAGGTTCAAGTCCTATAAATAAAACCAAAAATGTATGTATAAAACACATCATCACCATTTAAAAAATTCTGAAGTAAGTAGAAGAGAAAATGATTTCTTTTCACCTTGTAAACTTTAATTCACAATACAGTTTACCCAAGAACTAGAAACTGTGCAGCTATGGGCCAGGCATAGTTGATGGCCTACAAATCACCATAACCCAACTGTATTTGTCAGGGTTCTCCAGAGACATAGAACCAATAAGATACGTGTGTGCATCACAGTTACTGGTTCTGGGTAAACTATATTATGGATTAAAGTTTACAAGATGAAAAGAAATAATATATATGAGAAATAATAAATATATATATGAGGCTGAGAAATCTCATAACAGGTTGTCTGCAAGCTGGGATGCCAGTAGCATGGCTCCGTCCAAATCTCAAGTCTTCAGAAGCAGGAAAGCCCATGGTATAATTCTCAGTCCAAGGCTGAAGGTCCAAGAACCCAGAAGGAACATCAGTCTAAGTCCTAGAGTTCGAAAGCTGGAGAGCTGGAGGTTGCATTCATTGCAACCTCCACCTCCCACCTTCCTCAGCCACCCGAGTAGCTGGGACCATAGGCAAGCACCACCATGGCTGGCTAATTTTTTGCATTTTTGGTAGAGACAGGGTTTCACCTTGTTGCCCAGGGTTACAGCTCATGGATCATCATATAATTGCACATCTGGCCATTCCCCTTCTATGCAAAGTGCATGCTCAGGTGTACTGCCTGAAGTTCTGCCCACTGAGAAGATTTTCCTTCACCAGTGTCCTTCAGGGCTGTAGTGCTGCAGCTGTCCACTTTCAGATGGTGCCTGCATCTCATGCAGAACCATCTGTGAACCAGGACCTTTTCTTCTCTTCCTCTTCAGCTGATCATAGGGTACTTCCCATGAGGCAATAGATGCAGGTGGGGAGAAGACAGGGTAGCAAGAGTAGAAACTATGGGCATTTGGGCCACTTCATGTAACTTACTTGTGTCTGCAGGGCCTGCTTGAGCCTGATCATGTATACTACTTCCATTTAATGATGGAACACTGCTGTGCACACCGACTTTATGGCTTGGTAGGTCAGATAACACCCGGTTCATGAGAGCCAGATCAGGTTGTGTGGTAACTTGGTGGCCCACGGTCTAGCATTTAGTTTCTACTAAGGCCAAGAACTATCTGTCAAAAGGAGAGTACTTATCTGCAGATAATGGCAGGGCCTTGCTCCAGAATCTTAGGGCCTCTGCTGTGATTCTCCTATACCCTCCCTGTCTGCCACTGACCCCTCAAGCACCATCAGATCTGCTGGATTGTATGGCCCACGTGGCACAGCAGCTTGCACAGCAGCCTGGACCTGTTGCAGAGCCTTCTGCTGTTCTGGGTTCTACTCAAAACCAGCAGCTTTTTTTTTTTTTTTGAGACGGAGTGTCGCTCTTGTTACCCAGGCTGGAGTGCAATGGCGTGATCTCGGCTCACCGCAACCTCCGCCTCCTGGGTTCAGGCAGTTCTCCTGCCTCAGCCTCCTGAGTAGCTAGGATTATAGGCACGCACCACTGCGCCCAGCTAATTTTTTTTGTATATTTAGTAGAGACGGGGTTTCACCATGTTGACCAGGATGGTCTCGATATCTTGACCTCGTGATCCATCCGCCTCGGCCTCCCAAAGTACTGGGATTACAGGCCTGAGCCACCGCGCCCAGCCAACTAGCAGCTTTTTTAGTCACTTGGTAGATGAGCCTGAGTAACACACTCGAATGAGAAATATGTTGACTCCAAAATCTAAGCAGGCCCACTAGTCAGGAGTTCGAGACCAGCCTGGCCAACATAGTGAAACCCTATCTCCACTAAAAATACAAAAATTAGCCAGGTGTGGTGGCACATACCTGTAATCTTAGCTAAGGCAGGAGAATCACTTGAATCTGGGAGATGGAGTTTGCAGTAAGCCGAGATGGAGCCCCTGCACTCCAGCCTGAGACTCAGTCTCAAAAAAAAAAAGAAGGAATCCTGTCATTTGTGACAACATGGATGAACCTGGGGGATATTATGCTTAGTAAAATAAGCCAGACAAATAAAGAAAAATCTACAGGATCTCATTTATCTGTGGCATCTAAAAATGTAGACCTCACCGAAACAGAATAGAATAGTAGTTATCAGGGATTGGGAGATGCAGGGGAAGTCAAAGATGCTGGTCAGAGGGTACAAACTTTCAGTTACTAGATAAATATGTGCTGGGGTCTAATGTACAGCACGGTAACCATTGTTAATCATACTGAATCGTATACTTAAAATTTGGGAAAAGAGATCTTAAATGTCCTCACACACACACACACAAAGGGTGAGTATGTGAGGAGATGGGTGTGTTAATTACCATGATTGTAGTGTACCAAATCATCACCTTGTACACCTTAACTATGTAGAATTTTTATTTGTCAATCACACTTCAAGAGAGATGGGGGGGCATGGGGAACAAAACAAAAAGGGCATTAGGACTGTGTACATGGGGGACCTGGCAGTGGGAGGCTGGCTGGCTGGGCAGGGAGAAGACAGTGCTGTGAGCCTATGAGGGGTCCAGGGGCATGTCAGGGGTGTGTTAGAGGAGCTCAGGTTCACCCTCAATAACCCCATTTGTCTGTGCAGTTTGGAGTCAGGACATGATGGGGGGCAGAGCCTACCTCCTATTTCTCTCTACTATCGAGGAGAGAGAAAGCTCTCAAATCTGTAGCATTTGGGGAAATTATCATGATAGAATGATCTCTTTGAAGATTTTCATAATCCTTTTGTATAAAATTAGTATCAATTTATAATCCTGTTTTTCTGTCCCTGTTCTACTGATGGTCACATGATGCCTCTTAGAATAAAAAGGTGCGGTACTCTAAGTAAAGCTGCATTATCAGAATTTATACTGTATAAAATATTTGCATTTTTAGAAAATTATTTATTTATCTTAAGGGCTAGAATTGATTGTCACAGTCATGCATTCACAGACTTATAACAATGTATTGAAATAATCATTAGGTTAGAATGATGGGATAATGACATTTTTCAGAATTTTCTGTAAGATTATTCTCAACGAATATCTATAAATGTGAAACGTGAAGAATCTAAGCCTTTGTAACTTTTTAAACCTTGAGAATAGACGATACATGTTCTTATATCTAATTCGACTCTAGGACTAATGTTCTCTCAGCATTACTTTAAACGCAATAAAGTAAGACTAGAGAAGCATCAACTGACTTGTAACTAGTTGTTTTCTTTAACACTGGAGTGTTACTGTCAATTTTATGTATCTAATGAAAATAGCAAGACATCCTTCTATCCCTGAGCTGGGCCAAATAAAAACCCTTTCTTTTTTTACAGGCACAAACTAGGTGTGGATCTGGTGTGGTGATTGCTGAGGGTTGGGTCCTCTTTTGGCCTGTGTGGCTTCTTATGCAAGTATAGAAAGCATGTGTCCGGCCGGGTGCGGTGGCTCAGGCCTGTAATCCCAGCACCTTGAGAGGCTGAGGCGGGCAGATCATGAGGTCAGTAGTTTGAGACCAGCCTGGCCAATATTGTGAAACATCATCTCTACAAAAAATACAAAAATTACCCAGGCGGCAGTTGCCTAAGGTAGGAGAATCACCTGAAACCAGGAGGCGGAGGTTGCGGTGAGCCGAGACAGCACCATTGCACTCCAGCCTGGGCAGCAGAGTGAGACTGCTTTTTTTTTTTTTTAATTTTTACAGAAAGAAAGCAACCAAGTGCCTGCATGCATTTGTTTTGGCCCACTGCTCTTTATCCCACTCGGCTGAGAGTCCTGGAGGATGGTTCCAAGGCCCCATGAGGCATTAACCTGTCACTTGACTGCAGACTGAGCTCATGGTTGGGTCACTGTCTTTCTTTTGCAAGTCTCTTATCCCATTTGAAGTTCATTTTTCCAACACAAAGTAATTTTCATGGTGGTAGCATGCCCAATAAAACCATCATGAGTAAAATCTGATGAAGATTCTAAACGCTTGGCTGTAACATACCTGTTAAAAGCGTGGCTGCGTCAAGTAGTCTTCTCTGCTTCTCAGTGCTAATATGAACCCCTCAGCTGCAGTAAACACAGCCCTTTTGTTGCTCTTGCTTCTGTTTCTGTCTTCCTGAGATACCTCTCCCTGCTCCCACATTAACCAATGACTTGTTTCAGCTCATCCAAATTCACAAACTCACGCTGAATCCCTCATCTTCAGACGTCTAAGTTTCTCTCTTGGGCCAGCAAAGCACTGGTCTTATTTTGTCTTACATTGCAGTGACTTCTTTGTCTAATGCACAGCAACTCCCTGTCCTCACAATTGCATTAACCCATAAGCTGTTTCCCATGGCATGGCTTTTCACCAATTTCTGCAGAGCACCCATCACTCAGTGGACACAAAGTCAATGTTCATTAAATTGAAGAGACAGTAGTCTCTGCCCAAGCCCGGGGGAATTAATCAACCAGTAATCGAGCCCCTGTTGTTCACCAGCCCACTGTACTCGTATAGATGTTCCAAGTATAAAGCAAATGGAAGAGTGCTAGTCTCTGTTCTCTGGTGCAATCTAATTGGGGTGGTGTAAACATAGACAAGACACATGCTACACTGAGAGGCAATCCTTCAGTGTAGAAAGATTTTGCAAAAGCAAAAATGCTTTTGCTTGATTTAACATTGTCATTAAATTCTGCAAGTCCCTTCATCTCCTTTATTTATCTTTTTTTCCAAGCCTACCTCCTGCTTTTCAAATCTGCCCTCTCCTCGTCATTCCCATGGCCACTGCACTGGCCTACCTTGTCATCGCTTCATATCCGAATCCCTGCAGTAGCATCCGTATCAGTCTTTTCTATTCTGAACATTGACATTCTCCAATATCCACTGGAAACAGCAAGGCCCATTCCAGTTTGAAGCTCTCAGGTAACTGACTCTCCCTCATCCTTCGTGGGAGAGAATCATTGCCTGATGCCAGCTCTTCCTGGTTGCATTCAAGGCCTTCTCTGCTCTGATTCCACATTTTCTGGCCATCTTCAGCTCCCTATGTTCAAATCATTTGTATCAGTTCATTAAATAAATCAGCTGACATTTATTGGTCTTCATGATTATCAACTGGGGAAGGACAGTCATTCCTTGGTATAATAGCACCATTGTCTGCTTTTTCAAGACAAAATGAATCTAAAACCCCATGCCCTTTTCCTTTCCAGTGTCAAATGACTTATTTGCCGCAGAAGTTTTTAGGGTGCTGTGAAGCTGATGAAGCAAAGAAACCACACGGCTCCCTTGGCACAGAATGGAGGGAGGACAAGGAAAGCAGACCAAATATAATCATAAAGTGGGTTGGCCTTCTGCTCTCCCTTTAGTGGGAAATGCTTAAGGTTTCTTGGTCTAAATCTTTTTTCCCCTGAAGATACGGCACTCTTTGCCATTTGTAGCTGGGCATGTGTTTGACATGCAAGGCTGCCTTGGGTCTGGAGAAGTGATTCAGTCTACAGCAGATGCTGCTTCTCTTATATTGGCTTAGTAGCTTTCTAAGAAAATGAACATAATGCCTTACTTTATTCTTGATACTCTTTTTTTTCCCAAGACAGAATCTTGATCTGTCACCCAGGCTGGAGTGCAGTGGTGCAATCTCAGCTCATTGCAACATCCACCTCCCAGGTTCAAGCAATTCTCCTGCCTCAGCCTCCCAAGTAACTGGGATTACAGGCACCTGCCACCACACCTGGCTAATATTTTTTTTTTTTTTTGTATTTTTAGTAGAGACAGGGTTTAACCATGTTGGCCAGGGTGGTCTTGAACTACTGACCTCATGATCTGCCTACTTCTGCCTCCCAAAGTGCTGGGATTACAGGCATGAGCCACCACGCTCAGCCTCTTGATACTCTTCAACTTTATTTCTCTCAAACTTTAAAGTGCCCCAACCCTAATCTGGATACTTCAAAGGATTCTAGCTCAGGTATGGGTTGGATTGTTAAATGCCCAAATGAAATTTTAGAAAATAACCAATTCATAGCAAGATAAAGTATAATTTTTTAGTTCATAAAATCTAACTGAAAGGTAGGGATATTCATCTTCCTAATTGAAAGAGTAAACTCAATTCTAAAGTTGTATGATTACCTAGCCTAGTGAAAAGATTAAAGTTTGGTGATACAGCTGTACCTAGTAGAACTGAGGCTGTATCTGAGACTGACTACACTTACCTGATACAGGCCTCTCTGTAAGCTTAGCCAGCTGATGGACCCTCAGCTGGGGTAGTCAAGGGAGGCTTACCTGAGGCAGTGATGGTTGAACTGAACTCTGAAAAATGAGTTGAGGTTAACAGGGCAAAGGTGGGAAAAGAATTGTCTTTGTTCAATAGACTTGAGAGTATGAGGGCCCTGATGTAGGAAAATGTGTAGAATTTGCCTCCAAAGACTGACGAAAGTCAGATAACTGGAATCAGAGTGAGGGGAGGGGTGGTGCAGCCAGCATGTGTCTGCAGAGGTGCACGGGCCTGGACCACCTGGAACATTTGGATCAAAATATTTAACCTCCAAAGAAGGTACAGACAGCCAATAAGCATATGAAAATATGCTCAATATCATTTCCCGGAAATGCAAATCAAAACCACAGTGAGATGCCGCTGTCACCCACTGAGATGACTACAGTGAAAAAGAAAGATCATAACAAGTGTCAACAGAATGTGGAGAAATGAGAGCCCTCATATGTTCTTGCAGGGAATGTGAAGGGGCACTGCCACACTGGAAGAGGTGGCAAACAGTTCAACAGAGTCACCATTTGACCCGGCGTTCCACTCCTACGTACATATCCAAGATAAATAAAAACACAATTTAAAAAAGCTTATCTGGGATATCCAGATGTGCACGGATGCTCAGAGCAGCATTGCTCATAAAAGCCCAAAAGTGGAAATGACCCAAAAGGCCAAGTGAGAGAGAAACAAAATGTGGTATACACATACGTACGAGTTTCTAGGGCTGCTGCAGCAAAGTGAACCACAACCTACACAACAGAAACGTGTGGTCTCACTGCTCTGAAGGCCAGAAGTCTGAGGTCAAGGCATTGGGGTGGGTGATTCCTTCTGAGGGCTACAAAGAAAGGAGCTATTCCAGGCCTCTTTCCGTGGCTTGCAAATCCCTGTCGTTTTGTTTGAATGGCGTTCTCCCTATATGCATCACTGCATTGAAATTCTCTCTCTCTCTATAAGGACAGCAGTCACCAGATTAGGACCTACTTAACTCATTTTAGCTTGATTATCTTGGAAGATCCCATTATCAAATAAGACCACATTTTGAGGTGATGGAGGTTAGAACATCAACATATGAATTTCTGGAGGACACAATTCAACCCGTAACACTGTACAGTGGAATATTATTCAGCCATAAAAAGGAATGAAGTACGCTACAACATGGCTAAACCCTGGAGATATTATGATAAGTGAAAAAAGCAGACATGAAAGGCCACATGTTGTGTAATTCCCTTTATGTGGGATGTCCAGAATAGGCAAAGCTATCAAGGCAGCCAGGAGACTGCTGGTTACCTAGGCCTGGGAGTGATGTGTGTGGTAAAGGAAACAGGAATTGGAAGAGGGTGGGGGTGAAAATGTTCGAAAGTTCATTTTGTGATGGATGCGAAAACCCACTGAGTTGGGTACTTTAAAGTGTATGGTATGTGAATTATACATCAAAAAACTGTTAAAGGGGAAAAAGTTATATCAGAAAAAAACTTTCAGAGCTTATTGATCAGAAAAAGGTCTGTTTTCCTGTTTTTTAATTATTTTTTTTATTTTTTAGACAAAGTCTCACTCTGTTGCCAGGCTGGAGTGCAATGGCGTGATCTTAGCTCACTGCAACCTCCGCCTCCTGGGTTCAAGCAATTCTTCTGCCTAAGCCTCCCAAGTAGCTGGGACTACAGGCATGTGCCACCATGCCCAGCAAGTTTTTGTATTTTTAGTAGAGACAAGGTTTCACTATATTGGCCAGGCTGGTCTCAAACTCCTGACCTCATGATCCGCCTGCCTCAGCCTCCCAAAGTACTGGGATTACAGGCGTGAGCCACCGTGCCCTACCAAACCTAAGTGTTTTCTTTAAAAATTTGAGCTGAGACATGTCTGGGCCTCTGGGCCCTCCTTTCTCAGATGTGCTGGCACTGCAGGCTTTCACACACTTGATTTGTTCCATGGTGAGGTTTGTACAAAGTACAACATATTTTTGGAGAGATAAGTAGCAACTTTGTTTCTCTAATTTGTTTTCTTATATCATTTCTGAGAGAAGGGCCCACTGATAATCTTCTTGCCAGCTGGAAACATTAATTATACTTAAGTGTCTGGAAAATTAAGGTTTTTTTTTGTTTTTCCTCAAGGTAACTTTGTCCAGATTTGATAGCAGGTCATTTTTCTGGGGATTCCACGCTCCTCTCCGGGCAGAGGGAACCCAACCCCACCCTCTGCCCGGAGGATGTGTTAAGTGACACCAGCCTTACTCTTCTGCTTTAATATTGAATAAAAAAGAAGCTGAGCTACGGTTTTTAAGAGGCAACCAAAAGGGAGATGAGAATGAGATTGAGCAAGGATGGTTCTGCCCTAAACTGTCTGAGAAAGGGAGAGAAATGCGCCCACCAGCAGGCACGGTGCCTGTTGGAATAAACGGGAAGGTTCGTTTTGTGCTGAGTGCAGTCCCGGGAATGAATAATAGAAATTCTCATGAAAGGCTGAGAGATAGAGAGAGACACCTCGGGCCAGAGTTGGGCAGAGCCTATCCTGATTTAACTAGGGGCAGGAGGTGTCCAGAAGCATAGGGAGATTTTTGTCAACTAAGGAACAGTGCTGATGTGGCAAGAAGGGGAACAGGGCGGGCATGGAGCCCAGAGGGAAGCTGGAGGTGATCCCCGAACGCAGGCGGAGTAGAGAGTGGGCGGGCAATCGCAGCCCTGTCAAGACCAAGGGTGTTTGGAGGGGTCTGTGGTTCTGTAGTCTCCCACTGTCTACCTAGGAGGTGGCTGTGGCCTAGCCCTGGGGGTGGGGAGAGGAACGTTAGGGGAGCTTCTCCATAGAGGCCAGGAGAGGAAGGGGCTTCAGGAGCAAGAAAAGACAGCAGTGCTGGCCCTTGGGGTTGGCCTGTCCTCATCTTCCCTCTGTTCACTTTCCCATCTTCATGTTTGTAATGCAGTTAATTTGGAAACTTGTAGCCTCTTTTAGTTGAACTAAAGGCATCAAAGGAAGGGGGTATAGCTTGGTCCACATTGAGGCTGCCATTCTACAGAACAGCTGGGCAAGAAGGGAGCACAGCCTGAAATGAGAAAGTGAGAGAGGAGAAACTCAGTAGGGGTGGTTTGCAGAGCAGCTCCCCCCAAAGACAGATTCTGCAACCTTCCTATCATCCAGCACAGAAAACTAAGGCTGGAGTCATTCTTTACAAACATTGTTATGTGAACTCATCTTCCTGAACACATCTCTACCCAATTAACTCCCTAGCCCAACACTCTTTGTCTTTCCTCGTTTTCACAAATTACTATGTTTTGTCCAATTCAGTACGTAAGTAACAGACTCAGCTTCTTCAGGTCTTCATTTCCATATGAGGGCTTCTGTGCCACATACAACTTGTGTTAAGTGTACTTGTGTGTTTTTCTCCTGTTCATCTATCTTATATCAATTTAATTCTTGAGCCCAGCCAGGGACCCAAGGGGATGGAGGTGCAGTTCCACCTCCCCTACAGGTTCTGGTGACAAGGGAGGGACCCTAAAAGGCAGGGATGCCCACTAGCTCTGCAGCCTGGAGATGGGACTGGGGAGACCTGACAAAAGATGGCAGAACGTAGGAAATCTTACCCAGTCAGCTCTTAGATCTCTGTCCATAGTGGCCAGTCAAGAAAGGGAGGTAAACATGGTTCTTCGTCTTCTTTCCAATGCAGATTGATAGGAGAAAACATTTATAAGACTTAATTCCTTGAACTGTGACTCTCATGAATTTGGTTCCGAGTACCCACTGGTTTTTAATCACAGCCTTCCAGGAGTGATCCTTGTTTTCCTTGTCTCTGTCTTTTGCGTAGTTTGTCATAAGGAGGAAAATCATAAGATTTTGCTTTCATCTTGTTTTATGTCTGGAGAGCTCGTCTTGGGGACCAGTGAGGATATTCTCTGGTCTTTGCTAGGAGAAGTCACAGTCGCCAGGCTTGCTTCAGGCGGCTAGCCAGCTGGCTAGGAATCCAGAAACAAAGTTTATCTTTGTCCCACTGTGCCAGCTCTTAGGGGAGTCTCTCCTGATTGTCCCAACTTCATTGCCTTGTTTAAAAAGGTCTGGTCATTCTTAGGCTTTCATCGGAGCAATCTCGATGCAGAGGGGGACAGTGCGTTTTTGCACCCTCTTTTGCAGGCACTTCTTGAGCCCATGGTTAAGTCATAAGAGGCTTCTTGGTTTTAAGACATGAAAAGGCTTGTTGGTTTTTAGTCACAATTGAAATAAGTACACTTTTGAAAATTTGGACTTTTGTATCTAAAAGGGTTGTTGTTGTTGTTGTTAGTTTTGTTTTTCTGAGAGATGGAATCTCGCTCTGTTGCCCAGGCTGGAGTAGAGTGGCATGATCTTGGTACTGCAACCTCAGCCTCCCAGGTTCAAGCTATTCTCCTGCCTCCGTGTCCCAAGTAGCTGGGAGTCCAGGTGAGGGTCACCACACCCAAAGAATTTTTGTATTTTTTAGTAGAGATGGGGTTTCACTATATATTGTTCCAGGCTGGTCTCGAACTCCTGACTTCAGGTGATCCGCCCACCTTGGCCTCCCAAAGTGCTGGGATTACAGGCGTGAGTCACCGCGTGGCCAGTTGTTTGTTTTTAAAGGGTGCTCTCATCCTCAACTGTCCTATTAGGTACCTATGGGAAAATCAAATTAAACGACACAAAATGATATAATGGCTATGCTTAGCGATTCCCTTCGCAAGATAAAGAACACAGACTTAGAACAAAAGTTCAATCCACACCGCTATAAATTTTCCTTGGGTGGTGACACTGCAAAAGGCATTTATGTCACCAAAGCCCGGGACTTGGTGGGGGACCCCAGCGCTGAGGCTGCAGCGCATGCTGACCAGGAAGGCTCGGAGCATCTCAGGGCCATGAAAGAGCCTCCGCCCCCACGCAGGAGGTCCCCGAGACAGATCTGGAACTCCGCCCAGCCTTCAGGGTGGCAATGCACTGGCGACCTAACTACCTACCAGCTCCAGGAGCAGGCGAACCCTGCCGCGCTCAGCGCCCGGGCGCCAGGATTCTGACAAAGGGAGGCTGCGGCAATCTGCTAGGCTTCTTGTCTTTGACGGACTCAGATCTAGACCCAACCAACCAGAGGGGAGAAAGAAAACGGATTCAGAGACAGGAAATACAATCGGCTAAAAGCAGCGTTTAATAACCGCGTCTTAGCGAGGCCCGAGTGGCCGAGTCGCGTCACCTTCTCTTTCTGTGTAATGGGGCCAAGGAAGAAGCACGGTCCTGCTGTCCCGGGGCGCCTACTGCCCTGAGGCGCCTGCCCGCCACAGCCCCTCTCCTTCGGGTTTCCCAGCGGGAGCCACAGGGCAAGGGCACGGCCTCGCCGTTCCAACGCTCGCTTGAGCGCTAAGAAATCCTCGTCAGACTCCGCTCCGGGCTGGGAGGGCTGCGGAGTCCCTGGCGCAGCAAGCTGGCTCCAGCCGGGGTGGCGGTTCGCGCCCACGCACCTCCAGCCGGGGTCACCACCGGGAGGCGCTGCAACCATCACCTGCCTCGGGTTCTCCCAGCGCCCACCGCTTCCGCTGCCCAGTGACGGAGAGGAACGTACGGTGGGTGGGGAGGAGCACACACAGTACCCTGGAGAACAAACCTCACGCACGCGCAGGGCACCAGGATCCTCTAGCAACGACTCGCCTCAGGTTGCTGCAGAAGCTGCAGAAGGTACATCTAGCCCTGTCTGCATGGGATCCTTGGGCGGAAGGGAACATCTCTCATTCCAACCGGAGGAAATCCAAGCACTCCTGTGAATACCGCCGGCCCCAGCAGCAGTGAATCCACCCATCCCAGATTCGCCACCAGCGTCCAGACGGTTCTGTCCCCACAGGCCTTACCACTTGGCTCGCAGTGTTGACGCAGGACTGTCCAAAGGCTTTTGGCAAAGTTACTTCCCAAGCGTGCTTACTGTGGAAGGGTGAACAGCCGCCAAGACACCAACTGCAACACAAGTGCATAGGAGGTTAACAGCCACGTTTCTCTTCTGAATTGTGGGTAAAAGTGACAGTTTCCGGAAGATGATGCTTATAATTAGAAACTTAACTTTCCCCCACTTTTACCTTTTTAGATCCATGCCTCATTGCAAATACCTTCACTAAGATTGTCTTTTTTTCTTTTTTGAGACGGAGTCTAGCTCTGTCACCCAGGCTGGAGTGCAGTGGGGCGATTTCGGCTCACTGCAACCTCTGCCTCCTGGGTTCAAGCAATTCTCCTGCCTCAGTCTCTCAAGTAGCTGGGATCACAGGCGTCTGTCACACCACACCCGGCTAACTTTTGTATTTTCAGTAGAGATGAGATTTCACCATGTTGACTAGGCTGGTCTTGAACTCCTGGCTTGTCATTTTTTAAAAAGGGGATAGGGGCTGCATTGGCAGGACTCACTTGTTTCTTCCCATAGGTCTGGTTCATTCCTCTCTGGGCACTTCCTGGCTGGGACTAGCGCGGCCCAGCATATCACCGACCGCTCTGAGCCCCTCTGAGGCTGTTTACTACAGACAGTGCTGGTGGAACCATGTGATCCAGAGATAACAGCTCTGAAAAGTCTATGTATCTATGATAATTACAGAATAGAATTTTAACATTGGAATCAACTTTCATCCCAACATTTCTCTATATAGTTGCAAAATTTTAATGATCAGAAATTTTAATGATCCACTTTTCCTTCAGAAGAAGGATTACATTTGTTTCCAGAAAGAATGCCTTGTGAGGAAGCTGAGGAAGCTGCCACCTCTTTAAACACAGAGAGCACAAAGCAAGTGGGAAAATAGATCTCCACAGATATACAAATATTTATTCCCTCAACAAATGGAAGGATGCTGAGTGTTTTGTGTACCCGGCACCATTCTTGGTCCTGGGGACATAACGATGAATCAAAATCAGGAAATATTGTATTTTACATAATAAATAATAAAATGAAGTCGAAATGATAAAATGTTTTAAATGGCATTAGAGGGCAGAGAGGAAATAAACAAGGAAATCTGTAAAATAGGTGGTGGCACCTTGGAAAATGAGGCAGGAGGTGGGGTGGCTGGGAAAAGCCCTGAAGGAGATATGTGGGTGGAACCGAGGAGGAGGTGAGCAGCAGGCACAGCGCAAGAGGACAGTGAAGCTGGGAAATGCCTGACACCCTCGGGTGGAGAACAAGGCAGACTGAAGAACAAGATAGAATTTCACGTCATTACAACACCAGGAAAGGAGACCTGTCAAGGTCTACGAAAGACCAGCCTTGACAGGGCGAGGTGGCTCACGCCTGTAATCCCAACACTTTGGGAGGTAAGGACGGGTGGGTCGCCTGAGGTCAGGAGATTGAGACCAGCCCTGCCAACATGGTGAAACCCCATCTCTGCTGAAAATACAAAAATTAGCTGGGCGTGGTGGCAGGTGCCTGCAATCCCAGCTACTTTCAGGAGGCTGAGGCAGGAGAATTGCTGGAACTCAGGAGACAGAGGTTGCAGTGAGCTGAGATAGCACCATTGCACTCTAGCCTGGGCAACAAGAGCGAAACTCCATCTCAAAAAACAACAAACAAAAACCAGGCTTTTCCAGGACTGTCTGCCTGTTGCTGAGGCGGAGGATGGGGGCTCACAGCTTCCTCCGACAAAGGTTAATACCAGGACAACATTTTCCTTCATTTCCACTGATTTAGCATCATAATAACTTCCAAATAATAAGACATTCAAATACATTATTTTCAGCTTAGCTTAATTTGAAGTTTCATATTGGGGCCCTTTACAAGCCATGCATTTTAAAGAAGTTTATTGCTTTTTATGTATTTTTAAGCAATAGGCTTCTTTAAAATGCTCTGAATGATGAATTTTGCTGCTACACAGGAACATGGAATAATTTCTCTTAATAACCTCAGTTGTTGACCCAGACATGTTTTCAGAAAAAAATAAAAATAACCTTAGTTGACCAAGACAGATAGGAAGTTGCTAGAAAGATATTCACCTTTTAATTCAACTAAGTAAATACCAATATTTTTACTATTAAATAGCAAAACATATTTAAATTATTTTCTATAACTAAGATTATATTCTGCAACTAAATTAAGATTATCTGCTTTGGGATTTTATTTTCTTCCAAAAGATAAAGATCTGTATCTTAAGAAAAACAAGTATTTACTTTTTAATTGTTTTATATATAGTAAGACGTTTATTTTCGAACACTCAATTGACAAAGATTGCATATATTTAAGGTATACAACATGATGATATACATCTAAACAGATATGTTGTGTAACTGTTGCAGTACAGGGGTCCAGATCCAGACCCCAAGAGAGGGTTCTTGGATTTAGAGCAAGAAAGAATTGAGGGCGAGTCCGCAGTGCAAAGTAAAAGCAAGTTTATCAAGAAAGTAAAACGGTGAAAGGACAGCTACTCCATAGACAGAGTAGGGTCTTCCTGAAAGTAAGAGGAGGAACACTTGCACCCTGGATACAATGCTGGAGTATACATAGGATAAAAATAGATCTGCTTCAAGGGTTTGTGATAAAGGATTAATTTTCTTAATTACTGTCTTTTGCAGGAATCAATATTATTATTTTTAAAGCAAAATTAGGAATGCCTTTGTTCTCCAGATATCTGGAGATCTGGATACTCCCAAGTCTGGGTCTGTTTTAGTAAACATTATTAATCTGTTCCCTTTACCATAAACATCTAGAGGCTAGGAATGACTGATTTTCTGGGAATGCAGCCCAGCAAGTCTCAGCCTTACTTTTCTAGCCCTCACTCAAAATGGAGTCACTCTGGTTCAAAAGCCACTGACACCATGATTACTAGTGAACCACATTTTAAAAAACAAAAATAAAGTTACTTTGCAGTGAGCAATTTAAAATACAGTTAGTCAAATAAACTTCATGATTCAGACTCATGTACAGATGAGTAAATAATAAGTTTCCAACAGTACTTAACTGATGAATAAAAAAGAAATATAACCTTTTTTTCAGTTTGCAAATGACTTTTTCATTCAATGAATTTGAAGAAGAAAACAGAACCCTTTGAGTTCACAGAAGCTTGTGGAGTCATCACTGTCAATATCAGCAGCTCAGGCAGTTCTTACCTGACACTGAAAAATACTTCAAAATGTATTTTTGTTGTTTTGAGAGAGGGTCTGGCTGTGTCGCTCAGGCTGGAGTGCTGTGGCATGATCTCGTGTCACTGCAGCTTCAACTTCCCAGGCTCAAGCGATCCTCCCACTACAGCCTCCCGAGCAGCTGGGACTACAGATGTGGACCACCATACCTGCCTAATTTTTGTATTTGTTTGGTTCAGAGACGAGGTTTCTCCATGTTGCCCAGGCTTCAAAGCTTATTTTCTATGTCAAGTACTCGGAAGTTTGAACATCTTGATCCACAGGAACCAGGCAGCACCCTGTGTGGCTAGACTGTAGGGTGGCCACAGCAGCTACCACCGCACAGGACAACAGCAGCAACACCCCAGAGCCACAGGTACAAAACAACGCACCTGGAGTCCCAGTCTGGGGTTCTCATTTTCTGCCCTAGCAGCAGGAGTGAGGAGAACTAGAGGTGGCAGGTGGCCAGCAGATCTGTGAGACAGAAGTGTAGCTGAGAGTCCCGGAGAGGGCTGGCGGAATCTCTGCCCCTTCTTCCCAGCTGCTCTGCCCACAGGCTGGCCACTGGCCTCCATCCAGGGTCTCTCCCTCCTGGCCCCTGAACTCAACACAATGACGCTTGAGAATAGGTTTCCTAGGGTTTTTCCAGCTAGAAAAGGGAGAAAAAAAGCAGAGGGAAAAGGTCAATCTGTGGTACCGAGGGCAGAATGAGTCAGCCCCCACAGAAACTCCAAGCTTCCCTAAGCCTCCCTACCTGTCTCCACCGGCCACCTAGACAAGCCCTAAATTAGCTTGTTTTTCAACCACTGGGGTCCTGCCAAGCACAGAGTGACCCTCTGCCAAAATTCAAGCCAGCACAATCCAGAAATGTCGCTGTGTGACCATACGAACTCTGCACAAGACAGAGGGTATGTGCATTAGTGACGAAGAGGAAAAAGAAACCCAGTCTCTTTCTGGGTGAAAACCCCTCACCAGCATTTCAGATAAGAAGCTCCCAGGGCACACCAGCCCACCCACCAGATTGGAGCAATGCCCATCTCTCCTTTGGACACAGGGCACCTCAGGCCACACCCCAGGAGGGCAGGCTACGATGGGCTGCAGACTTCTCCGTACTGGGTGTTTGGTGAGCCTTTTGTTTCTACTGAGTGAGAAGAAATACAAAAATTATATTACAAATAGTCTTATTCCAGTATATCTAAAATTAACTATTATTATATCATATTTGCTTCAATTTTCCTAAAGAAAAAAAAAGAAAAGCACTAGAGCTAAAAGTACAGTGCCCCAACATCCTCGGGCCCAGCCCCACCCCTTGCCTTCTGCTCTGAATCTCCTGCAACGATCAGGGCCTTGATAGACATGCTTAGTCCATTTTAAATACTTTTCCAGGAACAAATATGAACCGAAGAACAATAAAAGGATTGTTTCTGTGCCTTTAAAATTTAGGGAAAAAAATACACATTTTATATGTCCTACAAATTTTTTTTTTTTTTTTTTTGAGACAAGGTCTTTGTTGGCTAGGCTGGAGAGCAGTGGCACAATCACAGTTCACTGCAGCCTCAACTTCCTGGGCTCAAGTAATCCTTCAGCTTTAGTATCTCGAGTAGCTGGGACTACCGGCTTCTGCCACCACATCCAGCTAATTTTTAAATTTTTATGTTTTATAGACAGAGGTCTCACTATGTTGTCTAGGCTGTTCTAAATCTCCTAGGCTCAAGCAATGCTCCTGCCTCAGCACCCACAAAGTATTGGGTTTACAAGCATGAACCACCATGCCCAGGCTGTGTTCTGCAATTTTGCTTGCATTGTTTTTGAGACGTGTCTAGTTAATTTCCTTTAATGCTACTGTGTTATTCAATTGTAATGAAATGATTATATAAATATAGATGTTAAATGAAATGCTGTGTTTTACTTCTGAACTGCACATGTGCAGGTTTCGCTCAGGCGTGAACTGCCAACGGGAATCTTGGGGTCCCGGAGGCCTCCTGTCCCAGGATTCGCCATGGGCCCTCAGTGTTCATTCCAGTCCAGACACACCAGCAGCAGCCAGGATTTCCCACCACCTGGTCTCTGCCACCTGTTAACTTAGAAAGACTAGTCACTTTCTGCAAGCTTAAGGAGTAAAATGGTATTTCATTTTGTTCTAATCCAGCAGTATACATTTGGAAGGCTTAACGCACTCCCTGATGAAAAGTCTACCACAGACAATCTTTTCATGTTGGGAAGAAGAACTGATATTTCTGTTACAAATGTTATATTATGACATGGCCTAGAAACCCATTCACTAAAAATAATGTTGTTTAAACTGTAAACTGTACTGCAAAGCCTTTTTCAAAGAAACTATATAACAAAAATTTTCAAATATACTGTTGTGAATGGGGAATTACTTTCTGGCAAGAAAATTAGTTAAGAATATATTTGGTGTGGCCGAGCACAGTGGCTCACGCCTATAATCCCAGCATTTTGGGAGGCCGAGGTGGGCGGATCACAAGGTCAAGAGATTGAGACCATCCGGGCCAACATGGTGAAACCCCATCTCTACTAAAAATACAAAAATTAGCTGGGCATGGTGGCATCCACCTGTAGTCCCAGCTACTTGGAAGGCTGAGGTAGAAGAATAGCTTGAACCTGGGAGGTGGAGGTTGCAGTGAGCCGAGGATTCTAACAATATTACATTCACATTTTTTTTTGAGATGGAGTCTTGATCTGTCACCCAGGCTGGAGTGCAATGGCGTGATCTCGGCTCACAGCAACCTCTGCCTTCCGGGTTCAAGTGATCCTCCTGCCTCGGCCTCCTGAGTAGCTGGGACTACAGGCGCACACCACCATGCCTGGCTAATTTTTGTATTTTTAGTAAAGATAGGGTTTCATCATGCTGACCAGGCTGGTCTCAAACTCCTGATCTTGTGATCGACCCACCTCAGCCTCCCAGTGTGCTGGGATTACAGGTGTGAGTCACCGTATCTGGCCCTACATTCGCATTTTTATATATATTAATGGTGTGTTTATTCACACACCATTAATACCCATACATTTTAAGATATCACTTAAATTTTGAAAGCATAATGTCTAGTGCTGTCTTAAAAGTAATTTTACCTAAACATCTTTATATTTTCAATATTTCAAGAATTATTATTTTGCCCATCATGCTAGAAATATTTTGTTTCTTAATATGGCAAAAAGAATCACTAGAATGTAACCATGTTGCAAGCCTGTGCCTTTACAGTTCTGCCCTGCAGGCAGCATCGATGGTCATTGGAACAGCTAAAACAGAACTTCTCAGTTCTCAGCACTGAGGAGGAATCTCCTGCACGAGCCATCACAGCAAAAAATGCTTGCCTGACACAGACAAGCTCTCTAACCCACTCTCGCTGAACACCATATGTATTAGACAGGCTTCTCTAGAGGTACAGAACTAATAGAATAGATAATATATATAAAAGGGAGTTTATTAAGTGGTATTAACTCACATGATCACAAGGTCCCCCAGTAGGCTGTCTGCAAGCTGAGGAGAAAGGGAGCCAGTCCCAAAGCTGAAGAACTTGGAGTCTAATGTTTGAGGGCAGGAAGCATCTGGCCTGGGAGAAAGATGTAGGCTGGGAGGATAAGACAGTCTAGCCTTTTCACGTTTCTCTGCCTGCTTTATACTCTGGCTAGGCTGGTAGCTGATTAGATTGTGCCCACCAGATTAAGGGTGGCTCTGCCTTCCCCAGCCCACTGACTCAAATGTTAATCTCCTTTGGCAACACCCTCACAGACACACCCAGGATCAATACGTTGCCTCCTTCAATCCAATCAAATTGACATTCAGTATTAACCATCACCCTATCTTAAAATCCAATGGGGTCTTCTTCCCCCTGTCCTGAAAAAAACCAATGAACTGAGAAGAGCAGGTATTACAGGGAAAAAAAGAGTTAAATTATCACCCGGTCAGACAAGCAGAAGGACAGGAGAATATAGTGCTAGGTTTTTAACAGTACTTTGGTAGACAGAGGCTGGGGAACTGAAACAATGGATTGGCTGGGGGTAAAATCACAGGGGTATTGAAACTGTCTTTCTGCAGCTGACTTAGTTCCCAGCAAAGGATCTCAGGACCAGGTTATATCTCTTGGTCTGCCAAAATGCTGAATCTGAAAAACATCTTAAAGACTGGCTCTTTTGTTCATTTTATTATTTTATAAAAAAATTTTTTTTTGAGACAGCCTGTTGTCCAGGCAGGAGTGCAGTGGCCAATCTCAGCTCACTGCAACCTCCGCCTCCAGGGCTCAAGTGATCCTCCCACCTCAGCCTCCCGAGTAGCTAGAACTACAGACATGGACCACCACAGCCAGCTAATTGTTGTTGTTGTGGTGGTGGTGTTTGTTTGTTTTGTTTTTTTGAGGCAGAGTCTCGCTATGTTGCCCAGGCTGGAGTGCAGTGGCACAATCTCAGCTCACTGCAACCTCTGTCTCCTGGTTGAAGTGATTCTCCTGCCTCAGCCTCCTGAGTAGCTGGGATTATAGGCACCCACCACCGTGCCTGGCTAAGTTTTGTATTTTTAGTAGAGACAGGGTGTCATCATGTTGGTCAGGCTGGTCTTGAACTCCTGACATCGTGATCTGCCCACCTCAGCCTCCCAAAGTGCTGGGATTATGGGCGTGAGCCACCGTGCCCAGCTGCTTTTGAACCTCTCAGGTTCAAGCAATTCTCCTGCCTCAGCCTCCTAAGTAGCTAAGATTACAGGCACCTGCCACCATGCCCAGCTAATTTTTTGTATTTTTAGTAGAGATGAGGTTTCACCATCTTGGCCAGACTGGTCTCAAACTCCTGACCTCAGGTGATCCACCTGCCTCAGCCTCCCCAAGTGCTTGGATTAGAGGTGTGAGCCACTGCGCCTGGCCCATTTTTGTATTTTTTATAGAGACAGGTGTATTAGTTCATTTTCATACTGCTATGAAGAAATACCCAAGACTGGGTAATTTATAAAGAAAAAGAGATTTAATTTACTGATAGGGTTTGGCCGTGTCTCCAACCAAATCTCATCTCAGATTGCAACTCCCACAATGCCCACCTGTCCTGGGAGGAACATAAGAGGAGGTAATTGAATCACAAGGGCGGGTCTTTCCTGTGCTGTTCTTATGTTAGTGAATAAGTCTCACGAGATCTGCTGCTTTTGAAAAAGGGAGTTTCTCTGCCTTGCCTTCTGCCATGAGTGTGAGGCCTCCCCAGCCATTTGGAACTGTGAGTCCAATTAACCTCTTTCTTTCGTAAATTGCCCAGCCTCCGGTTTGTCTTTATCAGCAGCATGAAAACGGACTAATACAGTAAATTAGTACCAGTAGAGTGGGGCGCTGCTGTAAAGATACCCAAATATGTGCAAGTGACTTTGGAACTGGGTAACAGGCAGAGTTTGGAACAGTTTGGAGGGTTCAGAAGAAGACAGGAAAATGTGGGACACTTTGGAACTTTCTAGAGGCATGTTGAATGGCTTTGCCCAAAATGCTGATAGTGATATGGACAATAAAGTCCAGGCTGAGGTGGTCTCTGATGAAGATGAGGAACTTGTTGGGAACTGGAGTAAAGGTGACTCTTGTTAGGTTTTATCAAAGAGATTGGTGGCATTTTGCCCCTGCCCTAGAGATTTGTGGAACTCTGAACTTGAGAGAGATGATTTAGGGCATCTGGTGGAATAAATTTCTAAGCAGCAAAGCATTCAAGAGGTGGCTTGAGTGCTGTCAAAGGCATTAGTTTTAAAAGGGAAACAGAGCTTAAATGTTCAGAAAATTTGCAGCCTGATGATGATAGAAAATAAAATCCCATTTTCTGAGGAGAAATTCAAGCTGACTGCAGAAATTTGCTTAAGTAATAAGGAGCTGAATGTTAATCCCCAAGACAATGGGAAAAATGTCTCCAGGGCATGTCAGAGGTCTTGATGGCAGCTTCTCCCATCACAGGCCTGGAGGTTTAGGAGAAACAGAATAGTTCCATGGGCCGGCCCCAGGGTCCCTCTGCTGTTGGCAGTCTAGGGACTTGGTACCCTGCATCCCAGTTGTTCCAGCTGACTAAAAGGGGCCAACATATAGTTCAGGCAGAGGGTGGAAACCCCAAGTCTTGGCACCTTCCCAGTGGTAGTGAGCCTGCAGACACACAGAAGTCAAGGATTGAGGTTTGGGAACCTTTGCCTACATTTCAGAGGATATATGGAAACACCTGAATGCTCAGGCAGAAGTTTGCTGCAGGGTTGGGGCCCTCATGGAGAATCCCTGCTAGGGCAGCACAGAAAGGAAATGTGGGGTGGAAACCCCCACACAGAATCCCTACTGGGGCACTGCCTAGTGGAGCTGTGAGAAGAGGGCCACCATCCTCCAAACCCCCAGAATGGTAGATCCACTGACAGCTTGCACTGTGCACCTGGAAGAGCTACAGACACTCAACGCCAGCACATGAAAGCAGCCAGGAAGGAGGCTGTACCCTGAAAAGCCACAGGGGTGGAACTGCCCAAGACCATGGAAACCCACCTCTTGTATTAGTGTGATCTGGATGTGAGACATGGAGTCAAAGGAGATTATTTTGGAGCTCTAAGATTTGACTGCCCCACTGGATTTCAGACTTGCATGGGGTCTGTAGCCCCTTTGTTTTGGCCAATTTCTCCCATTTGGAATGGCTGTATTTGCCTGATGCCTGTACCCCCACTGTATCCAGGAAGTAACTAACTTGCTTTTGATTTTACATGCTTATAGATGGAAGGGACTTGCCTTGTCTCCAATGAGTCTTTGGACTGTGGATTTTTGAGTTAATGTTAAAATGTGCTGAGACTTTGGGGGATTGTTGGGAGGACATTATTGGTTTTAAAATATGAAGACATGAAATTTGAGAGGGCCCGGGGCAGAATAATATGGTTTGGCTGTATCCCCACCCAAACCTCATCTTGAATTGTAACTCCCACCATTTCTGCAAGCTATCCATGTATGATGTGACTTGCTCCTCCTTGCCTTCCATCATGATTGTAAGGCCTCCCCAGCCATGTGGGGAGAAAACCCATGCTGTTCTTGTGATAGTGAATAAGTCTCTGATGCTTTTAAAAATGAGAGCTTCTCTGCACAAGCTCTCTCTTTGCCTGCTGCCATCCATGTATGATGTGACTTGCTAAGGCCTCCCCAGCCATGTGGAACTGTGAGTCCAATAAACTTCTTTCTTTTGTAAATTGCCCAGTTTCAGGTATGTCTTTATCAGCATGAAAATAGACTAATACATTGACTGATAGTTCCACATGGCTGGGGAGGTCTCACAATTATGGTGGAAAGTGAAGGAAAAGCAAAGGCACCTCTTACATGGCAGCAGGCAAGAAAGTGTGTACAGGGGAGCTCTTCTTATAAAATTATTAGATCTCAGGAGACTTATTTACTATCATGAGGAAAACACAGGAAAAATCTGCCCTCATGATTCAATCACCTGTCACTGGGTCCCTCCCATGACAAACAGGGAGCTACAATTCAAGATGATATTTGTGTGGGGCCAAATATTAACCATATCATGGGGTTTTGCCTTGTTGCCCAGGCTGGTCTTGAACTCTTGACCTCAAATGATTCTCCCACCTCAGCCTCTCAAAGTTCTGGGATCACAGGCATGAGCCACTGTGCCTGGCCCTAGTTCTTTTTTTTTTTTGAGACGGAGTTTCACTTTTGTTACCCAAGCTGGAGTGCAATGGCGCGATCTCGGCTCACCACAACCTCCACCTCCTGGGTTCAGGCAATTCTCCTGCCTCAGCCTCCCAAGTAGCTGGGATTACAGGCACGCGCCACCATGCCCAGCTAATTTTTTGTATCTTTAGTAGAGATGGGGTTTCACCATTTTGACCAGGATGGTCTTGATCTCTTGACCTCATGATCCACCCGTCTTGGCCCTAGTTCTTTAGGTTTCACAATGGTGATGTTGTCTACAGGAGGAACTGGGGAAGTTACGAATCTTGTGACTGCTTATGTGACTCCAAGGCAGTAAGCAACTTACAGAAAAGCAAGTGAAGCAATAGCATGTTATAGTTTAACTATGCCTATTTTTTTAGCAAAGTTCAAGCCCCTCCCATAATTCTAAACTGTGACCTTCTGTTAGTCTTTGCAAATATGGTTTCAATTTTTAAAAAAGGAAGGGATCCATTCAAGGAAAATACTACTATGGCCTCTGTGCAAGAATGAGCAAAAGCAATTTAGCCTGCTAGCAGCAATATGGAGTCAGTTATGTCAGATTTCCCTTACTACTATAGTTTTTGCAAAGGTGATTTCAGCTGCTTAGACTTACAAAAAATGGGCTTCACAGATAATTCTCAATTAAATTCAAGCTGAGGCGACCATGATCCAATAGCTGTCCTCTGGCAGCATCAGAACTCCTCAATTGCACAAACCATATCCCTACTGTGCCCAGGTGCCGCTGGGCCCCATTGGCAGGACATCCTCCTGAGAACCTGCATGTGCTCATCCAAGTTCACAACACATCTCTGGCCACTTCCACAAACCTCTTCAGGTGAACTCTGCAGAGCTCTGTTTCCAGCCCTTTATCTCTCTGGAATAGCATTTTATCGAAGAGTCATATCATGTCATGTCATTATGACATGCCTAGAAACAAGATTTACAGCGACATAAATGTCATTACTAAGCTAAAAAGTGACACTGAAGTTTAAAAATTTTTTAGGTTAAAAACAGAAGTATAGGAAGAGAGAAAAAGTTGATGGCCACTCCTGAAAGTTCCGTAGGTGGTTAGCCACTGAATGGGCCAACCAAAAGTTATGCCCCTTCCTCCTGCAACAGGGGTCCCTCTTCCTAACTGTTGCAGAAAGACCAGGTGGCACCTGTGTGTTTTCTTTTTTCCTTTTTTTTTTTTTTTTTTGAGACAGGGTCTTGCTCTGTCACCCAGGCTGGAGTGCAGAGATGCAATCACAGTTCACTGCAGGCTCAAACTCCTGGCTAAGGCCATCAGCTTCCTGAGTAGCTGGGACTGTCAGATTTTCCTTGCTGTGATAGTTTTTGCAAAGGCAATTCCAGCTGCTCAGGAAAAAGATGTCCAATAACAAAAGGTAGCAGATAACATCATGCAGCCATTAGGAAACTTAGAAGAAATGGACTTCACAGATAATTCTCAATTAAATTCAGGTGCACGCCACCATGCCTGGCTAATTTTTTGAAAAATTTTGTGTAGTTATGGTGTTCCGCTATGTTGCCCAGGCTGTCTGCATATATGTGTGTTTGGGAGGGTACAGTTCATAAGAAGCAGTCAATTCTTACCACATGTCAAGAATTATGTAAACAACACTAAGTTTTCTGTGACACATCATTACTAAATTTTCTTCTTTTTCCTTAGAGTCCTATTCTAAAGGTGAAAGACACAATATTGAAGCAGAAGGAAAACAAAAACATAACAAAGGAGTATGCTCTCTCATATGTTAGATGAGGACAACATAGGAAACAATGATTCTGGTTAAATCAATGGTGCATGGAGAAAAGAAAATCAAGTGACCACATGTGCAGGGCACTCCTAGAATTAGCAGGGAACCACAGGATGGACCCAAGCTCTGCCCTCTAGCAGACTGGGCAGTCCACACTACGTTACTCACAATCCTTGGCCTGGGTGCCTTAGAGCTTTCCAAGAAAAAGACAGATTTATAATAATAATCAACTAGGAGAAATGAGAGATATATAGACACATGTCAAATATCATCATATAGCCATTAAAAACTAGGACAGGAAGGACCCTGACGACCAGAAAACTGAGTCACCATACAGTATAGAAATGGTTATTGCATGTCACAAACACATTACACATACATGCACTTGTGTTAGAAAAGCATTCACCAAAATACTGAATTAGCGTTAAAATATGTGTCTATACTTCTATTTGTATTCTTAGGTATGGTTTGGATTGTTTTTCAGTGAGCATGTTTTATTATTATTATTTTTTTTATGTTCCCTCATGCCCATGTGCAGGAGGTTTTTTTTTTTTAATTGCATTTTAGGTTTTGGGGTACATGTGCAGAACATGCAAGATAGTTGCATAGGTACACACATGGCAGTGTGTTTTGCTGCCTTCCTCCCCTTCACCCACATTTGGCATTTCTCCCCATGCAATCTCCCCAGCTCCCCCCACCACTGGCCCTCTCCTATTCCCCCCCCCACAGTAGATCCCAGTGTGTAGTGCTCCCTTCCCTGTGTCCATGTGTTCTCATTGTTCATCACCCACCTATGAGTGAGAATATGCGGTATTTCATTTTCTGTTCTTGTGTCAGTTTGCTGAGAATGATGTTCTCCAGATTCATCCATGTCCCTACAAAGGACACAAACTCATCATTTTTGATTGCTGCATAATATTCCATGGTGTATATGTGCCACATTTTCCCAGTCCAGTCTATCATCGATGGGCATTTGGGTTGATTCCAGGTCTTTGCTATTGTAAACAGTGCTGCAATGAACATTCGTGTGCATGTGTCCTTATGGTAGACCGATTTATGGTCCTTTGGATATATACCCAGTAATGAGATTGCTGGGTCAAATGGAATTTCTATTTCTAGGTCCTTGAGGAATCGCCACACTGTCTTCCACAATGGTTGAACTGGTTTACACTCCCACCAGCAGAGTAAAAGTGTTCCTATTTCTCCACATCCTTTCCAGCATCTGTTGTCTCCAGATTTTTTAATGATCGCCATTCTAACTGGCGTGAGATGGTATCTCCACGTGGTTTTGATTTGTATCTCTCTAATGACCAGTGATGATGAGCATTTTTTCATATGCTTGTTGGCCTCATGTATGTCTTCTTTTGTAAAGTGTCTGTTCATATCCTTTGCCCATTTTTGAATAGGCTTGTTTTTTTCCTGTAAATCTGTTTGAGTTCTTTGTAAATTCTGGATATCAGCCCTTTGTCAGATGGGTAGACTGCAAACATTTTTTCCCATTCTGTTGGTTGCTGATTCACTCTGGTGACTGTTTCTTTTGCCGTGCAGAAGCTGTGGAGTTTGTTTAGGTCCCGTTTGTCTATTTTGGCTTTTGTTGCCAATGCTTTTGGTGTTTTGGTCATGAAGTCCTTGCCTACTCCTATGTCCTGAATGGTTTTGCCTAGATTTTCTTCTAGGGTTTTATGGTGCCAGGTCTTATATTTAAGTCTTTAATCCATCTGGAGTTAATTTTAGTGTAAGGTGTCAGGAAGGGGTCCAGTTTCTGCATTCTGCACATGGCTAGCCAGTTTTCCCAACACCATTTATTAAACAGGGAGTCCTTTCTCCATTGCTTGTTTTTGTCAGGTTTATCAAAGATTGTATGGTTGTAGATATGCTGTGTTGCCTCCGATGCCTCTGTTCTGTTCCATTGGTCTATATCCCTGTTTTGGTACCTGTACCATGCTGTTTTGATTACTGTAGCCTTGTAGTATAGTTTGAAGTCTGGTAGTGTGATGCCTCCCGCTGTGTTCTTTTTTGCTTAGAATTGACTTGGCTATGCGGGCTCTCTTTTGGTTCCATATGAAGTTCAAGGTGGTCTTTTCCAGTTCTGTGCAGAAAGTCAATGGTAGCTTGATGGGGATAACGTTGATTCTGTAAATTACTTTGGGCAGTATGGCCATTTTCACGATATTGATTCTTCCTAACCATGAACATGGAGTGTTTCTCCATCTGTTTGTGTCCTCTCTTATTTTGTTGAGCAGTGGTTTATAGTTTTCCTTGAAGAGGTCCCTTACATTCCTTGTGAGTTGTATTCCAAGGTATTTTATTCTTTTTGTAGCAATTGTGAATGGCAGTTCGTTCTTGATTTGGCTCTCTCTAAGTCTGTTATTGGTGTAGACGAATGTTTGTGATTTTTGCACATTGATTTTGTATCCTGAGACTTTGCTGAAGTTACTTATCAGTTTCAGGAGATTTTGGGCTGAGGCGATGGGGTCTTCTAGATATACTATCATGTCGTCTGCAAATAGTGACAATTTGGCTTTCACCTTTCTTATTTGAATACCCTTTATTTCTTTTTCTTGCCTGATTGCTGTGGCTAGAACTTCCAGTACTATATTGAATACGAGTGGTGAGAGAGGGCATCCTTGTCTAGTGCCAGATTTCAAAGGGAATGCTTCCAGTTTTTGCCCATTCAGTATGATATTGGTTGTTGGTTTGTCGTAAATAGCTTTTATTATTTTGAGATATGTTCCATCAATTCAGAGTTTATTGAGGGTTTTTAGCATAAAGGGCTGTTGAATTTTGTCAAAGGCCTTCTCTGCATCAGTTGAGATAATCATGTGGTTTTTGTTTTTGGTTCTGTTTATGTGGTGAATTACGTTTATAGACTTGCATATGTTGAACCAGCCTTGCATCCCTGGGATGAATCCTACTTGATCATGATGGATAAGCTTTTTGATGTGCTGTTGCAATAGGCTTTCCAGTATTTTACTGAAGACTTTTGCATCTATGTTCATCATGGATATTGGCCTGAAGTTTTCTTTTCTTGTTGAGTCTCTGCCAGGTTTTGGTATCAGGATGATGTTGGTCTCATAAAATGATCTGGGAAGGATTCCCTCTTTTGGGATTATTTGGAATAGTTTCAGAAGGAATGGTACCAGGTCCTCTTTGTGTGTCTGGTAGAATTCGGCTGTGAACCCAGCTGGACCTGGGCTTTTTTTGTGTGGTAGGCTCTTAATTGCTGCCTCAACTTCAGACCTTGTTATTGGTCTATTCATAGTTTTGGCTTCCTCCTGGTTTAGGCTTGGGAGGACACAAGTGTCCAGGAATTTATCCATTTCTTCCAGGTTTACTAGTTTATGTGCATAGAGTTGTTTGTAATATTCTCTGATGATGGTTTGAATTTCTGTGGAATCTGTGGTGATTTCCCCTTTATCGTTTTTTATTGCATCTATTTGGTTGTTCTCTCTTTTCTTTCTTTATCAGTCTGGCTAGTTGTCTGTCTATTTTGTTGATCTTTTCAAAAAACCCGCTCTTGGATTTATTGATGTTTTGAAGGGTTTTTCGTGTCTCTATCTCCTTCAGTTCTGCTCTGATCTTAGTTATTTCTTGTCTTCTGCTAGGTTTTGAGTTTTTTTGATCTTGCTCCTCTAGCTCTTTCAGTTTTGATGATAGGGTGTCAATTTTGGATCTCTCCACTCTTCTCATGTGGGCACTTATTGCTATATATTTTCCTCTAGAGACTGCTTTAAATGTGTCCCAGAGATTCTGGTATGTTATGTCTTTATTCTCATTGTTTTCGAAGAACTTCTTTATTTCTGCCTTCATTTCATTGTTTATCCAGTCAACATTCAAGAGCCAGTTGTTCAGTTTCCATGAAGCTGTGCGGTTCTGAGTTAGTTTCTGAATTTTGAGTTCTAACTTGATTGCACTATGGTCTGAGAGACTGTTATGATTTCAGTCGTTTTGCATTTGCTGAGGAGTGCTTTACTTCCAAATATTTGGTCAATTTTAGAGTAGGTGTGATGTGGTGCTGAGAAGAATGTATATTCTGTGGATTTGGGGTGGGGAGTTCTGTAAATGTCTATCAGGTTTGCTTGTTCCAGGTCTGAGTTCAAGCCCTGGATATCCTTGTTGATTTTCTGTCTGGTTGATCTGTCTAATATTGACAGTAGAGTGTTAAAGTCTCCCACTATTATTGCATGGGAGTCTAAGTCTCTTTGTAAGTCATTAAGAACTTGCCTTATGTATCCGGGTGCTCCTGTATTGGGTCCATATATATTTAGGATCGTTAGCTCTTCTTATTGTATCAATCCTTTTTACCATGATGTAATGTCCTTCTTTGTCTCTTTTGATCTTTGTTGCTTTAAAGTCTATTTTATCAGAGATGAGAATTGCAACTCCTGCTTTTTTTTTTTTTGCTCTCCATTTGCTTGGTAAATCTTCCTCCATCCCTTTATTTTGAGCCTTTGTGTATCCTTGCATGTGAGATAGGTTTCCTGGATACAGTACACCGATGGATTTTGGCTTTTTTATCCAATTTGCCAGTCTGTGTCTTTTGATTGGTGCATTTAGCCCATTTACATTTATGGTTAATAATGTTATGTGTGAATTTGATACTGCATTTTGATTCTAGCTGGCTGTTTTGCCCATTAGTTGATGCAGATTCTTCATTTTGTTGATGCTCTTTAGCATTTGGTATGTTTTTGGAATGGCTGCTACTGGTTGTTCCTTTCTATGTGTAGTGCCTCTTTCAGGGGCTCTTGTAAAGCAGGCCTGGTGGTGACAAAATCTCTGAGTACTTGCTTGTTTTCAAAGGATTTCATTTTTCCTTCACTTATGAAGCTCAGTTTGGCTGGATATAAAATTCTGGGTTGAAAGTTCTTTTCTTTAAGGATGTTGAATATTGCCCCCCACTCTCTTCTGGCTTGTAGAGTTTCTGCTGAGAGATCTGCTGTGAGTCTGATGGGCTTCCCTTTGTGGGTGACCCAATCTTTCTCTCTGGCTGCCTTTAGCATTTTCTCCTTCATTTCAACCCTGGTGAATCTGACATTTATGTGCCTTGGGGTTGTTCTTCTTACAAAATATCTTTGTGGCGTTCTCTGTATTTCCTCGACTTGAATATTGGCTTGCCTTGCTAGGTTGGGGAAATTTTCCTGGATAATATCCTGAAGAGTATTTTCCAGCTTGGATTCATTCTCTTTGTCACATTCAGGTACACCTATCAAATGTAGATTAGGTCTCTTCACATAGTCCCACATTTCTTGAAGACTTTGTTCATTCCTTTTTGTGCTTTTTTCTCTAATCTTGCCTTCTCATTTTATTTCATTCAGTTGATCTTCAACTTCTGATATCCTTTCTTCTGCTTGGTCAATTCGGCTGTTAAAACTTGTGCATGCTTTGCAAAGTTCTCGTGTTGTGTTTTTCAGTTCCTTCAATTCATCATATTCCTCTCTATGTTGTCCATTCTTGTTATCGTTTCCTCAAATCTTTTTTCAAGGTTCTTAGTTTCTTTGCATTGATTTAGAACATGTTCTTTTAGCTCACAGAAGTTTCTCATTACCCACCTTCTGAAGTCTGATTCCGTCATTTCATCACACTTATTCTCCATCCAGCTTTGTTCCCTTGTTGATGAGGAGTTTTGGTCCTTTGTAGGAGGTGAGGTGTTCTGGTTTCGGGTGTTTTCCTCCTTTTTGCACTGGTTTCTTCCCATCTTTGTGGATTTATCCACCTGTCTTCTGAGTGGTTGCTGATTTTCCAATTGGGTCTCTGAGTGGACGTCTAGATTGTTGATGATGAAGTATTTCTATTTCTTAGTTTTCCTTCTAACAGTCTGGCCCCACTGCTGTAGGACTGCTGAGGTCCACTCCAGGCCCTGCTTGCCTGGGGAACTCCTGTAGCAGCTGTGGAACCATGAGGGTTGGTACCAGATTCTTCTTCTGCTATCTTTGTTCCTGAATGATGCCCACCAAATGTCAGTCTGATCAGTCTTTTGTGAGGTGACTCTTTGGATATACGGGGGTCAGGGAGCTGCTTAAGGAGACAGTCTGTGCTTTATAGGAGCTCTAGTGCTGAGCTTTGAACTCCGTTGTTCATTCAGGGCTGCTAGGCAGGTACGTTTAAGTCTGCTGCAGCAGAACTCATAAAGCCCCCCTTTTTTTTTCCTCAGGTGCTCTGTCCTGGGGAGTTAGGACTTTATTTATGAGTATCCGTTGCACTTTCCTGCCCAGCGAGGAGGCAGTCTAGTCACTGCTTGCCTGTAGTGGCTATGATGAGCTGCCGTGTGCTCCGCCCTGCTGCCGTGGGCTCCGCCCTGCTGCCGTGGGCTCCGCCCTGCTGCCGTATGTAATTCCCTGTAGTCCTGTTTATATGGGTGTGGTTAGAACTGCAGTGGAGATGTTTGCCCGCCTCTGTAGTGGCAGACTCTCTCTGTTATGGCGGGTTGCCTCAGCAATGGCAGGCTGCGTCAGCAATGGCTGAGTACCTCCGTAGGGGTCCTGTGCCTCAGTAGTGGCAGACACCCCTCCCCCACCGAGCTGCACTGTCTTGGGTTCAGCTGTGCTTGCTGTGAAACTCTCAACCCTGAGTGTTTCCAATTGCTGTTTTGTTTGTTTTTGTGGGAGTGGGACCCGCCGAGCCTGATCACCTGACTCCCTGCCTCAGAGCCCTTTTTTTGTGTTTTTTGTTTTTTTGTTTTTAAGTTGAATGGTTAACTCTCTCCCAGGTGTTCCAGTCATCTGCTGCAAGGGTGCCAGGATCTGTGTGATTTCCCATGCAGTGACCCACTGTGTCGGCTCCTGTAGCAGCTGTGGAACCACATTGCTGCCCAGCAATCTTTTGGCCTGGCTTTCTGTTTAATTCCCATTTAATCAGATGAATGTGCTAATCTGCCTTCCAAAATCTCCAATTGCCGGTTTAACAGGGCAACCAAACCAGTGTATTTTGTATGGAGTGTCGCTGAGCTGCGGCCTCAGCCCAAACAGCCGTGCCAGCCCAAACTGCCGCACTGGCAGCCCATGGGGCTCTTACACCTGGGAATCTCCTAGTCTGTGGACAGTAAAGATCCATATGGAAATGCGGCATCCACTCACCCTCTGCAGATTCACTGGGAACTGCAATCCTGAGTTGGTCCTACAGCGCCATCTTCCTTCTTCTCCAGCATGTATTATTTTTAAGTATGAGTAAGTACTGACAGAGAGATACCACGGAGATCAGAGAAAGATGAGCACACTTCCAGCTGTGGTCTCTGGGGTTGGTATACCTAGGAACATGGGGCCAAGGGATGGGAAGGATTAGACCTATCAGGAAGGATGGTAGAGCACTCTGCGCAGGTCAGAGAAGGCAGCATGGGACAAGGAGATCCCCCTGGAATGGGGGTGTGGGAGTGGACCAGGCAGGAACTTCAGTGACAGGCAAAGCAATCTGCACAGAATCCTATCAATACTGCAGGGCCACAGAAGTGATATGAGTAAGAGAAAAGGACCCAATGAAGGCACAGAAATAAAATCTAAAAAACTGACAATACCAAGTGTTGGTGAAAATGTGGAGCAACTGGAACTCTCGTATGTTGCTGGGTAGGAATGTAAAATTGTACAGCCACTGATATTGGCTATATGAGCTGGCAATGCTAAACCTAAGTACCTGCCCCAAAGCAACAAACACACATGCCCACTCACAAATGCGTATCCAAATATTTATACCAGCATTTTGCTACTAGTAAAAATAAAAATCAGAAGCAACTCAAATGTCTACCACAACTTAAATGACCCATGTAGAAATTTATTGTCTAAAACTGCATCATGGGCTCTTGTCCCTGGGTGGGTCTGTGGATACAAAATGTTAAGTCTGGTGCATTTTTCTGGGGACAAGGAGGCTTTTGAGTCTCAAAGGGTATGGTGGTCAGTTTTATGTGTCAATTTGACGAGGCTCTACTATTCAACTAAACACTAGTCTTGGAGTGGCTATGGAGGTCTTTTGTAGATGAGGTTAATAACTATAGTTAGTTGACTTTAAGTAAGTAAAGGAGATTACTCTTGATCATGTAAGTGAGCTTCATCTAACCAGCTGAAGGCTTTAAGAGCAAAAACTGATGTTTCCTGATAAAGGAATTCTGCTTTAAGACTTGAGTATCAATTCCTACCTGTTTCCAGCCTGCCCTACCGATTTTAGATTTGCCAGCTTTCACATTCATGTGGGCCAATTTCTTGAAATGAATCTCTTCAGCATGCATTACATATCTCCCACTGACTCTGCTTCTCTGGAGAACCCTGATGGATACGGGAGAAATATGGAAATGGACCATCCACAGTAGCAGAAGGAGGAGGAGGAGAAGAAGGAGGAGGAGGAGGAAAAACAAGTGGCCCAGAGCTGCCTGCAGTGCTGGGAGGTGTGAGGTGGAATAGAATTAGGAGGACCAAGACCAGGACCTTAATGGGTCAACAGCAGCCCAGACTCATGGCAGGAGCATAGAAAGACAGAGTTTCATAGGAACACTACAGGAGGGATGAGGTGGGAACCCAATCCTGGGCCTGGCTTAGTCTTGGAGCAATGCAGAGCATCATCTCAGACAGAGGCAGCAACATGCCCATCATGCTGGTTACTCATGCAGTGAACCCACCAGGGAGGGCACAACAGGGAAAGGTGGTGATACAGCTTGTAGGGCGGTATGGCCAGGAGGGTTATGGTGGTGGCTTGGGGGGTAACATACCAAGAGGTTAGACCAGGAAGTTAATTCCAGTTGAGTAAAACCAGGTGAATGAGGCCAGGTGGAAAAAAACATGAAGTTAAGACTGAGTAAGGTCAGGAGATTAAGGCCAGCTGAATAAAGCTAGGTAGTTAGTCAACATCAGGCGGGTAAGATCAAAAGGTTAAGACCAAGTGAGTAAGACCCACTGGGTAAGCCAATTGGGTAGGAAAAAATGAGTAAGGCCAGGAGGTTACAGCCAGTGTGTTAAGGCCTGGTGAATAAAGCCACATAGATAACATCAAGTGGGTGGAGCCAAGAGGTTCAGATTAAGAGTTTAATAAGTCCACGTGGTTAAAGCCAAGGGATTAAGGCAGGTGGGTAAGCCAGGCTGGTAATGCCAGGTTGCTAAAATCAGAAGTTTAATGTCAGATGGGTGAGGTCAGGTGGGTAAGGCCAGGTGAAAAAGACCAGGTCAGTAAGGCCTACCTGATATTTGCACCTGTATCATCCTCTCCTCACTGAAGTAACATCTGTAACTCATAGGAGACTGGAAATGATGGAGTGTGGCTTCTGAAGTTAGGATAGTTCCTGTTCTCTTGGATCACTCACTCCATGGAAAGCTGACAGCTGTGTTGTGAGGTCATTCAAGCTGCCCTGTGGAGAGGCCCTGATGGTGAAGAATGGAGGCCTCCTGCCCATGCCATGTGGGCGAGTCATCTTGGAAGCAGACCCTCCAGCCCCCGTCAAGCTTTCTGATCACTGCAGATCTGGGCTACATCCTTACTGCAACCACAAGACATTCTGGGACAGATGTACCCAAACCAAGTTACTTCCAAATTCCTGACCCATGGAAACTGTGTGGGTCAGGAATTTGGAACAACACATGTTTATTGTCATTGTAAACCACTAAGTTTTGAGGTTGTTTAATTCATAGCAATAGATAAGTAATATAGTAGTTAGAATTTCCTCTAGAACATTAAAGAATTGCTTCTTTTCATGAACCATGTTAGTAATGAATATGTTTTTGAAGGGATCATGAATCTTAAATAAACTAATTTCACTCCATGTGGAAAGATCACTGGCATTGTCACCTATAATCCTACCCTCCACTCCCACAACAGTGCCCCTCCAGCCTCCTCGTAACTGCTCGCTTTCCTAAAATTCTGCCCACCCCCCGACCCCTGGAAGCTAATCCCAAACGGCAAAGAAATACTTTAATAAAGACCTCACTGGCTGACAATGGTGAAGACACAGCAAGAATCAAGTCAGCAGGAAGTTGTTTCAGTCTTCCTTGAAAAAAAAAATCACTATGTTGCTGATTAAATTTCAAACTGTGGTCAACCATCACACCCCACTGAAGTTCTACAACCACAGTGCAATTTAGTCAGCCACGCCCCAAACTAAAACCTAGCACTTGCTTACTCACATTCCATACTCACTGCTGTTCACCTTTGAAAAGAACCACTAACTGCTCCACTTCCTTCCCAGGGTGGAGCCCAAGCAGAGCAGTAATGTGGAGACCCTAGGCTTCCATTCCTGCCTGAAGCACACTGACCCCTGCCCCATGAAAATTACAGTGTAATATTTGAACATTCAAAACCCTGTACATGGGGTGACCGACCATCTGGGTTAGGTCTTCTGGGGACAAACAGGGACTCTTAGGTTGCTGAAATTCCAGGGCTCAAATCAGGCAAGTCCCAGGCTACCTGTAAAGTGCAGGCTGGTCAACGGGAGCTGTTAATAGTGACACCATCCAGGATCTGTCTGCTAGTGCAAGTGTTGGTGTCAACATTGTGTACAAGGGGTGCATATAAGCCCGCTGGGAACCACCTTCTACCTGTGTTCAAGCTTCCTGCAGCAAAGTCTCAGGATCCAAGTCCCTGCTCTCCCAGGCAGAGGGCTAGCATGCCAGTCTTCACTCGAGGGACCTTGCTGGTTTTCATCTAAAAAACCTCCCCCACATCCTGTGCTATGTATGTTTGGGTCTCTGCTAACACTTAAGACGTTAAGGCAGTCCAAGGTCATGCACCAAATTACATCATCAGACATAATTATCTGTACAAGAATATATGAAAATAGATTCAGTTATAACCTCTAAAAATCTTGTGTTTTTAAAAATATAAAGACATTCTTAAAGGTTGATATTTAGTGAATACTATAAAACCTCAGCCAGGTGCAGTGGCTCACACCTGTAATCCCAGCACCTTGAGAGGCTGAGGCTGGGAGAATCGCTTGAGGCCAGGAGTTCAAGACCAACCTGGGCAACATAGTGAGAACTTGTCTCTACTAAAAGATTTTTTTTTTTAATTAGCCAGGCATGGTGGCGCACGCTTGGAAAGCTGAGGCAAGCAGATCTCTTGAGCCCGGGAGGTCGAGGCTGCAGTAAGCCACGATCACACCACGGCACTCCAGCCTGGGTAACAGAGTGAGCCCCTGTCTCAAAAACAAACAACAAAAAAACCTCAATATTACAAAATAAAACATTGACTTGAAAAAGTTATTTGTTATACCTCCCAAAATACACCATTCACATGAGTCTTTCTTCCTTATATTTCATAGCATGTAGACTATAACCTAGAGGAACCTGTGAAAAGCATCAAAATGCAAACTGTTTTATTTTTTCAAATGCATTAATTACTGAAGTTGCTATTAGTTTTAAAATAAGTGCACTGGACTTATTTACCTGTGAAATCATTAAACTCAAGATACAAACTTGCCTCTCAGCAAGGAAATGTCAAGTTGCTAAGTATATTGATGTATAAACCAATAGCAAATGTACTCCGTGGCTACAGCTAATCTTAATTTTTCTTAGAAAAACTATGTCCAACCATATGAGTTTCTAGTTAATGGAAACAAAAGTTGATTATTCTCTTCTGCCTTATATTAGATAAAACTGTACTCTTAGTAGCAGCAATAACAGTAAAACACATTTCCAAAACACATCGTGCTGCTAGAGGAAGCTGAACTAATTAAAAATGAAAACTATAAAATTGAATAGAGTGATTTTACTTCATTTAGCAATCCTTACAAGTGCTCACCATGCACCAGGTCTTACAAATGCAACTGATTTAACTGATTTCAGTTCCATAACAACTCTAAGAGGGGTCCTATTACTGCCATTTTTTTTCTTGAGACAAGGTCTGTGTCAGCCAGGCTGGAGTGCAGTGGCAGGATCATAGCTCACTGTAGTCTCAACCTCCTGGACTCAATCAATCCTCCCACCTCAGCCTCCCAAGTAGCTAGGACTACAGGTGCATGCCGCCATGCTTGGCTAGTTTTTTTTTTTAAGAGATGGGGTCTCACTATATTGCCCAGGCTGATCTTGGCCTCCTGGGTTCAAATGATCCTCCCCTCTCAGCCTCCCAAAGTGCTGGGATTACAGGCATGAGCCACCACACCTGGACCATCATTTAAAAAAATGCACAAGTGACCACAATTCTCAGGATTCTGGTGCTGTCTGCATCACCCACAGATCAAGTGCAAACCCCTAGACTAGACAGAGATGGCTCAGAAAGGAAATGCCACCCCCACACCCTACCTTACACCACTTTCCTTCCAGCTTCCTGTCCCAGCCCCTCAACACCCCCAGCCACACAGCCCTGTCCCACCTCCAGCTGCACCTCCTAGGACTCAGTCCAAATCGACTCTTCCCCTGGGGTCCCTGGGATCATGGAGACCAAGTCAGGCACCAGCTCTGGATAGGGAGATGAAGGAAGGAGGGGTGCAGACAGTCAAGTCCCCATGAGGAAGGTCAGCCCATAGGAGGAGGAGCCGCCAGGCTGGGCACAAACCCAGAGGAACCTCAGTGCGGCCCGTGCACCCTCCAGCCTCCTCTCAGCCCTCCTTGCTGGACTCTTCTCTCCCCACTTCTCATTTACTAACTTGTTTTCCATCGCCTCTGTCTTCCAATTAGAGTGTACCTCCTGTAAGGGCAGGAATTTTGCCTGGTAAGAAAACTGCTAATGCAAGGGTTCTGCGTTGAGATTGAAGAGATTCACAGGCCAGGCCCAGAAGAGGTGGGGCAGGAGGGCAGTCAAGGAGAAGAATGTGAGGGTCCACCCAGTACATAGTTCAGGCTGGAGCGTCACCCAGTCTGTCACAACTACCCAACTCTGCCACTGTGGCAAGAAAGCAGCCACAGATAATCTGTCACCAAATGATCAGGCCTTCGTCCCAGCACAACTTTATTAGAAAAGCAGGCACCGGGTGGGATTTGGCCCACAGGCGATTGTTTGCCCACTGAAATGCAGACGACATTCCAAGTAGAGAAGTAAGAGAACACCAAGAGAGGGGGCCGAGTAGAAGAACGGAAGAGTAGAGATTTTTCAAAGTACACACAGAAACTTGAAAACAGTGCCACAGAATAAGAAAACTACAATTCATCTCCTTTGTGGATATTTACCAGGCATGCGGAAACAGTTCCCAATGGCCAACTGGAGACAAGGCCACAGCGTAAACCCTAGAAATCTGCATGTACAACTCACCTCGCTGCCTCAGGACCACGCTTCATAAGGTCAGCGTCCACTCCAACTGAACGAGAGACACACATACACGTGCATCTCAGCTCATAACCAGCATCCTGACTGTGAGTTAAAGGCTGATGCAATCTGTGGACCGGACAGGGGTGCTGAAGAACGTTAATGCTGCCAGATGGGGCCTGCATTAGACAAGGTAACAAAAAGACATAAATTCATAAAAAGATAAAAATCAAGTCCCTTTCACAAGAGCCATAAAAACATAAAATACCAGGAACAATCTTAATCTAAAAAGTATGCAGAGCCAGGAAGAAGCGACCTAACTTCACTGAGGGATACATATGATGACTGGAATAAAGGCATGCCATGTTATGGGGCAGAAAAGACTAATATTGCAAATTAAACTGCAAGTTTAATCAGTCACACGTTTTGGTCATGATCTTTAGGAACTGAAAAACAGGAGATTTTTGAAGAGGCCTGGGGAAGAAAGGAGCCAGTCCTACAAACAACAGCCCTCACCAAAAGAAAACCCACACAGACAAGGGGAAAGTGCAAACTTCACGCAGACAATGGCCCCCATGAGAAATCAATTAGTTTTTTCTCATCGATGTTATAGCAAGACAATGTCATTTGAGTATCTGCTGTACATTTAAATCTGCGTAAGGAGATCCAGGCACTCCTAAGGCAGGGAAACCTAAAGGGCCAAGACCCACTTCTAGTAGGGAACGGAGGCTTGTGAGCCCGGCTGCTCCTCCACCCCCTGAGCTCACCAACTCCAAACCAGTAGCCGAAGAGCTAATACACAGAGATTAGACTCACAGCGCTGGGAAAACCAGACCTCTAATGTCTGAGAAATGCCTGAGAAGCAGTTCTCACAGAGGCCCTGGTCTGTGATGAGCTCCCCCTTTTTTTTTGGCAGAGTCCTGCTCTGTCGCCCAGGCTGCAGTGCAGTGGCATGAGCTCAACTCACTGAAACCTCCACCTCCCAGGTTCGAGCAATTCTCCTGACTCAGCCTCCTGAGTAGCTAGGATTACAGGCACAAGCCACGATGCCTGGCTAATTTTTGTATTTTAGTAGAGATGGGGTTTGGCCATATTGGCCAGGCTGGTCTCCAACTCCTAGCCTCAAGTGATCCACCCGCCTCGGCCTCCCAGAGTGCTAGGATTACAGGTGTGAGCCACCGCACCCAGCCCGAATTTATTCACTCTTTTGAATCCAACAAAGTCTAGCCAGCGATAAGGCCATGCATCTAAGGCAATGCTCCTTTAACCTTTACTATCCCATGCACAGGGTAGTCTTGTTACCCTCATTTTACAGATGAGTAAACTGAGGCACAGAAGTCTTTGCCTAAGGTCATAGCCCTAGCACATGGCAGAGCCGAGACTTAAACCCGAGCCCTGAAATACTACTCGGAATCCTATGCCCAATGCAGCTTCCTCCTCACAAACAAGCCATGTTTGTACTAATATGAAAATCGTTCTTCCAGGAAAATAGCACATGCTGCCCCAATGCCATGATGGAGGAGGCCAGACCTGGGGCCTTGGAGAAAAGCTGTCCCCACAACCCTCAACCAAGAGCACCAGCAACCCTTCAGAGGTATAGACAGTCTCTATTCATCTACCCTCTTTATTAGCTAACTTTAAAAATAACAATACAGTCATCTTATGTCTCTTTCAGAAAAGTAATTACATGATAGGATGCTTTCTTCCTTTTTAGAAATAATTTGTATTTCCATTTTAACAAAAACTAAGTGATCCCAGGATGAGCACTTTGACAGAATGACCAAGCAGCACTCCTCGAAAACCCTCCTCCAGGGGCCTCCTGAAGCTAGGTGGTCTGGGGTCACTGCAGAACAGCAATCCTGCCCAGGTGGGTGGTGTCCAGCAGGCCATGGGACCTTGGTCAGGCTTCAGAGATACAGTGTGCTGTTGGCAGTGGACTCTGTGGTGGGACCCTGTGACAATGTACAATGATGTGCCATGTGGAAGCTTAGGAAAGGACGATGTGAAGGAATGCACAGTATCCTCCCCATTCACCTTCCACACTGAACAGTACACAAAAACGGGGGCCCAAGGGAAGGAATGCTCAAGTGATACAGACAAAGTAGATTTTCTAGGATCATGGCCCACATATGTTCAATGTCACGCAAATGATGATCTATGAGTCTGGGAAAGCAGAGCTGCCACCACCGTATATGAGCCAACGATGCTAAACACAGAGGCTGAAGATACAGACTGGTGTCATTCTGCAGGTCAAAGAAATCACCCTCTTTGCCAGTGATTCCTTATCCCTTTCTTTCCACTCTCCAAAGTAAGATTTGGTCTTGCAGCTTCAATGGGAGTCATTTTTTCATTTGTTAACAAAAGAAAAGGTCAAATTCATGTGAAGAAGTTCTCTGAGGTAGATTCCACTGCCAGGTTGGATGACCTCAGCAACTACTACAAGTCTATAGACCAGGATTTCAAAGCTCTCTCAAGTTGCAAAACTCTGTGATATTGTTTAATTTTGCAATAGCCAAGCTGTGTGTATGTTGGGGAAAGCGGAAACATCCAAGACATCACAAAGCAATGTTGAAAGGATCCCTAATCCATACCCATCTTAATTCTCAGTCTACTTATTTGGACAATGTTAAGGGAAACATTTGTCTTTTGTGTGAAACATTTGTCTTTTATGTTACACATTGTTTCAAACAAGGTGTCTAATTTTTTTTAATAACAGAGTTTCAAAAGAAGCTGTAAGATAACCTCCAAGAATAAATAACTGAATTAATAAATATATGGAATAACCTAAAAGTACACTAGACAAAGACACATATCACTTTACAACTGATCCTCAAACTCAGCCATGCAGACAAATTTAGAGGTTGAACTCTAACCATAAATATCTCCCTCTTCATCCTTCTTCCCTGCAAAATACGATTTAGGGTCTATAAACAGACATGGCATAAGATGTTTAAATTCAACCCTGATTTTTCTGAAATACAAAAGAAACAGCAGAGTATGAAAATGAGACTCATAAAAAGTGCTCTGAGTCATTAATACTTTTAAGCAGAGGAAGTAAACTATTATGCAATCACTGAAAAGATCTGATAGGTTAAATATACCTTATGCTATGCTGTAATCATTTACCCAAGAAGTTCCGAGAATATACAAACTATTGTGAACTTGGGCCTCATACTAATTCAGCAAATGAGTTAAAAAAAAAAACATTTAAACTATCTAAAAAGTATCTGTATTTAATGTTAAAATTCAAGGTAAGTTTTCCTTAGGCTTATGTTTAAATGAATTTATATTTCCAACTCTTGCTGAATGATGGAAGTAAACATAATGTTGCCATTTTGGTGTAAATGATGGAGAAAGGTTTAATATCCTTAATTTATAAAGAGTGGATGCAAATCAAGAAGAAAAAGACAAACATCTGAACTGAAAAATTAGCATAGGATATTTTCATCAATTCACAAAGAAATACAAGGTTTTAAATGAAAAATATTCATATCTAACTAAAAAATGCAAACCAAAACAAGATGCAATAAACTGAACACGTTTTATGAGTTTTTTAATCATATTATAGAACTCAGTGTTGAAAAGGGAGCATTGAAATGGCACTTTCCTATAATCTGATGGCAGTAAGTATAAACCGGTACAATCTTTTGGGAATGTAATCTGACAATATGTCTCAAAGACATAACGTGGGTGTGTGCACATTCATGCACGTACAAGCACCATTACACCTCCAGGGATACATCCAACGGATCATCATGGATTTGTTTAAAATTGAGAAGACTTAACTGGAAGCCACCAGAATCCTCAACCACAAGGGACTAGGTAATGACCTATTTCACATCCATTAAAAGGTAAGGGCAGATGCTCTTCTAGCCCCACTAACTGAATCCACTCACATTCTCCACTCTCCCATAAAACCCTAGTCACAGACAGGACTCCTTTGGACAATCTGTATATTTGTTCTCTGAAAAGCTCAGCAGCATATATGAGCTTTGTCTGTCCAAGACTTAGATACATTCATTCTACATACCTATTTGTTAGCAAGAGCCTGGAAAAATTTGCAAACAATCTAGGAGGTTGCACTGAGTGTCTTTAAATTTTTTTACATTCTCCATCCATCCTACCAAGATCAAAACTGGATATTATGGATATGGTTTATGCAAGAAATACATAACCATATGTTGAATCTGTGAACCCACTCACCAAGAAAGGACTTACAGCCTATAGCCAAAGGATTGAGGAAGGGATGTACATTTGTTTAGTTTAAAATGAAGCATTAGGTACGTGTCATTTTTATTATCGCCCATGTTAACTCACTTTTTTAATAACTGACCATTTATAATCCCCCTTGTCAAATAAACATACAGCTGCTAAAAACATGGTAGAAAAAAATGACTGTTACAGGGAAATACTGACAGTACACTGAAGTGAAAGGGAAGATTCGAAATGGAATGTACACCTATAATCCCAGCACTTTGGGAGGCAAAGGTGGGAGGACCGCTTGAGCCCAGGAGTTTGAGACCAGCCCTAGCAACATAGTAAGACCGTGTCTCTATAAAACAAACACATAAATGAAAAAGGAGCCAGGCATGGTGGTGCACTCCTGTAGTCCTAGCTACTCAGGAGGCTGAGATGGGAGGATCACTTGAAGCTGGGAGGTCATGGCTTCACTGAGCCATGGTTGAGCCACTGCCCTCCAACCTGGGTGACAGAGTGAGACCCTGTCTCAGGAAAAAATACAAAAGAAAAAAGACGCTGAGCACAGTGGTTTACGCCTGTAATCCCAGCACTTTAGGAAGCTGAGGTGGGTGGATCATCTGAGGTCAGGAGTACAAGACCAGCCTGCCCAACATGGTGAAACCTCATCTCTACTAAAAATACAAAAATTAGCTGGCTGTGCTGGCACATGCCTGTAATCCCAGCTACTCAGGAGGCTGAGGCAGGAGAATTGCTTGAACTGGGGAGGCAGAGATTGCAGTGAGCCAAGATCACGCTACCGTACACCGGCCTGTGCAACAAGAGCAAAACTCTGTCTCAATAAAAAAAGAAAAAGAGAAAAGAAATGGCATGGACAGTAAATTCCCATCTTTGTAAAGTATGTCTTTATTATCTATGATTAAATAAAAAGTCAGCAAAATTGCACTACTAAATCCTAACAATTTCTCTCAGGTATGAACTAAAAGATAATTTCATTTTCTCCCTTTTGCTTCCCTAGAATTTTCTAAATTTTCTGCAAATGATTGCTTTTATAATCAGAAGAACTATTACTTGAATTGTTTTTAATACTTCAAACTGTTTTCTTGTGAAAATTCTACTAAACTGTTAATCATAAAGTTATTGTGACAGAAAAGCCTATTGGAGTAACAGACCAGCACATGGGGACCATTCAAAAAGACAAAAACAGGCCGGGCACAGTGGCAAACACCTGTAATCCCAGCACTTTGGGAGGCCAGGGCAGGCAGATCACTTGAGGTCAGGAGTTCAAGACCAGCCTGGCCAACATGCTGAAACCCCATCTCTACATAAAATACAAAAATTAGCCGGGCATGTGGCATGTGCCTATAAATCCCAGCTACTCAAGAGGCTGAGTCAGGAGAATCACTTGAACCCAGGAGGCAGAGGTTGCAGTGAGCCGAGATTGCGCCACTGCACTCCAGTGCAGCCTGGGCAACAGAGGAAGGCTTGATCTCAAAAAAAAAAAGACAAAAGTTTCCACTGAGAAAAGACTGCAGGCCCACAGAGTAATCCTGGGAATGACTAAATTTCCTCTGCAGGACAAACCATGGAGGAGTGCATAGCACACCTGTCACCTAGGTGGGAGAGACATCCAGACACACATCTAGAGCGGAAGACAGGCAGGGCAAAGCTTGGGGAAAGGTCTGGAAATGTCAGATTCTGGGGTTTCCCTGTTTGAGTTTCTAGTGACCTTTCTGTTCATCCTCTAGCAGAGCTGCTCAAACGACCTCTTACAAGAAAGACCCCAGGTGATATGTTATTTACTGATTATTTCTTTATTTCCAATGTTTAAGTTCAGGGTTTTGTGTGCAGGTTTGTTACTTTGGGAAATGTGTGCCATGCTGGTTTGCTGCACAGATCGTCCCTTCACCCAGCTATTAAGCCCAGTGATATTTAAAGGGAGCCAGGGTGCACAGTGCACGCACCTGTGTGAAAAAATGCTGTCTTAGATCTTACAGCCACAGGGAACACACAGTGGTTTCACCCCATCAAACCTGAATTCCCTTTGAAACTAGATTATATGAAAACAGGATTTTGATGAACAGAGTTTTAAGTTCCAGTAATTGTGACAAAAAGAAGTAGATACAACTCTTCATGCTGGAGTCTCAAAATTTTCTGCAGCACAATGGAATAGAGTCCGTGAACTGTGCAACAACTGGAAAGCCATTATGATCATCAGCACACGAAGACTAAAGCAGAGTCAAGATCCTGCAGGAATCTCAGCCAGCCAGTGCAGATTTACCAAAGCCTGACGCTTTCCCAGGCCCTGCAGTGTGTGCATAGATACAGAATCAGTTTATGGCCAATACCTTAGTAATTAAAATCATTTGAGTAGAGGGTGCCTGGGGGTGAGGGGTCATCTAGTCCAACCTCTAATCCAGCTAGTACCAACCTCTCCATCCTATTCTAAGCCATCTCAACATGCAATCTAAGCCATTGTTGCCCATTCTCTCTCTGAGCAAAACTTGAGAAATCTAAACCCTTATAATGAACACCATAAACCTATGCTGCAAGTCAAGCTAAGTATCAATTCCAAATGTGAATTTTCTAATTGTTATACAATAAAAAATAATATGATTTTTTAAATAGCCAGAGCGAGGAGCTTTTAAAAAGTCATTTATGTGAGGAAAGGCTCAGCTAAAGAGCTTTTAGCAATCACATTTCAAGTCAAGCTACACGTCAGCACCAAAGGTGAAGTTTCTAAATGTTTTATAATAGAGATCATTTTTTTCAAATACCAAAAGTATTTGAGCTAGCAAGCTAAAAAAGACCTGATTATGTGAGGAAAAATATATATAATTTTAATCTTCTGAGTTTTATACCAGATGTCCATATAATATTTCTTTTAAAGCAAGAAGTTTTAGGGGCAACACTTAATTAAGCTGTAATTTTCTGATTTTTAAGATCACCTCAGAGATTCTCCAATTTCATCCCATGTAGAAAAAAATTCACTCTGAAATCTAGAGCCTATTGTTTAAGCAAGCATGTCATCATATATTTTCAATACTGAAAGCTGAGTGGACTAAATTTACTACCCTCTTAATCCCAAGTGTAAAATTGTCTGTTTTTGAGGGCAGGCAAAAGAAAAGCCTGCACCAAATCCCCAAATTAGCATTTGTTCCCTAAACTCAATGCTTCAAAGTCTGAAGGAAACTGCAGATTGTTGCTATACCAGGTTTATTTCTTCAGCCCTGAGTTTCATCATCTAGGTCTATAAAATGATATTTGGTGCATATAAATATATACATATATATATATATATATATATATATATATATATATATATATATCACACACTTTTTTTTGGACACAGTCTCATTCTGTCACCCAAGCTGGAGTGCAGTGGTGAGATCTTGGCTCACTGCAACTCCACCTCCCGTGTTCAAGTTATTCTCCTGCCTCAGCCTCCCAGTAGCTGGGATTATGGGCACCTGCCACCAAGTCCACCTAATTTTTGTATTTTTAGTAGAGACGGGGTTTCTCCATGTTCACCAGGCTGGTCTTGAGCTCCTGACCTCAAGTAATCTGCCTGCCTCAGCCTCCCAAAGTGCTGGGATTATAGGCATGAGCCACCGTGCCTGGCCTGGTGCATATATTTTTAGATGAGGTCATTAGTTTCCTGCTGGTATGAAACGCAGCCTCATTGTAGTATCATTGAAAAGTTTAGATGACAGGATACATTTCTCTTTGGTCTCCATTTTTCAATAATATAATTTAGGAATTTTTCCACGAATTCACAGGACACAGATTAGCATCATAGAATAGCCTTTCGAAACCAAGGATTATGAATGCTGATCAAACTTACAAAGCACATGTCCCAGCACAGTCCAGGAGCATGTTCAGGTATGCCGTAGTCTGTCTCCCACACACAGCACAAGGAGCCTAGAGCAGTGGGGCAGGACCCCAGGAATAGCCCGCACAGTGGGCTACACCCCAACATCTCTCCACAGGAGCATCCCTGCAACCTTCTAGGAATTCATTATCTACCTTCCTTTTCACTTACAAACCTTTATGATATTGGACAAGTATGAGGACAGGATCATCCAAGGGGGACAGAGGGGAAGAGATGTTGCCATGCCTGAGCACAACAAGGGGTCACCTGTTCCTGGATAGTGGGGAAACTTCAGCTGGAATCTGGAGACATGGGTGCCAGGCCATATTCTTTCACCCAAGGCACCTTCCAGCCCAGCTCTAGTAGAACTCTGTTCGCTGCAGTGGGAGTGACACTATACCTTTGACCTACTTAGACTTTCTTTACAGTAACTGTTGAAAAGCATTTCAAGATATATGTCTAAAAATGGTGCCTGAACACAAGCTGTATCAGCAGTGGGCAGAAAGGCAGGCCTGTAAGTCACAGCAGCCCTGGCCATGAACACAGAGGACATCCTCTGCAGACACTGGCAGGAAGATCCCTTAGAACGTTTCAATGACAGTTTGGAAACTCCACCAGGCTTTGGGAGCAGCCCCCACAAAAGTGTCTGCAAATGTCAGGATGGGGCTGCATCCCAGGCTGTCATGAACTGGGGAAGAAGGCACCACTGTCACTATGTCAGGGTGGGCTGGGCATGAAGATAGACAGTCCCCACAGCAAGGAAATTCTTGCTCAGGGGGTAATTCTCTTATATGAAATTTCTGGAAGTAACCCCAAAACTGTTGCTGGTGGTCACTGTGGGGTGTGATCAGGCCTGGGGTCCCCAAAACTTTGCCTTCTGAGCTGGTTGTCTCTTGCCGTTTGTCTCTCCCCCTCCACAGAGTGTATGAATAGAAATATTCCATCTGATTTTTTTTTTTTACCTCGAGCATTTACCAATTTAATTCAGATAAACCTCTTCCAAATCAAAGTTGAGAACTCTTCCCAAACTCTTGTAGCTGCTGTTGGGGCAGGTGTGGAGAAATTGCAACCCTTGTGCGTGACTGGTGGGAATATAAAATGGTGCAGCAGCTGTGGAAAACAGTTTGGCAGTTCCCCGAGAAGCTAAATATAGAATTACCATAGGATTCAGCAATTCCATTCCTAGGTATATACCCACAGGAATTGGAAGCAGGGACTTGAACGGATTCTTGTGTGTATGCTCACAATTGCAGCATGAAGCACAATTGTCGGAAGCTGGAAACAGTCCATGGGCCCATAAGAAGATACATGAATAAACAAAAGGTGATAGATACTTAGGGTGGTATCCCTCTGACTTAAAAAGGAATGAAATTCTGAAATGTAGCTGAACCTGAAAAACTCTGAGCTGAGTGAAATATGGTATGATTCCATACATATGAGGTACCTCAAATAGGCAGATTCATAGAAACTGAAAGCAGAATAGAGGTTACCAGGGTTTGGAGGTGGGGGTGAGTTATTGCTGAATAGGTGCAGTTTCAACGTGGGTTGATGAAAAAGTTCTGGAGGTGGATAGTGGTGCTGGTTACACACCGTTGCGAATATATGTAATGCCACCGAAATACACTTAAAAATTGTTAAAATGGTAAATTTTATGTTACCTGCATTTTACACAATAAAAAGGTTTTTATTACAAACTGTTTTCTTATATTTTAAAATGGTTGTTGGGTGAGAATTGGGTCAAAATGGAGCACTGATGGAGAAACCAATTTCCTCTTGGGGGAAATGATCCTCTCTCTCTCTCCATAGGTATCCTTGAGGAAGTTCGGCTTCTTCCTCAAACCCCAACATGTTTGCCCTCGAAGTTGGCTTGGAAGTGTAGAACAGGGAAGTCATCCCACTTCAAATTTCAACCCACTTTTAGGCAAGTGGCTGACCCGCCACCCAGAGAGCCTATAGCGAGGGGAAAGAGCGGGGCAGAACGTCTCCTTATCCTTTCCCTAATTCTTTCTTCCTCTTCTGTGAGCTGGTGACAGCTCTGCTAACAAGTCTAAAGTACTTTGTAAGAGCATTTTTTTTAGCCAGAAAAAGAAATCTCTTGAATAATCTTAATTTTTGAACATCAATCTAAGGTAGTGTTTTCAGCCTGGGTTTCCCTTCTCCCTTCTATTACCATTTGCTATACCAATGATCACTTGACAGTATTTTCATGTATCTGATTTCAGCTTCTAGCCTGGAGTCTTCTCGAAGCACAGTGACTGCATTTCATTATATTTATATTATCAGGTACTAGTGAGGTAGGTGCTGAAAAAAAAGTTTGTTGAGGCTGGGCGCGGTGGCTTATGCCTGTAATCCCAACACTTTGGGAAGCAGAGGCGCACAGATTACAAGGTCAAGAGTTCGAGACCAGCCTGACCAATATGGTGAAATCCTGTCTCTACCAAAAATATAAAAATTGCCAGGCATGGTAGCACGCACCTGTAGTCCCAGCTGCACAGGAGGCTGAGGCAGAAGAATCACTTGAACCTGGGAGGCGGAGTTTGCAGTGAGCTGAGATCAAGCCACTGTACTCCAGCCTGCGCGATAGAGCGAGACTGTCTAAAAAAAAAAAAAGTTTGTTGAATAAATGAAGAGAAAAGTGAATGGGTGGTTAAGAAACCTAGTTGTCTTTAGAGTGCTTTCATTCTCTCATTAACAGCCTACCTTGTATAATTGGTCAAAACAAATGCCTATGGCTTCAGCTGTGTTGATATAAGTTTCTGATATGAACATGAAATTCATATGCATCCATGTTTGTTAATATGGTCAGTGTGAGACTTTTCAACCTGAGAATATACATGATCCTAGGAAAAGTGGTTTTGCAAGCCGTTCTTACACATCTCTAAAGACAGCTACTCTCACTGCAACTGACCTGCAGAGCTAAAATCTGACCCATCTGTAAAGGTCCCTTTCCAAGGTCACTGCCTCTGGAAAACCTTCCCCAACCACCGGCTGGCTGCTCAGAATCTGCACTCTTCTTGCTCTTCCTTACCACACATACTGGCCGCAAAAGCCTCCAGAGATGTCTACTTCACTAATTACCTTACAGATGTAAATGCTCTGTCCTCAACAAGACTGTCCCTACCTGAAGAGGGTAATTTGGTGGAACTAGCTGACTGCTTCCTGCTACCCATGCTTTCTGTGGGACCTTAGAAGGCTTCTAAGTCTTAAAGTAAAAAATGTGGATAGCAGCATCTTCCCCAGTGAGCTGGGAAAAGTGACCGACACTCTCCTCCCCAGATACTCCGTCAGTAATACTCTTCAAAGCATGCATGACATTCTAAACTTTTTTTATATCCAGGAGAGGATTGAATCCCTTTATGTATTCACAAATATTTGTTGAATTGAATTCTTCTCTATCATATTTTTATTGTGATATAATTCACATATGATAAAATTCACCATTAAAAAATTTACAATTCAGTGGTTTTTAGCATATTCACTATGTAATTCCAGAATATGTTCATCATCTCAGCCTGTTACATTTGTTAAAGCTTTATTTGGCTTTTAATGAATCAAAGTACACTTGACTACATCCCACTAAATATAATTATTCTGTTTTATAAACGCTAATAGTGTTAACTTTGTGTCACTGTTCTGAGTACTTTATAAATTATAAACCCCACGTGAAGAGTCTTAGCATCATCAGCAGCAGCAGCTGCGAGTTATTGATGAAGAAACTGAGGCATGGAAAAGACAAGAATCTTGCCCAAGACCACACAGCTAGACATGGCAGAGCCAGGATTTGAACCCCAGATGTCTGAATCCACACTCCTCACCACTCTCTGCTACCTCTTGAGCAGAGAGTTAAAATTTAATAACCAACCAACAGAAACAAACAAAAACACACAACCTTTCAGTACTAGTATGAAATGTCCCATTTTCTTCCTCTTTTATTTATCAGTCACTCTCCCCTCAGCTGTGTGATTTTTTTTTTTTTTTCAGAGTTTCGCTATATCACCCAGGCTGGAGTGCAGTGGTGTGATCTCAGTTCATTGCAACCTCCATCTCCTGGGGTTCAAGTGATTCTCCTGCCTCAGTCTCACGAGTAGCTGGTATTACAGGTGCATGCCGCCACGCCTGGCTAATTTTTGCATTTTTAGTAGAGACTGGCGGTGGAGGGGAGGTCTCAGGCTGGTCTTGAAGTCCTGACCTCAGTGATCCACCTGCTGTGTGCTTCCAAAGTGCTGAGATTACAAGCATGAGCCACCACACCCAGCCTGGCTGTGATTTTTTTCTAAACACAAATGAACTGCTCACTGCTGGCCTGGGCTAGGCTCTGTTGGTGACACAGAAGTCAAGAAGGCCTGGTCCTTGACCCCCGGAAGTGAAGAGTATGAAACATCAATGCAAGGGAGAGAAAGTGTTGCACAAACATGGACATCCAGACACGGGAGGGTCTGTCTGGCCAATGGGGAGAGCAGACAGCTGTGACTTGTTCCAAAAAGAATCATTAATAATCATACCATTCTAGGGAGACCAAAGAAATTGCTTTATTCTTTAAGATGAAAAATGGATTTCTTAACAAAGACTGAATTTTGGTCGTGATTTGGGGAAATGTTCCCTCACTTTACCCTTTTTCTTTTCTTGGTTTTGCTCTCAGGTCACTAAAAACACATTGCTCTCTGTTGGCCTTAGTACTGCTGCCTCCCACCTTTAGATGAACTATACACTGGCGTTTATTTATAGTAGCTGTTTTCAGATGGTAACAGCACACTTTATTTGCTAGAAATGTTAACTCTGAAAAACAGTATGCAGATTCAATTTTGGTAATTAAACTTTTTTTTTTTTTTTATGGTTTCTTGCTCTGTCGCCAGGCTGGAGTGCAGTGGCACAATCTCGGCTCACCACAGCCTCTGCCTCCTGGGTTCAAATGATTCTCCTGCCTCAGCCTCCTGAGTAGGTGGGACTACAGGCACACACTACCACATCCAGCTAATTTTTGTACTTTTAGTAGAGACAGGGTTTCATCATGTTGGCCAGGCTGGTCTTGAACTCCTGACCTCGTGATCCGCCCACCTCGGCCTCCCAAAGTGCTGGGATTACAGGCATAAGCCACCACACCAGGCCTAATTGAACTTTTTAAAAAAAAATGTACAATGCTAGGGAGCTTGCTATGAAAAAATTTCTGAAGTGAATACTTCAGTAAAGCAAGAAATTTTAGAAAATCATGAGTATGATTTGCTTTTTCTTTCCCCTAAGTTCTAATGTATATATCAGATGATCTTGACTCAAGGCACATCTGAATTTTGGCTACTTCATAATCTATTCTTTGCAGCTCTTTGCAAAATAAATTGCACATGCTACATTTGAGTCCTGGACTCAGCCAATGTCTTAGGGAGACTTTGACCCTCATGAAAACCTGGGCACTTAGCAATGACTCATCTCGGCCTTGCTGCCCTCATATGAGGTCCCGAGGCATTTTTATAAGCATAGCTTTCATCACTGGGAAATCCTGGGTTTATTTAAGGATCTGAAGAACACTCCATACTGGCCTCAGCTATCTGTTCACAAAACATTAAAAATGTTATCTTTTCCCCCCTACTAATCATATAATTTGGGAGAAATTCATTTTGGAAAATAATGTACTGCTGATAATACTTTTGTTGAATTGTGATGGGATTTTTTGATTGGTGGGCTACATTTGGGGAGGGTGGTTAGATAGCACAGTATACTATACACTACTGTAGTTTGAGAGGAAATGAGGCAAACGTAAAAATATTTTAGTTGAATAAACTAGGCAGCAGCTCCCTCTTGTGTTGAAAAGTAAGTACTACAGACACTTAATTAAAGTATGGGAAAGCATCCCTTCGTACATGTAACTGAGAGGTTTTCCCAGTTCTTTTAAGTCCAATAAAAACATAGTGCTCAGTAACTCTTTATTTTACTTTATTTTTTATGTTTTTGGGACAAGATCTTGCTCTGTCACCTAGGCTGGAGTGCCTTGGCGTGCTCCAGCCTCAACCTCCTGGACCCAAGCAGATCCTCCCATGTCAGCCTCCTGAGTATGTGGGGCTACAAGTATGTGCCACTATGCCGGGTTAATTTTTATGTTTTTTGTAGAGATGGGGTCTCCCTAAGTTTCCTAGGCTGGTCTTGAACTCCTCAGCTCAAGGGGTCTGCCCTCCTCGGCCCTGCAATGTGCCAGAATTCCAGGTGTGAACCACCATGCTCGGCCAACTCTTGATTCTAATAGCACCATCTGCTGCCATTCATTTTTATTTAATTAATTTTCCCAACATTTGAGGAGCATTCAGTGGCTGCTAGGAAATAGAGACATTAGGGCGATGACACAGCTTCAGGGCCCAAATCGCTCACACAGTCTGGTCCATCTGATGGACCATAATGCTGAGATCATAATGCTGATCCCCTGTCAATGGTGACCTATGCCTCCTCTGAACTGCCCCCTTCCTCTCCCACCTCCCCCCTCCACCCCACGATTGAGTCCAGCTCAGGCCTGTTCCCTCTGCCTCCCCTTGGAGGACCAGTTGTTTTCTTGTCTTGTCACCCTCCTGTAGTAACTCCTTTGAGAGCAGCAGCCCAGGGTCATCCAGCCTCAGTTTTCCCACAGCCTCTCATTCAGCATTAGTCCACTTCATATTCAAATGCATATTTATTCCATTTGATTTAATTCAAACAAATAAAAAAGCAACAGAGCCCCATAGCTATTAATAGGGAACTGTATTTGACCTCATTGTATGCATAACCATCAAAAGTGTAGCTATTGTTTTGCTGCTGCCATGAACCTAAAATATCTGAGACGGGTCTCAACCAAGTTAGAAAGTGTATTTTGCCAAGGTTAAGGATGAGCCCATGACACAGCCTCAGGAGGTCCTGACAATATGTGCCCAAAATGGTTGGGGTACAGCTTGCTTTTATACATTTTAGGGAGACATGAGACATCAATCAATATGTGTAATATGTACCTTGGTTCAGTCCAGTAAAGTGGGACAACTAGAAAGAGAGGCAGGCGGGGGTGGGAGGGGTGTCTTCCAGGTCATAGGTAGATAAGAGACACAAAGCTGCATTCTTTTGAGTCCTTGATCAGCATTTCACTGAGCCTGGCTCAGTGAATCTGCATTTTACTAGACAACAGGGCAGAGGAAGCAATCAGATATGCATTTGTCTCCGGTGAGCAGAGGGACGACTTTCCACCCAGCACCTGTGAAGACTGGCTCTTGTATTAGTCTGCATTGCCAGGGTGGAATTCAACACAACTGTTATAAGGTGAAAATCTTGAGGCCCATGTGGACGTTCCTCGTGGGCAAATTGTGAGGGTGGGAGGGAGGTAGCTCTTTAAGCTCTGTAGCCATCTTATTTAGAAATTAAAACGGGAGACAGGTTTGCCTGATTTAGTTCCCAGCTGGACTTTTCCCTTAGCTTTGTGATTTCGAGGTCCCGACATTTTTGCATCACCAAAATGCATGTTGAATTTTTCTCATATGTTTAAATGATAATATAATGACTCAAGTGGAAGGTAAGATTTACTTTATCCTGGAAACCATGGTGTTGGAGAAATCCTGCCTGTCATGAAAGGATGCTGGATTTTAAAGGTGGACGCCATGCCAGGCATTGGAATGCAAATGTGTGTCCTGGCTGAGCCACTGTCCTGCCCGTTCCACATGTGGGATGACCAAGCGTCTCATCAGTGATTCTCAGACATGGAGATTTTATGTAAAATATTTAAAATAATGTATTCAGGTACAAACATGAGGTTGCCAATGTCTTACTTTGCTAAGTATAAACAGTTTCTTAAATCATCATTTATTATCACCATTGCTTTATTAAAAAAAAAAGATGAAATTTTAACACCGAAAAGTAGGAAGGTCATAATCTTGAATAAAAACAGTGCTCTCAATTGAATGCATATTAACTAATTCTAGATCACTTATAGAATCTCAGAGATTGTTCCAAATTAGACCCCTCATTTACAGTAAAGAGCCTGGAGCTAAAATGTATAAACCAAGGCAAGCTACTTATCTCTAAAGGTAGAGAAGTGACTTGTCCTGACTCATTCTAACAACCAATCAGGCAGAGCCAAGAAGCCCGGCAAGCACCTGTAACCTTCTTGCCTGCCACTGCCCGCCACCAGGCCACCCTGGCAAGCACCTGTAACCTTCTTGTCTGCCGCTGCCCACCACCAGGCCACATGCAGGGCCTCCTTCTAGTACATGGCTGTGATAATGCACTTCCTCCCCTTAGAAGAAATAAAATTTCTTTTTTGTTGAGACCAAGTCTCGCTTTGTAGTCAGGCTGGAGTGCAGTATTGTGGCTCAATGCAACCACTGCCTCCTGGGTCCAAGCGATTCTCCTGCCTCAGCCTCCTAAGTAGCTGGGACTACAGGCGCATGCCATCATGCCTGGCTAATTTTTGTATTTTTAGTAGAGACAGGATTTCATCATGGTGGCCAGGATGGTCTCGATTTCTTGACCCCATGATCTGCCCACCTAGGCCTCCCAAAGTGCTGGGATTACAGGCATGAGCCACCGCACCGGGCCAGAAGAAATATATATTAAACAGTAGCTGGCCTTACTGGACTTGCCTGCCTATCTGAGGGCAAGCTGTACTTTTACAGGATTCTGTGTAGGCCCTGGCTCAGCAAAGCTGATATATATTCAGCATCGTGAATATATGTCACAGAATTCTGAATAAGCAAGCACAAAATTCTGTGCTTGGTTAGGGGAATGAGCAAAATGCTAGAAAATAAAGCTGCTTAGAGATTAACTGGGAGTTGTTGGAGCCTTTTGAAGCCATCATTGAACTTTAAAGTCCGCTGCGACCAGACCCTACACCAGAGGTCCTCTCCTCGGAGTGATTTGGTTGTCACAAGCTATTGAGGGCTGGGAGTGTTACTGACATCTGGTGGGCAGAGGCCAGGGATGCTGCTAAATGCCCTGCAACGCGGGACAGAGCCACAAGCAAGCATCATCCTGCCCAGAATGTTAAAACAGCCTTGAACAAGTAATCTTTTTGTTGTCTTGTAGTATGTGAGGATGATCAAGAAATCAGGCCGCCGGGGTCAAGGGCCAGAGTGAAACTGCCTGATGCCTAAACCTGTGGGAGGGAATTACAGGGTGAAAAATAACTCTCGCATCCAGCAGAGGGAAAAGGTGGGCAGAAGAGAGCTGTCCGGCGCGTGCCTCTTGTCCACCCTTTACTCTCTTTCTCCCTCTCTGGGACCCAGCCACGTGGCTTGGTTGGTTGGGCAGTAGGGGAGTTTGCAGCATTGGCCTTGTGGTGTCAGAGGGAGAAAGGGGAGCGAGGGATCAGGGAACAGACCCTCCTTGCTGGGAGCAGCACTGCTCTTCTCTCCTGGCCACAAGGTGGACGACACAAAACAATATCCTGCAGTCGTCTCATGCTTGACTTTTTCCAAAGCTTTCCAACTGCCTCTTCTACACAGTCATTCTCCACACAGCCAAGCCCTCTGATTTCCAGAAGAGGCCAGTGTTAGAATTCGCTTCCTCTTGCTCCAGGATTAATATTAGAAAGGATACAAGTCCTCCTTGGCCTGTAAGGGTTTGGGCCCTGTCCGCCGTATACCCAAGTTCTAGCCCCAGGGAGTTCCTGCAGCTATCGGTCAGGCAGCAAGAGGCATGCAGGCTCAGCAGAACAGGGACTCACTCGGCTCACAGCGTGGACTCTGCTCAACACAGCCTGTTGATGAGGCTAAAATGCGCCGTGAGCATAGCCTTGGCCTGGCCATGGCCATTTGCAGCACATCTCATGCCGCGCTTCAGCATCCCCAGGAGCTAGGCACAGCCATTGTTCCAATTTTAACAGATGAGAAACAAGGCTTGGAACAGTTAGGTGACTGCAGGTCACACAGCCACACCTCGCTGCAGGTGAGAGAGCCAGGGTGTGAACCCGGCAGTCCGGCTCCTGCTGAACTATGGCCCAAGGTGTGAGGCTGTGAGGGGCCCACCATGGAGAGTGCAGATAGCAAGCGCTGAATAGCACTTACCACCCAAGGCACTTAAACACGCCATGACCCTATGAGGTAAGGGTTTACAGATGACAAAACAAGCATAGGGAGGTTAAGTGATTTCCCAAAGTGACACAGTAATGCTAGAGCTGTCAGTGCTTCTTTGTCAGTGCCTCTTGACCTTTAATGTGCACACGTGGGGTCACCTAGGGATCTTGTTAAATTGCAGATCCAGCCTCAGTCAGTCTGGGGTATCACCCAAGACCCTGCATTTCTACCCAGCTTCCTGGTGATGCCCATGCAGTCAGGCTTTACCCTATCTTTGTCTCTTGGTAGTTCAGCTGCCTTTTATCCTCAATTAGGCTTTCCCAAATGGATCCGTGTGTTAGCAGAAATAATTTGAGCGAATATTTATCAAGTGCTTACCAAATATTAGGCCCTGTATTAAGAGGTTTATATGGATTCTCTATTTGATTAAATGAGGTAGGACACAGTTATTGCCCCCATTTTAGTTTTTCCCACTTTTCACTTCCTAAAATGTTGGTTATAGAAAAGCAGCATCACATTTAGTCATGGTATCAAGTAGTCAGCTTATTTAATATAACAGTATGATATTATACTGAAGGTTAGCTATTACTCAGTGAATAGTGGTATTGTCTCCATTTTACACATGGGGAAACTGAGGCTCAGAGATTTCAAAGAAATCGCTCAAGGTCTCAAAGCCAGCAGGAGACAGGGCTGGTTCCATTTGTGTTTGCAGGGAAGTAGGGCATTGCTAGCTCATTTTGTATGTGGATAATAACTTGGTGGAGAGATTATTCAACGTTTTAAGGCAAAGCCTGGAATCCATCTGGTTCTTATAACACAAGACTTTTTCTATCTTTCCCTCCCTAACCATGAGCAAATTATTTCAGTAAGAGATGTCTTCCCAAGCTAGTATTCTCAGACAGATCTGACAGAGTCCTCAGCCAACCCATCATCATCCCCAGGGACTTGAACTAACTTTCTTAGCAAAGCTGCCTCCTTTTCAAAGTCCATTATGCTGGTTAGAATCCCGGGAGGCCTGGAGCATCTCAGGGCATAATCAGAAGCCTGCCCTGCTCCTAGAAAGATGCCTCTATTACAGACAGGGAGAGCAAATCCCCAGAGATACTTATCACCAACTTAATCAGTGGCAGTGTGCCAGGTACGTCAAGTCTGAGACCTGATTTGAACTCTCAGAAATTCTATGCAAAAATCCACAAGGCATGACTTGTTTCCCTGCCCCTTATTCCTCTCTTTCCCCACTCTTCTCAGGTACTGTGCCACTCCCTCTTTATCCCACACTCCTCTCTTCATTCCTCAAACTTGCTTTCCAGAAAGGATCTCTTGTATACTAAGCCCATGAGCAAGAGCATCAATTAACAAGAGAGCATCAATTAAGCCAGGTACTGTGAATGGGAATGGATGACTCAGACTAAAAAATTCCTACTCCTGGGGAGTTTATAGTTTAGTGGGAGTCATAAATGTGGAAAGAATTTCAGTAGAGAGAGGTAGCTTCTCAGATGTAGGCACATCAGTAGCACTATGGGAGCCCAGAGGGCTTCTCAGAAGAGATGACGTCACAGATGAATTCTGAAGACTGGGTCAGAGGCAGCCAGTGGGAAAGGCATTCCAAGCAGAAGGAACAGCATGAGCAAAAGCACAGAGGCACGAAAACAGCTTTGGATGTGCAGAAGCAGTTCTGTACCTGGGGTTGTAAGTATGGTTCTATACTTGACTGAGCGCAAGCTGGGAGAATCAAACAGGGCCAAGGAAGGCCGTGAACGCCACATCAAGGGGCATGGGCTTGCTTCTCCTGGCAGTTGTTCTCAAACCATGCCTCAGGGTCCACTGTGGAAAGCCAGGCATTTGAGCTCCCATCTCCAGCCCTCTCTGCCCTTCCAAGAGCAGCTCTGCCTTCATCTGCTTTAGGTATCCGGTGCTCTACATCACATTGTGTTAAGAAAGTTTCCTGTGGCCAAAAGACATGTGGAACCACTGCTGCACCTTACGGGACACCATGTCAAAGGAACTCAGGATTTCAGGGATCAGGGTGACTTTGCACTGGGGGTTTTCTCTCTCTAGGTAGGTACCATGGGGAGCATTCTCTCTCTACAGACCCAGAAGTGGCCGTTTCATTTCCCAGTTCCACTCTGAGATGAGTGGGAAGGCAGGAGCTGCTTCCTTCCTCTCAGGAAGTCAGTGCCCTGGCCCACCTGCTCCCTCCAGCCCCTCAGGGTCCATTCTCTCCAGTTTAGCCCTCAGGTCTTACCACTCTGGTGATCCTTAACAAGAAACTGGGCTTATAGGTATTGACAGCCCACGCTGTGCTGTAGAACTGACCTTGCTGCTGACATCTATCTGTTTTAAAGCTTGCTGGGCTTCCCATTTGCCTGCCACGCCTTACTTCTTTTTTTTTTTTTTTTTTTGAGACGGAATTTCGCTCTTGTTACCCAGGCTGGAGTGCAATGGCGTGATCTCGGCTCACCGCAACCTCCGCCTCCTGGATTCAGGTAATTCTCCTGCCTCAGCCTCCTGAGTAGCTGGGATTACAGGCACACGCCACCATGCCCAGCTAATTTTTTGTATTTTTAGTAGAGACAGGGTTTCACCATGTTGACTAGGATGGTCTCGATCTCTTGACCTCGTGATCCACCCGCCTTAGCCTCCCAAAGTGCTGGGATTACAGGCGTGAGCCACCGTGCCCAGCCCTACTTCTTTTACTAATTGCCCGTTTAAACCATTCTTTTCTTCCTCTCCTGCGAGAGGACCTTGCTCCCAGAACTCCACACCTGCCTCCCTCGCCTGCCTGTCACTTGATCAGGTTGCAAAATGTCCAGTTCATATAGGCCCTCCACAGAAACCAAGTCCCTCGGCCCCCATCCATCAGGACTGCTGCTCTGCCCCACCCCTTCCTCTCAGGCTGCCTGGCTGAGAGGTCCAGTAAGGCAGCCTCAGTAATTCATCGTCCAGCACCACTTTCTGAGGGTGCCCATCACTGCAGCTCCTGTGGAATCACTGAGCCATAGGGAATCTACTTTTTTTTTCCTCTATAGGAAAGCACTAGTCCAGAGAGCTCCAAATGTTCTGAATGTGCATTGCATCAATAAAAATTTTTGAGGATGCACCTTTAATGGATTGATATTGATGTATTTATAAATAATAATCATATATTACTGTCATAATCCATTTTGTTTGTTAAACATAGACAAAAATACAAATTAAAACAAAGATAAATGATGTTTTTAGATGTTATATTTATTAATGGTATAAATGCTCTCATTTTTTAAATTAAAAAAAGGGCAATGAAATAATCCGACAGGCATGGTGGCTTATGCCTATAATCCCTGTAATCCCAGCACTTTGGGAGGCTGTGGCAGGCAGATCACCTGAGGTCAGGAGTTTGAGACCAGCCTGGCCAACATGGTGAAACTCTGTCTCTACTAAAAATACAAAAATAGCCCAGCATTGGGGTGCATGCCTGTAGACCCAGCTACTCAGGAGGCTGAGGCAGGAGAATGCTCAATGCCAGGAGGCGGAGTTTGCAGTGAGCTCTGGCCTGAGCAACACAGAATACTCTGTCTTGGAGAAAAAAAAAAAAAAAGAAAATGCAATGAAAATATCCTAAGGGGACTATAATTGAATATGTTTCTGTTTAAAAAATTAATACACTTTATTTTGTGAGGTAGTTTTAGGTTTACAAAAAAATCCAATAGAAAGTACAAAGAGTTCCCAAACACCCCCTTATCACCACTCCCCATTTCCCTTATTAATAATGTCTCATATGAGTGTGGTACATTTGTTATAATTGATGAGCCAATATTGATATGTTATTATTAACTAAAGTCCATAATTTATATTCAGGTTCACTCTTGGTGTTGCACATTCCATGCGTTTTGACAAATGTATGAGACATACATTTACCATTATAGCATCAAACAGCATGCTTCCACTGCCCCAAACCCCCTGTGCCCCCCTGTTCATCTCACCTTCCCTACCATGAACCCTGGGCAGCAACAGCTTTGTTATGTTTTAAAACCTTGGCTTAAACTGATGTTGTAAAAGGATTTCAAGGTCCAATTCTAAGTTTACTACTTGCTTTTGAACCACCCTGACCCAGTGGAAGAGCCCTCACAGAGGCTCATAGCTCCAACAGGGAAAAGCAGCACTGAGGGCATGTAGGAAATCAGTCATTTTTCATCCCAACCACCAATTATCTAAAGGTATTTATTGAAATTTTCTCTTCTCTGAAGTCAGTCATTTGTTCTTGCAAGCTTATTAGAAGCTAATGCACTTTATACTTTTTACACGTGGCTCAGACACCACCCTTTCTAAAATGCTTTGGAAGATCTTTTTTTCTTTCTTTCTTTCTTTCTTTCTTTCTTTCTTTCTTTCTTTCTTTCTTTCTTTCTTTCTTTTTCTTTCTCTCTTTCTCTCTCTCTCTTTCTTTCTCTCTCTCTTTCTTTCCTTCCTTCCTTCCCTCCCTTCCTCCCTCTCTTTCTTTTCTTTCTTTCCTTCTTTTTTTTTGACAGCATATAAGTCTGTTTTCATGCTGCTGATAAAGACATACCCAAGACTGGGTAACTTATATAGAAACAGAGGTTTAATAGACTCACAGTTCCACGTGGCTGGGGAGGCCTCACAATCACGTGGAAGGCAAAGGGCACATCTTACATGGCAGCAGACAAGAGAGAATGAGAGCCAAGTAAAAGGGGAAATCATCAGACCTCATGAGACTTATTCACTACCATGAGAACAGTAGTGAAACTACCCCCTGATTCAATTATCTCTTACTGGGTCCTTCCCACACACATGAGAATGATGGGAGCTACAATTCAACAGACAGGATCTCATTTTGCTGCCCAGGCTAAACTGCAGTGGCACGATCATGGCTCACTGCAGCCTTGAGCTTCTGGGCTAACTTAATCCTCCCTCCTCAGCCTGCTGAGTAACTGGGACTACAGGTGCACACCACCATGCCTGGCTTTCATATATTTCCTGTAGAGACAAGGTCTCACTGTATTGCCCAGGCTGGTCTTGAACTCCTGGGCTCAAGTGATCCTCCTGCCTCAGCCTCCCAAAGTGCTAGTATTATAGGCTTAAGCCACTGCGCCTGGCTTTTTTGGGAGATTTTTAAACAGATCCAGAATTCTTCCCTGAGTTTTTACAATATAGAGATATAAGGGTTTTTATAGATAGTAAGCTTGTTTATTTTTTTAAACAAAACCACAGGATAATGGGAACATTTTTAAACACGTTTTCAAAAAATACCCTCTCCATAGTACAAATTTCTTTTCAAAAGCCATTTCTCTCTCATTGCTAAAATGTCACTGTACACTAAAGGGATAGATAAAGGGAAGTTATTCTTTTCTAAATGATTGAATAGGTGGCACACTGCTGATAGCCATTTATAATCACAGGAAAGAAGAGCAACTTTGGCCAGGCACGGAGGCTCACGCCTGTAATCCCAGCACTTTGGGAAGCCAAGGCAGGCAGATTACCTGAGGTCAGGAGTTTAAAACCAGCCTGGCCAACACAGTAGAACCCCATCTCCACTAAAAATAAAAATGAGCTTAGTGTGGTGGCACATGACTGTAATCCCAGTTATTCAGGAGGCTGAGGCTGAGGCAGGAGAATCGCTTGAACCTAGGAGATGGAGGTTGCAGTGAGCCGAGATCACGCCATTAAACTCCAGCCTAAGCAACAGAGCCAGACTCCCTCTCAAAAAAAAAAAAAAAAAGAACAGCAACTTTAGGACACTTTTTGAAAAAAATAGCATATATGCTTTTAAGTTTACAAAAACTTTTCTGGTTGAGTAATATTTGTAAGTGCTTGAACCTAGATGACAAATATTTGCAAATTACAGAATATATTCATAGTTAATCCTTCCTCTTAGATCTTACTGTTTAGTATTTTGTTACACATATTTTGATTTTTTATATTTAATATATATTTAACATTTGTAATTTTTAAAACCTCATTGCAAAGGATTGAGTTCATTACTCTCCCAGGTCCATGAGACACAATCACTGTGGTTTCCTGTAAGCACCGTTTTGTAGTGAACATGTACTGGTTGTCTTTTATCCCTCTTCTGACACAAGTAACCCTTCTACTGGTGTAATGTACATCTTTTCGTTTGCACGTGTTCTTGAAAATGGGTCTTATAATTTTGTATACAAGTATCTTTACTTTGTGTAAATGCTCTTAGATTATGTATCACATTTTATTTCTTACTTTTCCCAGCGATTTCCTGTGTCTGAATTCCATCCAGGTTGCTCTGTGGGTGTCTCATGCACGGCTCTACTGCAGCACCCTCCCATGTGCACCTGCTACTCTTGGCCTTTCCATTTTCCCAGGGATGGGACCCACCACAAATAATGCTGCAGCAAACATTGTCATACAGGTCACTTTATGGACTTGTTTGAAGATACTTTTTTTTTTTTTTTTGAGACAGAGTTTTGCTCTGTCGCCCAGGCTGGAGTGTAATGGCATGATCTCAGCTCACTGCAACCTCTGCCTCCCGGGTTCAAGTGATTCTCCTGCCTCAGCCTCCCGAGTAACTGGAACTACAGGTGCATGCTGCCATGCCTGGCTAATTTTTTGTACTTTTAGCAGAGGTGGGATTTCACTCTGTTAGCCAGGATGGTCTTGATCTCCTGACCTCGTGATCTACCTGCCTCAGCCTCCCAAAATGCTGGCGTTATAGGCATGAACCACCACGCCCAGCCTGAAGATACTTTTTTAAAAAGCCACATTGAAGACAGCCTGTAAAGATTCCATGCATAGCCCTATGTCAGAGTACGTAGAGAAAGAACCAAGGAGTGTGGGTGCCCCTATCAGTCCCTCCATGTTGTGCATGTCCCTTCCTCTCTCATGATATTTCTTGTACTGCAGGTGATGTTGTCATGGGTTCCTTGGGGTTTTGCGTTACCAACCAGAAACCCCTGTGCCCAGTGGCACCTTTATCCAAGTTTTGCTTGGGCCTGCTGGGCTCATTCCACCCACTTGACCTGGCAGGTTGTGCTTGGCTTATGCTACTGGCCCAGATCCCAGGCCTGCCAGGGGTAAGCCAGGTGCAGAGCGGCGAGGGGGGTGTGAGTGGGCAAGTGCAGGATCCAGCCACTGTGGTGGGGTACACATCTCCAGGAGCTGGCATGGGCGCCTGTGGCTACCTGCGAGGCTATGGCTGGACCAGGTGTACTGCAAATGGCTTCCACTGTGGAAACAAGGGAATGTAGTGGTACCTGGAAGCTTGGAGATGCTGGTACCTGCAGAGCCCCAAAGAGGGAATCACAGCCCTGGCTCAGGTAGCTCTTATGTCTGTGCTCCCCTAAGGGCTGTAGCCCTTCTCTCCTTCTATCTTCTTTCCTTCTCATTGCCTGCAACGTGGTGAGTGGGGGGGGGTCATGTTTCAGCCCTGTTTGTGTTATAGCTCTTTCAGTCCCACCACTCAGGGGGTCCTGAGTTCTTGTCCCACATCCAGGAAGAATGAGGTAAGTGGACAACTGAGGGTGAGCAAGATGAAGAGGTGTTTTATTTAGTTACAGTATAGCTCTCAGGAGACACAAAGTGGGTAGTTCCTATCCACAGGCGGTCATCCTAACCAGTCTGGCCAAGTCTGGCTGAATCCAGGTTTTTTATGGGCTTCAGAGGGGAGGGAGTGCATAGTGCATGCTGATCAGTCTATGGGCAGCTATGGGCCCAGTAAAAGCCCCATAAGTTCTTACTCCAATCCACGGAACTGGCAGCCCAGCCCCATGGCTTGAAGGTGGAGCTTCACTGGGGCCTGCTCTTTTTCTCCCAGAAGCCTGTCTGCCCCCTGCCACCATCACCCTACCATCCACGGTGCCTGAGGCACCCAGGCTGTTCACGCTGAGGGGCACCTGCAAGCCTGTGCTGAGATGCCTTCACCTCCCCACTCAGCCTCCCTCCCATTCTTGTTGGTGCCCAAAGTTTGGAGGAGGTCAAGGTGGCAGGAGGCTTGTATGTCAGCACTGCCCCAAGTATGCACATACCCAGCCAGGTCATGACAGCTCCTGGGCTTGGCCTCAACTTTGCTCTAAAATTGGAGCAGGTGCCAGGAGCAGGGAGAAACCAAACAGCAGGAGGAGGCTCTTTCAAACCTGCAGGGGAAAGGAGCTTCCTGGGCCCCCAAGAGCACAGGGATGTCCAGGTCTGCAACTGTGGATGGGCAGCTGCAGCTGCACCCAGGAGCATAGGGCTCCCACGCCACCAACTTGGAAGTGGGTAGAGCTCCCACCTGCCCCTGGCTCCCTCTAGCTACATGGAGAGCACCTCTGTCAATCTATTACCTATTAGTAAAGCTTTCGTATGTTTTAGATAAAAGATAATTATATATGGAAATGACAACATTTTCTTTCGTTACCCTAAAGCATCATTTTGAACATCTGGGGAGCAGATATCTTACTTTGAAGACCACAGCGTCTGTGTACTTTTCTGGGTGACTTTGGATAAATGCAGTTTTGCTGCATTGCAACGGGTCTGCTATGGAAGAGGACGCTTTGTATGCAGAGAATGCCAGAAAGGTGGAATCCAGCTCTGTCACGAGCTTGTTGAGGTGTTCATCTGCATGATGGCAGGCAAGATGGGTTCCATTCCTGTGGAAACAGCATCTGTGACTTCCTTTGGAACTTCTTCTGCCCCCGTCTCAGTGCATATGTTTGAGTGGGGCAGACACTCCCCATAGTTCTAGTGGCCACATGACTGGGCTGGCCAATCAGCATATTGCATTCTTCCTGTCTCAGGGATAAGTTCCGGAATGGACGCAAGGTCCAGTGTGACTCAGTCCAGGACTGGGGCCAGGAAAGAGAAGGTCTCTCCACTGAGATAACAGAATAACATAAGCCTGAGTTGCTGAGGTCACCGCCAGTAGAGGGCCTGTCTGACAGTGGGGACCATTCAGAGACAAGCAGAATGGAGAGCAAGGATCAGTGAGCTGGGGTGACCAAATCCTGATGAGGTCACATAAGCGAGGGGTCCAGCCCCATCTGATCTTTGCCTCTAGACTTTTCAGGTGCATGAGCCAATACAATACATGCCACCTTTTGCTTTCAAAAAAGGTAATGGCCTTTTTCGAAATCAGTGGTCCACTCCCTCAGGGACTAGTTTCTTCATCGCAAGTTTTTCCTAGCCCCTTCCCGTTTGAGGCCCAAGTGTATACTTTCTTCCTTCTTATTCACTCTCTGAAGACCATCTTCTGTCCATACTTATCTCCATCTCTGTATTGTTTATATTTTTAATTTTCTGTACATGATGGTGCTTTGATATCTTAAAAACCTTTATGGCTGAGGACAGGCTGCTCCTCCTCGTGGAGATAGCCAGTTCTTATAGATAGCAAAAGCACTCAGCTGGCAACAACCCTGTGATATGCAAACTAACTAATCCAGCACAATGTCTCCTCTATCTGGCCATACACCCAAAAGGTAATATTCCTTTTCCTTAGTCATCCCAGGGACAGGTACCAGGCAACTAGGAACCATCCCTCTAGCTCAGAGTCCTTGGAAATTATTCAAACTAGCCAGGCTTAAACTGTTTCCCCTGCACCACCCTGCCTTTCCCACCGAAACTCCAAAAAAGGTAATGGCCTAGGCTCTCCCACCCCTCCTGTCCCTTCGGACCCTGACCCACTCTGGTGCTTTCCCACGTGGCCCTGCCATGCCCCGTTTCTAGGATGTGAGATCATGGTAAACTTTTCCTCTGAACTTCTCCTGGGTCTCCTCTTGTGGCCCCACCTGACTGACCGTCACCTAAAAGAACACAAAACAGTCTCCTTCTTGGGCTTTCCCTGGGCTGGTGCAGCTGATAATTTGCCCTAAAAATGAGAAAAGGAAGTTACCAGAAGGAAGAAGCAGGACAAGGGGCTTTCTGTCCTTGGACTATTGAGTGTTAACTACAACAAAAATAAACCAATGCGTGTTTGCTTCTTAAGAGGTACTAATCCTGTGGGTGCATTTACATTGCAATAAGTAATTTTTTATTTTTATTTATTTATTTTTTTTGAGACGGAGTTTTGCTCTTGTTACCCAGGCTGGCGTGCAATGGTGCGATCTCGGCTCACCACAACCTCCGCCTCCTGGGTTCAGGCAATTCTCCTGCCTCAGCCTCCTGAGTAGCTGGGATTACAGGCATGCGCCACCATGCCCAGCTAATTTTTTGTATTTTTAGTAGAGACGGGGTTTCACCATGTTGACCAGGATGGTCTTGCTCTCTTGCCCTCATGATCCGCTCGCCTCGGCCTCCCAAAGTGCTGGGATTACAGGCTTGAGCTACCGCGCCCGGCCGGCGCAATAAGTAATTTTTTAAAGAGGATTTGCCCCATGTTTTTTTACTATAAATTTTTTTATCTTCTAAATGTCCACCATAAGGGATATATTAATATTTATGTTGAGAACCTTCCTGAGGATGAGTTCATCTAAGTCAATGTTAATGGATAGTCTTCTTTTTGTGTGTGTATATCTTTTATCCTATTCCATTTCCCCCTCTCAATTTCCTATTATCCCTGGCTCTTCAAAATCCTCTTGGAATGGTTTAACTAGTGTCCCTATTACCTTTTAAAGAGTTGTCTCATTAGCCAGACATGTGGCTTCTCCCTGTAATCCCAGCACTTTGGGAGGCTGAGGTGGATGGATCACCTGAGGTCAGGAGTTCAAGACCAGCCTGGCCAACATGGTGAAACCCCGTCTCTACTAAAAATTCAAAAATTAGCAGTGGTGTACACCCGTAGTCCCAGCTACTCAGGAGGCTGAGGCTGGAGAATCTCTTGAACTTGGGAGGCAGAAGTTGCAGTGAGCTGAGATCGCGCCATTGCACTCCAGCCTGGGAGACAGAGCGAGACTCTGTTTCAAAAAAAAAAAAGTTTTCCCCAGATCACTCATATTTTAACTGCAACTTTATATAGCATTTAAAAATATAAATGTCAATTAGCACAGAAAAGCCCTCCCTGACCTCTCCCATGCCTCCCCCTCCAGCAGGCTTAAAGCATGAAAGCAACTGTTCAAAAACTCTTGATTTGCACAGGAGTCCCTGCAGATGTAGCCATCAGGAGGGAAAGGCCTGCCTTTCACCCCATTTTTTTTTGGTTATTGTATTGTTTCCACTTCTCCTTGGGCCTTCCAGCTGCACTGTGTTCTCTGCTGAAGTGAGGCTCCTGGATCCTTGTAATGGGTGGAGAATAACCTCTGGAAAACCATGTGCCTTTGGCAGCCCCTCAGGTCTTCAGCGGGCACCTTCATTCATTCCTGATCAGTGAGCAATGACAGGCATCAGAAGACAGGAGCAGAACAGATACCTTTCATGCCATTAAGTCCATTCTCCAGATGAAATAAAACCTACAGCCCACATAGGCTTCCTGACACACCTACCCTGGATCTGCCAGTTATGAGTTTAAATCCCTGTACCTTTCTCACTGGCCCAAAGGTAAGGAGGACCAAGAACCAACGACTGGATCAAACACCTCTGGAGGTGTGCTTCCTGCCACCACCCCTCCCTGCCCACGATCCTGGAAACTCAGGATTAACTGCCTTTCAGTTCTTCTTTTAGATGAAGGAAACATGGTGTCCTGTTCCCAGGAAAGACCCATTAGGGAAGAGTTGTGCCTGCCCATGCCAAATGTTTTCCACTCACCCCTCCAGTGCACTGTCAGCATTCCCGACCTACTCCAGGCCAGGGAGGCTGAACTGCATGGACAGCATTGTGGGCTTTCTAACCTCTGGCTCTTGAGTGGGCTCATATGATTGGTGAGCTGGCAGGAGAGGAGTACGGATCTTGATCTATCCAGCCATATACCCAAAAGGCAATATTCCTCTTTCCCTCATCCCACTGGGTCACCATGGCTTGCCATTATTCTTGAATCATCTAGGGTTGCAATTCCTAGAGCTGAAGCCACCCTCTGCAAGTTCTGGCTCACATTCCCTCCTCTTCAGACCCAGGGTGGTAATGGCCCCCTGCTGTTCCAGCTCTGCAGCATGGAGCCAGCCCTTGCTCTTTTTCCTAAACTCCTTTGTAAATAACTCCTTCACTAAACTCTCCTATAGCACCTCATTTGAGAAGCTTTCTGTTTCCTGATGGAGACTGCCTGTTAAACAATCCAAACAGTAGCTTCAGTTAGCCACTTTTTGGTTCCTAATGTGATACTGAGTCTAACAGGAAAATGGGTGAGAGTACTGGACAATGATGATGACCGTGATGGCAGCAACAAAAACAATGAACTTTTCTCGAGTGCTTATTAAACTCAGGCACTATTTGTATTATTTGACATGCATTAACTTACTTTAAGCCCAAACCCTTTAGTGAAGAGCGAGGAAGGAAGCCTCTAAGATTACCTCAATGACCAGTGCCAGCTGATATTCATATTTGTGTGTCACACTCTTAAGTGTGGGCTGTATTTAGAGACTTGCTTCTAGTGAGTAGAATACACCTTTCAAGTTTGGTTACAAAAGGACTGTGGTTTCAATCTCAAGTGTCCCCTCTTGCTCAGTCACTCTGAGGGAAAACAGTTGCCATGTTGTGAGCTGCCCCAGGGAGACACCCACATGGCAAGGAACTGCTGTGTCCAGCCAACAGCCAGTGAAGACCTGCATCTTGAAACAGCCATGTGAGTGAACTGGAAAGTAGCTTGTCCTCCGGTCAAGCCTTGAGACTTGGCTGGCACCTCGACTGCAGCCTTGTGAGAGATCCTGAACCAATAATACCCAGCTTAGTTATCAGATTCCTAACCCACAGACACTAGGAGACAAGAAATGTGTAAGTCACAAGTTTTAGAGAAGTTTGTTACACAGCAACAAAAAATGAATACAAAGGGGCTGCCATTATTATTGTCCTCATTTTACAGATACAGAAACTAAGACTTAGACACCTGCCCTAGGTCACACTGGAAATCAAAAAGGCAAGATTGGTAGCCAGACAACCTCACTGAGACTTGATGTATACACACAAAAGGCAATATTCCTCTGCAATTAACCATTGCACATGAAAAAGTCTATAAGGGAATTTCTTCATAAGAATTAGCTACTTCCATTTTTATATATCGTCATTGGAAGGACAGTCTGGCACCACCATTTTGGAGAGCAAGTTAGTAGTATCTATCAAAAAGTGCAAACATTTCCATCTTGTAATTCTGACTAGCTAATGGAAGTTAATTCTGTGAATTAGGATACTAAGAAGAATGTAAATGCATGATCATTTAAGAACATGAATGTTTATTGTGCATTTTTAAAAGACAAATAACTGGAAGTAACATAAATGTCCACTAAGAGGGGCTTTGGTTGAATTACGATACATTCTACAGTAAAAGACTATGTAGCTCTTAAAACAGAATGAGGTTGGTTTATATTGGAAGAAATGGAAAGATAACACTTGTAATCTGTGGTAGGCAGCATTCTAAGATTTTCATCCCCTGGCATACACACACTTTCTCTCACTTGTTCAACCAAACACTGATTAAATGCTGCTGTGAAGGGATTTGTAGATGTGATTAGGGCTGCATTTAAGATAGGGAGATTATCCTCAATGGGCCTAGTGTAATCAGCTGAGATCTCAAAAGGGACTAGGCTCTTCCAGGCAAAAGAAACTAGAAGTATGAGAGAGATTCAACATGAGGGAGATTCTCTGTTGGCTTTGAAGATGAAAGCCATGTTACAAGGAATGCAGATGGCTTCCAGGGGCTGAGAGCAGTCCCACAGCTGACAGCCAACAAGGTAACAGGGTCCTCAGTTCCACTACCATATGGAATTGAATTCACAGGGGCCAGTGACCTGAATGAACTTGGAAGTGGATTATTTTCTCCAGCAACTCCACATAAGAATTCAGCCTGCCTGTGATACCTTGCACAGAAAACCGGATCACACCATGTCCCGACTTCTACAGAACTGTGAAATAATAAATGAACGCTGTCTTGAGCTGCTAAATGTATAGTGATTTGTTACACAGAAACAGGAAATGAATGCAACAGACTATTTAGCAGAAAAAGGAAAGTAAATTAGAAGATGTACAATATGATCCCATTCACCTGGCTTTCATTAATTATTTGTTGATTAACAAAAATAAAAATATATAGAAAAAAAGACACAGGAAGAATGTATCCTACTATTAATAGTGGTTATCTCTAGTGAATGGGATTGCAGGAGACTCACTTTCTTTTTTTTTTTTTTTTTTTTTTTAATTTGAGATGGAGTTTCGCTCTTGTTACCCAAGCTGGAGTGCAATGGCGCGATCTCGGCTCACTGCAACCTCCGCCTCCTGGGTTCAGGCAATTCTCCTGCCTCAGCCTCCCGAGTAGCCGGGATTACAGGCACGCGCCACCATGCCCAGCTAATTTTTTTGTATTTTTAGTAGAGATGGGGTTTCACCGTGTTGACCAAGATGGTCTTGATCTCTTGACCTCGTGATCCACCCGCCTCGGCCTCCCAAAGTGCTGGGATTACAGGCTTGAGCCACCGCGCCCGGCCAGGAGACTCACTTTCTATATTTTATGCTTATGGAATATTTGAGTTGTTTAGAATGAGAACTATTTTTAGTAAGGAAAGAAAGTGATAAAGTGAAAATATTTACTAAATTTGCTATCTCAGACAAAAGTTTAAACTTTATCTTATTCAACTCTTACTGTCTGAAGTTTTTTTGGAATAAGGTGTAGCATAAATAAGTAAAATATTTAGCTCTCAAGAGCTCAGTCCTTTCAGTTCTGGATGTATCCATTAAATACATGCTGGGCATTTTTTATGTGCAAAGCAGCTTCCTTCCTTCCTCCCCAACACATCCTGATTCTTCACAGTATCCCTGGCCTAGCATGGTGCTGTCATGCCACATAGCATTCCATTTTCTCCCTGCATTGATGCAGAAAAGAAAAGCCAAGCTACTAAGCAACTTTTAGCCATATCTACCTGAACCTCAACAATTCTTTCCAGCAATAGACACAACATTGTCTTCTTTTGCTATTTGGCACCAAGGAATCTGGATGCCAGTCAATTCAGGTCATTCACACCAGCAGAAGCTCAAAAGAGGGAACAAAATAGGAAAACCAAGAGACAGCATTAAATAGTGGTTAGAACAAGGGTGTTCACATCAAAATAATCTGGATTTGGAAAGTCACAAACTGAGTGATCTTGGGCAGGTTACCTAAGCTGAGTCACAGTTTTCTCATCTGTAAAATGAGGACAAATATCTAAATCACAAAGCTACTGTGAGAATTCAGTGAGGTACTCTATAAAAGCATCTCACTTATTCATCAAGTGGTAATGAATACTGAAAATGTGCTGGTGCTGGGAAGACTGCGGAGAGCCTATGCTCTCCCCTGGGACTGGGGCTACTATCTACTGGGGAACAAGTAATTACAATAAACAAGTGCTTGTTATAAGAAGGGAAGTTCCAAGGCACCACTAAGCTAGTTCAGAGGTCAAAGTAAGTCCCAAAATGGTAGTTATGAAGTGGTAAGCAAATATATTTATTTAATGATATTGTGCCCTGGTTAGTTTGTCCTAGTTTTACATCTCAACATCCTTCTATCTACCCGCTTCTCTCTTTTTCCCAAGATCGCTATAACATTTCTAGCCTAGCTTAGTCTTCAAGCAGCATACAGGAAGCCATTTTTTTCTTAGCAGCTCATTCATTTTGAAGTGTACATGACTACAAAGGTTTAGCATACTACCTTTGCATGCTACTAACTTCAATGTCTTCATTTTAAGCTGAAATTTGGCATCACCTAAGGGAACAAGTATCTGTTGAAGAATTTTAGGGTTTGATATTTTTAATCTTTATTTTTTTGACTTTTTATTTTAAACTAATTTCAGACTTACAATTAAGTTGCAAAAACAGTAAAAATGTTTCTACATACATATACATAGATATCCAGCTTCCTCAAACGTTCACATCTTGCATAACCATAGGTAACTTATTGAAACTGTCAGAGGCATGTGAAACAGAGCAACTCCATCTTAAACAGGAGCGGGTAAAATGTCTGGATTGCATTCCCAGACAGTTAAGGCATTCTAACTCACAGAATGAGATAGGAGTTCAGCACAAGATACAGGTCCTTAAGACCTTGTTGATAAACAGCTTGCAGTAAAAAAAAAAGCCGGCTAAAACCCACCAAAACCAAGATGGCGACAAGAGTGACCTCTGGTGGTCCTCAATGCTACACTCTCACCATCACCATGACAGTTTACAAATGCCATGGCAACCTCAGGAGGTTACCCAATATGGCCTAAAAAGGGGTGGCATGAATAATCCACCCCTTGTTTAGCATATCATCAAGAAATAAGCATGAAAATGGGCAAACAGCAGCCCTAAAGGCTGCTCTGTCTATGGAGTAGCCATTCTTTTATTTCTTTACTTTCTTAATAAACTTGCTTTCACTTTGCCCTATGAACTTGCCCTGAATTCCTTCTTCCACGAGATCCAACAACCCTCTCTTGGGGGTCTGGATTGGAACCCCTTTCCTGTAACAAAACCAGAAAACTATCACTGATAAAATATTATTTAAGTTTTGACCTAATTGAGAGAATTGTTAAGAGTTTGAAGGCAGAGAACTAAGGCCATTTTGGACAACTGATTACTGGCCTTGCGAGTGATTTAAAACAGTGGACAATTCAGAACACAATTATTTTTGGCTTTCAACGATGACATGAAGTGTGAAAAATTTTATCTTCCTAATTTTCTTTAGTGTATTTCAATGCTGAAATTTCTACAGATTCCTGAGACACATGAACTCAAGAGAGTTCTTATCTCAACAAGCATTTAATCACTTCCCTACAAGGTACTGAGCTCTGCTGAACACTGGGGAATCAAAGATAAGATTCCTATTCACTTGTGTGCCAACACTCTGCTCATCTTTAGGGAGATTATCCCATTTAATCCCTACAACAATCCCAGGAGCTGGGAAATATTATTATCCCTATTTTATTGGAGCAAAAAAATGAGGCTTAGAGAACTAGTAAGGGGACCAGGCAGCTCCTGGGCTTAATTTCCTTGCTACACTGTGGTTAGGGCTACTGATCTGTTTTCAAGTCTGGTGTAATATATTTATATATTAAACTGCTTGTCTTCATTTTATATAAAATATAACATATGTGTATTACCATAGAAATGGTTTAAAAAGAAAGGCAAATGGTTAATGTACCTTAAAAAGATGGGTACATTTAGACAAAAATTTGCCAATGGGAAGTTTCCCATGTTACTAAATGTCTTTCCCAGAAGCATCATTGTATCTGTTAAAAACATGTCGAGAGATACGTGTGCACATGGGAGTGGTACAGGAGCAGAGAAAGCCGGGATCCCGTGAAGCCCCCTCAGCATAGTGTAACAATTTTAAAGTGCATCTATTTGTAACTGCCCAATGGGTTCAACTTGCCCGCTGCCTAGACAGAGCCCATTTATCAAGACGGTGAAATTGCAATGGATAAAAACGAATTCATGCAGAGCCAGCTGTGCGGGAGACCAGAGTTTCATTATTACTAAGATCAGTCTCTCTGGGCATTCTGGGATGAGTTTTTAAAGATAATTTGGCAGGTAGGGGCTTGGGAAGTAGGGAGTGCTGATTGGTCAGATTGGAGATGGACTCATGGTGGGGGATCAAAGTGAGTTTTTCTTGCTCTTTTCTGTTCCTAGGTGGGATGGCAGAACTGGTTAAGCCAGATTACCTATCTGGGTGGTATCTGGTAACTGAGTTCAGGGTCTGTAAAATATCTCAACCACTGATCTTAGGTTTTACAACAGTATTGTTATCCCCAGCAGTAATTTGGGGAGGTTCAGACTTTCAGAGCGGGAGAGAGGCTGCATGAACCCTAAACTGTAATTTCTAATCGTATAGCTAATTTGTTAGTCCTGTGAGGCAGACTGGTCCCCAGGTAAGAAGGGAATCTTTCTGGGAAAGGGATATTACCAATTTTGTTTCAGTTAAAACATAAACTGAATTATTTCTCAATGGCTACACCCAGGAGTGAACAAGTACACTTTAAAGGTTAGAAGCAAGATAGAGTAGGTTGTAGGTCTGATTTCTTTCACTGTCACAATTTCCTCAGTTATAATTTTGCAAAGGTGGTTTTATAGTCCCACCCTCCTGCTTTTATTCAAACCGATACACAGCCTTGATATTTTAACAATATGATCCGATTGTTACTATACTGACGAGAACTTTCAAATGCACTCTCCCAGCGGCCGCATCGTCTTAGTGAGTGTTAACTTTTGTTTGGGGCCTGGAGGTGGCAGCTCTCTGAACTGGACAGAGCCTCCTTATGAGCAGGAGTTAGCTCTGGCAATGGAGTAGAGCTTCACGTTTCTCCACGTTTGCTGTGGATCCTACCGTATTTAAGGATGTGGGTGGCTGAGGATAAATCCATCCCCACTGGCGGCAAAACGACTCAATTCCGACCGACTGGTGGGGTGAAGCGGCATCTTTTCGAGGGAAGAGTAGCACGTTGTCCCTACACAGTAGGCAGGAGTCAGATGCATACGGACCTTGGGTCTCCGTGGGGTTCACTCAGATTTTAAATCCATCTTTAAAAATGAATTTGATTTTCAGACATCTGAAAGTTGGACCCGCTGTTTTTGAGAGCAGAGGGGAAAGCGTGGGAAAAGGTGTTCCCTCCGGCTGGGGGAGACTGACGCCAGCAGCCACGAGGAGGTAGAGAGGATTCAAGGGTTGAGGGGAAAGGCCCTGAGCTACTCCCCTTCCAGTTCCCTCTCCTCTGCAAACTCCTGTCCCAGGCGCCCTGGCCTCGGCCCCCTCGCCCCGCAGGGGAGCGGGACGGGGGAAACCACTGACTCCAGCCCCGACAATCACGCCCCGCCGCGCTCCTCTGCCGGCCGAGGCTGCGGGCGCGGAGCCCCATTGCCTGCGGGGCGGGCGGGCGGGCGGGCGGAGGGCAGGGCGCGAGCCGGCGGGGCCTCGCGGCGCGTCCACATGTGGCGGGGCGGCGGGGGGGGGCCGGGGCGCCGAGGGGGAGGGCCCACATCTCGGCGAAGTTCCCGGATGGTCGCAGCCTCCCGGCGCTGAGAGCTTTTCCTGCCCGCCCGGCTCAGCCCTGCGGACCCCGGGAGAAGTTTCCCAGAAAAAATGCCCCGCGCGGCGCGGGGCAGTGGAGTCGTCCGGAGCCGCTGTGCGGTAAGGGACGCGTCGCGTCTGGCGCGACCGGGGTTCCGGGGTCCCGGGGGGGGGACACCGGGTGGGGCTGGGCTCGATGGCGGGGCTCAGAAGCGCCGCTTGGAACGGTGATGCGGGCGGGGCGGCCGGGGACGTCGAGGCCGCGTCCCCTGAGAGCGGTGGGCGCGATTCCGGGCCCGTGGTCCGCGCGTTCTGCTCTGGCCGATGGCCCCGGGAGGAAGGGGCGGTGGACTGCCGGGGTCCCGCGCCTTGGGCTGGGCGCACCGCTGGGCTCCGCGGACCCAGGGCCGCCCGTTGGGGCTCGAGACCCACTATCTCCGTAGTTCCCGAGTAGGGGCTTCGCGGCGATGTCCTGGGGCCGCACCTACACCCCACCTAGGACGGAGGGGGACGTTCGGGCATCCCCTGGGGCCGACTCAAGCTCTGGCACCGCCCGCCTGCCTGGCTGTGGGAACCGTGCCCCTCCCGCGCTCCAGCCCGCCTCCCTCCCGGCGCTCCCGGGCCGCCCGCTTGCTCCAGGTCCGTGTAGACTGGCGCGTTAGGGGTCTGCGTCGGCCTCAGAGGCACGGCCAGTCCCCGTCACGACTTTTCACCACGAGTGGGGATGGTTGAGGGGGGTGCTCCCCCGAACTCTCCAGACAGCTTCACTGCAGTCTCGCGTCCCCTACCTTTTTCCACTACACACACTTTTCTTTTTAAAGAAAGAACTGTTAACGTTGCGAATGTAAGGGAAAGCAGCTGACCCAGTCGCTGTGAGCTTTTGTTAATCGCTAAAAGCTCCAAGTCAGATCACTGGTGGTTGGACTTTGAGGTCTTTGCGATTAACAAAGGGTGTGGCTGTGTGAGGAACTCATCCTGGCGAGGTCTTCTGGTCCTGCTTAAATTGGAATATTCCTTCTTCAGCCACGGGCTCCTGGCCTTACTGAGTTCTCTGGGAAGCCTTTCAAGTTGGCTCAGTGACCAAGTGGACTTGGTCCCTTTCACTGAAAAGCGTGTGTCCGTTCTACCCCCTCTGGACCGCTCCTCACTCCCATTCCCCCATCCCTGGCTGCATGTAGCCTCAGACTCGAGGAGGGTGCAGCCGCAGAGCCCGTGAACATATTCCACGTTGGGTGGGTTTTCTTTTGCCAGCTTCCCAAAGCAATTGCAAAACAATACTGTAGCTTCATTTTGAGTCGTTGGTAGGTTTTTTCGTTATCAAAACTGCTTATTTTTGTAATGGATAAAATAACACCAAGAAATGTTCTACTTTAGTTTGTAAATCACCTTTTTGTAATAACTTCTTGAGATGAGAAACCCCTTGATAGGCTGTCAGCACTCTGCCTCTTAATCCCTTTCCAGTGCACACAACACTGCCTTCTACTGTGACTGTGTGTGTCTACCTGACCCTGTCAGCCCCACAAGGCTGCGTTTCTCCAAGACCTGGAGGTGCTATAGTCTAAACCCCCAGCCACCTGTGAGAGCCTATTACCTGTTGAATAGAAATGTTCAGACTAAACTCTGTAGATGTTATGAAACTAGTTCAGTAATATTATCTTCCTTCCTGGGACCTACCAACCCCTGTCATATCTTTGGCTCCATGAAAACATCACTCTTTTAGGTTGTGTGATGTAGTGCAAAGAGATTTGTAAGCAAGGTAAGATCAAATTCCGGGATATTTAAAGAGAATGAGATTATTTCCAGCTGGGGAAATTCATGCCAGCTGGGGGGATATGTTCATTTTACAAATTGTCTTTAATATATTCACCAACTTTCTGGTGCCCTTAGTCATATCATGCAATTTGAGCCTCATTTACCTCATCCAAGAAATGGGGTTGATAATCTTTGCTCTTCGTCCACTACAGGGTATGAGGATCATGTAGGATAAAGGGGTGTGAAGGAAGCAGCAAAAGCAGCGTGATACAGATACTATCCAAATACCATGCAGTGTGTAGCATAGCACCAAGACACAAAAACTATAATGGGCAGAAGGGTGGGTGGTGAAGAGAGGGTAGTATGCCCTGACCTTGTACATTTACTGTCTCAGGTGCTATGGCCAGACATGAACCCCTTTTAGCAGACAGTATTCATTACTGGGTCTGTGTCATTATCTTTCCTATTTCAAGGTGTTTCTAACTATGGTTGTAATTTTAGGAACATAGGTGGTTTCCACAACACATACTGAGAGAATAAATGAAACAAAAGTGCCTTTTATTTTTTGCTATAACCCCTTCGCTTTCAAGCATCTGACATTTGGCATTTAACTCCCAGGGCTGTGGTCTTCCTGAAGCCTTCCCTCCAATGCAGTCTACTGAATTCTTAATGGTTTCTGCACAGAGGTCTCTCTGCTGCTGTTTCCCAGCAATCCACAATTATACCATGGTTCTTGTAGGCTTGGTAGGCTTATTTATGCCTTGTGGCTAGCAGGGACCCACATAGAATCAGGTCACAGTTGGAATCAAGCCAGATACTCATTGAGCATCTCAGGTCCCTGCTAGAGGTTCTAGCTATACTCTGTGCTAGGTAGGTGGGTAGAAAGGAAGACGTAGCTCAGAAAGAGATGAAGTCTGCACCTGAGTGCTAACTTTCTGGTAGAAATGACACACAGTTTCAAACAGCAGGAATGCAGGCAGAATTTGGTAAATAAGGTGAAAAAGGTACAGACCAAATACAGGGAATTCAGAGGCGTCCAACTGGATGGAGGCAGCCCTTCATTCATTTCTCCACTTAACAAATATTTATTAAGTGTTTACTGTATGCCAGGCATCAAAAGATTAATAAGCACATTCACATCATGTCCCACCATCTCTGCCTCAATTGAGGAACAGTTTAGGTTTCACCTCCCTGTGACAGATGAATACGTCCTCACTCAGCCCTAACTTTTGTTTGCTAGGGCAGACATTTGTCCGTTGTTCCTCACTCTGTAGGTGTTATAGGTATGTAGATCAAGTCAAAATAACTTAAGTCTGTCCCTTGTCTAGTTTTGAGTAATGAAAACTCTAGGTGTACCAAAGCTTCTCTTCCTTTGTATGTTGAATCCGATAAGAATTGAGTTAGTTGAGTGATGCTATTCTGCGTAACACACCTTAACTAGTGTGCTAATCCTTAGCCACAGGTGTGATGAGAAGCTTATAAAAGCTTGATTCTGTAAGTCTGGGGTGAGGCCCGGGAAGTGTTTTGAAGACTTCCTCAGGTGATGCTGATGTGCTACCCAAGGGCAGACTTTGCCAATGGCTAAAGCACGGGCCAGTCCCATCACTATCTCTTACAAATTCTTTGTGTCTTCACTTTTGAAATGAGAGTAATAACCCTTCAATAGAAGGATTGTTCTAAGGGTCAGGTAAGGTCATGCATGTTAATTATTTAGCAGATTATCTGGGACTGTGTTGCTGCTCAGTCTTGGTGGACTATTCTTATTATTAGCATTAGTATATTACTATCAGTGTTAGCCTGAACAAAACACTGTTGGATATTCCTTTCTCCATAGGTAAATACCAAAAAAGCCTAAATACAGAAACTGCTTTTGATGTAAATTAACATAGAATTACCGAGCGTTTCATGCAGTCATCTCATATATTCACAGCCCCCAAGAAGGAGAGATCTCACTGAAAAGAATCTTGTTATTGAGGGGCTGCCAGCCTGCAGTATCTGCTTACCTAGTAAAACTTACTCTGTTGAGACTGTCAGGACAGATAAAGGGTGACACAAGACTTGTCACTTTCCTGGCCCTTTGACACTGGGAAATACCAGGTTAACGTGTGGTGGCAGTCACACAGTGGCCATCATCAGTGTGGAGATGACAGTGGATTAGATGGCGTGAGATGTCGACGTAAAACACCCAATAACACTTGGCCCCAGCGCAGGCCAAGTTTCTTTGGTCACAACTGCAGCACCCAAGCCATGGGGCGAGGGTACCACTGCTGCTTCTTGTGGCCAGAGAGCAGAAACTTTGAGTCCTGGGAAGCATGCTCAGCATTACATAGACTGCAGGTCACAAATATTTTTGAGAAGTCAAAAATAATAGACTATGCTAATGGTTAATAAAATAAAAATGTAGCTGAACAGGAGATACAATCAGCTACAATTTTTGTTAGCCTTGATAAGCAGGGTTCACAATGAAGGAACATGTTGCTATGTAACATTTTAGCATTGCTTACTATGGTTATATATATATTTCCTCTTCTAATAAGCCATCTTTCCAGCAAAATTAAAACTAAATTTCTTCTTTTAATTTTCTTTTCTCTCAATTATATTAATTTAAGTGAATGAAATTCTTCAAAGCTTTCTATGATCTGGCCCAAGCATATAGAAATATCTTCCTTTCCTTTCTTTCTTCCTTTTATTCTCCCTCCCTCTTTCCCCTTCTTTGTTTAACATTATCACTTACTATATGGTATTTGAGTCATTTGATATTCACCAGCCCTGAGAGGTAGGTTCTATTTATTTATGTGGAACCTGAGGCTTAGAGAAGTTAGGTAACTTTCCCAGGGTCACACAGTTAGTGACAGAGCTAGTATTCAAACTTGGAGCAGTCTGATTCCAAAATCACACCTTTAACCTTCAATTTCACCGTCAGCTTTATTATGCACTACTATTCATATACTGGGTTCCAGCTAAACTGTATTTGCCTGTCCTATGCTGTTGCATTGCCATTTCTCCCCTCCACAGTGCCCTTTCTCTTCCTTTGTATGTTGAATCCGATAAGAATCTTCAGATTGGTCATGATTACTTGCTGAAAAGTCGAAATAATAGACTTCACTAATAGTTAAAAGGAGAATGTTGCTAAAATTAACAGGAGACACAATTACCTACAAATTTCAGTAGTTTAGAAGCTTGATAGGCACGGTTCACATTATAAGAACGTGCTTCTTGACAAGAGCCAAGATGTTCTTGTCTATATTTGCCAATTCTGCCTTCTCTTAGTCAGTTTGCATTGCCATTGTTCTGGACTTGACCTGTGGCTTGAAATTCACCCTATCCTGTATTGCAGTCACTTGCAGGCATCTCGTCATCCTTGTTAGATTGTAAGCTCTTTCAAGACAATCACTTTTTTAGAAAATCATTTTTGTATTATTTCAAAATAGTAGATTCTGGTATAGTAAGTTGTCAGTGTTTGTTAAAGGATGGTTTATTTCTTCCACTCTATAAGATTTGAGTGAATTTTTCATGAAAGCCAAACAGATGTTTGTTTGGCAGAACTGTATCTGGTTTCTGAAGATGCTAGGAAACAAATTTGATCCTAAGAGTGGTCCTTCACAATGAGTGATATACATATATAAATGTATATATATATATATATACACATACAACCTTATATATATATATATAGGTTTTATATATATGTTTTATATATGTATATTATTATATATATAATATATATGTATAATTACATATATATAATATACATATATAATGAGTATATATGTACACTTCACAATGAGTGATATATATATAAATGTATATATATACATACAATCATATATATATATGTTTTATATATATATGTTTTATATATGTATATTATATATAATATATATGTATATGTATAATTACATATATAATATACATATATAAAACTATATAATGTGTTTTATATATGTATATTATATATAGGTTTTATATATTATATAGAGGTCTTATATATATATAAAATAATATATATAGGTTTTATATATATATGTTTTATATATGTATATTATTTTATAAATATATATAAAATATATATAAGACCTATATATAATATTATATATATTATCTATATATAATATAGATAAAAAACTTTTATATATATAAAATAATATATATATAAGACCTATATATATTATATATATTATCTATATATAATATAGATAAAAAACATATATATATAATATAGATATATAATATAGATATAAAACCTATATATATAATATATATATAAACCTATATATATAAAACTATATATATTATATATATATAAAACCTATATATATATAAATATATATAAAGCCTACTCTGTTGAAGTTTATATGTATATAAAATATGACCTTTTTTTAAGACAGGTTCTCATTTTGTCACCTAAGCTGGAGTACTGTGGTGCCATCAGGTCACTGCAGCCTCGACTTCCCGGGCCTAAGTGATCCTCCTACCTTAGCCTCCCAAGTAAGCTGGGATTACTGGTGTGCACCACCGTGCCCTGTTTTGTTTTGTTTCGTTTTGTTGTGGAGATGGGGTCTTCCTTTGTTGTCCCCTGGTCTTGAATTCCTGGGCTTGATGGATCCTTCCGCCTCATCACCCAGAGGGCTAGAATTACAGGTGTGAGCCATCATGCCTGGCCACAATGTGACTTTTAAAATTCATATATATAATTAGTTTTTTATATCTTCCAAATTAAAAAATAACCATGATTCTAAAAATTAAGAAGTGGGAGTCTTTTGTTCTTGTGGGGAAGGTAGAAATTATTATTGTAGAACCTAGGAAGCAATGTTTTCTGGTCTAATACCTATGTCTGGTTCACTTCCACAAAAGGAAGTTGAAACTCTTTCGTCCAGGAGTTTTACACCCCTTGCTTTGGCTGAGAAGAGGTATAAAACCCGAGAAATGTCTAAGCAAGACCGGGTGTGGTGGCTCACTCCTGTAATCGCAGCACTTTGGGAGGCCAAGGTGGGAAGATGGCTTGAGCCCAGGAGTTCAAGAACAGCTTGGGCAACATAGTAAAACCCTGTCTCTACACAAAATGCAAACATTAGCTGGATGTTATGGTGCACACCTATAATCCTAACTGCTTGGGAGACTGAGGTGGATCACTCAAGCCCAGGGAAGTTAAACCATGATTGTACCACTTCACTCCAGCCTAGGCAACAGTGAGACCCTGTCTCAAAAACAAAAAAAAAGAAAGAAAAATATCACACTGTATCCCATAAATATGTAAAATTATTATATGTTCCTTAAAAATAATAAAAGCAGCCAGCTGTTATGGCTCATGCCTACAATCCCAGCACTTCAGAAGGCTGAGGATTGCTTGAGCCCAGGAGTTTGAGACCAGCCTGGGCAACATAGTGGGACCCCATCGCTACAAAAATAGCAAAAAAAACCCCAAAAAAGCCAGGCATGGTGCTATGTGCCTGTAGCTCAGCTACTCAGGAGGCTGAGGTGTGAGGATCGCTGTGCCTGGGAGGTTGAGGCTGCACGTGAGCCATGATCGTGCCACTGGACTCCAGCCTGGGTGACAGAGTGAGACCATGTTTCCAAGAAAATAGTAATAACCAGCTTGGGTGACAGAGTGAGACTCTGTTTCAAAAAAATATAATGAAAGGAAGGAAGGAAGGAAGGAAAGAAAGGGGGAAAGGGAAAGGAAAGAAGGGAACCCAAGAAGAAATTAGGTAACATCACTTCCCTACTCCTTCATGCCCATCCTCCCAACTCTTCCAGCCCACCCTCCCACCCCTTCCTTCATGCCCCCACTTCCCGCTCCCCAACACACAGAAGAAACAAACAAAAACAGCATATTGTCTTTTAGAACTTGGAAAAGGTTTTTGTTAACCACAAGTCCAGGTGCTCAGTATTTGTAATTCATAGTCTTTGCTTCTTTGCTGAAAATGTGACCCTTTATCACTCTAAAAATTATATTGTACTGTTGAGCAAGAATGGTGGCTCACACCTGTAATTCCAGCACTTTGAGAAGCTGAGGCAGTAGGATCCCTTGAATTCAGGAGGTTGAGACCAGCTTGGGCAACATAGTGGACTCTGTCTCTACAAAAAACATACAAGTTAAAAAATTAGCCAGGCATGGTGGCATATGCCTGTAGTCCTAGCTACTTGGGAGGCTGAAGTGCAAGGATCACTTGAGCCCAGGAATTTAAGGTTATAGTAAGCTATGATCATGCTATTGCACTCCAGCATGGGTGGCAGAGTGAAACCCGTCTCTTAAAAAAAATAAGTAGATAAAAATTAAAATCATATTGTAGTTGTAAATTTGTTCAGATTACAAAAGTATATGTACTTGCTATAAAGAAGACAAGTAAAATGGAAACATAAAGACAAGTTAATAAATTTTCTCCTATCTCCCTTAAAGTCTAACCCTTTGAAGTAAGCAATATTATCAATTCTTGCACGTTCTCCTTGCTTATGTAACTATGTACAAGTATATATGCACATATATAGCTTTTTTCTCCTAAAAAATAGAATTATATTACATATTAATAAATTATGCCACAATTTTGTTTAATATAATATAGCATCATAGACATTCCCTCCAGAATAAAAAACTCATTTATGGCATGGCTGCTTAATATTCCACAATTTATTTAACTATTCATATTGTTTCAAGTTTTCTTCTACTACAGCAGTTCTTGAAACATCCCTGCTTGTGTGTGTGTGTGCATGGGTGTATGTGTGTATTTGAACCTGCCAACTTACAGAAGCTTTTATTTTTGTCACAGTCTCTAAAGTAGTATTACTTTCAAAAGCTGTAGTAATTCACAGTCTCACTGACACTATTTGAAAATATCTGTTTCCCCATATCTTTCATTTTAGAAGTACAAACATACAGCATAATTCATTTTAGAAGTACAAACCTTATAATCTCTTTTTCCTGTTTTGTTTCAAGTTTTCTTTAGGGAGCACTTGTCACTGTCTCTACATTTAAAAAAAAATCACTTACTTGAATTATTCATGCCTGTCTTTTCCTTAATTGTCTAATTTCTCAATCATAATACGTATGATTTGTCTTCTGGAACTGAAAAAGAAAAGCTCATGGCTAGACTCACAGAGCTTAATTGTTCTGTATTGAAATGAAACAAAACACTTGATTTCTATTTATAGTAAAGTAAATGTAGACCTTTCAATCCCAATTTTCCTCTTCTAAAAGTGCATTATTTAAGAAATTGTCTCAGGAAATATAAATGTTTTAATGAGAAAAACAGAAACTTACAAAATACAAAGACGGGAAATTTTAAAGGAGTTTTAAGACTGCAAAGCTGAGTTTGTCTCTTGAATCCAAAAATCTGAAGGCAAAGGTTCTTTGAGAGCGTTAGTTATAAGTTATGCTGAATTACATAAAGAGGAAAAAGTGAATCATAGCAGATAGGAATTTAAACCTGGACTGTTGTTGAAAGCCCTTGTGCTCATTGCTCCTGCTTGTTTTTCTGGGAGGTGAGTTTAGGTTCTGCTTCTCATGTCCTTGCCATTGCTGAGTTCATTATAAAATTATTTGTATATAACTCCAGCAGTATTTTGGTTAATCAGAAACAGTTGTACAACTGGATTCATTTATAGGAACAGAATAACTAAATCAATCAGCAAAATTTCTTGCATTTTGGTAGGTTGGGCCAACATTGTACAGCCCAGAATAATAGAGCTTTGTAACTAACCTGACACAGATGTCAAAAAGATTGCATTTGGGCAACAGAAGTTGGAACTGAAAATTAAGAAACCCTGTGAGTCCTTGATGTTTGCCATAATAAAGTGTTACTCTTTTTTTTAATGTTAGTGTTTTCAAAGTTAGGAAGATTCACAAAAGGAAGTCCTGTTTTAAAAAGAACTTATCAGAGTTTTACCCTCTAAGGGCTGGGTCCCTTGAATGAGGGTGAATTGCCCAGATCAGTGCTCCGTGAAAGATAAGTGTGTACATTCTGCCAAACATCCAGGATTGAAACAAGCCAAGGGCCCCATGCTGGGAAGAACGCCACAGACCAGGCAGGCAAACGGATGTGTCTGACTAGAGGGAGCCACACTGAATCAGAGAGAAGACAGAAGTTCCCAAGCGAGACTGAAGCTGAAGTTCTGACATAGCATGGTCAGAGGAGTTCCTTGAGATGATATGTCCTTATGCAGATCCCAGAGGTCCATGGGAGCTGATTGAATTTATGGAATGAAGCTCTGTTTGTATAGCTCTAAGCAGGCAGTGTTACGGAGACTTCAGTATGATGCAGCAGGAGGTCTGATGAGAACAGGAAAATCTGTAGACCCTGAGTCCCATATGGGATCGAATTCTAGGGGATTCTAAACGCTCCACTACTTAAAAATGGAGGTAGGTCACTTTCAAGGCCAGAAATCTGCCTGCCTCAACTAGCAAGTCCAAGTGCCTGTCTTGCTGTGATGTAGAGCTCACCTTGATAGGAAGCTGCATCATGTTTTAGCCAGTGAGGGGGCATAGTGAGGATCCAGGGCCAGTTGGCACCTTTTCTCTTGCTGCATACCATGGTTTTGGTACTGGAATTTGTAAAAACTTGCATCTTTTTGAGGCCCCCAAATGCTGATCCCTGAAGGCTGATCTCCCCTCGCCCACCTTCACACAGTGCCTGGTTTGGGATGTCCATCGATTCTGAGAGTTTGTGAAACTATCTTAAAAAATTGTTACTTTCAGGTTAAGACCTGATATTGACCAGCTCGTTTACTGGATTTCTTGTGCATTGTGTGCTCTGTCAAAGGCAGAAAGGTAACATGAAAAGGGCAGTAAACAAGGAGTTCACCAGTTGTAGCTAATCCCAGCTGTGTTGTCTAGTAGTCAGATGGCCTTGACAACAACAGTATACTGAAGTAGAGAATCTGCAGGAACAGGGAGAAGATGGCGACCAGCATGTCTGTGATGCCTCTGATGGGACACACCATTAACATCTCCACGTAAGGTCCATCTTAACAATGCAGTGGTCAGTGTTGTGACCTGTCATTCAGAGGTCTGAGGAGCCAGAGCCTGATAATTTACCATCCCTGTTTTTGACTAAGTATTTAATAAGGGAAAGAAGTATATATCCATCACATTTCTCATTTAGCTAAAATAGTGTATGTGAAATATATAAAGATCAATTTATATTTTAGCAAACTCAATGGAGTTCTTTGTTTATACTTGAATCCCATTGTATACCTGCTAAAGAAGAAATATTTGCTGAAACACTGAACTTTTTCTATTGCACTTTTTTTTTTTGGCAATAGTATTTTTGGAAATGGAATTTGAGCTAGATGCTATCCAGGTACACCGGGCAGATTTTGTTTTATTCACATCCAATAAAAATCACACTACCTCACTATATGTAAACACGCATCCTTTATATTCACCCTTATTCTGCATTAGTGCGTAACCCTGAAACCATCTGTCCTCACCATCTACCACACACAGTTGCATCTGCACACGTGCACATATGTCATTGACTTATCCCTTTAAGGAGCACTTCAGATATAACCAGGAAGCACCAATTCCAGACTTCCTTGGAAAAGGCAATGTATTGCCGTTCATTTTATGTGTCAGCCTTTGTAGCTTCATGGAAGGCAGAGGTCATCTTGACTCACTAATGAACACTTTGTATAGTCTCAGACCAAACATCGTATGCCTAAGCAGGTGACTCTAAGTGCTTTGGAGGGCATTCATGATGATGGCAGTGATTCCTGAGAGTGAGTACAAATACTTAATGCAGGGCATTGCCATTGAGAGGTCTGACCTGAGTGTTGGTTGGTGGCTGTGGCCTTTGCTGGTTGAGCCTCCTGTTTGTAATTCTTAGTTGTGGTCTAAGGAACAACACATTGCTGTTTTGGCTCAGCAGCAGACCATGCTGGATGGCAGCCAGCCAGCAGGAACTGTGCACTGCTCTTGCTCCTCGAGATTGGTACTAACATTACAGGCCTCTTTTTGTGCATGGAAAGATCCTGGACCAACACACTGGTCAATGGTTCCCCTGTGGACTTTCTGCCTTGCAGAGAGATTAGACCAACTTGTCTACCTGGGAAGCTGAACTTCAGGACGAGTGCCCTCAACAACCCAGTTATCCTTTGTAGATAGGATTGTGACAAGGGCTTTCTGAGTTCTAGCTTAGATGCCCAAGAAAACATAGTAGAATCCTAATAGAAGCTTTCCCTCTGCTCCCTGTCAGCACTGGTCCTAGCAACACAGATGGGGAGAGGAAAAGGGAGGAGGTTCCTGGTGATGGGGAGGATGCAGAGGCCAGTAGTGAAATAAGAAAAAGAATCTGGTGGTTTTGAGCTGCAGGGAAAGACCCCATCAGTGGGATGGGGGCAGGGAGTGAAGAGCAAGGGCTCCTAATCTTCCTCTGTGAGGCTGCTGGGTTGGACTCCTGGCGGTGCCAGGAACTCAGTGTGCTGGACTAAGCTAGGGTCTGCCTTTAGGAAAACTCATTAGGAAACAGAGATAAGAGGAGGCCCATCTCTGGCTTATCATTGCAAGAATGCTCTCCCCTCCCCACCTTGAAAACTCTTTGTCATGTCTTATATCTTAGTTCATGTCACCTTTTTTGAAACCCTTCCCCACTCCTCTCCAGCATGACAGTTCATTTCTTTTTAAAATTATTTTTAAAGTTTATTTATTTTTGAAGTAGTGTCTCACACTGTCACCCAGGCGGGAATGTAGTGACACAATCATAACTCACTGCAGTCTCAAACTCTTGGGCTCAAATGATCCTCCTCCCTCAGCTTCCCGAGTAGCTGGGACTGCAGGCACATGCCACCATGCTCAGCTAACATTTTTTCATTTTTGTGGCGATGGAGTCTTTCTATATTGGCCAAGCAGATTATGAATACCTGGCCTGAAGCAGTCTTCAGCCTCCCAAATAGCTGGGACTACAGGTGTGAGCCACTGCACCCAGCTCCAACATTTAATTTCTTTAATGGTGTATTGAGTATCTGTCTCTCCATTAGATTGTGAACTATTTGATAGCAGAGAAATGCAGCAATTTACCCTCTTTATTGCCAGTGACAAGTGTATGCTTGGCATATACCTGGTGCCTAAAAAGTACCAGCTGAATGAAATCATGTGTCCTTTAGAGCAGTCATCTCAAGTTTTGTTTTAATGGTTTATTAACTACATAAGAATTCTGGAACACTGAAATGTTAGTAACTATTGACCACAATGAAACAGGTCTAGAAATAGAGCACTTCTTCCCTTATATTGGAGGTCAACGGAATTCCAAAAATAATTTACCAAAATTTTACTTACTTCTCAGGAATGCATGGGAATGTAAGGAGTCTTCATCTGGATTCACTGTCTGGGTGCTGTTTCCTAATTTCTTGTCTGCCTGGGTACCACTCAGCAGTACTTTGCCATGGCCATAGAAGTCACAGATGAATTATTCCTATTTAGATTTCCAGTAATCATTTTTGGAGAACTAACGTTAATAACAACATTGTTTACTATTTACCAGGTGAAATTCTAAATGCTCTAAATAACTTATTGAACCCACATAACCACCCTCTAAGGCAGGCACCATTATTGTTTCCATTTACAGGTGAGGAATTTGAGGGTAATCAGTTGGCCCAGTTTCACACAGCAAGGTCAAGACTCAGTCCAGAGAGGGTGGCTTCAGCACCCTCTGAACCATGAGGCCCTCCTGCTTCTTTGGTCAAGGATGTTCAGTTAAAAGGACCTAGGTGGCCCCAGCTTTGTTCAGGCAGCTGACTGGCCACTGACCCAGATGTTCTTCATGTCCCTCTGTTTGTTGCATGCGTGCTTCTGGTTAGGACCACCGACCTGCTGTGGAAAGGACAGCGAGAAGCAGTGACAGCTGACTGCTGATCCACCCATCAGCTCTTTGTGGGGTATTTTGGGTCAGGTGTTGAATCATCCACACTGACACCTGATACCCATCATAGACATGCATTCTAAATATCCCCTAAGACTTCAGAGGTCTTTAATGAGGAAGAAAATCTTTGGCGAGTGCCACAAATGCTGCCTAAAACTGGTGGCACTGACTAGTGTCACATTATGTTTTCAAGAATAATAAGTTACATTCAACTGGTAGAGAAGGAATATAATACTCAACTGAAAAATACACACCCTTTTTCCTTTTAACTAAAAAAATGTAACATCCCAGAACATTAGAGCAGGGAAGCAAAGTGAAGATCATTTTGCCCAACCTTGCATTTTGCAGGTAAAGAGACAGAACCCAGAGAAGTCAGGTGGTTTGGCCAAGGCTAATGGCCAGTTGACAGCAGAGATGAGACAGGAACACAGGCCTGCTGGGTTTCAGTCTGATTCTCTTCTCCCACCTGAGATTGCATAAAATGTTCCATAGATGATTTTCTTATTAAATTATAGGCAAAACAGAACAATCTGTTTCTTTACTGGGTAGGACCAAGGTTAACAGTGCCTTAAAGAGGTGAGAGATGCAGCTGGAAAGCTCCTTCAGGCACAAACAGCAAGATGGAGGCTGGGGAGGGTGCTTAGCAAGGTGGTGGTCCTGTGGAGTTTCCCCTGCACAGCCCCTGCCTTCGGGACAGTCCCAGGTAAAAGAGCAGATACCTGTCTCCAGTAACGACTGGCTCTAGTAGTTTTGGGGGTGAGAGAATCAAACTAGCTGAGTTTATAGCAGAGTTCAGGGGGAGGAGGGAAATGGCTACTTCCTTTCCATAAAGAAAAATGTGTCTCAAAACCTGCTGCGGAGAGCAGTCTTTAGGCAGCTCAGCCTCCTGGCAAGCTGCAGGGCTCTTGCTAGGCTGCTGGGAGGGAGATTTTAAGCCCTCCACCGCTCCACCCCCTCTCCCTCTCCCCCTCCCCCACCCACCCACCCCAGCCTACAGAGGCCTCCCTTCCAGGTGCTCTGAATCACCAGCAACCTGGGCAGGATTTGCCCCCTAGGATCAGAGCCACAGGTTGACCACAGATAACCTTTGTACCTGCAGTCAATGACTGGGGATCCTCACAGGCAAGATTGGAGAGGAGATCAGCTCTTTATCAGATAGAGACAGAAACCTAGGGCTGGAAGGGGGTCCAGAGCAGTGTTCTTACCTCTGAGCTACAGGTCTCAAAACAGCCCGGGGCGGGAGTGGGGGTGGGGTGGGGGGTGGAGGTGGGAGGGGCTGTCAAGTGTCATTGGCCTGGGACTAATTTCAGCCCTGATCTTGCATGACCCCACCCACAGGAAGAGCATTTTGGGGGAATTGAAACTGTAAGGCCTGAGAAGAAACATGAGGGGAATTCTTCACAACTCCTGCAGAGATGGTGACCAGTCCCCAAAAGAGTGTGCCATACTTGGTAGACTGTTTGTGAGTGGGAAATGCTTTATTCCTTCCCTGCCTTTGGGCCTTGCTCACTGTCCGTCCCCGTGGTGAGCGCTCTGCTGGCAGTTTATCTGGTCATCTTTTCAAGCCCAGAGAAGGACAGAATAAAAAGCGTAGAGGAGCAGAAGCTAAAAAAAAACTGCATTCTTAAACTCGATCTGATACAGCAAGGTTTTCAGGGAGTGCAGCTGCTTACAAGACTCAGCCTCAAATCCATGGAACATTGTTCTTGGTCAGAGGGCAAAGGGATCTCTTTGTGTTGGACCCTTCTTGAATTAAACAAGAAACTAGAGGCAGATCTAGGATTCAAATTGAGAAGTTTCTGATTCCCATGTCTGTGGTCTCCCTGCCTTGTCCTTGATTAAAATGGCAGTTTAGGAGACACATCCCACCAATGAGCATTCTGTGCCAGAATTAGCCAGCTTCCTGCAAAGCCAGGCTCCTGGGCATGTTACAGGCTATTGCCTTAAACCTGGATGGTGCAGAGAGTGGCCTCCAGCTTTCCTTCTTTGTGGTCAAGGAATGTGGAGGAGCCTGTAGTAGGTAGGCCAGGCACTCAGCTGTGTGCAGAATGGGCTTTACCTTCTGAACTTACTGTCCCAGCTCCAGCATAAACAAATGGACTCTCATGAAACCAGTAATGGCTTGCTTGCTTAAGGAACTAGAGGGCAGGGTGTGCTGTAACTCACCCTGGTTGCATAAGACCATCCAGTGAGTTCCTCCTTTTTTACCCCCTAAGGTACATCAAAAGGGCCCAAGACAGAAAAACTGTAAGGAATAAACTCAGTCCACAAGCAAGGAACCATATATGGTATAGATTCCTGGGGCTGGTTAAGCAGACAATGGTGGATACCTTCAACTCTTGCCAGAGTAATTTTTTTTTTTTTTTTTTAAGACAAGATCTCACTGTGTCACGTAGGCCGGAGTGCAGTGGCACAATCATAGCTCCCTTACAGCTAAGGAATCCTGCCTCAGCTTCCCAAGTAGCTAGGACTACAGGCACATGCCACCATGCCCAGCTAAGTTTTTAAGTTTTGCAGAGATGAGGTCTTACTGTGCTGCCCAGGCTGGTCTCAAACTCTTGGGCTTAAGTAATCTTCTTGCCTCAGCCTCCCAAAGTGCTAGGATTACAGGCATGAGTCCCCCGCACCTCACGCAAAATATTTTTAAGAGAGAAAATGTAAGAAGCTACAGTGGTATGGGTTAGAATTTAAACAACAACCAAAAGAAGCGTGCTCAGAGAAGAGCCCCATTCCTCCACTCAAATGACAGACATGAAGGGTGGCAATTTGTCTGCATGCAGTATCTAGAAAGGAGACTCTCTGAGCAGAGTCCTTTGTAGAAAGACACATTGTCTGAACCAGGGTTCTGAACCTTTATTGGTCATGACCTGCGGTAAGAAATACATTTTTCATTGAGACCCAGTACATACAAGATAGATAAACAGAAACAAAAGTTTTTTTAAAAACAAATTTCCATGTTTACCAAATGTAACACATTTTCTCTTCTATTCTATTAAAAATAAAATGCTGGTTGCAACCCACTGAAGTGATTTGATGTCCAAAGAATGGGTAGCAATTTGCATTTTGAAAAATACTTATTTAACTAGAAATGTGTCAGGCATGTAGAAGCCAGTCTCATTGTAGCTCTGGCCAATTTCTGCAGGAGATCCAGTGACACAGGTTTCATGATCCTAGAAATGGTGTTTCCTAATCTTTCAATCGCTCAGTTTTTTTTTTATTGCATTTTAGGTTTTGGGGTACATGTGCAGAACATGCAAGACATTTGCATAGGTACACACATGGCAGTGTGTTTTGCTGCCTTCCTCCCCTTCACCCACATTTGGCATTTCTCCCCAGGCTATCCCTCCCCAGCTCCCCCACCCACCCCGCTGTCCCTCCCCTCTTCCCCCCAATAGACCCCAGTGTTTGGTACTCCCTTCCCTGTGTCCACGTGTTCTCATTTTTCGTCACCCACCTATGAGTGAGAATATGCGGTATTTTATTTTCTGTTCTTGTGTCAGTTTGCTGAGAATGATGTTCTCCAGATTCATCCATGTCCCTGCAAACAACACGAACTCATCATTTTTTATTGCTGCATAATATTCCATGGTGTATATGTGCCACATTTTTCCCAATCCAGTCTATCATCGATGGGCATTTGGGTTGGTTCCAGGTCTTTGCTATTGTAAACAGTGCTGCAATGAACATTTGTGTGCATGTGTCCTTATAGTAGAACGATTTATAGTCCTTTGGATATATACCCAGTAATGGGATTGTTGGGTCAAATGGAATTTCTATTTTTAAGGCCTTGAGGAATCGCCACACTGTCTTCCACAATGGTTGAACTAGTTTACACTCCCACCAACATTGTAAAAATGTTCCTATTTCTTCACATCCTCTCCAGCATCTGTTGTCTCCAGATTTTTTAATGATCACCATTCTAACTGGCGTGAGATGGTATCTCAATTTGGTTTTGATTTGCATCTCTCTAATGACCAGTGATGATGAGCATTTTTTCATATGCTTGTTGGCCTCATGTATGTCTTCTTTTGTAAAGTGTCTGTTCATATCCTTTGCCCATTTTTGAATGGGCTTGTTTGTTTTTTTCCTGTAAATCTGTTTGGGTTCTTTGTAAATTCTGGATATCAGCCCTTTGTCAGATGGGTAAACTGCAGACATTTTTTCCCATTCTGTTCGATGCTGATTCACTCTAGTGACTGTTTCTTTTGCCGTGCAGAAGCTGTGGAGTTTGATTAGGTCCCATTTGTCTATTTTGGCTTTTGTTGCCAATGCTTTTGGTGTTTTGGTCATGAAGTCCTTGCCTACTCCTATGTCCTGAATGGTTTTGCCTAGATTTTCTTTTAGGGTTTTTATGGTGCCAGGTCTTATGCTTAAGTCTTTAATCCATCTGGAGTTAATTTTAGTGTAGGGTGTCAGGAAGGGGTCCAGTTTCTGCTTTCTGCACATGGCTAGCCAGTTTTCCCAACACCATTTATTAAACAGGGAGTCCTTTCCCCATTGCTTGTTTTGTCAGGTTTATCAAAGATTGTATGGTTGTAGATATGCTGTGTTGCCTCCGATGCCTCTGTTCTGTTCCATTGGTCTATATCTCTGTTTTGGTACCAGTACCATGCTGTTTTGATTACTGTAGCCTTGTAGTATAGTTTGAAATCCGGTAGTGTGATGCCCCCCGCTGTGTTCTTTTTGCTTAGAATTGACTTGGCTATGCGGGCTCTCTTTTGGTTCCATATGAAGTTCATGGTGGTTTTTTCCAGTTCTGTGAAGAAAGTCAATGGTAGCTTGATGGGGATAGCATTGATTCTGTAAATTACTTTGGGCAGTATAGCCATTTTCACGATATTAATTCTTCCTAACCATGAACATGGAATGTTTCTCCATCTGTTTGTGTCCTCTCTGATTTCGTTGAACAGTGGTTTGTAGTTTTCCTTGAAGAGGTCCCTTACATCCTTGTGAGTTATATTCCAAGGTATTTTATTCTTTTTGTAGCAATTGTGAATGGCAGTTCGTTCTTGATTTGGCTCTCTTGCAGTCTGTTATTGGTGTATAGGAATGCTTGTGATTTTTGCACATTGATTTTATATCCTGAGACTTTGCTGAAGTTGCTTATCAGTTTCAGGAGTTTTTGGGCTGAGGCGATGGGGTCTTCTAGGTATACTATCATGTCATCTGCAAATAGTGACAATTTGGCTTCCACCTTTCCTATTTGAATATTCTTTATTTCTTTTCCTTGCCTGATTGCTCTAGCTAGAACTTCCAGTACTATATTGAATAGGAGTGCTGAGAGAGGGCATCCTTGTCTAGTGCCAGATTTCAAAGGGAATGCTTCCAGTTTTTGCCCAGTCAGTATGATATTGGCTGTTGGTTTGTTGTAAATAGCTTTTATTACTTTGAGATACGTTCCACCGATACCGAGTTTATTGAGGGCTTTTAGCATAAAGGGCTGTTGAATTTTGTCAAATGCCTTCTCTGCATCCATTGAGATAATCATGTGGTTTTTGTTTTTGGTTCAGTTTATGTGGTGAATTACGTTTATAGACTTGCATATGTTGAACCAGCCTTGCATCCCCGGGATGAATCCTACTTGATCATGATGGATAAGGTTTTTGATGTGCTGTTGCAATCGGCTTGCCAGTATTTTATTGAAGATTTTTGCATCTATGTTCATCATGGATATTGGCCTGAAGTTTTCTTTTCTTGTTAGGTCTCTGCCGGGTTTTGGTAACAGGATGATGTTGGTCTCATAAAATGTCAATCGCTCAGAGTTGTTGAGGTGGTAATGGTGATGAAAGCCAGGGAAGAGAGTAGAGGAGATAGTGATGGAGGAATTAGGAGGCTGAGTCTTAACTCTGCTCAGACAGAAAACAGTTGAGTGTCTGTGATGCATTGTCCAGACATGAATGAGACACAGACCCTGGTCTATGGTTGCTCATAGTTGAGGTGTTTGCTTCCTTGTACGATAGGAGCAAAAAATCAGAATCATGCAGGGAACCTTGGCTGCTTCATTCTGAGTTCTCTAAAAGGAGAAACCATATTTATAGGGATATATGCAACACTGTATCCTAGGTCTGTGTCTCCTCTATAATGAAGATTCAATAAATCTGTATTGAAAGACCATGTTACCTGATTAATACTTGTATTTGCAACTAGACTGGTAATAATCCAATCATCTATAGTGGTATTGTTAGTAAAATATTTCTAATGTTAATAAAACATTAATGTAATATAGGATAGGGCGGGATAGATAAGAAAGATCCAGGCCTGGCATGGTGGCTCGTGCCTGTAATCCCAGCACTTTAGGAGGCCACGGCCAAAGGAATACTTGAGCCCACGCGTTTGAGACCAGCCTGGGCAATATAGCAAGACCTTGTTTCTATTTAAAAATTAAAAATAAGAAAAAGAAAGACCCAGAAGGGTTCAGGTTATATAGCAGAACTGCAGACCCCTTCTGGGTTTCAGGTCCTCCTCAGAGCAAGCCTTTAAAGATTGAGATTTTTCTGGTTTGACTTGTAAGTAGGCTCTGGGACAGCTTGCCCTAGCTCCTGGCCTAGAGACAAGAAATCAAAGTGGTGTGGGCTAAGCCCCACTCTGGTCACTGCGGAACACAAGAGAGAGCATTCTGGCTTTCCCCTACTGCTCATTTGAAACTGCACTGAGTTTTCCCACTTGGGTCAACAGTTCAAGATGATGTGATTCAGGCTTAAGTCACCCCAAGTTTCTGTGTGGTAGGTTTCTGTAGAGATGAGGGTACTGGCAGACCACTCTATGTTGGATCCTAAATGGAGTCTTTGTTTTAAATCCTGGACCAACCCAGCTCTAAGGGGGCATTGAGGCTGAGGAGTGGTCTTGGGGCCCTGGAGACTCTGGCGAAGGTCCCAGTGCAGAGAGTGAATGAGCTCCTCCATACCCTCTGGGCTGGCTTTCCCAAAAGCAAGCTCTGTTCTGATTGTCCTGCCCCAAGGGCTGGCGCTTCAGACTCCAACTACTCATGCTGCTGCTGTACTAAATTAGATTGGGTCCCTTCATTCAAGCACTTTGCATGTGTGCACATGTGTACGTGTGTGTGGGTGTGTATGTGTGTGTGAGAGACAGAGGGTGAGGGACAGAGAGAAGGTGGTTCTGTTTGGAGAGGGAAGCAGGAATTTGCAGGGAGGAGAGGGAAAGAGAGTACCTGACTTGGGATGAAGCCAGAGAGCTCCAGGTTCTAGTGCCAGCTCTGTCACTGTCTGTGAGGCCTTGGACCTCGGTTTCCTCATCCATAAATTGGGGAGGTTAGAGCTGCTTCCTCTGATATCCTTTGGCTCAGATGCCTTGTGGTTGTCAGGCCTGAGCAGCATTTTCTGGCAGGAAAAAGAGGCTGCCCAGAGCTTCCTTCTCAGGCAGCTAGTGCGTACATTCTTTCCTGTGCCCGCATATGGAAGCAATTTCTAGATTATCCAAGGCACTTGTGCTGCCGAGCTCACCCAAAATAGAAGAGCTTGGTAGTGGTAAATGGAAAAAGAGAAAAAATCTGCATGCGTGTTCCTCTGTATTCCTCCCAGGGTGACTTTCATATCTGGAATCCCTCATGCAATTTGCTTTTCCATGCTATGGCAAGGGCGTGTCAGTGGGTTTGGGGAACTTCACAGAAAAATCCTGATAAAGTAAAGTGCTTCTCTCCTGAGGCCAAACGCCACTTTGTCTTTTTCCCCAGGAAGCTTCAAGCCTGTGGAAACTGTAGCGGAGAGGTGGGGGGAGGGGGTGGGGGGGGGTGTGGAGGGGACCGTAATGTTCCCACATTTATTGTAATCTTTCTCTCTGGTCTGTTAAAATCAAGACTGTTAATGGCTGGCTGAAACATCAGCCAAGAGCTTTGAAGGGAAAATGTTTTATTGGTTTCTTCTCTGCCAAGTGAAACCTTTACCTGTGTTTCTCCTCTGCAACCCTTGGAGGTTTGGGTCGTGGTTATCTGGTAACTTGTAAACTGGAGGCACGGGGCATTTACTCCTAAATTCAGGTCAGGAAAGTGACTTTTTCTAGAGCACGACCTTGCTCACAAAGCCTCAACTGTGGCCCCAATCCCCATAGAAGGTCCTCTGGACCTTGTTTTCTCCCACCCTCTCTTCACTCCTGACCTAATTCTTGGGGAAGGAAATTATTGAAATGGCACGTTTATAAAGAAATGGTTTTTGTTCCCCTTTCAGTCTGTCTCTAACTTCTCTACTGCCTAATCTCCCACTGATGTTAAAATTTAAACATTAATTTTGTAAAGCGGAGGTATTTTTCCTAGAAATGAAATCTAAGTAATTAGGAATCTATAAATGTTTTACCAACACTAGTTAAAGGTGTTGCATTCGTGTTCTCATATCCTGAATACTTTCTGGAAAAATCTTTCAAAATAAGACAGTAGGCTGATGAATGCCAAAAGACTATTAGTAGGGACCATATTCTTTATTTGTTTTGCTTCTGGGTCTCCTGTGCAGAGGCTTCTGGTCCAAGCAGCCCTCTCATTCCCTTTGGAGAAAGCATGTTTACGACTCTGGTTTGACTCATCTGGGGTTGCTGCCCTGACGGGCTGGAAATCAAACATAAAATGAAGATAGAAATACTTATTGGAACCTCACATGTCTGGCCACCCTATTTCAGGGCTCAGATTAGCTCTACTTGGTTGCACATAGTTGTAATTCTGTGCATGGTAAACTAAACTGTTTATAGGACTAGGACTAGGCCTCTGCTAGATTCTCTTCAGCACTGATCGAAGGTCCAGCTGACCCATATCTTGTCCTCTAGAGGCTAACAGTCTAGACCACCAATCCAGGGGAAGAGTTATGAATTCAGGCCTCACTGATGTATGGGGGAAAGCTGATTCTGTACTACATCCACAGATCCAACCAGGGGAGGATAGAAAGTGTTGTTAAGCCTATGATCATTGCCTGTACTGAACATGTACGGACATTCTCTAGTCCTTATTCCCTGAACAGTATAGTGTAACAACCATTCAGATAGCATTTACATTAGGTATTACAAGTAATCTAGCGATGATTTAAAATATACTGAAGGGGGCCGGGCGCAGTGGCTCACGCCTGTAATCCCAGCACTTTGGGAGGCTGAGGCGGGTGGATCACGAGGTCAAGAGATCGAGACCATCCTGGTCAACATGGTGAAACCCCGTCTCTACTAAAAATACAAAAAATTAGCTGGGCACAGTGGCGTGTGCCTGTAATCCCAGCTACTCAGGAGGCCGAGGCAGGAGAATTGCCTGAACCCAGGAGGCGGAGGTTGCGGTGAGCCGAGATCACGCCATTGTACTCCAGCCTGGGTAACAAGAGTGAAACTCCATTTCAAAAAAAAAATATATACTGAAGGATATGTATAGGTTTTATGCAAATACTGTACCATTTCGTATAAGGGACTTGAACATCCAAGGATTTTGGTCTTCTGGAACCAACCCCACATATGTTTGGAGGGATGACTCTATCAACTTGGGGCAAGGGGAGGTGCTCTGCAGCCAGAGCACCTCCCCTTCTACAGTCCTGTGCTGTCCCAGGAGGATGAAGGAAGAGTCACTTCATCTGTTCTTTTCTTCCAGGGATTTTCCTCCTCTTCAGGATAAGCACCATGTCCTGCCTCTGGTCTTTAAGGCAGTCACACCCACCCAGGCATCGCACACCCACTGACCCATGGAGTTGAACCCAGCTCTCCAAGATGGTTACCCTTGCTCGTCCTCACTCCCCTGTAACCTGTTTTTGCTTCATCTTTTCATTCAACAAACATTTATTAAGTGCTCACTGTTGAGGCTTGCTTAAGGCAAGGTCCTTGTCTCAGTGGAGTTTATGTTCTGGAAGGGAGAAACACACAGGAAACAAACAGATGCTTGCACAGATAAATTAAGATAGTGACGAGGGCTGTGAAAAACGCAGACAGCCTGATGGGATGAAGAATGATGGGAATATGCTTGAGACATGGCGGTCAAGGGAGGGCAGTGCTTCTAGAGCTGAGATGCGAATGACAAGGAGACAGATGCATGATACCTGGTGAAGTGTGCGTCAGGCCAAGGGCAGGCCTGGTGCAAAGGCCCTGAGGAAAGCATGCTGGACAAGTCCCAGAAAAGACAGAGCGGGAGTGTGACTGTGGGGAGAGAGGTGGGGGCCACGCCAGAGATGTAGGCAAGGGCAGGTGCTCCCTGAGGTCTCTGAGGATCTTAATGTAATAGGCTTTTTGCCAGTGGGTGATAGAATATGGTTTATGTTTTCATAAAATTACCCTTGCCTCAGTCCCATCTCCACCCAGCTCTGAGCTCATGGCCTCCTACCCTAATTCACACCTGCCTGCCGGGTCAGGCTGCCCCTCAGGCAGGTCTGCCTGCCACACGCTGGCCTGCCTGCTGCAGCTGTCCTAGTTCAAGTCACTTCTGCAACCCCAGCACCAAGTGATCAGCTATGCCTTGGGATTCAAAGGATGGGTGAATCAGTCTGCTGCGAACTGGACTGCAGTGCCAGGCAGGGAAGAGAGTGAGATGCCTTCTAGGCTGTGAGGCTTTGGACAGGCCCCTCGTCCCTCTTGACTTCAGTTCCAGCCTGTCAGGTGCTTTCCACCCCCAGCCCTAAGTGTCATTGGTTGTTGCCTGATTGTAATAACAGTATATATCACGCACTTGTTCTGTCCCAGGCTTTACGTGTATTGCACTCAGTCCTCTTGACAATGCTATGAGAGTGGCACTGCTGGTAACCTTCTTTTAGAGTGGAGGAAACTGAGACACAGAGTGAGTAAGCAACTCCAGTCCACAGCTAGAACATGGTTGAGCCAAGATTCAAGGCAGACGGTCTGATCCAGTCCACTGTCATACACTTCCATCAACCATAGGTGCAGTGGGAATGGTTTTCCCCACCCACCCCCGACAGTCATGAAGTAGGTCCCTTTTTCTGATTGCTCAGCCAACCTGCTGCCCTCACCAGTAACGTCACACCCTCCCTGCTTGATACACTGTGCCTCAAGCAGTGAGTGGACAAGGTGGAACTGTTTCCCCAGCAGACCCAACACATCTAGGGAGGAAAAAAAAATAGGAGCTATTTCTCATTTTTTAAGTCTAGCTTTTGCTCTCAGCCATGTTTAATAGGATTCATGTTCAGTTTCACTAGTGGACAGGACATTGTTTATGCTGTGGACTGTTTTTCTCTCACTTAGTGTCTGAAGCTTTGAAAACCCTGGGAACTGATTCTTCCCTTCCCAAGCATGCAGCATTCAAGCTCCTGGCTTGTTCCCGAATTCACTTCTTTACTTTGAATATCCAACACATAAAAATGTATTAATTGGAGGTAGTTTTAAGAGGCATGCTGTATTCTAAAAATAGATTGATAATTTTACCTACTAAACATCATTCAGAAATTTCAAAGCATTATTAGTCCAGTATAATCTGTTAAAAAATATTCTTGGCATTTTGTTTTATGGTTTTTGGTTTTTTTTTTTTTTAACAAAATACAGATACTTTGCTTAGGCCATAGTTCTTACATAACGATTTTTTCTTTTTGAAAGAAAAGCAACTGTTAGAAGGAGCAGTCCAAGTTTCCATCAAGCCAGTGTCAATTTAGCAGTGTTTCTCCTCATTCTGAGATGTGCATGCTAATGTTGATAGCTAATATTTAGGATTCAAAATATAATCTATCCAGAAAATATTCTGGACTATATAACTATGTATCAGCTATCTCTAGGGAGTGTATGTGCATATGTATATAGTGTAACTAATTGGATGTCTGGGTTAAAGGCACTGAGTAGCTGTCTATTTTTACTAGTTCACTGACAAGTCATTAACTGTCTGTATAAAAATTAGCCATTCTCATCTTTAGGTGGTGATGGATTTTTCACACTGAACTGAACATTTGGTGCCCAGTAACAGTGTTCCAGTTCTCCCCTCATCCACAGCTGTAGGTCTGCTCTGTTGGGGAGTAAAAGGAAATGGAACAGCAGGGATAGGTCGGCCATGGGATTCTACGCAGCTTCCATTTGTGTATTAATGTTCAATTCCCTCCTTGGTTGGATTTCTCAACTTTAATGTCAAACCTGGAATCTCTTTGTCACAAAAGAGTAGGAATATCTTTTCATTGGATAATATCTTAAAACCAAAGAAAATGACAGAAGAAAAATGTGATGTAATGTAAATGAAAGCTGGCGGTATGAGTTCCTCTATTTCCTTTTAGTTCTTTTGCTATTTTCTTGAATCTGCTAGTTCTTATAAATATTTCTTAGAGAAATTTATGTGTCTTTGCATGAAACTTATTCTGTGAAGTAATTTTTTATTCCCTTTTATTCATATATTTAGTTTATCACAGTTACATATTGCTATGTAAGAACCCCCCTAGAATTTTAGTGGCTTACAACATGAGTCTTTTTACTTGCTTAAAATTCTACAATCTGGGATGGGCTCAGCTGGGTAGCTCTTCTGCTATTCTTGCCTGTAGTCAGTCTTGTGGCAAGTTATCTGGTCAAGACTCAGTTGGGAAACAGGGATGACTGGGCTTCTCTTTCGAGGTAGAGTTAGGACCCCTTGCCTTCAAGTGGCCTCTCCATGTGGTCTCTTCAGGGTCTCAGCAAGGTCATAGGGCTTTTTACTGGTGGCTAGGATCACAAAAGCACAAGTGGCAGGGTGTCACTCCTGCAGCATTCTGTTGGTTAAAACCCAAATTTAATGGAGGGGACCACACAAGATGTAAATGCCAGAAGACATGGTTAACTGGAAGCCACCAATGGAACAGATTACCACAGTCATTCTTCAATCAACTAATATTTCCCAGGTACTGAGTGTATAGTAGTGAACAAGTAAAGTGCGGCCTCTGCCCTCCTGGAGCTTATAGTCTGTCGGGAGCACAACTGAGCGATGAGGATGTTACCACACAGTGTGGTGAGTCTGGACTGGAAGAACTGTTGGGTGTCTGGGGTGCCCTTTGGGAAGGGTACATAACCCAGACCTAGACTTTTCATGGAAAGATAGAGGAGTCATCCTGTGGCGATGGGTGAAGAAAGTTGCTGGCAGAAGAACAGCATGCTCCTAGGCCAAGAGACAAGAAAAGCATGGCCCTTTCATGGAACTAAAAGAAGTTTTGTATTGGTAGAGAGTAACGGTAGAAAGTAGAGCTGTCAGGAGAGGAGCTGTCACACCTAGGGTTTACAAAATAAAAGGCATGAGAATTAATGAGAATTAAGCAGGGGCCTCATCACATGTTTATGAGCTGGGTAAGCCATGTTAAGAACATTGGACTTGATCCCAGTCATGATGGGAAGAGAATTTTAAGCAGGTCCGTCTTTCAGAGAGGTCACAATATTAGCTATAGCAGACCGAGAATGGAGAGAGGTAGGCCTGGAACACCAAGGAAAATGCAGCAGAAGGCTAGGCAAGGGAGGGAGCTAGATGGCCAATAGTATGGATCTTGAGATAGATTCCAGAGATACTAGTAGGAGTATATTTACAAAGTGTTGGGGACTATGGGGGTGAATACAAGGGAAGGGGCAAGGGTGATCCTCAGATTTTTGGCTTGGGCAGCCAGTGATGGTCTCCTCCTGCAATAGGGAACCCTGGAAGTGGGACAGGGTTGGACCTCTGGAAATGGACTGAAATACTGAGCCAGCATGGACATACCAAGTTAGATGCCTTTGAATTCAGTGGTCCACTGCAAACCTTTTTCAGGACTAATATGTTGTGAGCCGTTTAGATACTTAGCTCTGCTTAGCTTCCATGCTTCTCTCACATACTTTGCTCCTTTTTGCTTCTCTTCTGTCCTCTGGCAGAGAAGAGCAGAATGGCCATGACTGTGGCAGTGGGTCAGATACCCTGGTGATGCACAGTTCAGGATTGGGGTTGGTGGGTTGCAGAGAACAGCTCAGGACACAGTGATGAGAAGTGCAAAGGTAAGAGGATTTGGGAGCAACTGGAGGATGGAGAGGGAAAGAAACCTAGCTAGTTAGAAGAGAATTAAGAACTGACTGCAGACTTAATAAGGGTAAGGAAAGCATGAATCATCTGAGGAGGAAAAAAAGGAATAAAATAGAAAAGACAAGCAGAAAGAGTTGATTCCACAAGCTATGGCCTGTATCACAGAGGACACTAAAATCTTGTTTTTTGTCCCTCCTTTTTACATTTCCATTCAAAATTTTAAAAAGTAAGATAAGCCCTTTTTTCTGAAAGCTTTAATGAATAGAAAAGGGGGCCTTCAGATAAGCTTTCTCCATATATAAAAAAGAATCTGAGCAGTTAACACATAAAGATAAACTCTAGATTTTTGTGGAAGAAAAGAACTCCTAGGAAAAGAAAGAGACATACAAATAGTTAAGGTGAATGAAAAAGGAATTCAGTAGAATACTTTGTTGTCTATTCCCAAGTGATTTGACAGAGAAATATCTGTAGCCTCAGAGAATGGAGAGAGAGCATGTCTCCATTATCAATTTTTAATAAACATAAATGGCACAATAAATTATGCATGGAGGAATGATATAAAGCATTAAACAATAAAGGATAAATAATTTAAATGATTAAAAACTGCCTCTGTCATATGTTTGATGTATGAGAACTCTATTTGAATTTTCTCTTCAAGGAAATAGAGGAGGAATTTAAAGGGAGCTTTTGCAAAATAGATTTATTAAGGGGAGAATCTACTGTGGCCTACCAGGAGAGGTTGTTGAGTACAGAAATGACTGACTTACGCAGTCCATAACTTGTGCTTTCTCTGATAAATATGTGAATAGAACTTCACTGATGGACGGTTTTATGTCAGGTGATCAATGGCAAAGCACTGCCCATCTTCTAGAAGATTGAGACCTGAGCTTTTTTTTCATGTATCCAGAGAAACTTTGTCAGAGGTCAGAAGTACTATGAACTCTGTTTCTTACGCAGTCTTAGACTTCCAGAACAGGATTCCTAGGTAAAAGATACTATGCTTGTATATTCACTGATGCAGGTAAACTCCATTTCTATCCCAAAATTAGAGTAACTGGGTGGATTACACCCAAAGAAGTGTCAGCAAAGATAGGCCCCCTGCTTGTTGGCCACTCACCTTAGGGGAGTCACATTCATCCAAAATACCACATTCTAACATGCAGTGGTTAACAGCATAGGTGTTGGAGGCAAACATACCTCAGTATGAACCTAATCTCTGCCACTTACTAGCTTTAGGACATTTGTCAGGTTAATTTAACCTTCTTGAAGTCCAGTTTCCTTATGTGTAAAATGGGCCCAACCACCCGAAAAGTCTACTGATCATTAAATAAAATACTTAGCTCAATGCCTGGACATAGTAAATTCTCATTAAATGTTTGTTATTAGCTATAGAATTATATATTGAATGTTTATTTTTCAGTCTCATAGAGGAGTGGAAAACAGACCAATAGAACCAGGGCAAAAAAACATAAATCTTGGAAATACCCACCACCTAATTTAAATTAAGGACCATAAGCTATGGTTCAAAGGCCAGTTTTGGAAAATGAAGTGTTTTTTTTTTTAATGGAATTTACGTACCTTAAGGCAAAGGCATATGCTTCCAGTGAACTTTAGTCCCCAGTACTTCCACTGACTAACCCCAGCCATACTTACTCCACTGTCAGCCTTGCTCTGGTGGCAGTTGGAGTTTGCTACCTCAAGCCTAATGGTTAGCTCTATAAATTTAAATCATTTCCCCCTAAGGTTCCTAGCTCCTTAAATGCTTTAATTTAACCTCAGGCATCTGATTACTATATAGCCTTAATGGAGATGGGAAAAATCACCAAAGGAAAAAACTAAAAAGCCAAAGCTAGACAACAGATTTTCCACCAGTTGCATCCTTTGTAGTTATTCCAAATTAATATTTACCTAACACCCATATAGGCATTATATTGCCCTGGGACTGTGGCTTCTCACAATTCAGAAGCTGATTATCTGGAAATATAATTGCAGACACTTAATGGTTCATATTCTGTAAGCACACAGGCTTATCAATAAAAATTTCAAGTTCAAAATGTTGGTGTACCAGACAAGAGGCTGAAAATATAGTATAGGTATTTTAAAACATGAATGTAAATACGTTGACTCTCCTTACAATGAGAGGTAGGCCTGTGACCCTTCCCCTTGAATCTGATGGGGGAGAGGTTGTGACTACTTTGACCAATGGAGTACAGCAGAAATGATCCTGTGTAACTTCCAAGGTTAAGACATAAAAAGCCCTATTCCTGCCTCGTTCATTGGAAACACCTGGATTTAGAGACTTGAGCCACCATGTAGGAAGTCCAGCTACATGCCATAAAGCCTTCTTGTAAGTGCTCTGGATGACAGTCTTGGTTGAAATCTATCCCTTATCCTTCCTAGCTTTGTACTGGGCATATACATGAAGAAGCCCTCTTGGGAGTCGATTCTGCAGCCCCCGTGTTCTAGCCCCCAATTCATCAGGTGATCCCAGCCAAGACCACAGATGTTATAGAGCAGAGAATAGCTGTCTCCACTGTCATATCTGAATTCTTGAGCAAAGAATCCATGAGAATAATGAATGGTAGTGGATTTATCTAGCTGAGTTTTGGGGTCATTTGTTACGCAGCAGTAGATAGCTGAAGCACTCATCCAACAAGGTTGTCTGGCTTTATAGTTTGGATAGTTACCATATAACACATCATTGTGTTTATAAGATCTTGATTGTGAGAACCACCTGGTTGCAATTTTATAGCTTGTTCGAAAAGGTATGTTACTATTGTTTTTCATTTGGCAGTAACTCAGTGTTACCATTCTGAAGTAGAAACAACAACTGTGCTCAGTGATGATGAATTAGTGTATTAAAAAGTATTCTTTTTTTTTTTTTTTTTGAGACATTCTCACTCTGTCTCCCAGGCTAGAGTGCAGTGGCATGATCTCAGCTCACTCACTGCAAAGTCTGCCTTCCAAGTTCAAGTGATTCTTCTGCTTCAGCCTTCTGAGTAGCTGGGACTATAAGCACTTGCCAACACATCCAGCTAATTTTTTTGTACTTTTAGTAGAGACAGGTTTTACTCTGTTAGCCAAAATGGTCTTGATCTCTTGACCTCATGATCCACCTGCCTTGACCTCCAAAAGTGCTGGGATTACAGGTGTGAGCCACTGCACCCGGCCACTTTGTTATTTATTTTAAAAAAAGGATAATAGTGTTGATTCATGTAAATATTTAATGTAGTAATTATTTTAGGTTAATGAATAGTGCTAATAGTTTGTGCTAGTAAGAGCATTTGCAAAATAATGTGGGCATATATAGGAAGATGAGGCTCTTAGGGCCTGAAGTAGCTGGTGCTTAAGAAGCAGCTAACCTGAAATGACAGTCTTAGTACTTCCGCTTGGAATCAGTTGAGCAGTCTCCTCAGATGATTGAGTTACAAGTTCGAAAATCAGTGCATTGCAGATCACAGGGCAGATCTCTTCTGAGAAGTTGTATGGAGAAAATGTTTTATTCTTTCTATTCACTGGTTTAAAAGCCCAACAAGCAACGTGGAAGCCAGTTCCCTGTGAGTCAAAAGTCGTGTTCCTAGATTAGGGATGGCAAATCCACAGCACATCTGATGCCAGTCTATAGGGCTATCTCTGTAGACATAAGTTCACCATGGTGTTGGTGTCATCCAAGTTGTGCGGTGATCAAATGAAGGTTCTTATGGCAGGCACCTGCCTGGGCATTCCTCACTGCCCAGCCTTCTGAAAGAGCTCATGGGCACACTGATTCAGAGCAAGGGTCCCTAGCATAGGCATGAAGAAATATAGATTAGATGCTTCGTATTCGTCAAAGACTTTCTATCTTGTTTAGACACCTGTTTCTCTGTTTAAAATATTATCAAGAGATACACTGTTTAATACTAAAAAGAAAACTGAAATGCTAAAGAGGGTCCATCATCATGGAGAATAACAGTCAGGATGGTCTTAAGATTCAGCAGAAGTCAAAGGTCTTGGAAACAACTCCATATACAGGAGTTTATAGAAGGAGTAACAAAGGTGGTTATATGCCAGTGTTTGCCTTATAACAGGTTAATTTAGACTGAATTGGCATTTAAAAAATTTGAAGCTCTTATATGTTATGTGTATACAGAGTGAACTGATAATTTATACAACTGGCCAACTAAACTGCAGATTTTGAGAATGAGGATTCCTCTGTTCTCTGTTGCTGGGAGGCAGTCATCTTTCATTCATTCAGGAAACACCTGCAAAGTGCCAGACCATTTCCCCCCAACCCCAGCAGGAGACAGACATGTAGAGGAGGATTTCTAGTGGACCATACTGGCACAATGGTAGAGGAAGTGGGCACAGCTCTACCTGGGAGGGTCCCGAAGGAAGAAGGTCCCCTGAACCAAGGCCAAGAGACAGAGCACCTCTTTCTGAGGTACTCACTGCCGTAAGTGCTGACCAAACCCCAAATATGCATCTTTATTTCATCAGCTTGGCATAAGGAGAATTGACATATTGGAGGGGCTACTCAGAAAGAAGGGTGATTTAGAACTTAGCCTTAACATTAGTGCAACAGCACAGGTTCTGGTGTTATTGTCAGAACTGAAGGAACCATGTGGAAATAGTCTTACCCGGTCTAGTTCAATGAAGTTAAGGTTTACAGTCATGCATAAAGTAGAAATTGCATCTATTCAGATTATTCTTGATTACTGTTTCCTTGGTTGACTTTCAGATTGCTTTGTATTCTTTTATGTGATGTGATGGTGAATCAGGAGTAGCCCTGGGAGAAGACATAGGAGAGGCTCAGGAAAACAACATTCATTGTACTTACGAGTCCTACATATAGCACACCACATAGGGCCACACAGGAAAAGACACCAGGGTGGTCAGGAGGCAGAAAACAGGAAGAAGGGGAACATTTAGGCCAGAACTTTTATTGGGGTTTCCTTGGGAAAGGCAAAGCATGGCAGGATGAAAACAGTTTCGAGTTGGCCAGCTTGAATAACTTCAGTGGGCTGTAAACAATAGGGGGGATACCTAACACTGGGATGACCAAGGCAGAAGGATATTGCCTCCTGGGTTATATGGGCCAGATAGGGGAGAGCTGACTCTGGATTGTTTAGTTTGCATATCAAAAGCATGCTCCTAACTGAGCCCTTGTTATCTCTGAGAACTGGCTAGTCCCAGAAGGAACAATCTCTCCTCAGCCAGAAAGGTTTTAAAGTTGTCTCAAACAAAATAAAACACAGAAAATATATATGTGTGTGTACCTAACACACAAGTTAAGTAGCTAGCTGCCATTTATGGGCTCAGCATGTGAAATACATGTATTTTTTAAAGCTTGGAAACACACCTAGTGTGGCCTGATGATGACAACACTGAGAGCCTTAAAGAAGAACCTGTAGATGTATGTCTGTCATCTCATGATTGTCTGGGGGACATATTCACTGTGAGGAGTGGTGGGGGAACTGGCCATCACTGTTTAAATTACTTTCTTTCTCCTTCTCCCTCAAGCATTAAAAGTGGCTTTATATAAGTTAAATATGCCTGTTATGTAAACTACACAAATATGAAATGTAATCTCAACATTGGTTGGGAATTCCTAACCATTCTTTTTTAATAATTTGGATAGCTCAAGGCAGTCTGTCATTAATGGCAATGTCATTAATATTTTTTTTGTTGTTCTTATAACCCTAAATCCTTGTTTTTAATCAGGCTAGATGCATTTTTTTAAGCTGAATTCTTGCATCTAGTTATACATTCCATAGCACACTGGACTTGGTCACAACCTATTTTCCCCCTGCATATTCTTTACTGCTTTGAGAGGGTTTCATGCCTATAAAACCTAGTTACTAGAAATCTCAACATGCTTTGATGAATGTTACAGTTCATGTTGGTAATTTTCCAATAATAAAGGAAGTAGAGTTTATTAAAAACAAAAACCATGATCAACTCACTGCAATATTCCATTAACTCCTCTTCTCCCTCCGCTTGCATCAGTGTTATTAATGCTCCACAGTACACCAAAGGTTAAAATGCAGTTTATGCAAAATGTTCAGGAGACATATTTCAGTAAACACACTTCTGTTATTAGACACAGAGATGGCTGATCATTTCTGTATGCAGATTTGTCCTTGGAAGTTAATTGGTGGATATTATGTTGCTTTCAGTACCTTGCTTATATCATTGAGAATTATGCAATATTAATTTAGTAAATAGCACCCTCGTTCTATTTTAGGTACCACTCAGAGCACCAACTTTATTTCTGGAAGGTGACTGAAGGCAAAGAAAATTAGATGTTGCTATACAAAATATAATGTTCCCCATTCATTATAACTGTCACAAATTAATAAAATCTCAAGAGATGTTTCTGTTTTGTAAGTCCACTTCCTTCATAGAATAATGTAATTCAGTCTTTCTGCAGCCATTTCAAAATGTGAATCATAATCCAGAAAAAATGTGATGAACACATGTAGTTGGATTTGATGTTGCTCAGCTGGCTGTAACCCACCCCTCTAATCATAACCTGAATAAATCCTGTGACCCCCACATGGTCCAGATTCTGCCTGGAGTCTCTTTGAGGCAAAATATATCCCAATCCCAGAAGCCTTGAAGAATAACATATTTAATTTAGGTTTTTCTAAAAAGCATGACTTAAGGGTTTTATGCTTTAGGTTACATAAACAGTTTCTCCAAAATTCTTTGTAGCCACCTTTTCCTCTACCTACCCTCATGGCTTTTGCCAACACCTCTCTTTATCTCTCTTATCCACATATTTTCTCACTAGCCATGAGGCTTTCCTCATTTTTTTCCTTTTTTGTTATGGAGATATAATTCACATGCCCTTTTCCTGCCTTTTTTTTTTTTTTTTTTTTTTTTAAAGGCAGCGTCTCTCTCTCTGTTGTCCAGGCTGGAGTGCAATCATTGCTTACAGCTGTCTCAAACTCCTGGCCTGAAGGGATACTCCAGCCTCATCCTCCCAGATAGCCAGGACTACAAGTGTGTGCCAGTGAGCAAGCCTAAAAAAAATGCTTTCGGAGACAGGATGTTGCTATATTGCCCAGGCCAGTGTTGAATGCCTGGTTTCAAGCTATCCTCCAACCTCGGCTTTCCTCCTTATTTTTGATCAAACACAAATACTCTCACTCTTCCAAATTTAGGAAAGCAAGTGTTTTACCACTTCCAGGCTCAAAGTACCTTTAATGAATTTCCTTTCCTGCTTTCTGGCTAGACTGTACCTTTCTGGGATAATCTGCAGCTCTGTTCCTTTTGATTCCTGAATATCCTTTATTTCCTGCATGGAAAACACCCTCAGAAATAAAGTTGATGGCTCGGCATGATGGCTCACGCCTGTGATTTCAGCACTTTGAGAGGCCGAGGTGGGTAGATCACTTGAGCCCAGGACTTCAAGACTTGCCTGGGCAACATGGCAAAGCCCCGTCTCTACTAAAAATACAAAATATTAGCTGGGTGCAGTGGCAGGCATCTGTGGTCCCAGCTACTCAGAAAGCTGAGGTGGGAGAATTGCTTGAGCCTGGGAGGTGGAGGTTGCAGTGAGTCGGGATTGCGCCATTGTACTCCAGCTTGGACGATAGAATGAGACTCCATCAGAAAGAAAAAAGGAGAGAGAGAGAGAGAAGAAAGGAAAAAGTTTATTATTTACTTGACTCTGGTTGCCTTTCTTGTAAGAAATTCTAATATGATTTCCTGAGAATGAAACTTTTCACCTACAGTAGTAACAGTACCCACCATTTATGCACTGCTGTGGCCAAACTCTTTGCCGCATCACATTTAATACTTAGATTGAATACACATTGAATAATACTGAAGCTATCTCCATGTTATAGATGAGAAAACTGTCACCCTAAAGAATAAAGCAATTAATTGCAACTAGTAAGTATAAGGTTTATTGCCGAGGTAAAATGAGGAAACTGAGGCAAGTATAAGAAAATGAGAGCCTAATTTATTCAGGTCCCAGACGAGGTTCTCTGGTCCAGGAAAGGGCCAAAGAAGTCGCGCAGGGCTGTTTAGGGCGTGGGATTTTATGGGGAGGGAAGGCAATTGATTGGCTATTGGGGAAACAATGGGAAGGCAATTTCATTGGCTGTTGAGAGGCAGGAAGTGTCTGGGGCTAGCTGTCATTGGTAGGTAGGCGGGACCTTGGTTAAGTGGGCCTTGATTGGCTATAGGGGAAACAAAGTGAAGGCAATTTCATTGGCTGTTGAGAGGCAGGAAGTGCCTGGAGCTAGCTGTCATTGGTAGGCGGGCTGGACCTTGGGTAAGTGGGCCTGCGGGGGGCGTACGGGGCAGACCGCTACCAGGCAGGGTTTGGTGGGGGCTTCTTTTAAAAAAATTCTTTTGTAAGTTTTTCAACAGCGGGCTGGGGGTTGGATGCATAGTTTAATGCTGAGTGTGGCCTTGGGTATGATATGCAGAGGCGAGTGCGGGGAAGCCATGTGGTGAGGCCAGGAAACGAGCTTGAGTGATGACATAATTATTAGGCACAGAGCGGGATGGATGTGTCCGTTTGACTCCTAGCGAGGCAACCAGCCTTAGAGTAAGTAATGGATTTGGTATTTGAACCCCGTCAGTTTGATTTCAGAATCCTTTTTTCGAGAGTGATAATGAACTTGTTTACCAATTTTGCCCTGTTCCATGTGCTCCTAAATATGGAGGAGAGAGATGCTCCTGAGTAGGAAGAATATACAAATAGATCATTAATTAGGTATTCTCTTGGTCCCATGTTACATATATGTGAGGAAAACACAAATTCTGAAAGCCACAAATCTCCATAATGAGGGATACCTTAACTGTTTATGATCACTCCTGACACTTTTGGCTCGCTGTTGAATTATTTACATTGCCTATGTTAATCTCTCTACTATTCAGCCCAAAAGAAAGGAGCAGCAAATCGGGTGTCTAGCTTCTCAGTACTGTCCTTCTGCCACCTCTGTTGTTCTGTATTTATGAGCCTTCTTAAAACTAATCCTGGATAAATGACAAGGCTTTCCTGTGTGTCCCTAGCTAGTCTTTTTATGAACAAGGGAATTTGCCATTTTCTTTCAATGTTTTGATCAACAACAAAGATGAACGTAGGGCCTAATTATTTGGAATTCAATTGCATGACATTGGAAAGGGCCAGTTTGGTTGTTGGTATCAGGCCCTGTGGTATGCCAAAGAAGAATGACCCCGATAGGTAGGGCTATGTAGCTTTGAAGACAGCTGGTCAGAGGGCTCAATAATTTTGGCTTAGATCACCTCATAATGGTATCAGCAATGTACCAGTGTGTAGTCTACCAGCAAGAGAACTTTCTTGACCTTTCAATTTCCTTTAGCTGTTCCAAGGGTCAGAAGCATGGTGTTTGGTGTCTTTTCGCATGATTGCTGAGGCGAGGCTTCGCCTGATGTAATGCTCCCCAAATCCCCCAGGGTCATTTTAGAAACAATTGCCCTGGGTCTAGCTGGACCATTTGACCTACATTATGAAGCACAGACCACGCCTTGCCACAGTTACCTGCTGCACAAGTCACATGTGGCGGGCATGGGTTTAAATTTCTCTCAGAGATAGAACAACAAGAAGGCAGCTATGGTGTGTACTGGAAATGACACTTGACTTATATTTAGAAACGGGTTCAAATTCCAATTCTATCACTTATTTACTTATTTGAATAAATTTCTTCAATTCTTGGAACCTTAATTTCCTCATTTGTAATATGAGAATGATTAAATGTATTTAAAGTGTTTTTTTTTAGGCTAAATTGCTTTTTTTAAACATGTAATATTTAAACAGAAACTCTATTTTAAGGTATTTTACCACATTTTCTTATGGTCCAAACCAAGATTTCAGCCCAGTAAATTGAGTGATTGACAGGTCTCACTTGCTATACCTTTATCCCTATTACTTCCCCTCTCTACTCTATACTTCTCTATCAAAAATCAAATAAGGAATTTTAATGTTAACTTTAATTCATACACATATTAAAAAAACACACAAACAGTACTTGTATTTTATGGCCAGAATTTCCCCCATGCCCCTCCAGCAATACCAAAAATGAAAACTACTTCATTTTTTAAAAGAGAAGAAAAAAGATTGTGAATTCTTGTTTGTTACTGTGCCTCCTGAATTAGACATTAGGAAACTCAGAATTCTAGCCTTTTAGCAGGTCTAGCAACATTATTTTCTCAGTTGAGTTCCTCAGCTCTTTAGCAATTATGTTTGCATTTTTTGTGACCTCACCTAATCTAGAACAGATTCCTCAGTTATGATGGCTTTTAGTGACTGTAAATGAGGTAGTAGGAAACCCACGCTGGCAGCCTCCCTTCTCCAGTTACGTCTTTTTGCAGAAGCAGTCCCAGGATGTTTTTGGCTACGTCCCAGCCAGTGGGTTCCTTGCTGCCTCTGCCCTATGTTTACCCACATTATTTGTGAAAGCTGTAGCTAGTCCTCCATGTAGGGAGGTAGGTGGGGAAATGAATATGGATACCCAGCAGCATACCCCATTAGAAAGATTTCTGATGCCTATGTAATATTAAACCCCCCATATGATTACTGTTATTAACATGAACCTACCTTTGCATTTCTCAAAACAATAGAATGACTTTACCAGTTAACAGAATCCTACTGTGTAGTTCTCTGATGTTTGTGAAGAAAGATTACATGTATTTGATCTCTTGAAAAAAGTTTAGGATTTCTAAACCATTAAATATTAAAACACACACACACAGCTGGGGTAGAGGATACTATACTAATTAAGAGCATGGTCAGTCAGCAAAAGTCAAGAAAAGGGGAAACACAGAAAGAAAATAATATAACTGAACACATGATAAAATTGCAGGAATAAGATAATAAAAAATAAATGTGACTAGATTAAAGTCTTCTAATAAAATTAGTGACTCTCAGATTGTTTAAAAAGATAATCTGTATACCGTCTTTAGGAGTCATATGTATAGCAAAATAACACAAAAGAGGGGATAGGTTAGTGAATGCTAACAAAACAAAAATCAGGATAGTAATATTAATATTTTAAAATGTAGGATTGAATGTAAAAAAAAATACTGAATGAGACATAGAATAAGGAATACAACTCCAACAAGAGGATTTAACAATAATGAACCTTTATGCACTGAGTATCCTAGCACTGAAAAATCGGTTAAAAATACAAATAAAATAATACAGGCCAGGCATGGTGGCTCACCCAAGACTTTGGGAGGCTGAGGCAGGTGAATCACTTGAGGTCAGGAGTTGAAGACCAGTCTAGCCAACATGTGAAACCCTGTCTCTACTAAAAATACAAAAATAAGCCAGGCATGATGTTGTGTGCCTGTAATTCCAGCTACTTGGGAGGCTGAGGCTCAAGAATCACATGAACCAGGGAGGTGGAGGTTGCAGTGAGCTCAGATTGCACCATTGCACTCCACCCTGCCTAATGGAGTGAGACTCTGTCACACACACACACACACACACACTCACACCACACAATAAATATTAATAAAATAAAAATTGTTTAAATACAAATGAAGTTTTTCGTGATAGTGGGAGACTAACAAAATGCTTTCAATATTTGATCAAGTAGACAAAAATAAATAAGAACAGAATATTTGAATAGCATCATCATCATTATTGACTTAACCCATAGGAAATACACACAATTTTTTAAAAGACCATGGAGCATTTACAAAAATTGATTAAATACTCAACCACAAAGAAAATGTTCAATTAACAAAAAGTAGACATGTATCGGCCACATATAATAGTACGGTATCATTGAAAATTAACACGAGGCTGGGCACGGTGGCTCAAGCCTGTAATCCCAGCACTTTGGGAGGCCGAGACGGGTGGATCACGAGGTTAAGAGATCGAGACCATTCTGGTCAACATGGTGAAACCCCGTCTCTACTAAAAATACAAAAAATTAGCTGGGCATGGTGGCGCGTGCCTGTCATCCCAGCTACTTGGGAGGTTGAGGCAGGAGAATTGCCTGAACCCAGGAGGTGGAGGTTGCGGTGAGCCGAGATCGCGCCATTGCACTCCAGCCTGGGTAACAAGAGCGAAACTCCGTCTCAAAAAAAAAAGAAAATTAACACGAGATGGTTCCTGCCCCCACCTTTATCTAAGCACTTAGAATTTAAGATAGGATCCTTCTAAATAATCCTTGGATCAAGAAAATCAGTACTAAAAGTATAGACTGTTTAAAAATTAACAATGAGAATATAATGTATCAAAATGTATGGAATAGGACTAAAAATACACTTAAATAAGTCAAGGCTTTTATTTTAAAAGTACTGGAAAAGATTGTGACATAAGCAGCTAATAAAATAAAGCAAAACAAAGTGGGGAGAACGAAATAATAAATGTGGAGGAGGTGCCAGGCACAGTGGCTCACACCTGTAATCCCAGTGCTTTGGGAGACTGAGGTAGGAGGATCATTTGAGGGCAAGAGTTCAAGGTTACCACAAGCTATGATCATGCCTCTGCAATCCAGCCTGGGCAACAGAGGGAGACCCTGTCTCAAAAAAAAAGTGGAGGAGGGAAATGATGAAGATAAAGCAGAAGAAAATTAGAATTGACAGTAAAGCAAGAGTGCAGGGTCCCCAGGAGAGCTGCTGCAGTGAGAATGGAAAGCTGAGACAATGGGATGTAAGACACTATCCCTGCCCTCCTTGCAGCTTAGGTTTGGTTGGGGTGAAAAGCATGTGCAGAAAACAGAGAATAGGACCATATTCCATAAAGTGGTCATTTATGAATATAGCAGTTGGTATTCTATCTATGACATGGAAAATAGCAGTTAGGCCCTGAGTCTCTACACAGATAGAACTGAACCTGTATGTTGGCTTCAAACTTATCAAGAGACTCTGGAGAGGTTAGTTAGCTTCATTAAGCTTGATTACTCTATTTGTAAAGTGGAGATCACTGTACCTACCTCACAGAATTATAATGAGAATTAAAATATGTATGTAAAGCACTTAGCTCAATGTCTGGCATGTGGTACAGGCCTGGTAAATGGTTGCTGAAAAAAGTCATTGCGGCATCTCTTCCAGTCCCTTCTGGATACTGCTGGGATGATTGCAGCACTGTCAGTATTTTGGTACATTTTATACAGGAGTGGGACAGTAAACAGTATTTAGAGTAGCCAAGTTCTGCCTACCCGGATGAAAAGATTGGGCATTTTGTCTGTGACCATTTGTAAGATATGCCAGTGGGAAATGGTTGAATTAGTCTCTGTCCATTAAAAGAAAAAACAAAATCTATAAAGCATCATGCTCCCAAAATAACAGTGGTTCATTAGTTGGAGAGAAAATCCTGGAAACAGAGAGGGGACTCCTGGCCAGTCCTGCCACTCTGCACTTATATGTCTGTCTCAGTAAGAAAGCAGTAGCAAGGAGACCTTTTGATCTGCCTGCTGACCAGTCAGCATATTTGCTCCTCCTCAGCCAGACTGAAATTCCATTCTCACAACCATTCAGTGTCAACATTAGGCTGCGCAGGCATGATAGTGGACTCTTGAGATCTTGGAAACATAATGGAGTAAACACAAAGGAGTCAGTAAACCCAGAAAAGAATTTAACACCTTCCTTCATCCTTCTGCGCATGTTATCCAGTGTTCCCAGCACCATTTATTGAAGAGACTGTCTCTTACTCAGTATGTGTTCTTGGCACTTTTGTTGAATGGTAGTTGGGTGTAAGTGCATGAGTTTATTTCTGGGATCTGTTCTGTTCCATTGGTCTGTGTGTCTGTTTTTATTCCAGTACATGCAGTTTTGTTGACTATAGCTTTGTAGTATATTTTGAAGTCAGGTAGGCCTTCAGCTTTATTCTTTTTGCTCAGGATTGTTTTTGCTATTTGGGATCTTTTATGGTTTCATATGAATTTCAGGATTTTTTTCTTGTTTCTGTGAAGAATGTCATTGGTATCTTGATAGGGATTGCATTAAACCTCTAGATTGCTTTGGGTAGGTTGGCCATTTTAACAATATCAATTCTTTAAATCCATGAACATGGGATCTATTTTCATATATTTGTGTCCTCTTCAATTTCTTTCATCAAAGTTTTATAGTTTTTAGTGTAGAGATCTTTTACCTCCTTGGCTAAGTTCATTGTTAGGTATCTCTCTTTATACTATTGTAAATAGAATTGTCGTCTTTAACTCTTTTTTAGTTCACTATTAGCACATAGAAATGCTACTGATTTTTATGCATTGATTTTGTATCCTGCAACTTTATTGAATTTGTTTATTAGGACTAACCATTTTTTGGTGGAGTCTTTAGGGCTTTTTGTATCTAAGGTCATGTCATCTGCAAACAGGGACAGTGTGACTTTCTCTTTCCAATTTGGATGCTCCTATTTATTTATCTTGCCTAATTGCTTTAGGTAGAACATGCAGAAGAATGAAACTAGATCCCTGCCTTTCCGCACATACAAAAATCAACTCAAAGTAAATTGAAAACATAAGTTTAAAACCTGAAACTATAAAACTACTAGAAGAAAACATAGGGAAAATGCTTCTTGACATTGTTCTGGACAGAGATTTTAAAAATAAGACCTCAAAAGCATAGGCAACAAGGCAAAAATAGACAAATGGGAAAACATCAAACTAAAAAACTTTTGCACAGCAAAGAAAACTATTCAAAGTGAAGAAACCACCTACTGAATGGGAGAAAATATTTGCAAACCATACATCTGACAAGGGGTTAATATCCAGGCTACATAGGAACTAAGAGAGAGAAAGAAAAAAAAAACCCAAGTAACTTGATTTAAAATGGGCAAAACTGTAATCCTAGCACATTGGCAGGATGAGATGGGAGGAGCCCAGGAGTTCGAGACCATCCTAGGTGACAAAGTGAGACCCTGTCTCTACAAAAAATTTAAAAATCAGCCAGCTATGATTATGCATGCCTGTAGTCTTAGCTACTCAAAAGGCCAAGTCAGGAGGATCACTTAAGCCTAAGAGTTTGAGGCGAAGTGAGCTATGATCATGCCACTAGACTCCAGCCTGGGGGTGACAGAGTGAGACCGTCTCAAAAATAAAAATGGGCAAAAGACCTTGGTAGACATTTCTCAAAAGAAGACACGTAGATGTCCAGCATCACTGTTCATCAGAGAAATGCAAGTCAAAACCACAGTGCGATATGCCTCACTGTATTCAGAAAGACTGTTATCAAAGAAACAAAAGGAAACAAGTGTTGGGCAAGGATGTGGAAGAAAGGGGGCACTTATTGCTGTTGATGGGACTGTAAACTAGTACAGCCATTATGGAAAATAGGATGGGTCAGGATCTGGAAGAATTTGCAAAAAAAAGAAAAAAATCGAACAAAAAAGAAAGTAGTATGGAGATTTCAAAAAAATATTCAAAAGCATGATCATATGATCCAGCAGTCCCACTACTGGGTATATATATTCAAAGGAAATGAGATCATTATGTTGAAGCAATATTTGTCTTCCATGTTTATTATAGCACTATTTACAATAGCCAAGATATGGGAATCAATGTAAATGTCCAACAAATAAAACGTGGTATAGATACACAATAGATTACTATGCAGGCATAAAAATGAATAAAGCCCTGTCATTTGTGACAACATGGATGAACCTGGAAGACTCATACTAAGTGAAATAAGCCAGACACAGAAAGACAAAATACCACATGCTCTCACTCACATATGGAATCTTAAAAAAACAAAAGGTTGATATCGTAGAAGCAGAGAATAGAACAGATGGTTACCAGAGACTGGGGAGGGAGGGAAAGACGGGGTCAACAGATACAAAGCTACAATGAGACAGGAGGATGTGAATTCTGGTACACTGTTGCACAGTAGGGAGGCTATGATTAGTGGTAAAATACTGTATTTTATAAAATAGCCATGAGACGGGTGTTTGAATGTTCTCATCACAAATAAATGATAAATACATGAGTTAATGGATATGCTAACTACCCTGATTGGCTCATTATACAACATAGATATGTACCAAAACATCAAATTGTGCCCCATAAATATGTACAGTTGCAATGTCAATTTTAAAAATAAATAGACTCCCTCTTTTTAATTTGTATCAATATCTGTATTTTATCTATATTTAGGACTTGATGAGAATTTGTAGCTTGAGGTAAAGTTAGAATGTATTTGGAGTAGAATGTATCTTGAGATTTTTTAATGTCTGCACATGCTATGCATAAACCACCTTAGTCAAAATATTTGTTCAGTGGGAAAAAAATCAGTGAAAATAAATTATATCTCTTAGTCCAAACAAAAAGTAATTGACTGATCTATTTCCTCCATTCTCAAATCACCATCATCTGTAAGATGTAACATCAAATTACTAACAGGTAAAGAGGAAAAAAAGACATGACATTAAATGCACACTTTGATTCCAGGAATGTTAAAATGTGTAGGGAAAAAAACCCTACCAGCACAACCATGCATCTTGGGATTAAGCCTGTGCAGAATTTCACTCACTGGGTGTTATGGTATTTTGCAGCTGATAGAGGCTCGGTAGGACTAATTTTATTAATGTAATTAAACAAAATTTTTTATTAATGCACATGGGCAGAACTAGTGAAAATTGAAGACACATGTTTTCTCAGGCCCGTCAGTTTATTTTTGTATTCTTTTTAACGAAACAAAAAAGAAACCAAAATCATGGACAACTGGAGAGGTACTATATACATGGTGAGCCTGGAGCATCTTGTAGGGCTGGAAAGTGAGGAAGTACTTAAAAACAAACAAACAAAAAGCATTGATAGGGGTATGTCAGAGGAGCACAGAAACCAATGGTAAGAACTCCCAGTGGCCGAACCTGGAAGAGTTTTGAGGAACAGAATAAAGTACTGTTGAATTAAAATGCAAAGCATAAAGTAAATATGCATGCAGCCATAGTGGTATGAATAAATGATCTAATACATTAATAACTTTGTAGAAGAGACAAATCTTCCATGCAGAAGGATTCCAGATAATTTATATAGACAGTCTACCTTGAAGGACTTTATTCCAAAGAGTATGGTATAGAAAGGTGGGGAGGAGCAGCGAGCAACTTTACAATGGAGAAACCCGACACCCACTGCCTCAGCCAGGTGATCAAGGCCAATACCAACGGTACTAAATCATGTTACTAGTACATACATCTGATGTGATGTGATTAAAATGGCAGTTTCACCTGTGTTATCCTCCTGCAAATAACGCATAACCCCAGTCCAGTCTTATCAAGAGAAAAACACCAAACAAATCCCAATTGTGGCACAGTCTACAAAATACCAGACTAGTATTTCTCAAAACTGTCCTGGTCATCAAAAACAGGGGAAGTCTGAGAAACTGTCCCAACCAAGTGTAGCATAAGAAGACACGATGACTAAATGTAATGTCGAGTCCTGCATGGGATCCTGGAACAGATGAAGGACACTAGGTAAGAACCAAGGACATCTGAATAAACTGTGGACTTGAGTTAATAATAATGTATCACTATTGCTTTATTAATTGTTGCTTATGTATCATACTAAATATAAGAAGTATTTAATAGGGGAGATTGGGTGTAGGATATACAGGAACTCTGTACTGTCTTCTCAAGTTTTCTATAAATCCGTAACTGTTCTGAAATGTAAAGTGTATTAAAATTTTTAAATGCCTAACCAGAAAAGAAATAAATCATGGGCAGAAAGCCAGGTTAGGGATTTTAATGGAAAATTATAAAGCATTTTATTAAGGCCTTTAAAAATTCCACACAGAACACGGCTTAAGCAGAACATAAGCAGCTGCTTAGTTGAAAAGTGGGACTGGCAGCTTTACCCAGAATGTGACACTTCTATATACATTCAAGTTGAGACATCATTATTTTTTATGTAGTATTTTGTTTTCCCAAAGTTCTTGCAGTTTCTGACTCTGAGATGGCAAAACTTTACCATTATTTCTATTTTAAAGCTAATGCCATGTCTATAGCTTGGACAGTCGTTGTGACTCAACTGTCTAATCTAAATGTCATTTCAATCAGAAAACCAGCCATCAGCTGTCAAATGGTAAAAGAGTTATGTGTATTTTCAAAGCCAGAAGTGCAACCATGTGGTGGGACTGCAGGGTTTTACTGTTGTCCACAGTTCTGAGTCCCAGGACTGGTTTCCTTACTCGGTATTCTCACATGGAAAATGTCATCGGGGAATTATAGGGTAATATTTTCAAGACTAGGAACTTGTCCACAGTTACCTTTCTAAAAAACAAAAACAAAAAAAGACCTTTAAAAGCATTTAAAAAAAAAATTATGCCAGGGTAGCCAAATAGAAACAACTTTGGGGTTTTTGCACTGAGTCAAGTCTTACAAATTGTGGAACATTCCCCTTGGTCCAGGACATCATTTTACTCCCACACACCACTTCCTATATCCACAAATTCCAGTATGTTTGGACCCTGCTGGTGGCTCAGGGAATCACAAAAAGAAACAGGAAGGCACCAGCAAGCAGAACAAGAAAGCTAGACATGGTGCCATTAGGCTTGTGGCTTAGTCCCTGCCCCACCTCTCCTCCAGCCTCTCCAGCTGTACAGGGCAGAGAGGGTCACAGGTGGCACTCTCCTGGTGCTCTTGCCAGGCCTACATCACAGCCCCCATGGCCAGGACCCACACGCTCCCGGGAACCCAGCACCATCCGGGAGGAAGATGATGCCCAGCCCTTTCAAAGGAAATTAAAAGGCTGGCACATTTTGGAAGTCAGCAGAAGGGAAATGTCTCCCAGTTATTTAGCCCTGGAAGGCTGAGAATCAAGTGGTTTTTTTTCTGAACCGACATTTGGGGCACACTATCTGACAGCATGACCACATATGAACTTGAGACAGTCCCAGGAAATTTGGGGTGTGTAGCCATGATTGCTGCAGGATCCAAAAGTATGAACAAAGGCCTGAGTGTGCTCCTTTGATGGTGGTGCCCTCCAGAGAGGAGTGTGGGGACATCCTGGGTGCAGCAGCATCGAGGGTGGCAGTACCAGGGGCTGTCCTGATGACAGCAGAGACCCAAGCCCAGGGCTCATCTGTGAGTGCTCTACCTTTTCTCAGCTGCTGAACTCCAGCCTCAAGATGGGCGACCCTGGGGCTCAAGACTGTCTCTCCCTTCCCCCTTCACCTTCTTCTGGAGTCAGGAGTGCCTGGAATCTAGGCATGACTACCCCTGGCTTATCTCCTCTTTACCTGTGTCCTGGGAACACCCAAAACGAGCTGGGGGAGACAATCATTTCTGCAGACACGGGGTTACCCCCATGTGAATGAAGCAAGCAGCAAATCGATCTTATCACATGCCTCTGACCGGTTAGGGAGGCGAGTCAAGAAGGTGCAGTGAGGAAGTGTAATGTCACATGCAACATTTACAGGAAACTGGCTAGAAGACAGCAGGGGAACTCAAGAACTTGGTTGTTTTCAGCGGATTAAAACAACACAGGTCAGTGCTTTCCCCCACCTGAAAAACTTTTCATAGCCACTCTAAAATACCTAATTCTCTTTCCTTGAACTGTCTTTAACAATTTCTCTAACGTGAAGAACTTGTTCTTTGGCTTTGAATATAAGAGCCAGCGCACAGCTGGTAACTTCACGTTGTTAGAGGAACAAACATTGAGCCATTATGGTGAAAATGAAATTCTCAGAATCTCTTGCTTCCCTGTTTGGAACTTCTCTGCCTCTGAAAGAATAAAACTTCAGACATTCTTTAAATAACTTATTTCGTGGAATTCAGCTAGGCCTCTTGTCATTTTTACCTATTAATGTAAATGTGAAACGGGGCAGATCAGCCTGTGTTTGCAGACTTGTGGGGCACTCAAAGCGTGTTCGAAAATACAGAAATATTACGCATAAAAACGTGCTTGTAAGGTTATATGCAAAAGTTTGTCATTTTATGGGGTTTCATCCCATAAAACCCATCTTTTGGCTTGAATTTCTTGTTAAAATGATTTCTCATGTCATTGTAAATCCTTGTTTCCTTTTTTATTTTTTCACTGTTCTCCTTCCCCTTTTTTTCCCTCCCCTCTCTTACTAATACAAAATGGGAGTGGAGAAGCAGCAGTAGGGACAGCTTGAATATGAGACCAGAAAATCCTTTGCCCAGTACCAGAGTTTAAGAAGCAGGCACGCCCAGAGCAAAAGCCGAGCAGGCCCTGAAGAAGCCGTGAGGTGTGGTGGTTGCCAGAGCTTTCTGTCTTCAGCCTTGTGCTTCCTAGAGAAAAGTCTGCAAAAGAGCCAGAAAGACATCTAGAGGGGTGGGAAGCAGGAGCCCAGAAACATATCAAAGGCCCAGGATTATTCCTCCTATGACCAATGAGGGACAGTTTAATTACACAGTGGCCTGCTGCTTTCAGACCTAATGTAGAAAAAGAAAACGTCTCAAATCTGAGTTAAGAGAAGGAAGTTCCTACATTATGGGAACATTACTGTCTTTCAGATCTAGGACAGGCTAGCCAGAGAGGCTGCTGAGCTTTCTCTGGGTGTTTTTGGAAAACATTCTAGATGGTTTCTTTGACTGTGTGAATGTTTTAACTGAGATGGGGAGGATAATGAGGAGAGGAGATCAAGATCAGGAACTTCCTGTTTCATGTCTTCATTCCAGCCCAAAGTGTTGTAAAATGTGTCTGTACTGAAAAACAACGAAGGGGGGAGGGGCTGCTTGTGGACTCACGTGTTTATATCTCAGCAATGCAAAATAACTAGAACAGTGGTGAAAGAGAAAAATCATGGTTGATTCTGTCCTCCAATTGCCACATTTTTTTTTTTATGTTTTACTACCAAGTTGAACAAGAAGATGGAGAGAAAGCTGACAGAGAATAAGGGAAGATTCTAAGCTGGACATATGAGCCCTAGTGGTTTCAGAAATCCTGTACTGGCTCTGACAGTGTCAGCCCACATCACTGGGTGTGGGGGGTTGGAGGGAAGATTGGATTAATTGCTGGTTGGAGCCCTTTACACAAATGCTGTAGGAGACATGCACATGGGAGCTGCAGTAGGAAGGCCTCTTGTACCTGCCCTTGAGCACCAGGAAGAGGCTTACAACTTAGCAGTGGCTGGACATCCCTCGAAGGAGCTCTTCTTTCAGTTTTGTTTTGCTTTGTTGATTACACAACCTTCCTGTTCCAGAAGTTTTATATTCTGCCAATCTGCTGCTCTTAGTGGAAAGGGACTTTTTATTTGGTTAGAACACTTTTTTTTTTTGAGGCAGAGTTTTGCTCTTGTCACCCAGACTGGAGTGCAATGGTACCATATCAGCTCACTGCAACCCCCGCTTCCCAAGTTCAAGAGATTCTCCTGCCTCAGCCTCCCAAGGAGCTGGGATTACAGGCATAGGTCACCACACATGGCTAGTTTTTTATTTTTAGTAGACGTGGGGTTTCACTATGTTGGTCAGGCTGATCTCAAACTCCTGACTTCAGATGATCTACCCTCCTTGCCCCCCCAAAGTGCTGGGGTTATAGGCATGAGCCATCGTACCCAGCTTCCTGATGTCATTTTTGTAAATGCATCTTTCCAAAAGTTGTTTGTATTTCTTCTGGGGGTCCTTATTCTCTCCTATTTCTCAGCCCCTTCCCCATCTTTCCACTTTCACTACACAGTTCCTTTGTGTTTGAGTTGCAAAAAAAGGTTGATAAAGTGTTGTCATTGTGCAACACCTCTGACCCAGGTTCTGAAAATAAGAGTGGAAACACAGAGTGGTAGAAGGTAACAGATCCTGTTGGGTGGTAGAGAGCACCTAGAGTATTTATCTTGAGTGTAATTTTTTTTTTTTGAGACGGAGTTTCGCTCTTGTTACCCAGGCTGGAGTGCAATGGCGTGATCTCAGCTCACTGTAACCTCCGCCTCCTGGGTTCAAGCAATTCTCCTGCCTCAGCCTCCTGAGTAGCTGGGACTACAGGCAGGCACCACCATGCCCAGCTAATTTTTGTATTTTTAGTAGAGACGGGGTTTCACCTTGTTAACCAGGATGGTCTCGATCTCTTGACCTCGTGATCCACCCGGCTCGGCCTCCCAGAGTGCTGGGATTACACGCCCAGCCACTTGCTTGTAATTTTTAGATAAGAATGACTGCCAAGTTGAATACTGAGTTGAATTTAAAGGTCAAAGTGGAAAGAGACAAATGGTCACCTTTAGTCTGGAGAAAACATGGTGGATTTTGTGGGGAGAACAGTATGGGTACATTCCTGAACTCTCTAAAGAGAAGAGGTATGAGGCTGACTTCACAAATCTCTCTTCTTCCTCAGACCCAGTATAGGCAGGCCTCTTCTTTCTGAATCCCACATAATACCAGAGTGGCACTACGGGTCGACATCCACAGATGTCTGGGTGACCCTAATTTCAGAGGGATAAAATGGTGATATACACCAAACATTCATGCTAGTGGGGAAAAGGAAGTTAAACTCTGGTAAGTGCAACTTTTACAACTGAACTCGTCTTTGGTATCATTTTGAGTTGGCATGAACAAATCTGGAGGCCCAGCTCTCTGGATTTCTCAGAAGGAAGTTCCTGGGCATTTGTAAGGTATTATTGTTATCACTATCATATTGGGAAATACTAAGAACCATAGGTTTTTTTTTCGTGTGTGTGTGTGTGGGTGTTAATTGTGATAAAGGACACATAAAATTTACCATGTTAACCATTAAGCATACAGTTCAGTAGCATTAAGTATATTCACATTGTGCAGCCAGTCTCCAGAACTCTTTATTTTGCAAAACTGAAACTTATGCCCATTAAACAACAACTCCCCATTCCCTCTTACCCAGCTCTTGGCAGCCACCATTCTACCTTCTGTCTTTATGAAATTGACTTCTCTAGGTACCTCGTATAAGTCAAATTACACGTATTTGTCTTTCTGTGACTGCTTTATTTTACTTAGCCTAATGTCCTTAAGGTTCATTAGCACGTGTCGAATATTCTTTCCTTTTTAAGGCCAAACATATTTGTATGTGTGTATCTTTATCCCTTCATTCATCAGTGGACATTTGGGCTGCTTCTGCTTTTTCATTGTTGTGACTAATGCTGTGAACGTGGGTTTGCGCATATCTCTTTGAGATCCTGCATTCAGTTCCTTTGGTATGTCCCCAGAAGTGACATTTCTGGATCATATGGTAATTCTATGTTTGGTTTCTAAGAATTATCCAATAATTGTGTCTTTTTATACCACTCTCCCTCCCAAAACACAGACTCAAAGATACCTCATATTACAAGATCATTATCATTTGTCTTCAAGAATGCCTAAATGTTCATGTCTTGCTTCTGAGCAGTAAGGATGCAGAAGGTACTTGGGCTGTTGTGTCAGGAAAAGTAGCAAGACCAGTGTGGCTGTTCTTGAGGGATGGCCATGGTTGGTGTTTAGATTACAGATTCTACGATGCTATGGAAGGAAATGGTAGGAAAGATATGATAAACAGCCTGACACCGTGCTGTGTGGTGATTCTTTTGCTGGAGATGTTGTCTCCTGACTAAAATATCATTAATACTAATGTATACTCTGGGAAGGGATTGCCTATATGCCTGACTGATTTTTCACTCTGCCATTTCAATTCTATTTCTTCATCTGTCAGAAGGTTGTTCTGTTTAAAGAAAAAAAAAAAAAAAAGCTTTAAGTGGCCTCTTCTCCCAAAAAAGGCAACAGAAAATGACAAGAAGAGTTGCATTTGTTTATGAACGTGCATAGAAAGCTTTTTCTGGAAAAGAATAAACTGGGAAAAGGTGAGTCCTTGAAGTAGAACCCTGTCATAGTGCAACAAACTGAATTTAAGAGACACCTGTTTCCAGCTTATACAACATCCAGTGCCAGTTCCACAGTAGGTATTCACATGCCACTCAGATTATTTCTCAATGCTAATGAGAAGCTACTGCTTTGAGACTAACTAGCTAGACACTTACCAGACTTGGTTTTGATATTTTCTGGTGTGAATTAGGCTTCCTTTCTAGTTGTGTTCATGCCCAGATATGACATATTTTAAGTTAACTCATTGTATTTGTTTGTAACCTAGTGTGGCTTAAAAACAAAGAGTCATTTGTTATAGTAGGATATGTGCTTGCACACACAAATATACATGTGTGTATGTGTGTGTGCATAATGGGAGAAATTCTCTAGGGCATATGTTTCCTAAATTAGAAGTGATATCTTGGAGCCTACAGTTATTTGGAATTCTGCTATCTTCAGACTAGGAGGTTATACATGTATTATATAGAGAGGTGGGTTTGCTAGTAAACTGTAATTATTTCAGTAAGTCACTGCTTTATTGAATGGTGGTGATTTGGAATATCTTCTTTGATTTCCAGGCCAGCAATGGAAAGATTTGGTCTTCCTTAAAGGCTTTAGAGACTTGTAGAATGAACTTAACTCCTGAAAACTGGGTGTGGGGCCAATAGAGGGGGTGTTCAATACCTCACCAGCCTGCTATGCGGAAGGCTGGATGGAGGGGCTGCTAAAGGAAGAGAACTGGTGTTCCAGCTCCACCTTCTCACTGCAGTGTGACTTCTCAGGCAAGTCCCAGTTTAGAAGTCATCTAACTAAGTGAACATTCTTGAACTGCCACCAGGAAGTTCCTAAAACCTTTTTCTAAGCAAATAATATATGCTTTCAGTCTTTCTCTTCTTCCGTCTGCTTTTCCTCTTCTCTCTACTCCCCACTTTTTCCCTCTGCCATTTCATGCCCATTACCTTCTAAAAGCTCAGGTCAGAACTTACATACATGGACAGACTGCTTCCTTCCTGGCCCTGTCTCTAAGCTTTTTATTCCTCTTCCCCAGAGCATTTAATAACCTTCCCTGCAAAACAGGAAAGTCAAGGCTAATAGCATAATTATCAGATTAAAACTGTTTAAAAGGTTTTATATAAGAAAAATAATTTGGAAAAAAACCAATGTTTTTTATAAGATAGATCGTGATGAATCAGGGAGGATGAATAGTTTACTTTTTTTGAGAGAGAGAGAGAGATAGAGACTCACTATGTTGCCCAACTCCAGTTGGAGTGTAGTTGCTAGTCACGGGTATAATCATGGCACACTACAGTCTCAAACCCCTGGACTCAAGCGATTCTCCTGCCTCAGCCTCTCTATGTTTTAAAGACTTCTTTTAAGGATCCATAAGTAGGTAGCCATAAGAGAAGGGGAACTGAAAAGGCCAGAGGATAATTTTCTCTAAAAGACAAAAATGTTAGGTTATTCAAAAACTATTTTTTTCCTCTACTTCGGTGCCAGGAACATCTGGCCTCAGGAAAGGTTTAGGAAAGATGCTGTTGTCATCATTTAAAACTTAAAGAGGTAGGTCAAAAATAATCTTGGACTCTTTAAAACTAGAAGGGACCTTAGAGAGTTGTGTCCTTTTATTTTTAGATTTGGAAACTAAGGCCCAGAGAGGTTAGGTAATTTGTCTGTGATCAAAGTAGCTCATTTATGATGGTAGTGGGTGTGGAACAAGGCCCCTGGCTACACACTGGTGACACAAGGGGGAAATGTTGAAGGGGCCCAGGGAACTTTGGAATCTGAATGTAGGTGCCCCTCTGAGATCTATAGAGGCCAGACCCGTGCCTAATGGGAGTAGAGTAACAGATTGAGGATTTGAGGAACTTCCAAAACTCCAGCAAAGTGTCCTCTGCATAATTCCTGGAACATAACACAGCCATATGGTTGGAATTTTGTGGGTAGAAAGCTAATCCAACCTACCTGGAGAAAGGTCGTGAGCAATGAACTGGTCCTCAGGGAGCAGAGAGGAAAAATTTCCGGTGGTTGCCCAGGATTGGCCAGGAAAAGAGTTCCTGAATCTTGTGGACATGAATGTGGATTGAGAAGTATGGATGAAGCTCTGTTGTGAAGTATCTGTTGTGATGCATTATCAGGGCTCATCGTGGCATGGATTAAGCAGTCCTTGGAAGGGTTAGCCATCCTTGGCACTGATTCCAGCACCTTCTGAATGCTAAGTCAACTTCCTGGGTACCATTATCTCAGAAAGGTATATTCTGGACAATGGACATGGCCACCAGAAAGAAGTGGTGTTATTTGAGCCTCATGTGAATTTTTACTCAACCATTCTGAATCTGATCCCTCTGGCTCCCAGATAATGGAGATTTGGGGACCTCTATAATGACACTCTGTGCTTGATGTAGTGTTCTACCCCTCCCCAAGAATGCCACTCTTAAGGGTCTTTTCAGGGTAAACAGTGGCCTCTCCTCAGTGTCAGGCATACCTCGTTGTTGCTCCTCTTCAAAATGCCACAAAAATTATTAAAAGAAGAAAATGAGATATAATACATGGGTCCTGTTATAAGAAATCACAAGGCCCAGCCAGGTGTGGTGGCTCATGCATGTAATCCCAGGACTCTAGGATGCCAAGATGGCCTTGAGGATTGCTTGAGTCAAGAGTTCAAAACCAGCCTAGGCAACATAGCAGGACCCCATCTCTACAAAAAATAAAAAATTAGCCATGCTTGGTGGCACTCACTTGTGGTCACAGCTACTTGGGAGGCTGAGGCAAGGGGATCATTTGAGCCCAGGAGGTCAAGGTCAAGGCTGCAATGAGCTGTGATCACACCACTGCACTCCAGCCTGGGCAACAGAGTAAGACCCTTCTTTTTTTTTTTGAAAAAAAAAAAAAAAGAAGGAAGAGAGACAGGGAAGAAAGGAAGAAATAAATCATAAGGTCTTTTTTAGATACAGGAATGAAGGAAGGAAGGGGGAAGGGAAGGAGGGAGGGAGAGAGAAAGAAAAGGGAAGGAAAGAAAGAAAAAAATTAATAAGGCCTTTTTTGGACACTGGATGTTTTCAGAGTTTTTTTTTCTCTTTGTTTTTCTTATTGTCCTTAATTCTGATTTATTTATTAAGCACCTTCCATGTGGATCTTATATTCTAGTTAGGGGATGTGGACCAAAACCAATAAGCCTAAAAAATATTACATGATGTATATTAGGAATTTAGAAGGGATACATGCTGTGGAGAAAGTCCAGCCGGGTAAGAAGGAGCAGAGCACAGTGGTGGAGGGTGGGTATAGGTGGGCTGGTGAGGGCTGCTGTCATGGAGAAAATGGTGAGAGAATTCACCATGCAGACACATGGGAAAAGCCTGAGGATGCAGAAATGGAACATGCCTGACGTATTCAAGGAGTAACAAGGTGCCAGTAAGTTGGAGTTGAGATCCTGGAGGGCCACATTGGCCATGGTAGGACTCTGGCTTTCCCCCGAAGTGTGGGAGTGAGGGGAGGACTTTGATCCAAAAAGAGATGATGATGTGACTTTAAATTTAGCAGCTCCCTCTGCCCACTGTATTAAGCACGAGAGTGGAAGAGAGGGACCAGTTAGGAGGTTTTTGCAGTACTCCAGTGAGACATGCCAGTGCCAGGGTTAGCAGTAGAGACGAGTCTGGTTATTTTGAAGGTAGATCAACAAGATTGGCAATTGAACAATAATAAGCAGAAGAGAGGAGTTAAGGAAGATTCCAAGGTTTTTGGCCTACGTGCAGGAAGAATGGAAATGTCATCAGCCTGAGATGGGGAGGGCTGTGAGTACAGCAGTTTGGGGTGGAGGGGAGATATTAGGATTTTGTTTGGGATATAGTGAGTTTGAAATGTCTGTGAGACAGCCACGTGGAGATGTCAAGTGAGCAGTTGGATATACATGTCTGGATATAGGAGTTAGAATCCTAGAAAAAAGTCATCTTTCTTAATGGTTTTGGCTTAATGTCACTCCTGAATTCATCTGTAGCTTCTAAAACTTCCATTAAAGACATGGAATGTGACTCCACATAGTGATATGTTCAGTGGTCGATTTCTGGGACTGAAATCAGAGAATGTTCTTTTGGGTAAACAGAAGTGGAAAAATTAGGACTCTCGTTTCAAAGCTTGTTTTTCACTGCTTAAACCCTAGTGATTCCGTAATTCTTATGTTAAGAAAAAAACCTTTCTTAAACAAAATGGACAAAAGCAATACCTGAACAAATCAAGCTTTCCTCTGCTTTTATGTCTAAGTAGTTGAAAGTATTGTGAGATGGTTATAATTTTTATATTTATGTAAATGTCATCTTAAATACAATTGAAATTGCTTTTTGTTACAAAAAGTATATAACAGACATTATATACTTATACAAATTTTAATGAATTAATCTGTGCTGTCTTCCTGTGGAAAAGGACATACCGCTGGCCCCCCATATTCACAAGGTATGCATCTGTGGGTTCAGCCAACTATGGATGAAAATATGCAAATTGATATTACCTTCATTCAGGAGGGAGAACCCTTTGTCCTTGTGGGTTGGATCTAAGTAGGCAAGACTATTGAGTTACATTTGATGTCTGAAGTCACTTTTTTATCTTACTTTTTAGTCAACTTGTGAAAGCAAAAAGCATCTATTTTAAAAATACCTGTGTTAGGACTCTGGAATAACACTGGCATTCCCTAGCCCAAACTGAGACTAAAAGTTTTGAATTCTCAATCTTTCTCTCAACTTACAAGAAAACAGTTATTAAACTCCACCAGCCTACGAAGCAGGTACTCCCATGAGCTCCATTGACAGAGATGAATATTGCCTCAGAGAGGTGAAGTGATGATGCATTCCACAGAGCTGGAATTCAGACCCAGATCCCCCCAGCCTGCTTCCCAGAAGCATGGAGTAAAGTGAAACAAACCTGAGCCTTTCAGTGAAATAATGCAGACCAAGAGGTCATGCAGAATGATCTCCTTTAGGATAAGCCTAAAACCTGAGGCCTCATTCAGAAAGCTCAGGAAGTTGCTAAACCAATCCTTGAAGTGGGAGGATTCATGAACCAAGTCTTTTCTTAGGTCTGTATCCTGTACAGTGGTGAGGCTACTTGGTGTGACACTGTGGACTGAGAACATGCCTCCATCAAACCGACAAGGGAACTTACACTCAACCCTCACTTGCACAGAAGCCCATTGGTGCCAACCGTCAGCAGCTGTCCCTGGCTGCTCCCAGAAGGTGCCTGGTAACTGGGAGAGTGCCAGCCAGCTGCCCCGAGGAGACCTAGTGAGGGGTTCTGCAAGCCTTGGAAGTGGTCCAGGACCTTAAGGCTCTGGCCTGAGCTCAGGGCTCAGAAAAATGGGCAGGGCTCTTTCCCCATAGTGCCAGTTTTCAGAATGCTGTAGGGCAATGGGATCAGCTTCCATACCAGTAGCCTTACATGGGGGCCCCTGGGAGAAGCAGCCCCAACCCCCTTCACAGTTAATATTCAATCTTGTGTGCACTGGTGCAGACATCCTGGTTATTAAAATAATGAGATGCCTAAAAACCAGTTGGTGAATTGTCATCACCCTCAGCACCCTGAGCACATCCCCGGAACCCCTAAGACTTCTCCCATAATTCAACAACTTAAGGAAGAATGCCAGCACAGCTCAGGTTGGCGGGGCCCTGCTCCATCATCTTATGTTGTCCTAATCAGTTAGTGCTTGTGCCTCACTGGTTGTTAAATATTTTGAATATCACCCTGGTTCCACACCAGTAAGATGAAACACAGGAGGCATTTCTGTGAACAGGTGATGACAAATTTGAATTGGAGTCCAGAATGGCAAAATTGAAACCTATAATTATGTCCCTAGTTCACTGGTTCTCTGATAGGGGCCTGTCAATAGCATCCCAAGGTGTTTCTCACTAGTGAGAAAAAAAATACCTGCAATGGGTATGACTGGAAAGGTAATAAGCAGAGGTCAGCCCAGCCCCTGGAAACAGTTTTGATTAATGTTTTCTGAGGGCCCCAAGTTTAAGAAGATTTGAATTTTGCAGGAAGACTTCTCCACTCGCTTTCTGTGCTAGTCCTACCTGTCATTAGAAATGTGGTTATTATCTCTAACTCTGGCTTGTTTGCTCACATAGTTCAGTTGGTGCCCACCTGCCCAGGGGAGGTGAAAGATTCATTATTAGTCAAGCTCCACTAATCCTGATTTATTAGTGCCAAACACTTGCCTTTTGCAGCTGTGAGGGAAGTTTTCAAAGCTGATTTATTTCTGAGCTGCACTAGCAGTACCACATGGTTTTTTTTTTTTTTTCAAGAATCTTTCACAAACACAGTAAATGCCCACAGATGGTGCATTCCAGGGGTATGTGAGGAAGCCCTGTGCCCATCCACAGAGCACCAGACTGATTTTTAGATGGTGCAAGATACACTGAATCCTCTAACACAGGGGTTTTCACCTGAACCCATGAGCTAGATGGGAAAAATAGTACCTCTTTATGTTCACTAACCTCTAGCTGAAATTTTGCATTTCTTTGATTATGAATGTAGCCAATGAACTGCAGTCGCATTAACAGCACCGTGACACCATCACCAATAGAGCTCATAGATATTTTATTTCATTTTGTGGCAGGTAGCTTATAACATGGGCCCCAACGATCCCCACCTCCTGAAATTCATGCCTTGGCATAAATCCCTCCTCCTGAATATGTACTGAATCTAATAATTCACTTTTGGTGGATGAAATGTGGCAGAGAGGATGGGATGTCACTTCTGAGATTTGCTTATAAAAAGACAGTAGCTTTTTTCTTGGGAGCTTTCCCTCTCTTGCTCACTCTCAGGGAAGCCAACTACCAGGTTAAGAGCCACCTTATAGAGAGACCTATATGCAGAGAACTGAGGGAGACCCTTAACCAGCAGCCAGTGAGGAAATGAATCCTGCCAACAACATGTGAGTGAAGTTGGAAGCAGGTTCTCCCCCAAACTTTGAGATGAAAACACAGCCCCAGCTGACACCTCGAGTGCAGTCTTGTGATAGACCTTGAGCTGGAGGTACCAGCTAAGCTGTGCCCAAACCTCTGACCCACAGAAACTGTGATACAGTAATTGTTTGTTGGTTTCAGCTACTTAGTTCTGGGGTAATTTGTTACACAACAACAGACTAACTAATACATGCTACAATTTTAGGTATCTTTAAATGTTATTTAAATGTATTACTATTTGAAATTACAGTGATTATTACACTAGCCACTAGATCTTGTTATTTAATACACTGAGAAGCACTTATGTTAATTTATAACACATTTTTTAAAACCATTTTGGTATTATGCATCTCCATTATTGAAATTTACCAATTCTTATTTCTTAAAGTCTTTGGCCTTTAATTCATAATTGAAAATCATTCCGATAACAACAAGAAATAGAACACCTCTTAGGAGGGCATTATGATAGGTTTTATAGTTGCCTCTGCCTTGTGATTTTTATAGTTAAAAGCTCAAATTCCAGACTTGTCAGCTCCGTAACAACAAAGATAATTTCTATGTACCCACAAAAATTAAAAACAAAAATACAAATTGTTAAGAATTTTCTTATAGTTAATACATATTGCCATATAAAATGTCTGACTGCAGGCAGACAAAACCAGTGGATAGCAGTGACCATCAGCCTGCTCATCGGAGAGTGGGGAGTTGGTGGGTTAAGATGCCCTCACCCCACTGAGCACTGCCAGCGTAGAGAGGGGATCCTATAGTGTTACTTTCCCTTCCCCAAGGACAGTGTTTTCAAAGTTTGATTATCATACCACCTGTGGTATGTGAGGTGATTTTAGGAGACATGGATAAACGTTCTTTATTTAAATATTTATTTGTTTAAATGTGTACTGGAAAAAATATGCAACATACAAAATTTATGATTTAATGGATATAGTTACTTAGGATGACACTAAATATGCATTTAGATTTTTTAGGTTAGTTGAGTTAAATAAAAATATCAAACAAGTCACATAGTTTTGGTGGTAGGCAGGCATTACAAAATTATGATATTAGTTTGCAAATATTTGAAGTTCAGGAACCACTGCCTTAGGAAATTTATCAGGAGACCAGGTATATATCCACATTAAGAGGTAACCAATTCATGGCTCCAAGTTCAGTCAGGTTGCTGTCAGGGTATTTAATAACCTAAAAGCCAGTGTTTAAAGGAAGTGATTTTCTATACTTCATGTCTCCCAAACTTCCAACAGCATGTAACACTGCCCGCTTTGCACTCCTTCCCAGAGCATGCGAAGGGAGGTTGGAGAGGGCAGTGATTTGAAGGGCCCAGCAGGGTTCCTCATTGTTCTCTCATCAGTAAAATTAAGTTCCATTTAATTTGATTCCACAAATTTCAAGGGCTAAAACAGTTCATGTTGGTGCCTAATCACCCTGTTAGACCACTGTCTAGTCCTGCATAGTACAAAGTAGGAGCTGTTTGAAATGTGGCTAGTCAAAATTGAGATGGCTTGGATCATGAGTGGAAAATTCACATTGGATTTTAAAGACTTACATGAAAGGACAACATAAATATCTCATTAGTAATTTTATGCTAATGTTGAAATGATATTTTAAATACATTAGGTTAAATAAAATATATTCTTAAAATTAATCTCACCTGTTTCCACATCACTTTTTTAATGTGGCTATTAGAAAATTGCAAAATATGCATGGGGCTTGCGTTGTATTTTTAGTGGACAGTGCTACTCCACCTACACACAGACAAGAGGAGGTACAAAGCGTGTGTGGGTGGCGGGGCAGGGCAGATTGGTAGGAGAGTTGTAGCTGTATACTGATTAGTTGGATCTCTGACTCTGCTTATACCTCCCCTGATCTCCATCTTTATATTTGTATTCACTCTCTGGATATTTCGTTCGCTTTTTGATACCTCACTGGATCTCAAGCTCTGTGTATACAAATCCTTTTAATCTAAAACCTGGTGTTCCTCGTTCCTGGCCTCTCTCATTAATGGCACCCACACATCTAATTCATCTCTATGTCTTATTATTTCTTTGAGTTTGATGTATTACTCAAACTCATCTCCTCTTTCATATTTCTTCCGCTTCTCCCTAATTTAAGCCTGCAACTGTGTTATCTGGACCAGCACAGATAAAGCTCCTGTCTTCAGAGTCTCCAGTCCTTCCCGGTACTACCATTAGAATGAGCCTTGATAATGCACCGCTTTGATCGTGGTATTGCTGCTTAAGCAGCTTACGTGGGTCTAACACCTTCAGGCAAAGTCCAAACTTCTGAACACTGCCTGACCCCAGACCACCTTTCCAGCCTCATCTCCCACCAGTGCTCATTTTCCCAGGCTTGGTGTTCAGCCACGTGTGACAGCAGCCTTCCCCAGTTGGGTCCTGCCCCTCCACTGCGGGGCCGCTCTTCTTCCCCTGCCCAGAGGCTGCTTTCAAGCACAGACACAGCTCACATGCCCCCTTCTCTGTGAAGCCTTCCGTGTTCATTGCTCTGCCATCCCCAGGGCATCGTGTGCAGCCCTGTTACTGCCCAGTCACACTCACTGTAATGATTTGTTCACATGTCCCCCAAATGAATTCTTCATTTCTTACCTTGGTACTCTTCCTCCTTTTACTCCAGCACCTAGCACAGGGTCTGGCCATAGTATAGACCTTGTAAATGTTGGCTGGATGAGAGGATAACGGGTACATGCTGAATATTTTAATTGTCCCAGGGAAAAAAATATTTATAGATTCTAGCAGGGATCTTGAGAATAAAGTAGTAACTAGGTGTGAATTTTTACTTTTTCCTATAAAATAACTTTTTCTAACTTGGTACCATGAAGGTAAAATAGAGTTTAGAACAACTATAGTTTCTTTTTTCAAATATATTCTTGTGGGGTTTTTTTCCTTATACTTTCACTCTGGTAACAATATCTCGTTGCTTCCATTAGGTTAATGGAGGAATTTGTTCTAAAGAAATGAATCACAGGGCAAGACACCGAGGTTATAGTTGCAAGTCAAATATATTACCCAGGTCACTTAACTTCTCTGAGCTTTTGTTACCTGATACATTCACTGGAGCTGTTTACTCAGTGATCTCCAATTTCCATTCCTGAAATTCTAAAGCATTTTAAGGCTTCAGTGGTCTCAACGTTGGAGACTGTACGTCATAGGCTTGTTTTGTTCTTAATAAATATGTACATGGCCCTTCGAAATTTTACTTAGGAACATAGAGTTCAAATGTATGCATTATTCTGACACATTCAAGAAACCAAATAAGGATAAAGATTTTCTAAAACTGCAGCATTCAGTGTTGTCAAGGGTGTAGTGAATGGAGCTTTCTTTTTTTTTTTTCTTGAGACAGAATCTTGCTCTGTGGCCCAGGCTGGAGTACAGTGGCGCAGTCATGGCTCCCTGCAACCTCGACCTCCTGGGCTCAAGTGGTCCTCCTGCCTCAGCTTCCCAAGTAATTGGGGCTACAGGCACACACCACTACACCTGGCTAATTTTTTAACTTTTTGTAGAGACAGGGTCTTACTGTATTGCCCAGGGTGGTCTCAAACTCCTGAGCTCAAGTGATCCTCCCGTCTTCTCCCAAAGTGCTGGGATTACAGGTATAAGCCACCATGCCCAGACCCTGGTGCTTTTATGTAGCCAGAGGGAGTCTAGGCCTTTCCTGAAGGCCATTTGCACTGTGTATCAAGTGAACTTAAATCGTTCAAACTCTTTGATCCAAAACTTGTGTTTCTATAATTTGTTCTATCGCATAATCCTACCTGAGCACAAGGATTTGTACATAAGGATATTGACATTAGCAGTTATAAAAGCAAAGTAAGAGATAGCTATATGACTGACAATAGGAGAACATTAAGTGTTAAAGAAATGAACATAATGCAGTCATTAAAAGTCATGCTTTCAAAGAATATTTAGTGGCATGAAAGGATAACGAAAACTGAATTCAAAACTACATTCATGCTTTGGAGGCTGAGGTGGAAGAATTGCTTGAGCTCAGGAGTTTGAGACCAGCCTGGGCAACATAGTGTGACCCCATATCTAAAAAAAAGAAACAGCTGGGTATGGTGACATGTGTCTATGGTCCCAGCTACTCAGGAGGCTGAGGTAGGAGGATCACTTAGTCCAGGAGGTTGAGGTTGCAGTGATTGCGTGTTTGCACCCCAACCTGTGTGTCACAGTGAGACCCTTTCTTAAAAACGTGTGTGTGTGTGAGTTAATAAGATTCCTAATGAGTGGCACCAAGGAAAATGCTAATTGTGAGACAATAGGACAGTAAAAGACCCTCTGTAGGACTTAATAGGAGGGGCTTTATTTGTAAGATGGGCAATAAAGGAGGCAGGAAACTCAGGATTAGCACCACAGGGAGGCACAGACTGAGTAGAAGCATGAAGCCAGACCACTTGAGCTCAGATTATGTCTCTGCCACTTAGAAGCTCTGTGGCCTTGGTCAAGTACCTTAACTTGCCTGTCAGCATCAGATGCATCTTACAGGGCCGTGAGAATTTAATGAGTTGATAATATTTATAAAAGCACCTAGAACACTCCTTAGCACCTAATAAGAGCTCAATAAATGTTCATTTTTACTGTTGTTATTATTATGTTAGTATTAATATTATTAGAATTATTGGGACTAGGATGTGGTTCAGGTACTAGAGAAGCCACCATGCACCCTCAGTCCCAGGAGTCGGCAGATCTACCCTCCTCCTCTCTTATAAGTCCACTGATTGACTGGCTCCGCTGTTCATTTTTGCCTGCTCGTGCTTCCCTGGTGCTAACTGCCTGCCCCTCCTTGATCCAGTTTATACTTCTGAGTCAAGGAAAGACCTGAGTTGCCTCATGCATTACCTTTTCCTTGTCTGTGCCAAGCTTTTCAGGACGGACCAGCTCACAGCGTGCTTTCCAGCCCGTGGCCTGGCCAACTTCTCTTCCAGTTGACCACGGTTGGGGTGATCAGCTCTAGTTGATCTCAGAAGGGGAATGTGGGAACAAAGGAAGCTCTTGTAATTATGGGATTTTAAATTATTCTGGAAAGAGGACTTGAAGAGTGTAAAAGAAAGGTTAAAATAAGTAATAACCCTGCTGAAAGGGCAAGATGACCTTTGGCATTTCCCACCTAGCATACCAACTCGATTCCCTTTCAAAGGCTTATTAGTTACCATTAAAATCCACAAAGGAAATTGTGTGACTAAGAACTGTGAAAATGAAAGGAAACCTCAAAAGCCTTTATTGAACTCTGCCTTTCCAGGCCATGCCCTTTCCACCTCTGCATCAGGTCACGTTGCAGTTTGTCTACTTTCTGACATCTTGATTCACTCCTTTCCATGCATGGACTGGCCAAGAAAATACAACACGATATTTAAAATACACAGAGAGATGTTGAGGGCCTTCTAATAATTTCCTATGTCTGGGTGAGACCTTTGGGAAACTCGAGTGGGGACTATCACCCCCACGTGGTACATGTTCCCACGGACCACACTTCCTTCTTTCTTTGATGCTGCTGTGGACTCAATTTTTCACCACTCCCTGTATCCACAAGGTGATCAGAACAATAACATCTCACTCCCTGGGAAGTCAACCCATTGCTACTTGAAGACTTGAAGACCACACCGGCTCTTGAGTCCTAACTGATAGAAATTACCATTTGCTCCGATAGCTGTAACTCAGTATTAAGCAGACAGCAGGTGAATGAATGTGTACTAGGGGTCTGTGCTTGCAGGCTTTGTAACATCATCATTCTTTCTGGGCTGTCTCTCTTTTCCAGATGCCTGTGATTTGGTACTTCTCCTGGCCAGAGAGTAGCACTGGAAACATTGAACACAAAGTATTCTAACCCTTATTGCTCAATGTGTTTTTTCCAGAGCAGCCCAAAAGGTTATGCTGGGTTTCACGAGCTGCAGAGGATTACTGACTGGTGTGCCACCTAGAAAGACAAACAGCAAAAACTATAGCGCTCGGACTGAGCTGAGACAAAAATCTCTGCTTCTTGTACCCAGCTTGAATATTATGGCCAACATTTGAAGAAGACAAAGCATCATTTAAAACATTTTAATTATCCCCACATGTTAAATGGACCCTATATGTTTTGAACTGAAAACCTCACTATCCAGTTGAAGGTCAGTGACACAAATTTCAAATGTTAAAGGTTTATTGCTCTTTCCTGTCTTCCTATTTTAAAAAAATGAAAAGAAAGTCAAATAAGTAGATCATCAGTTCCTTGATGACCAAAACCAGAGGGCTCTTCGGGCTTCCTTAACCCATCAAAATAGCAATACAAAGCCAGGACTGAAAAGAATTTAAAGACCTTTGCTGACAAAGTTCTTCTCAAATAAAAGTCACTTGAAAATAAAAATGAGGATCTTTTTGAAATGTTGGTAGCAGTTGCCACCTGTTCTCTCAGAAAAGTAACTGATTTTACAGAAAACTCTAAATGATTTTCAAAACTCAGTAAAAGATGGCCTTTATTGCTTATTTATTCCCTTAATTTGAAGAATATTTTTAAATGCTCAAAATTGGAAAATTCAATATTGGTCATCTTAAAGATTCTAGATGTTTCCGCCCAAGCTTGACCAACAAGTGCTTTAGGTATTCTCTTCCCTCCTGATCTCCTTAAGGACAGCACTATGAAAGGAAAACCATGGAAAGGCCTCAGCAAGGGAGAGACCATATGTTGGAGGCTCAGAGTGAGCTTCTGCTCTAGGACTGGCTTCAGGAAGGGATGTCAGACTTGCCATTGCAGTAGGGGTTGAACAACCCCCCCCCCCCCGTGTCATGAAGAGGAAGGTGTGAAATCCTCTTATAGACACATCATTCTCTTTAGTGTATGTTCTTTGTTCCATCTTGGCCTCAGGATGGATAACTTATCATCCCTTTTGGCACAGATCAAAATCCCTGGATAAATACCAGGCTTCAGTTTTCCGGCATGTGTGTAACCATGGCCAAGGTAAACTGGTCTCTTGGGTTTCTTTTGAGTTGAAATGAGCTGAGCTGTTTGTTTCCTCTGAGCCATATACAGATGCTTTTTGAACTATCTTTGTGTTTGAGGGATTTTTTTTCATGGTATCAGCACACCACTTCCTCCAAGTCATTACTATGAAACAGTTTTGCAGAGGGAGATATTCCTGCTGGCCTCCAGCCTAGCCAAGCAAAGTGATGACTGAAGGATGGCAGTAAAGCTTTAGTAGTATATTTCATGTTTTTGGATGAGTTCATGAAATGATTTCTCATCCACTAATTTTGGTAAATAGGGAGTGGGCTGTCATCTGAGCTCAGCAGTAGAAAACAGCATTTTGTTAATAGCAAGCATTGGCTCCCCTGTTTGAATGATACTCAGTTTCAGCTAAAATAATGTCCTCTGATGACCTTTGCCTGCTCTCTCTTTATGAGAATTCCACGGAACTCTTTTGAATATGGATTTCCACTTAATCTCTGATACTTCAGGCTCATGGGTCCTGATAAATTTTAGAAACTGCAAGTTTGAGTAAAGCCGTTTTTAACTTGCCTTTTATTTTGCTTTAAATATTTTTAGCAATGAATGACCTTTGAATACTTTTAAATGTTGCAATACAAACATAAACAGTGCTTTTACTAACATATTTTATAACTATCATCCCCTTTCCCATAAATTCATAAATTGTTTTTGTCATGAAAATAGTAATATTTTATAGTATTTTAAGAGTAAATTCTACACCTTTAAGAACTTTTATGCCTACGCTAAGGAAAATAGAACTAGAGATTTAAAATACATAAACATGCTACATTTATAGTGAGTATTATGTTCTCTGATTCATGCATTAAAAACTGATGTGATTCCATAAAATTCTGATTCTATGTATTTTTCAATGTAATTGCTTATTTCATGTAGGAAGTGGGAGGAGTTTCCCTTGAGGCAAATCATCACTGAATTGACCCGATCCTCTTATCAACTTATTTTTTTTTAAGCCTAGCCAAGCCATAACAGGTATCAGTTTCTTCCCTAAGTAATATATTGTGTACTGTCTTTAATATGGTTTGGGGCATTTTAGAATAAAGTTATAACTTTAAAACTTTTTTGCCTGTAATCCCAGCACTTTGGGAGGCCGAGGTGGGTGGATCACGAGGTCAAGAGATCGAGACCATCCTGGTCAACATGGTGAAACCCCGTCTCTACTAAAAATACAAAAAATTAGCTGGGCACGGTGGCGCGTGCCTGTAATCCCAGCTACTCAGGAGGCTGAGGCAGGAGAATTGCCTGAACCCAGGAGGCGGAGGTTTTGGTGAGCCAAGATCACGCCATTGCACTCCAGCCTGGGTAACAAGAGTGAAACTCCGCCTCAAAAAAAAAAAAAAAAAAAAAACTTTTTTAAAGCTGTACTTTTAAGACTGATTATATACATCAGTCTAGAGTAGAATGAATGTATGTATTCAATCTAGAGTAGAATGAATGTATGTTGCTATCCTTCGTTGCTTGAACTTCTCTGTGTTACTTATGCTGTAAATATTTTTGAAATACTCATCTTTGTGTACATCTCAGCATTTCTGAGAAACTCTCATCTGTATTCTCAAGATATTGGGGCAAAGGAAGCAAGAGTAGAAAACTCGGTCTCAGCATTGGTGCAAATAGAGGTTGAAAAGTATTGCAGTAAACAGTGCTAGTAGAGAGTAAGAGGTGCCTCCGCAAGGCATTTTGCAGCAGGTTGGAGTATAGCTTGGATGAGTAGGAAGTTCTGTATATAGAAGCCTTTGTACTTTGGAAAATAAGATTTCACATTGATCGTCATACTTGTTTTCCATGATTGCCCTGCTGATGAAAGTTGGATACTCTGTTTTTTGTGTGGTGTTCAGTTTTGCCAAAGCTTTATTTGACTCTGGGCACTAGCACCTTTCATGTCAGAGTGCCATAGGCTTGTGGTGGCAGAACTTGGGAGTAATAATACGAATTGTGCTATGTTTTTTTTTTTCCTCACTTGCGCAGATAAATCAGATTTTTGCCTCAAGGCCTGTTTTCTCCCTGTTTGTTATGTGTCACCTCTGAAAACATTCCCAGACGTTTACTGTTCTCTTTGTTTACGTCTCAACTACTAGAATAAAGCAGCCTTAAAAATAAGCAATCTTCCATTCCCTAGTTGGGTGAGATTATCTGAAAAGCCTTTGTACATTTTCTTAGTGAAATGAAGAGGAGTCCTGTTCTGTGCAGTGGAGGATTTGGGGACAAGTGGCTCTACATTCTGTTCTTGGAACTTTAACTTACCTACTAATTAGCAGTGACTCCCTCCAAGGGAAATGAAAACAAGTCAATGAACATAAAACCGACTTATTAATCCCCGTTTCTTAACATTTAGGAGCAACTGTGTTTTTATGAAATTTGTAGGACATTTTTTGGTCTGAATGTGTGTTCATTGAGTTTAGCGATATTTGGAATTATGCAGAAATACAAAGGCATTAGTGAATGAGAATGGCCAGCACAAATTGAATGATTCAATGCCAGCTTTTTGAAATAGGGCTAAGTATATATGAAAATGAGTTTTAGATAAATGACATAAATGGAGACTCAAATGATTAGCACCTACGTTTTTTCAAATATCAATTTTTTTATTCTTTTTTAATATAAATTTTACAAAATAACTTATAACTCAGCATTATAAAAGTCTTCATTCTTACATTGCATTGCATTATCCCTCTCAAAAAAAAGGAGCCACTTTACCAGCTGTGTTACCACGTTTGCCTTCTTACCTGTCACCCTTGCCCTCCCTTCCCAACCTACCCATGTTACCTCTTTTACCAAGTAGCACTAACTGGGGAGAAGTTCTGCTCACTTAATAATAATAGGTAATGTTGTTGAGTGTTCAGTATGTGCCAAGCACTTCACCTCAAAGCATCTGCCTGTCTAATTTAGAAGTATAAAATATCTCCTAAGTGCAGGATGAAGAACTTTGCAAAGCAAGGAAGATCCTGTCACAGGTCTTTACTTGGGAAGAGCCAGGTGGAAATGAGATCAGTTGTCCTTCCAGCCCAGGGCAACTGGAAATTCCAGGCCATCAAGTAGATAGCTAGTTGCTTTGAATGACTTGTGCTCAAAAGAGATTTTTATCAGCAAGTTAGCAATTATAAAAAAATTCTAAACTAGATTTTACCTTCTCCAAAATATTTGCGTAATGGCTAATGAAGACGATAAAGATGAGAGAAGCTTGAGTATTCATTAGGTCAGTCTAAATTACTCCTTGATTTCTGAGAACTTTGGTCTTGTGAACACTAAAATAAGGTGACTCAGAATCACAGCTGCTGTGGTTTTCTGTACCTTAGACTTTAGAAATTTACATGTCTGCACATGCGTAGCTTAAACCAAGCATTCCTGCTTTCACCTTTGAGGCAGGAAGAGCTATGATAAGATGTGCCTAGAGGTCCTACACTCTCCTCCCAACATGAGATGGAAACATTTCTTAGAGTGGTGAAAATTCTCATAGGCTGCACAAAATTAGCCATAGATAATAAAATTAAGGCAGTCCTTGGTTAATGAACATTTGTTTTATAAACACACAAATAGTCACTGCTCTCCACCCAGTCAGTCTAAGAATGGTTAGAATATTTTATTTTGTTTATGAAAAATCATGGAGCTTTTAGGTAATCTTTAGGTGCGAAAAGGAGGAAATAAGGAAAAGACTAAATCCCTGTGATTTAAAAAAAAATTCAGGTAACAAATCACTAACAGAGTAAGATATACTAATAACAGAGAAGACAATAAATAAATCTATCAAATTAGCAAAGATTGTGAAAAGTTATAGTAGCACATGTTAAAAAAGAAGAAATGAATACAGATGGGAGTATGCAAGCTAAAACTTTGAGAAACTAATTTAATTGTGTGTATCAAAATTCCTTAAATAAAATGTTCATATCTTCTAGTCATTGTACTCCAAAAATCTATCCCAAGGAAATAATATAAAATGATTATAATGTGGATAATTATAGTGTGATTTATAATAATGAAATTGGATGCCATTTAAATGTCTAACAATGAAAAATATTTACATAGATAATAGAACATCCAGAAAATGAGATACACAACTATTAAAATTGTGTTCAGAGAATAATGTGGGCAAATGTGAAAAAGAGGGGTATATGCAGGCTCATGTACACATCCAAAGTATGATCCCATTTTAAATACAGACAGAAAACGAAAGAAAAACACTGCAAATAAATTCCAAGATGATAACTGGTTTTCTCTGGGTACTAATGGGTGATTTTAAAAAATAGATGGGGCATGGTAGCGCACACCTATAATTCCAGCACTTTGGGAGACCAAGGCTGGATGATTGCTTTGAGGGCAAGAGTTGAAGGCAGTCTAGGCAACATAGCAAGACTACGTCTCTACAAAAATTAAAATTTTTCAGAAGTTAGCCAAGCATGGCAGCATTCACCTGTAGTCCCAGCTACTCAGGAGGTAGGAGGATTGCTTGAGCCCAGGAGTTTGAAGCTGCAGCAAGCTGATTGCGCCACTGCACTCTGGCCTGGGTAATAGAGCAAGAATCTTTCTCAGAAAAAACAAAAAAGTTACGTAAGTAAAGGATTAAAACTGCAAAAAGTAGGAGAAACTTAAGAAAGTTAATCCTAGACAATGTGTGACTCCCTCCATGTGTCTATGTGGTGTCTCCCTGCAACCAAACGTCTTCTCTGATCTCAAAAAAAATTCAACATCATGTAGGTTAACATGTGTTAACACCTCTTTCTGTTTTAAAATAAAAGACAACAACTTGATTTCCTCCTGATGCCCCAATGAGATCATCTCATCCCAGGAAGGGGAATTACCATATAGGGCAAGAAATATTTGGGGGTCAGGAGACCCTTAGTGTCCTGCATGAGGCCAAGGGAAAGTTTGGAGCTGGCCTGAAGGTGAGGACAGAGGCAGAAGCTGAGGCTGAGACTGGGGAGCCCTAGGCAGAGATGGCCCTTCCTCCTCCTCTTCCTGATACCACCTTTAAGTCCTTTTCTTTGAAGACCACCCTTAAGTCCTTTCCTTTGAAGAACTGAAGTTTTAATTTAGTGACATTATGAACTAAATATACTGTTGTGGGCCGGCCTAGCAGGATACCATCAAGTTTTTTTTTTTTTTTTTTTTATGGAAATGGTCCTCGGATTGAAATGTCTAACCCACGAAGGACTTTGAGCCCTGCCCATTTGCATCTAGTTTGCCTAGGGTAGCCCTTATCTGGCAGTGATCTTGGTGAGGCTACTCTTCATAAGATAATATGAGCTGGGTCAAAATGAAAACCTGCACTATGCAAAACAAAGGGCAGGCTTCCTTCCACACATCATCAATGCAGATAGGAATGTAAGCGCCGTGAGGGTAGACAACTTTGTTTAATCTTCCTAGTATCCCCTAAAGCAACCTTGGAACATGAAGATACTAAGTATTTGTTGAATGACTGCTGTGCATGGAGCCCTAGCACAGCTGCTCACTAGTGAACAGTAGCATTAGAGACACACAGATAAGGCAAGCACATACAAAGACCATAAAACACTTCTATTTCTAGAAAGTGAGCTGCAGCTTTGTGCGTTTTTCTTTTGGCTGGAGAAGAGGACTGGGAAGTTGAGTGTGGGGACAGATCTAGGGGGAAAGGTCAGTGACTGCAGGGACCTAGAGGTTGGAGAAGCTCATCTGGAAGGAGGAAGTTCTGGTGACAGAGAGCAGCCTTGGTCAGGAGCTGGATGGGCTGCTGACCAAGGCAGGGGTTATGTCGGGCTGTTCTGACACATTGACCTTAGCCACAGTGCCCAGACGGCCACATATTTGCTTTGCCAAGACACAACTGCCATCCAGAGCCAGGAGTAGCACCCAGGTTGGGTTTTGTTTAATCATTGTTTCATTTTTTGTGTCTGTGCTTTTTGTTTTTATTTAATGGTGGTGGGGGTGAGGCAGAGAGAGACCATGTCAATTTTTTTTCTACTCTGTCCATTTATCTTCCTGAGGGTGTCCTACAAAACATAAACCACATGTGGTTTTTATACCCCAAATTTTTGTGGTTATTCCCAAACTAGTCAATATTTAAATGTAGCCATGGAGCTGCTTTTTACACAAGCCACCAACTGATCATTTTGTCGGAATGGATCTGAAACAGAATGAAATGGTCCAAGTCTTTGGATTAAGCAGCTTCCGTGTTGTGGGGAAATGAGTCAACACGGCACAGAAAAAAATAAAATCCACACAAAATGGTGGGGAGCTGGTCACTTTGTGATCACACCTTTTCTGATGCTACCATGTCCGCTGCATACAAATTGGAGTTAAATAAACAACATACGTGCACATGCTTCAGCAGGAAGCATTTTCCTTTGTCTTTCTGTGGCCCGATAGGGTATGGACCCCATCGAGACAATCTGAAAGTGTTTTTCCGACAATCTGTTTCCCCAGTCAGTCATTTGGAGAATCCAGAGAAGCTAAATGAGAGGAGGGAAGTTCTTGGAGGGAATCTGGGTCATTCGAGTAGAACAGATTCTGTTCTGCCAAGCCACTGAGAAAAGCAGGATCTGCTGAGAAACAGGAGAAAGAATCATGCACGCCTCAGTGGTATGTTTGGGAATAAAGTGTGAAGCCCCTTCCCAGGATTGGAGGTGAGCAGCTGTGGTGGTCTCCACTGCTCAAGCTGGATGAGCAGAATCATCTGATTGGCCTTTCATGACTTTAAACAGAGCTAAGGCACATGTAGACATCCCAAGGCTACCAGAATCAGTGGCTCCCAGCCTCGACTGACCCAGTGCCCACTTTCAATAATAATATTTTCTAATGCCCTCTTCACAATCTTCAGTGAACCTTCACAAATAAAATAATCTGACTTCACACACAACCCTCAAAATCAGTGTAGTCTTAATTTAAAAGAGAAATAAAAGAAATTTATTATAAAGTAACTTCAGTTTGTAGGTGATCCGGTACAACTCATCAGACACCAAAAGTACATGGTCAGGTGTTGGCATGCATGTGTAGGATGATAGTGGGTGTGACAGCTGCCATTGAAAGCTATCTTGAATTAAAGACTTTAGTAACACAATTGACACAGTCCTTGGGCTCATGATTTTCCAAAGGGCCAAGCAACTTTTGGTAAATATCTGAACAAAACAAAGTATTTCATTTGTATAACATGTGCGTTACCGGAAAATAAAGGGAATAAATACAACAGGGCAATAACTACTTTGAGTTTATGTATAAATTGGAGTTAAGGTCTAAGCTCAGATAACCAGAAACAGTTTTTTCACCCACATCAATGTCTAACAGGACCTTTGAAGGTCATGTGGGACAATTCTTTACTGAGTGAGACAGTGTGGTACATTGCAGGTCTTCTGAATCCCAGGAAGGCCCTCCATTCTTAGGGCATTCACAAATGCCTACCATTTCCTGTCCACCTGCAGAGTAGTTGGGTCTGCCTCTCCCAGGCAGTTGCACTCACCAGGCCTGACTTATGTGCAGTCAGAGGGCCCCCTAGTCTCAGGTCACTGAGCCCTTCCCTCAGTGTTCAGATGGGTGATGTCAGGCCCAGAGGTACAGAGCTGTTTACCCTTGTTTCCTGAGAATCCTAGGGAGGGGCCTTTAGTGTCCATATGGTTCTGTCCTCCAGCAGGTGACACCAAGTAGCCATTTAGCTACAGAGACGTCTGAATAAGGAACAATATGGCTACTTTCCCCAGCCCAGAAGTAATTGTAAAGGCCCATCCTGACCTTTATACCTAATGTTTAGCAACCAAAAGGAACGCACAGCTATCTTCATGCCAGTAGCTTCTCTCAGTGTGTGTGTACAAGAGTGTGCCTGGCAGGATGTGAAAATGGGACTTTCCACCAGTTTGTCCCTTGGGTTATAAGAACCCTCTTTCTATAATTCACATGGGTTTTCCCCTGGGGGCCACTTGTATTGGATGTTGCTTACTGGGAAATGTTTGTATTTTAATTAAATTACCTAAGACAAGATAGTGCTTATTAAAGAAAAAAAACAAAACAAACATGAATGGTCTTTCCACATGTGAAATCATTTTCTTTTCAAAGGAGTAAGGTTAGTGATGTTCCAGCCTCAGCATTTGTATCTGTTTGCCTTTCGTTTCTTGTTTTTTGCTGAGCACAAAACTGCCAAACTCGGCGTGGAGAGGCAAGCTTCTGCAGTGTCCTCAGCATCCAGGGTACTGGTGTCCGGCACAAGGAGGCATAGAACACAAGATTGGTTGGATATGAGTACATGAGGCTGTTATGGGAATGTCCTTTCTAGATAGTCTTGGGCCTATTTTTTCCCACCCTAGGTTGGTTCCCCTGCCTCTTTCCAAGTCAGTCATCTCACCGTTTTCTAACTCATTCTCTCCCCCATACTGGCAAACAACCCCGCGCGAGAAAGAGTCGTTAAATCTGTTGGCAGGGCCCCCGTATTGTGTTTTTAAGTAGCTCCTCTTGTGTCCACCTGTTGGGAGAAGCAAGCGCCTCCCCAGGTCTTTTTGGAGGAGCAAATCTAGCACATTTCCACTTTACCCTGGCACCTTCTTGCCTAGAGCCAAACATGGAGCTGCATAACCACACCCCAGGTTAAGTGAAAGTTAAAACTAAACTTAGAGCTGGAAGCTTGTAAAATTTACTTACAAATATTTTTCAAGCACCTGCATTATGCCAGATACTGTTTTAAGTTGTTGGGGCAATAGCAGTGAGCAAGACAAACTCTGCCCTCATGGAGCTGCCTTTCTGATGGGAAGAGCAGATCAGGCACAAGTACTGCAGAACAAGAGTGGAGTGAGGGGAGCAGCCAAGAGAACAGTGTCCTCAGAAGAGAGGACAGCAAGCACAGAAGCCCTAAGGCAAAGAAACTGGGGGAGAAGATAGGGAAAGAGGTCAAGGAGAGAGCGGGGAAGTGGGGGATTGTCAGATCCTTGAGGGCCTTGCTAGTGTGGTAAAGACTTTAGATTTTATTGGTATAAAATGGAAAGCCACTGAAGTTTTTGAGTCCGTGAATGCTGTGGTGTAGATGTGTCCCTTGAAGTTCATTTGTCAGAAACTTAATTCTGAATGCAATCATGTTGAGAGGTGGGACCTTTAAGAAATGATTAGGCTGAGAGTGCTCTGCCCTCATAAATGAATTAATGTCCTTATTATTGGAATAGTTAGTTATCCCAAGAGTGGGTTCCTGATAAAAGGATGAGTTCTGTTCCCTTCCCTTCCCGGCCTCTCACTGTGCATGCTCTTTTGCCTTCAGCCATGGTAACGATACAGCAAGAAGACCCTCACCAGATGTGGGCCCCTTGACCTTGGACTTCCCAGCATCCAGAATTGCATCTGGTTTTTTCATAAATTACCCAGTCACTAGTTTTCTGTTATAGCAGCACAAAATAGACTAAGGCAATGAATTTTTTTCTAAACCCTCTATTTAAAACTATTCTATACTGCAATATCTCTTCACATGTGGTACTAGAAGCATTAGCACTAAGACTCTGGGAAACAGAAGCCAATATAGCTCTTTAACCCAACTGGCCACAAATCCAACAACACCTAGTCAATTCCCTGTTTAAGAGATGGCTTCAAGCAGAATAAACTCTTCTTAAGAATTTCTAACTATAGAGCCCAGAGTTGGCTGTGGGTGGACCAAGACTTTTCCGGTACTGACATTGATTGAACATCTGTTAAGTGTCATTCAGGCATCCTGCCAGCATAAAAGATGAGTAAGATGGGGCCTGCGCACCAGGCCCTCACTGTCTAGAGTAGTGTTGCTCAGTGTGATAGTGGCTCTGGAGCACTTGAAGTGCCACCAGCAGTAAAGTACACACCAGTTTCTGAAGACTTCATGTAAAAAAGAGTGTAAAGTACCTAATTAATAATTTTTAAAAAATGTTTAGTACATATTATAATGATACAATTTTGGGTTTCTTTTGTTTTTTATTTTGATACTATTTTTGAAGTAGTGTGTTAAAGAAAATATATTATTATAATCTCACATTTCTTTTTACTATTTCTAACACGGCTAGTAGAAAATAATAGAATTGCACATGTGGCTCTAATTATGTTTCTACTGAACAGTGCTAATCCGGAAAAAAAATCTGTTATCGAACTTGATTGATTGAACGTTTTATTTTTGCTTTTTTGTTGCCACTAATAACAGGTATTCAGATTTTGAGAGTTTAATCCTTTTCTGCAAAGAACTACTTGGGCTTTGACTGATATAGAAGAGCCCTCAGTCTATCCCATTTCATCGAAGAGCAAAAAAAAATTATTTTGAGAAGTAAAAGGTAACTTCTGTAACTCTGTAACCTCTACAAGTCTGAGCATTTTTACACTAGAGTAAGCAAACCTCTTTAACAGCCGTTAGTGGATGAGGAAGGGAATGAGCCACAAGTCTTTTTTTTTTTAAGCTTTTTGTTATGGAAACATTTTAAATATATATGAAAAATAGACAGAACTATATAACAAACTGCTGTGTACTCCTCACTCAGCTTCAAGAATGACTATTTCATGATCAGTTTTGTTTCATTTGTACCCCTTCCCACTTTCCTTCCTTTTCCATATTACTTTGAAAAGAAATCCAGGCATTATATTTCATCCACAAATATTTCAGTATATAATTCTAAAAATTAGGAATTCTTTGTAAAATACAACATAACCGCAGCAACATTGTCACACCTAACAATTAGCAATAATATCATAATGTCATTAAGTATCTGAACAATAGCCAAATTTCCAATTGCCTCATTTTTTTTTAACCGTTTATTTTACTTAGGCACATTGCTTTTTTTTTTTTTTGAGATGAAGTCTTGCCCTGTTGCTCAGATTGGAGTGCAGTGTGGCACAATCTCAACTCACTGCAACCTCCGACTCCCAGGTTCAAGCGATTCTCCTGCGTCAGCCTCCTGTGTAGCTGGGATTACAGGTGTGCACCACCATGCCCAGCTAATTTTTGTATTTTTAGTAGAGACAGGGTTTCACCATGTTGATCAGGCTGGTCTCGAACTCCTGACCTCGTAATCTGCCTGCCTCAGCCTCCCAGAGTGCTGGGATAACAGATATGAGCCACCGTGCCTGGCCCACATGTTGCTTTTGATTGCTGTACCTCTTGAGTCTCAGGCTCCCCTCGTTCTTACTGCCTTGGCATCATGCTCAGGCTCTATGTCTATAATGTGGGTATAATACTGCCAGTCCAGCCCCACACATCCAGTGTGGATAAAATACTACCAGTCTAGCCTCACCCACCTTAGAATAAGTCTCACTGCATCTCCTTGGTTTGGAAGTAGTCACGTGGCATCTCTGAACCAGTCACTGCAGACAGGGAACTCTAAAGCTCCAATTAGCCAGGGCTGGTCACTTTCCATTCCTGGAGTCAGAGTAAAGTTACTCCAGATATGGATCATAGTCCCAAAAGGCACACCATAATTCTGAATGTTGAAATTCCCAAAGATGAAAATCCCTAAAGTATAAACCTCTAAAGTCTAAAATCCCTAACATCTAAAATCCCAAAAGTCCCAATCCACAGGGTGGCTGCCTCATGTTAGGCCAGCTCTTTTCTCCGTGCAATTGCCCATAATCTGTCCCATAATACACTTTCCATATGTCGAATTTTCTTTTCAGTTTTTCTCTTATTTTAGTTTTTTCCCACTATTTTAAATTTTCAGCATGATTTTTTATAATTCACTATGCCATATATTTCATCTTTTCATCATTTCCAATGCTGAACATATACATTGTACAGAGACTTCTGGAAAATTCTAATTCATTTAACATATTTTTTACAAATTTAACTCCATAAAAATGCATTAGCACATTGACTTTGTGTGTAAACATTGCGCATATACATAAAAATGTTGAAAGGTCCTCAATAAATGAGATGTCCTTTTGTACAAATCTGCATTTGTGAAAGAAAATTTCTTGAGATCTCAGCTCTTTGGGCAACTGCCTGTGTGGTGACTGCATTTTACAGTTGTCCATTGATCTCATCAAAAGATTCTTTGTTGCAGTATTTCAGGTGACCAAAGTTATAAAGCTGGCCATACACAATTACCAACCATAGTGATATGCATTTATCCACTTCCCTTCTTGACCTGTTTCTTTATGAATACAGGTGTTTGCTTATAACTTCTATACCCGTGCTGCTGTCCCTAGAATACCTGAGTGTTTATGCTTGCAAAAATATATGTGCTATTATTGTCTATTTTATTGTGTAAAGTGGCCTATGTTCTGTCATGTTTTATGTGTTTCTTAAGTAAATCCTCTTTTAAAAAATGTAAGTAAATATCTTTCAAAGAAATCGCTTATTTTTTCCAGAATTATATTTTCAGGATTTTAATCTTTTGGGATTTCAACATTCAGGATTATGGTGTTTGGAATGGTGTCTCTCGGAATTATGATTGGGTGCCTCCCCACTCTATCTAATGTTAGCATGCCATAGAGAATTTTTCCAACCCACAAGTCTTCAAATTATTTGACTGTCACCCATCTTGATTGTGATCATAGCCAAAAAAGGCCTCTCTTTTTCCCTCTGAAAACCTCTAGTCAGTTTTCAGCCTACATTTATCTCTTTTCTGTGGATCTTACTAAAGGACACAACAAATAGCCAACACACTGCACTATTCTAAATATTTTTCTACTGAATCCTTTAATGGTATACTGTGAGTAGGCTCCTGTCTTAGACCGAGGAGTCAGTAGGTGGCAGCATAACTAGCTATTTCCTTGTCACTGAACAAGGAAAGACCAGCCTGCGCTAGCCTTCCCCAACCTTAAATCAGCTGGTTGCACATTTTAGGCTTCGTCACATTCAACTTCTAGTACCAACTCCTGTATCACTTAAGAGTCTTTGTATTGCTAATGATAGAAAATGTGACCATACCGGCTTAAAGAAAATATGGAATTTGTTTGCTAATGTAAATTAAAGGTCTAGAAAAAGGCCAGCTTCAGTTATAGATAGATTCGGGGCTCAACCAGCAACACCAGCACTTGTTTTTTTCTCCGTTTTCCAATTCCTGTTTTGTTGGTCTTGGTTTCAGACCCCATGTGGTCAAAGGAGGAGTGCAGCAGGCCCAGTCCCTACAACCTCACAGATCTGGTTCCAGCCTCATCCCCCAGGGATAGGGCTCACCTCTGGATACAAGTTTTCTTAATTCTGATGATCACAAGCCATCACCAAAAGTCTCTAGGGCCAAATGACTGCAAGGTTCTAATTAGCCAGCCTTGAATCACATGCTTTTCCTCTGCCTAGAGTGGGAGCGAACGCCTCTGGATCCACATGGTTTGGAGGGGGGGAATGATTCACCACACAAACAAACGGACATCATTATAAGTAGGGGGAATGGGCTGAGCTGCCAAAACACAATGGAATATACTGCAGACTTTTCCCCAAGTAAGATTGTATACGTTTATATTAACAGGGCACAGAATAAAACAAGGTTTGTGTTTAACTTCTCTGTTTTTGAGATTTATTTTTAAATGATCAATCATCTGTGTAACTATACTGGTAATTATGTGGTGGAGAGGATTTTTCCTTTGTTTCTGCCCTTTTAAATCAAATAATTTCCATATTTTAACATTTTAAAAATAAATTCTTACAACTAATGTACACCTTTAATCTGGTAGTGTTTCTTTTTCCCCCTAAGAAAGCTATAAAGGGAGCATTCTGTAGTATAAGAAGGAATAATGTAAATTTTAGAACTGAGGAATGCAGTATTATGAAACACCTTTCCACTACTGGGGGCAAATACTGTACCGTAACAGGTAGTCATGGAAGCACAACTCAAAAAACCAGAATTATTAAAACCTAATGTTGCCCTACCACTGTTGCATTGATTCAGGCCGTGTTGATTGGGGTACACTGCCAGATGGTTGTTGGCTATGATTCTTCAGCACTTTTTCCACACTGGTGAAACCTACATTATTGTTTTATGATCTTCTCCCTGCTCTTGGTTTTTTATTTCTATAGATTAATATGGAGGATTCTTTATGTGATTGGTCTGCAAGCCTATTGGTTATTGTATTACTCTGTCAGTAAGCTAGGACTGATGTATACTAAATGGGAGAGAGCTATGCATTTAAAAATTTCTTTTAAGTCCAGAACTGTATTGTCTTTATTCATTCAGGCTTTCAATCCACTTATCTCAGGCCTTTGGTTATGGTATAACAACCTCTCCCATCCTCATCACAGCCTTTCTGTCCACCCTCTTCCTTCTGCCTCTTTTATACTTACAGAAAGGAGGTAGGTGGTGTCACCTGAACCTGAAATGAGGCTGAAGACATTAATGGCACTGGACACTGGAGTGGAGCCCAGGCTTTGGCCACTGCTCTGCTCTGCCAGCTATGTGACATAGGCAGGATGCCTAACTTCTCTGGACCCCTGTTTCTTCCTGTGTAAGTGGTGATGTAGACTTTGATCTCTGCCAGTCTCCTGCAGCCTTAAAGTTCTTTTTAAAGAACCTGGTGTCTGAAAGAGCAAACACTGATCTGAGAACTCTAATTCACCGAGGAAGGGCAGACAGTACTGTTACATCCGGCCCCTGTGGGTCATCCGCTTCAGAGAGAGCTTCCAAAGCCTCTGAGGTTAGCAGTGTGGTTGGAACCCTCCCTTACCCACCACATGATCTCTCCCCATCTCCGGCATTTCCTGCCTTCTTTCCTTTATCTTTTTTATTTCCTCTCCTTCCTTTCTGATTGGTTGTTCTATTTGTTTTCAATTTTCCTAATCCATTTTTCTCTTTCTATTGCCCAATGGCATAAGCCACCTGCACTGTATAAGACTCTGCCTGCATTGCCAAGCCCCCTGATGTGCTAAGGGTTTTACCAGCTGACCTATCCTCTGGAAAATTTCCCTTTAACAGCTTCTCCCAAGAAGGCTTAAGTCTCGTCTTGGCATTTGTTATTTACCATTTCAGGGGGAACAATCTTAAGCTTTTAAAGGAACATTATGCTGGCCAGCATGGTGGTTCATGCCTATAATCCCACCACTTTGGGAGGCTGAGGTGGACGGATCACTTGAGGCCAGGAGTTCAAGAACAGCCTGGCCAACATGATGAAACCCTGTCTCTACCAAAAATAAAAAAATAATAAATTAGCCAGGCTTGGTTGTGCACACCTACCTGTGGTCCCAGCTAGGGAGGCTGAGGCATGAAAATCACTTGAACCTACCTGAGAATTATAAGCTTTATCAGAAAAAAAAAGAAAAGAAAATCACTTGAACCTGGGAGGTGAAGGTTGCAATGAGCTGAGGTCATGCCACTGTACTCCATCCTGGGTGACAGAGTGAAACTCTGTCTCAAAAAAAAAAAAAAAATTATATATGCTATGGTAGAATTTGTAGAAATATTGATTTTCTTTTTCATTCAACAAATGTTATTTTCAAACACCTATCAAGTGTGAGGTTCTGCATTAGATGCTGAAGCAACAGCAGAAACAAGATGGATAAGATCCCTGCTCTTTTAGAGCTTGAATTCTAGTGTAGAAAGACACATAAGTAAATAAATAAATTAAGACAGTATCAAGTGGTGATGTGTGCTCTGCATAAAAGAAAACGCAAGCAGATATGGGGAAAGCATTTTTGCTGACATCTGAAGAATAAGAAGGAATCAGAATATGAGTGTACCAGGCGAGAGTACCAGGCTTGCATGTAAAAGACCCCAAGATGCAAATGAGCTTGGTACATTTAAGGAACAGAAAGGTGTGGAAGGTAAATTAGCGAGACAGAATATTACTTGAGATGAAGCCAGAGAGTTAAGGTGGGGCCAGATCTTGTGGATCCCTGTGGACCTAAGAGTTTGGACTTTTTTAGTGAAATGAGAAATCATTGGAGGGTTTTAAGCAGGGGAAGAACATTATCTAATTTATGTCCTATCATGCATAGTAGACACCTGATAAATGTGTCCAAAGTTGACTGTAGGAATAGACTCAAACTTCACAACTACTCCCTTGCGTGTCTTGGGGACTGCAGACTTCCAAATGACATACTCCTTTCTAAGTGAGCTTTCTCTAAGGCAGGGTCCCCAACCGGTCCATGGCCCCTTAGGAACCAGGCTGCACAGCAGGAAGTGAGCAGCAGGTGAGCAAGCTTTCCACCTGAGCTCCGCCTCCTGTCAGATCAATGGCAGTATTAGATTCTCAGAGGAGCAAGAAACCTATTGTGAACTGCACATGGGAGGGATCTAGGTTGCAGGCTCCTGAGGAGAATCTAATGCCTGATGATCTGAGGTGGAACAGTTTCATATCAGAAACCATCCCTACCCTGCATCCCAACTCTGTGTAAAAATTGTCTTCTACAGAACCAGTCCCTGGTGCCATAAAGGTTGGGGACCACTCCCCTAAGGGATGGAAATAACCGTGAATGGTATGTGTACTGAGACAGAGAGAGAATAGCTAGAGAGAGAGAGAGAGAGAGAGAGAGAGAGAGAGAGAGAGAGAGAGAGAGAGAGAGTGTGTGTGTGTTTGGGGTGTCGTACTTAGAGAACTTCAAAATAATTCTGTAACTACATAGAGAAATTGTCATATCGCCCATGTTCTCTTTTTAGACCTGACTATAATTAGACTTCCCCAAAGATTCACTGAGGCATTTACTTAATAGTTGATAAAGCTTTCTGTTTTCCTGAGGGTTTGTACTGGGGGAAGAAGCTGATAGCTGCAGGCCTCCACCTCTGTCCAGCCCCATGCCTGCAGGTATTTTAAGTCACGGGTGGACTCCAGTCTTGCTTTTAGAAAAGAGGAATGCAGTCCCTGCCTTTAAGGGCTCCAGGCAAAGCAGAGGACTCTCAGTCACTTATTCTTGGATACTCCACTCCAGGGATTCTGCCCTGGCCTGGCATCATGAATCTGCTCCTGCAATTAGACTCCTGTCTCAGGGAATTTTGAGTTTAAAAGATCCTTAGACATCATCTATCCCAGTGCTCCCCAGTAGGAGCACTTCTGCTGTTTTGGGTGGGACTGTCCTAAGCACCATAGGAAATTTCACATTTCTGGCCCCACCCACTGAATGCTACAGGCCCCTGCCCCCACCATTACCACTCACTGCTTGCCACCCCCAACAAAAATGCTTCCATGCATTTTCAGCAGCTTCCCGAGTTGACAATCACTCATCTAGCCCAGTTCTATCACTTTACAGGTAAGGCAGTGTTACACAACGGGTCTTCTTTTCATGCCTCGGGCCTCTGATGCCAGCAGAATCAGGACCCAGCATTCCAATTTTACAATGAAGCTAGTTTCTGAAATATGTTTTTGTTCTTCCACTGTTACTATTGTCTCAGAGTTATAAGCTATGTGTTGCAACTGTAAGTCTGAACCTTTCAGATGGGTTAAGAAAATATGAGCATTTTCAGATTGTTCTATACATAACTCAAGGTTTTGATAAAGTGTTTTCTGCATATATTCCATTGCCATCCACCTCTTGAGTTCTTTAGTAATGAGAAATCTGACTTTCTTCCTTCTACCCTCTTTATCTCTAAGCTTTTGTTGAGCATCTTCTAGGAGAGTTACTGTTACCCCATTAAGTGTGGGGGACAGAAACATTTTGGCATAGAAAGTTATGGATCTGCAGCTGAATTAAGCTGTATATTATTTACCCTGACTTGGGCACCAAATTCACATTTCAAAACTCATTTGCTGCCAGGTATGGTAGCTCAAGCCTATAGTCTCAGCACTTTGGGAGGCTAAGATGGAAGGATCACTTTGAAGCTAGGAGTTCAAGACCAGCCTGGGCAACAAAGCAAGACTCCATCTCTACAAAATATAAAATAAAATAAATTAGTGAGGTACAGTAGCATATGCCTGTAGTCTCAGCTACTCAGGAGGCTGAAGCTGGAGGATCACTCGAACCCAGGAGGTCAGGGCCACAGAGAGCTATGATTATGCCAATGTACTTCAACCTGAGTGACAGCAAGACTGTTTCTAAAAAAAATTTTTAAATTAAACCAAAAAAAAGAAGAACTTCATTTGCCTTCACACATCTAATCTGCTCTCTCCACCTGCATTTGTAACTCTCTCCCTTCACACTTGAGTGCTCTGTAAATGAGAAGAAGCACTTAGCCTAATTAAGAGGTAAGGTAAGGTAGGTAAGAGCTTTTCTTTCTTGAGTGACTCTTTTCCCTAATACTCAGTGGAATAGTCAGTATTTACAGTGATACTTTCAAATAGAATTTTCCTAGAGGAATCTCAAGTTCCACGAACAGTTATTTTTGTGGGAATATCTAGAATAAAGTTGGACTCTTCACTGAATGGAGGTGCTCATCTCCTCTTGTCACTGTACCAAACAGCTGTGTATTACACCTCATGGGGAGGAGAAACATTTCATTTTTTAAATTTAGGTTTTTTTCCTTGCTTGCTTCTTAAGCAAAACCAATGTAGTTTCTTTTTCTGCAGCAAAGGAGGAAGGAACAAACAACAAATTAATCAGACAGGAAGCGAATAACCACAGAAGGACGTCTGCCTCTGAGTCAGTATGTCACATTTAACAAGAGGCCAGAGCTTATCCAAAATGGCTGTCCAAAAACGACCCCACACTTGCGTTAGAAGATGATGCCTTTTTCAGGGACAGTTTTCTCTCTTGGCGCCTGTCCCGCTGGCTCTCTGTCTGCCTGTGTCCCTGACCATGACTCCCTGCAGTACCCTTTAACGGTAAGAAAAATTATATTCAAACTAAGTTGATTTCCTTTATCAGCTACAGGGAAGAACTAAATGGCTTTTAATGGACCATAATATGTCGAGATAAAGTTGTTTAATTTTCCCATAGAAGACCATGTGAGCTATTCCTGTTGCCCAGAATGCTGCTTTCACCACTATGGTGATTGTGAGTGATTCATAACTTGTGCTTTGAGCCAAATGGAAGCAAGATTTTCAATAGAATTTTTCTTGACCATTGGACAAGTTTGGATCCACAGGAATTTCTTTCCCCATTTTCTGATTTAAATTGGGGGCTTTTATGAGTAAATATATACTCTTGGTGTATGATACAGTTGTCCACACAGCTGCTTTTGAATCTTTGGTGTGGCTAGCAACAGTAAGTGCTTTAAAGTACAAGGAGCCATTGGAAGCTTCAAATGAAATGCGATGGAACTAAGCTGTTGGACTTCTGCTGCTGCCAATGTGCTATTTAAGTTCAAAACTCAAACTAAACCATTTCTAAGCAGAGTCTTTTAGAAAGAATGCGATTTGTCTTTTAGAATAAGTCTATTCCTATTATAACAGTGTGTGCACAATTACTATCACAAATCAAATTCTATAGCATTAGTTATAACTGTGCTTAATATGATTAATGTTTTGGCATAAAATACTATGATTTTTAAAATTTCAAGCCATATACTCAGAGACTTACAGAGTGGGATTAAGGAAACTTTATAGATTTAAAAAAGCTTTTTCTAGAATATGTAGGAAAAAACAACTTATTTTCTTTTTTCCCCTTGGAGAAATATAATATAAAGCTTTAAAAAATTCAGAAGGCACATATAACTTTAGTCACTAAATACAAGTTCTTTTAACTAACTTAATGGCATAACTAATATATGTACTAGAGAATGGAGAGGTGGTAAATGAAGAAAAGGCTACTGAAAGATTCTAATTAAGCAAAGTAAAACAGCTCGGTAGAAAGTTGGAAGGCTGAAGAAAGAATAGGACAGGATAGTAAGAAAGGAAGATGAAATAGGGGAAAGGTTTTGAGGTTGATCTGTGTGGAAACCACTTGGGCCTGTGGGTCGTAGAGCGCTATGCATTTAACTTGATCAAGCTTTGTTGCTTCTGAACTGGAACATCATCGTGTCATAACGCTTCTTTTTATAGGTCTAAGGTCATTAAATAACTTACCTAAAAGTCATTTTCACTAAGTCAGGTTATCTAATGCTCTTTGAAAAGTTTATTCATGGGCACTTTGCTCACAGCTCTTCAACTACTCTAATATCTAAACTTTTAAGGGTTACACATACTCTGGGTGCACTGAAATATTCAGAGAACTCCCTGTGGTGAGAATTAGTTTCTGGGGTCCAGCAGCAACCGCAGATCTGATCAAATTCTAAATCTGGCCTGTAGGCTGGAAGTTCCCCAGCCTACCTAAAATGTAAGATGAAGTGTTATCTAACTCCTGGACCTTTCAAGTATTATGACCTTTTGAAGCCTTGACATTTTATGAACACATATCATTTACTTTGGAAGTTTCTTGCTATTTAAATTGTGATACATTTCTGCTTTTAGGTTTGACTCATCTTGTCCAAATTGGTAAAAACATGTGCTTGTTGTTGAAAAAAGCATTTCTCCTGGACTGCCTCTGTCTGTCCTGAAAATTAAAACTGGAAAAAAAAAATACTAGAATAAGGAATGCCTTGATCAATATGCTTTTCTGAGAAATTTGAAATGTACTTTATATGCATCTCCCTTCATCATTCACTTATAATACGGAAGTTTGCATGGGGGTACACACGTAGGCTGATTTAAATCAGCTCATGGTTTCTCTTTCTCATGGTTAAATAGGGGGAAAGATGGTAATATTTACTGACCACTTATTCTGTGTTAGGTTCTTCACCTTCGCTTAGTTTATTTTTTTGAAAATGGCTAATACTTATTAAGCACTGCCGCATTTAACTCTTGAATAACCCTATTAAGTAAGTGCTATTATTTTGAAAACCAGACTTAGATGGGCTAAGTAATTTCCAAAGGCCACCTAACAGCTCAGTGTAGAGGAAATTCTCTGAATTGTAAGAGCTTTTCTTTCACAAGTGAAGCAACATTATAAATTGTATGATTTTTCTTTTTCTTTCCTTTTTTTTTTGAGACAGGGTTTTGCTCTGTCAACCAGGCTGGAGTGCAATTGGCATGATCACAGCTCACTGCAGCCTCAAACTCCTGGGTTCAAACAGTCCTCCCACCTCAGCCTTCAAATAAATGGAACTACAGATATGTTTCACCATGCCCAGTTAATTTTATCTTTTTTTGTCTAGATGAGGGTCTCATTATGTTTGCCCAGGCTGTTCTCAGACTCTTGGGCTCAAGCGATCTTCCCACCCTGGCCTCCCAGAGTGCTGGGATTATAGGCATGAGCTACAACACCCAGCCAGTGTGATTTCTTGAGGTGCTTTTCTGGCCCTGGGAATCTGAGATTACAAATGTTTTGCTTTAAATGTCACAGCAACAGTAAATATCTTTAAAACTAATAATCTCAAGTAAGATACTTTCCTTTCTAAATCTTTTCACTTCCTCAGAGGTAAACTTGTGACACTTCTGCTTGTAACATAAAGCTATACTTTCAGTGATAAAATGAATACAGTCTATCAAGTGTGTTGACATATACGCGCGCGCGCGTGTGTGTGTGTGTGTCTGAGACAGAGAGAGAGAGAGAGAGAGAGAGAGAGAGAGAGAGAGAGAGAGAGAAAGAGAGAGAAACGGTGGTACATCTTAATCCTCTGGTAGAACGAAATGTGGTGATAGCGATTCAGGAAGACTTTAGCTTGGAAATTTGAGACCCTTAAAGAGATGGGAAGTATGAGAGAAAACCTGCTCCTCATTTTTAAGAATAAAGTAAAAAATGTTTCCTTTCCCTGTTCTTCAGTTAAATAGTAACAGGTAGGTGGGTCATTCAGCTAACCATCATTTTCAAACTATTAAAAGGATCTTGGATGTCTATGAATTTGTATTAATTTTAAAATTAAATGTGCGTAATAGTGGATTGAAAAATGATTTTACTTCATAGCAACCTTTATTTCCCTAGCAGTACTCTTGCAGTAAAACTATTTGTGTCCAAGCTCCTAACCAGTTTTAATGACATTATAATGTCTTCAAAATGTCTTCTTTGAAAAACATCTTTTCCACTCCCTGCCAAAATAAATCACCTCGTTATCTAAAAGAATTATAAAAGAAGCATTTCTATGTTCAACAGAGCATTAAATTAACATTTACCATTAAGAAGACAACCTAATCAGCCACCACTGAAGTATTGTTTTCAATGATGATTGAGAAAGGAGCAGTACATTTTGAGAAATGAGGGATTCCATATACAGCAAGCATGTGCTCCACATTCAGCTCAAATGGAGACTAACAATGTATAAGAACCAACTGGGTGAGGCGGCTGATTTGCTAAAAAAGCTGTTCTCTTCTCTGCCTTTTGCTTCCTCTGGAGTCCAGCTGCCTTTTCTGTTTCCCATCTTGTATCCATAGCCTTGTTGCTCTGAGCAAGGACCTTCAGCTTGGAGAAAGGAAGAGCAGCAATAATAGAAACAAACCTTTCTGCAAAGGTATTGAAAGTTTCTAAAATAGCCAGATGACATGCTGCAGGGGAAGGGACAGTAGCGATGTTGCAGTGGCTCACATCATAAAATAGAAACTCTAGGCAACTGCAGCTGTGAAAAGATTGTGTTAAAGAAACAGGATGACTGTGGTTTACTGTGAGCATCAGTTTTCCTGTTGAGCATTTTTTACAGGAAGTTGAAGAACAAAGCCAAATTCATCTTAATTAGTTCTAATGGTTTTCAGATCTTAAATACATCCAGCTAAGTTTGTATCATGGAGGAGTCTCAAAAGAATGGAATCAAGAATAATTGAGTAGGAATCCCAAAACTACATGCTTTTTAAAATTCACCGTCTTAGCAGCAATTTTGAGCTTGTGCGATGATTTTATTTTTGCAGGGTAACTTGGAGGGAATTCGCTGTCTTTGAAATGAATGCCCTTGCAATTATTTTTTATGGTTGTAATAACTCAATATGAATTTTAAAACCTTTTCTCAGGAAAATGCTGTTGTGTTAAATGTATTATATATTTTCTTCTGTTAATATTTTTTGTTCAAACAATTGGGTGTATGTGTGCAACACAGAAAGAGAGAGGGAAGGAGAGACAGACGTACATGTACTTATAAGCCAGAAGGACGTGTATCAAAATAACAGAGTTATCTCTGGTTGTTACCCCCAACCCTTTTTTACCTAAAATTTAATTCTTATTCAATGCTTCCTTCAGTGGTTAAACACAACTTTAGTGCTTTTATTTTCATCTTTGTATTTTTGTATTCTCTACAATACAAAAGGAGAAAAAGAAATCTCGAAGGAAACAACAAAAAAACTAACCTGAAGAAGCCAAAAGCACACAAGAAATATATACATGAAAATGAGTTAAGAACATTATATATAAAGCAAAATATAGATCAGTTCAGGCCAGTGACTCATGCCTGTTATCATAGCACTTTGGGAGGCTGATGCGGGCAGATCACTTGAGGTCAGGAGTTTGAGACCAGCCTGGCCAACATGGTGAAACCCCATCTCTACCAAAAATACAAAAATTAGCCAAGTGTGATGTCACACCTCTGTAATCCCAGCTACTCAGAAGGCTTAGGCAGGAGAATTGTTTGAACCCAGGTAGGTGGTGGAGGTTGCAGTGAGCCAAGTGTGCACCACTGCACTCCAGCCTGGGCAACAACAGAGCCAGACTCTGACTCAAAAAAATAAATATAAATGTAAATAAAAATAGAAAATAATGAGAACAAGAGAACAGTTGGATTTCTGAATCCGTCCAATTATTTTATTTCTGATTCCCTTCCCTGCCCCATATACACACAATTGTTTGACCAAAAAATATTAACAGAGGAAAATGTATAATACATGTAATGCAACGCTGTTTGCCTGAGAAAAAGTTTTAAAATTCATATTGAGTTATTACAACCATAAAAAATAATTGCAAGTGTATTAATTACAAAGACAGTGAATCCACTCCAAGTGGAATCCAAGAGGAATAAAATATTCCTCTATTGATTCAATCTTTTTGGGGGAAACAAGTTTAATTTTCCACCATTCATTTTAGGTATGATAGTATTTAAGGGTTACTTTTAGCAAAATGTATAGAGCAAAATGCTTTGTATTTTTAAATAGTCCAAATTAATGATAAACATCACTGGATAAAGCTGCTGCTTCTCTAATAGAACCCCTCCCCACATGGGATTAAAGACAGGCCTTCTAAGAACTGTCCGTGTGTTCACTGGGGTACTGTTAGGAATCATGCCCCACCTCGTGTCATTCTTTAGTGTGGGCCCTAGGCAGTGCAGTCTAGAATGAATTTTAAGTTGGCTATGAAACTAAGAAAGAGTTTATTTAAATAACTGCCCATTTTCTTGATCCCAAGGAGGGCAATCATTTTATATTCAGGGATGATTCTGCTTTCCTAGATGAGCACACTGAAGAAGAAACCATGAGTTTCCTCAGGCATGTCTGGACCAAACTGTGAGCTTTGGTTGACCTCTGGTTGGCCGTGCCATTGAGGCGAATGTGTCCTCTGTACTGCTGGGGAGTGGGCTGAGCAGTTCTCTTTCTCTCACAGTGCTCCTTGTAGCCAACATTGCATGTTTAACGAAACGAGTGGGTCCAGGCTCCAAGATGCCCTAGGTGATCTGGGATCAGTGAATGTTGTCTAAATGTCAGCGTTAAACCATGATGTTGACCTAACACCATTCTAGTACGGCCAACGATGCCAGCCATTTCATTCACAGAATGAAGTAGAAAGTCCAGAATTTCTGAAAGTTGGGGTGGGGTGCGTGTGTGCACGTGCACACGTGTGTGTCTGTGTAGGCAACAAAGAACCAGTGATTAAATTTTTAAAAGTAATTTATGCAAATTATTTCACTCTGTTCTGTCAACCCATAAAGCCAATTCCTTATGAAAGGTTTATTGGTAGATCCCTCTCCTGACTTCAGTTATTTTTACCTAAAATTTGATGATTTTTGAATAATCCATTCACTTATTAAATAAACCTTTGGCAGTCACATACTCTAGAGTTCTGGCCGATTTTTAAACTTTTTAATGTATAACAGTCCAGAAATACCTTGGTGAGAAATAAGTTGATGGGTAGTTTATTCAAAGGCCATTATCTTACTGTTTCCACAATGGATAATAGACGAACATATGTTGTTAAAGCAATGTGTGTTAGTTTGCTAGTACCACCATAATAAAATGCCGCAGCCTGGGTAGATCAAATAACGGAAATTTATTTTCCCCCAGCTCTGGAAGCTAGAAGTCCAAGATCAAGGTGTAGGCAGGTTTGGTGTCTTCTGAGGCCTCTCTCCCTGCTTTGCAGGCGACCACTTTCTCACTGCCTCTTCACTTAGCCTTTCCTCTGTGTGAGCACATGCCTGATGCCTCTTCCTCTTTGTATGAGGACACCAGTCAGCGTGGATTAACATCTCACCCAATGGCCTCATTTTAGCCTAATCACCTCTTTAAAGACCCTACTTCCAAATACGGTTGCCTTCTGAGGTCCTGGGGGTTAGGAATTCAGCATATCAGTTTGCAGGGGACATAGTTCAGACCATAACACTGTGTGTGAAAACAAGAGCTTTTTCTATCCCTTGGGTTTTCTTTGTGCCTATAGGATTTAATACAACAGGTAGAGATTTTAGAAAGTCTAGCTTTTCTCTCTATGATGAAAGTTACTTAAACACTGAAATTATTCTTAAAAAGAAATTAATTCTGAAAAGTGTGTCTTCTTAAAATTTCATTGCCTGGATTGGGGTTGGGTGGGAGGACAAGGCCCAGCAAGCAGGTAGACATGTGATCCAACACTGCGGAGAGCCCAACTAAGCTGGGGAGCCAGACACGAGCACAGGGGATTCTGATGCAGGAGATGACTGACCACACTGGGGAAACTGCTGCTGAGTCCTTTCCCTTCTTCTTGGGCCTCTCCTGCCCCTGAGTCAGCTGCATTTTCTGCCATGCGGCCATCTCCAAGGGAAGTACCAAATGCTGGGAGGCCCCATCATCAGTTGGCCTTATTCCCAACCAGGCAGATCCACCCACAGCCGCTGAGCAAAGCCACGGCCCCTCAGACCAGACTCCAGGTCCATCCCTCCTCTGCCAGTCACTCAGCAGCTTGCACCAGCAGGACCCATCCTCACCCTCCAGAAGGACAGATCTAAGCTCTGTCCACCGACGGCTTTGCTCTCTCAAGCCATGCTGAAAGCCTTGTATACACCACTTCATTTAATCTTCCCGGCAACTCCCCATTTAACAGACAGAAGAAACAGATTCCCATCTGAATCGGCCAGTTGGCAGAGCAAGGATACAGAACCAAATTTGCCTGACCAAGGTCTCATGTTCTCCCCTTTTCATTCTATAAACCAAACTGGTAAAGCCAACAGGACTCCTTTTTTTGTTTTTTTTTAAAATTAAATTAAATTTATTTTTAGACATAAAGGGCTTGCTTTGTAGCCCAAGCTGGTCTTAAACTCCTGGGCTCAAGCAGTCTTCCCACCTTGACCTCCCAAAGGGCTGGGATTACAGGCGTGAGCCACCAATCCAGCCCTAAAGGGTCCCTTTTGTATCTGTATTTAAATGCATAAAATAAAATTGAATTACAAAGGAAACTATTAAAATATGTACTTCTTTATTAATGGCTTAAACAACAAGATCTAGCAACAGATCTAAATGTTGCCAGAATGTTCAAAATTGTTGATGTGTAGTTGTAATATAATGTGAAAATGTCATGTGAAAACTTGGTGAAAGAATATCAGATATTGTAGTTTGTGGCCTACATTCATAAAAAAAGGAAATGCTACATTTCAGTTAGTGCTTAGTAGAAATAATATGTATTTTTTTTTATCCACATTCATGAATCCTTGAATTCTGTCCACAGACTCTGGGTGTGAGGAAGCAGCAGGGATGCCTGGTCTGTTAGGGTCCGTGCTTTGGCCTTCAGTAAGATTTGGTTCTGGCTCTGATGCGGGCTGCTACGTCCATGGGAGGAGGGAAGCCCTTCTCTCCCATGGCCTGGGAGCTCTACTTCTCTGGGGAAGTTGGGGGCTGCCAGGAAAGTAAGTCTCAGTATGTAACACCAGCAAGCCCCTCTGAAGTAGGGCTGATCTTTTGCCCAGGTCTCATGGTGCACTGGGGTGATGCCGGGAGCCCTTCCAGTGGCAAGCACTCGGCTTGTTTGTGCGATACATAGTTCTCACTGCACACATATTTAGTAAGAACCCGACTTCGTGCCAGGTGTTGGCAAGACCCGGTGGAGTCCATAGGCTAGTAGAAAGACAGCTAAGAATCGGGCCAGGCATGGCTGGTGGACCCACTGTGGGGGCACACGAGCTTGGTCTTCTTTGATCCAGGGGCTGAGTGAGGTGGCAAGACTGGAGTCTGGGGTTTCTCACATACTTCCCTTGAGGCCCCAGGCTGGAGAAGTGCAGACCATGCCCAGCAGCTGTTCAGCTATAAAGGAGGAGAAAAGATGAAAGTTACTTAAACACTAAAATTATTCTTAAAAAGAAATTAATTCTGAAAAGTTAATTTTTCAGCCTCCCTCACCTACATAACCATTGAGATTAGAAAGGAGCAGTTAATCTGAAGGAAAGTGAGAGATGGGGCCAGGGAAAGCAAGCCGTGCAAACAGAAGTCCACAGAGGACGAGAGGAAAGAGCACTTAGTTCTGTACCAGTCTCGGAAAAGTGAGAGCCCTCACCCACAGACCCTCTCTCCACTGTCTGTCTGAAGTGGCCAGGAGGGAAAAGCTGCACTTCTTTCAATACCCCAGATCCTTTAATAGCATCTTTCTCCTCCCTAAACTTGGTTTTGCCTACGAATTTCTGCAATCTGGCCTTGGCCCTGGCCCCAGCCACGACTGTTGCCGTTTCTCCCACACTAGCCCTCTGGACCCTGAAGTTAGCACAGTCCTCCCTGGAGTTGTCATCCAGAAGTTAATATACAAGTCAGTTAGTGCACAGACAGTACTAAAACAGCAGCAACAGAGAACTGTAAAATAATTAAGGAGGGCTTTCAGGGTGGCAGTCCCTGAAAGGGTTCCCATTCCACAGTCTGGCCCCTAAGCTGTGCAGGACAGAAGTTCAATTTGATCTCAGCTATGAGAGGCAACTCATGACAGCCACAGCCATAAGAGGTTCCTGTTAGTTGATAAGAATATCCACTCCTTCCTAGATATTAGGATCACAGCGTGACAGAAAGTTGGTTGATGAACATGGAGTCAGACAAAATAGAATCTTGAGGGACTTTTCATCCACCAAGCATGTGGATGCAGTGTTCCCAGAGCCCATCTCTTGGGCCCACTGGGCAGACGAGGCCATCCCCCTTCGTTGGTAAACCTTTCCCAGCTCTGATCATACCATTGATTTGGCTCCAGCATCTTTCGCAGTAGTCAAGCCTGAATTCAGTTTCAAATCCCTATCCTTCCTTCCTGGTCCTAGGAGATATCTGACTCCAAGGCCTCTGAATATGCCGCTGGAGATCCCCCTTGATGTAGGACACCCTAACACAGGCACCCAATCCTGCTTACAGAGCCCATTTGGCCCCATGGGTAACCTATTAGTGTCATGCCAGAAAGAGCAATTTAAGAAACATACTTTAAAAGAATCATGGCCTACGACAGTCTCTTACTAAAAAACAGATTCCAGTGTAGGTAGCAGGTAAGCTGTGGCACTAATTCACCTGCCGGAAAGTGCTTATTAGATCATTAAAAGGGCAGTGAGTGAGTGAGGCAGCGTTATCCAGCAGAAGAGCAAGAACCAAAAGGATGAGATTGAATGAATTGCCTCAAGGTGTTTTAGGGAGTGACTTAAGTTCTCTGAGGCTATCAAATGAGCACAGATGGCTTCCAGTGTCTTAGGAGTCAGAGACCACACAAGGAGAGAGCCCTGAATCCAGCTGATTGTCTATGCAGGAGAGCTGCTGTTGCTGCTGGGAAATTTAAACTTTTCATTTTCTAGACAGCCCACTTTGAATTTGGGACTCTTCTCAACTGTCTTAATTCTTGTTTCCTGGTGGCCGTGACAAGTCCAGCAGTGGCTTTTTAGCTTTTCCAGTCCATTTCTGTTGACAGAAAGCAAACCATCCAGCATTATCTCAAGAAAAGTATTTGTTTATATTTAAGTTTTCCACATTGACTTGTAGTGGTTGAACTAAATGAATATTTTAAATTCTAAGAAATTGTTTTCTGCAATTAAGAGACTAGTGGGAGTATAAAAAGGTTTGGCACAGTGGCTCACACGGACAATGTCTCAGGTCTATGGGAAGCTGAGGTGGGAGGATCGCTTGAGGTGAAGAGTTCAGGACTAGCCTGGCCAACATAGCAAGACCCCATCACAACAGAAATAAAAGATAAAGATAAATTAGCCAGGTGTGGTGGCGTATGCCTGCAGTCCTAGCTAAGCTACCCAAGAGGCTGAGGCAGGAGGATTGCTTAGGCCCAGAAATTTGAGGCAACAGTAAGCTATGATTATACCACTGTACTCCACCCTGGGTGACAGAGCAAGACCTCATCTCCAGAAAAAAATTAAAAATTAAAAAAAAAGAAATATAATTCTGCAGCTTAAAATTTGGGACACATGTCCTGTAGAAATAATGTTATTCTAGTGGCCAGTGTCCCAGACTGCCTGCTGGTTTAAGGCTCGAACTCTGCAATAGGGCTTTAGTGCATATGGATCACCCAGGATCTCATTATGGCTGATCGCTAACAGCTTGGGATTGTAGCTCCCAGTGAAAGCGCAGAGAACAAGAGGACGCCACACTTTCAGACGAATTTTCATCACTCACGGACCAGAAGATTCCCAGTGGAGGAGCCCCACAGGTCGCCAGTGCAACTCTTGTGGCCGGCACAGCAGTTTTGTCGGCGCCTTGGCGTGGCAGCTCTTCGTGCAGAGTAAATGGGAGGAGATTCCCGGGCAGAACAGCACCATCAGTCTTAACGCCGCTGTTTTGGCCGGCGCAGTGGGTTGCTCAGATTCCAGCGCTGGGAATCAATAAACTGGACGTCCACTCAGAAACCCAACTAGAAAGGCAGTAATCGTAAAGACAACAGATGGATAAATTTATAACAAAGGGAAGAAACCAGCCTAAAAAGGCTGAGAATACCCAAAATCAGAACCCCTCTCCCTTTGCAGGGGATTACAGTTCCTCATCAGCAACGGAACAAGCCCTGATGGAAAAGGACTGTGTGCCATTAACAGAAGTAGGCTTCAGAAGGTGGATGATAAGAAACTTCTGGGAGTTAAAAGAACTTGTTCTAACCCAATGTAAAGAAACTAAGAACTTTGAAAAAAGGTTTGACGAAATGCTAACAAGAATAGACAATATAGAGAGGAATATAAACGAACTAACGGAGTTTAAAAACACAACACGAAAACTTAGCGAAATATGCACAAGTTTGAATAGCCAAATTGATCAAGCAGAAGAAAGGATATCAGAGGTTGAAGACCTACTTAATGAAATAAAATGAGAAGACAAGAATAGAGAAAAAAGGATAAAAAGGAATGAGCAAAGTCTCCAAGAAATATGGGACTATGTGAAAAGACTTAATTTACGTTTGATAGGTGTACCTGAATATGACAAAGAGAATGAATCCAAGCTGGAAAATACTCTTCAGGATATTTTTCAGGAAAACTTTCCCAATCTAGCAAAACAGGACAATATTCAACCCCTGGTAATACAGAGAACACCACAAAGATATTCCTCAAGAAGAGCAACCCCAAGGCACATAATTGTTAGATTCACCAGGGTTGAAACGAAGGAGAAAATACTAAGGGCAGCCAGAGAGAAAGGTCAGGTTACCCACAAAGGGAAGCCTATCAGACTTACAGCAGATCTCTCAGCAGAAACCCTACAAGCCAGAAGAGAGTGGGGGCCGATATTCAACATCCTTAAAGAACAGAACTTTCAGCCCAGAATTTCATATCCTGCCAAACTAAGCTTCACAATTGAAGGAAAAATAAAATCTTTTATGAACAAGCAAGTACTCAGAGATTTTATTACCACCAGGCCTGCTTTACAAGAGCTTCTGAAAGAAGCATTATACATAGAAAGGAACAACCAGTATTAGCCTTTCTAAAAATATACCAAAAAGTAAAGAGCATCAACATAAAGAAGAATTTACATCAACGAATGGATAAAATAGCCAGTTAACATCAAATGGCAGTAACCCTAAATTTAAGTCGACTAAATCCCCCAATCAAAAGATACCTCCAAAACCTAACAGTATACCGTATCCAGACTCATTTCACATCCAAAGATACACAAAGACTCAAAACAAAGGGATGGAGAAAGATTTACCAACCAAATGGAGAGCAAAAATAAATAAATAAATAAAAAGCAGGAGGTGCAATTCTCGCATCTGATAAAATAGATTTCAAAGCAACAAAGACATAGTGGTAAAAGGATCAATGCAACAATAAGAGCTAACGATCCTAACACCCAGATACATAAGACCCATAAAGAGATTTAGACTCAACGAGACCTAAAATTAATAAGGATATCCAGGACTTGAACTCAGATCCGGAACAAGTAAACTCAATAAATATTTATAGAGCTCTCCATTTTAAATACACAAAATATACATTCTCCACCTTATATACACAAAATATTGATCAGCCATTATTAATACCCATTTTTAGAATAAAGTTACATTCCCATTCTCTCTCCCACTTTTTCTTCCTCTCCTTCACTCCTTTTTTTTTCTTTCTTTCCAAAAAAAAAAAGTGCTGAAACAAATTGGTGATGGTGGGGCAAAAGGGACTGACAGTTGACATTTCTAACAGCTCCTGATGGAGCTGCCCATTGGGGACAGCTTGTGTAGCAAGGATGGGGTGGGAGAAACTGGCATTACTTGGGGATGAGAACAGTGGGTGAGGCATTGGCCTAGACGGGGCAGAGGGAGCAGGGCTTCTAGTGAGGTGAAGGATTGGAGGAAATGGGGAGAGGGCTCCTGGCTGGTGTAACTCCCCAGGCACTTCCTGGCCACTTCCTGGCCATCATCTCTCCTGGCCCTGGTGTTTGCCAGGATGCCCTCTCCACCCTGTCCCCTCACCCACCCAGGGTCCCTAAACTCTCCCACCCAGCCACAGAATCTGGCCTTCCCTTTGTTCTCAGAGCAAGCATGCTCTGCAGAAAGGCTCTTCTTTTTTATTTTATTTATTTATAATTTTTTACCCAAACAGAAGAAACCCTCTTTAAATGAAGTGCATTTTGGTAAACAGCCTGGAGTCCTAGGTCTGACTTCTCCAGCCCCCTCTGTTTTTACTTAGATCCTCTGAGGAACTGCTAAGGATCACAGAGATAGGGATGGCTGGTCTTTGACTACTCCAAGATAAGGCTGACCCACACACGCCCACCACGCCTCACCGGCTGCTCCCCTCTTTCCGCCTTATGTTCTCCATGTCCTCTCCCTGGAGGACTAGGAAGTTTGAGGGCAGGATTAGAAGTAGATTCATCTTCATATTCCTGCGGTGCACACACAGACTTGGGCCAATGTCAGGAAGAGCGGGAGGAGAAAGCCAGAGGGGTGGGAGAGGAAGAAAGGATTGTCATGGAAATGACCGAGGAGGAGAAGCCACTTGAAGTGAATTTGTTTCAGTCATACTTGGCCAGGATACATCCTAGCAGTTGTGTGAGAGCTTCCTGCTTAACTGGGCCCACCTGGGTCGGTCAGGTGTGGTAGGTGGGGAAATGGATTCGCGTAAGGCACTGGATGTGGCCTTCATTCTCTCCAAGCACCTCAGCTCAGAAGCCCCTCTGCTGGGATCCTTCCAGAACAGTAATGTTTTAGCAGTGAGGTAAAGGTAAGCCCATCTCTTTTAAGAGTTAAGTTAGGTGGAGCTGTCACTTTGGTGGGAAAGTGAAGACAGATTAGGACAGCAATACGAAGATCACGTCTAATACATGATCGCATTTTTGTTTTTCCAGATTTATCAGCAAGACTGTTGAACGCATAACTGCCCAAGATGCCCGTCCCTCCCCCTCCAGCACCCCCACCGCCCCCAACATTTGCACTGGTGAGTGTCTCCACCCCAATCACTTTCTATGCATAAAGCAAGCCAGATGAAGCCAAAACCTGGCACACATGTGTTTGTTTTAAATGTGTTTGTATTTTGGCTTACATGTGATACAGCAGGAATGCCTGGCTTACATGTGATACAGCAGGAATGCTTTCCCAGTGCCCAGAGTAAGCCAAACCCTGAGACCCAGCAAATACAAACAACACAAAGGGTTTTGTTTGTTTAAGGTCTCCTGCAATGGATGGTACAAGGGTGGAATGCGGCTGATGAGGTGTTTTCTGCCACATCCACGCAGGGAAATGTGCTGACCCAAGACAGGGTTTGCAGCAGTTCTGAGACCAGTAGGCACTGTTTTCATCCAGAGAAACTGAGTGTCTGGCTTTTAACTTCTGGGCTGGATGATCTAGAAACCCAGGTCTCTGCCAGACATGGTGGTGTGAACCTGTAATCCCAGCTACTTGGGAGGCTGAGGCAAGAGAATAACTGAATCGCTTGAACCTGGGAGGTGGAGCCAAGATCTTGCCATTGTACTCCAGCCTGGTCAATAAGAGTGAAACTCCATCTCAAAAAAAAAAAAAAGAAAAGAAAACAGAAACCCAGGTCTCTGTCTGCAGTGCATTCCATTGAAGTGTCTTCCGGTCTCACTCGTTTCTTTTACTTTGCCTTTTCCCCTCTTCTTCCCAATCTGTTTTTGATTATCTCCCCACCACCACCTCTCCCACATACATTCAAATCCTCCTTTAAATTGATTCTTGCATTTTAATGTTTATTCCCTGAAAAAATGTCTTCACTGAATTCATCCTGGTCTTCTTTCTTTCTTTCTTTTTGTTTTTGACTTACTCTGTCACCCAGGCTGGAGTGTAATGGCACGATCTCTGCTCACCGCAACCTCCACCTCCCATTCAGGGGATTCTCCTGCCACAGCCTCCCAAGTAGCTAGGACTACAGACAGGTACCACCACACCTGGCTAATTTTTGTGTTTTTAGTAGAGATGGGGTTTCACCATGTTGACCAGGCTTACCTTGAACTCCTGACCTCAGTTGATCCACCCACTTCAGCCTCCCAAAGTGCTGGGATTACAGGCATGAGCCACGGTGCATGGCCCATCCTGCTCCTTTGATAGACTTCTCTGGGGAAGTTAGAGTGCCCTCTTCCAGGAATTTGGCAGCCCTCCACTTGGTCAGATGGAAAGGCCCCAAGACACACACTGTTACAAAGCACTTTCCAGCTTGTGAAACCTTCACTGAGGAGGAGGCTTACACTCTGGTTCCTTCATTTTCACCATTTTCACATGGGGAAACTGAGGCTCAGAGAGGAAGTTTCTTGCCCCAGGTGTTCATGAGACACATTTAAATAACTCATCTGAGGTTGAAATCTAGTGAGAAGAACTGCCCATTAATTAACTTACTGTTACTCAGAGTGTGGTCTTCCAGCTGCTTTTCAGAGTCCCCAAAGTGATGAGGACAGAAATTGAAAGTAAGCATTTAGGAGCATTTCTAGCAATTTGACAGTAGTTTTCTGTCTGTTTCTAAGATTGGATATTATGTTTCTTTAAAAAAAAAAAAGAATTCATTTTTTAAATAATGTATTGCTATTTTACAAAAGTGTCAGTCCCTGATGAAAATGTTTTTCAAAAGACTGGTCCTTGGCCAGGCATGCATTTTGGGAGGATAACTTGAGCCTAGGAGTTTGAGACCAACCTGGACAACATGGTGAGACCCCCATATCTACAAAAAAAAACATTAATTAGCCAGCCAGACACAGGGCTGCATGCTTGTAGTCCCAGCTATTCTAGAGGCAGAGATGGGAGATTATTCAAGCCCGAAAGGTCAAGGCTGCAGTGAGCTGCAATTGTACCACTGCACTCGCGCCTAGGTGACAGAGCAAGACTCTGTCTCAAAAAAAAAAAGACTGGTCCTTCACATGGATAAGTTTGAGAACCTACGATCTGGCTAACATAGTAGGATGCATTTATTCACATTTCCCCAAAAAATGTGGGTTACAGTGAACTGACTTAATAAAAAATATTAAATAAATAACACAGGTGGTATAAGAAGATGACAAAAATCATGAATCTTATACCGGAATGGTTAAGATTTGGGAAATTCTTGTTTATCTTATCAACTCATTTCTATCCGTTATTACCTAATCCAAAGCAAGATCATGGATAAATAAAATACAGAGATGAAAAAAAGGAAAGGTGGGTTGTTGGCCATCATAGAACACTGCCCTGGTGAAACAACGTAATTAAGGACCCTGGGCACGAGAGAAGTTAGCACCCAGGGAGGTCAGGTGGCAAAATAAATTTTGAGACAGAACAGGAGGCTACTGAAGGTTGCTGACCCAAAACTGTTAAGAGAGCCAGTGTGACACATCACTTAACCTCTCTAGGCCTCTGAGATTTTTCATCCTTAACATGAAGACAGCAGGTAATGTTAAGAGCTCTTTTCAGGACGTCCAAAGTATGTTAAGTTGAAAACAAACAATTTTCAGAGCAATAGAGGAAAATCTCATTAGCAAAAGCAAACTGTAGGCAGAGAGCATTTCTGGAAGGACAGCAGAGAAACTTTTAACAGGCTTGCTTCAGGGGTGAGTGGGGCTGATGAGGAAGGGGCATTTTAGAGCCCACATTTACCATCTGTCAGCTGGTAGGGAAAACTCTGGAGTCAGACTTGCCAGGGTTTGAATCCCAGCTCCTCCTCAAATAACTAGGTGACTAGGGTAAATGATTTAAATTCCCTGTACCTCAGTTTCCTTGTCTGTAAAATGGAAATAATAACTCACAGGGTTGATAAGGGCTAAATGAAGTTAAACACATAAAGTGCTGAAAACAGTGCCTGGCACAGAGTAAAAGCCTTATAAATGGTCACTATTAGTATCATAAGCAAGAAATACTTTCTCATTTTGTTATTTCAAGATGCTTCCAATTTTACCATATTTTACAGTCATATTCTGTTTCCACAGTATAATTCCAATTACACAGTAATTCTGGTGAGCCCACTTCAGGGTTTTTCTGAGTTCTTCCTTTGCCTCTAACTCTGCTAATGAAAGGCTAAGTTAGGCCAGGAGCAGTAGCATGCGCCTGTAATCCCAACTACTCAGCAGGCTGAGGCAGCAGTCCGGGCAACATAATGAGACCCTGTCTCTAAAAAAAAATTGTTCTTTAAAGGCTGGGTAAGGTATCGAGCCACACGTTTCCCCAGCTTTTCCTCCTGTGGCCCTAACTGGCAAACCTGAAATCATATCTCCGTCAGCAGGGCTAGGGCCAGCCTAGAAAGGACCTGTGGGTTTTGGGCAGCCAGACTCCCTGGGACAGGTAAGACCTAGCCAGTTTCCAAGTGCGACAGACACATGCACACAGGCAGGTGCCTATGCCCAAGTCCTTTTGGTGGTCTCTTAGTGTCCCCACTCCCTGAAGGAATAAGATCCCAATTTCATAGTAGGGATCTTTCCTAGGAATTCTAGAAATAGTAGAAAATACTCACATACTAAAAGCACCTTTGTCCACTCTGCAATTTTCATGGACTAAGCTTTCATCAGAATTAAATATCAGAAACACCTCATGCCAATAGGACATGAAAGAACTTTTGAGGTAATGAAAATCTTCTATATCTTGATTGTGATGGTGGTTACACAACTGTATGTGTTTGTCAAAACTCATAGAACTAACTAAAAAGGATGATTTCACTATATGTAAATTATGCCTCAATAAATCTGACTTAAAATGAAAAAAAGCATCCTTGGCAATATACACAGAGGGAATTATTTTCTAGAATTTTAGTGGGTTTAAAAAACATACAGCTGACTCTTTTTGCTAGAGACAGTTTTTCCCTTGCACTGGATTAGTTCTAAAAGATGAGAAAAGGACGTTATTTTTCAGGGTACCCTCTGGTGAATGAAGCCTGATAATGTCCTGCAGAATCCTCCCAGACTTAAAATTCTTTTCTCATGTCTAGTCATCTCACCCTAACCTGGCTCTGTTAGTTACAGTCAGACTGTGGTCTGAATTTTCAGAGGCTTTAATCAAGGACTGACTCTTCCTGCCTTAAAAATGAACATAATTTATTGCTACATCTGCTTCCAAATATCTGGGTCTTAAAAAGAATGATAGGGGGTTGAAAACTTGTCTTGAATTTACAACCTATCACCAAGAACCGTAATAACAAGATTCCAGTACCCAGCCTGTCCCAGCCAAGTGTTAATAATACATTATTTTAACCCAAGAGATGACTACTCATTTGTATGATTTCCTTTCAGGCCAATACAGAGAAGCCTACCTTGAATAAGACAGAGCAGGCTGGGAGAAATGCTCTCCTTTCTGATATCAGCAAAGGGAAGAAACTAAAGAAGACAGTCACCAATGACAGAAGTGCACCAATATTGGACAGTAAGTGAAAAAAGCTATTTTCCATGGAGAGAAATGGTTTATGACCTAACAATCAACCCTACCCTTACCCCTCAAAATTTGGGGAGGGGGGTGGTTAACAGCTGCAAAGCTAGCAAAATAAGGGACTGTATCACTCCCTGTAGGCCGCAGCTTTGGCCTGGGTTCCCCTCTAATGCTGCAAGAAGCCAATATAATAATTCTTTGTCCAAGACATACACAGCAGCAATTCTCTGCATTATTCACAACACTTTCTGGATTAACCCATTGCTCCTAGCACCACAGATGAGGAGGCAGCATAAAATATGGAAGGAGCCCTAGCCTTGGAATCAAAAGATGTGGGTTCAAGACCTAGCACGTCCATCCCATACTATCTCCAAGTCTTGTTGTCTTCATTTTAAAGTGAAGATGATAATACATGTTCTATTGACCTCACAAGTTTGTCGTGAGCCTCAAATGAGATAATGCCTGTAAAATGTTTTGTTGTCTGGAGAGTATAATTCAAGTGTAAGATACGATCATTAGGAGCTTAGAGAGAAAGGAAATGAGGTCACAACTTTGCTTATCTACCCACCTAAGTCTGAGGTGCTTTCTGGAGCAAGGCTACTTACTAACATTTACAACAGGACAAAAAATTATCCATCACGAGAATTCTACTGGCAATTAATAAATAGGTCTTAAGTCTGTCTCCTCATATTCCTAGACCCTTCCTTTGCCTGCCAGATGTCCTCAAGATTCATCCTAGAATACAAATCTCATTTGGATGCAACAGGAAATAGACTGACCTTCCAAAATCACCAGATGGAGCTTTGTCAACAAGTGAATAATGAGGCGGAATCTTAGCAAAGTAGAAGATTAGAAGTGCTTCTGGGAACTTTCCAGGAGAAATGCCTAATGAGTAGAGAAGGAAGAAGAAGGATCAGAGTTAGGTGGACTACTGGCTTTGGGAGGAAAAAAGAAAAGCAAAAGACCTAGATAAGGCCTCTGAATGTTGTTCTGTTACCGGGCAAAGTGGTGCAAGTAAGAATGCACCACTTTCAAAAAGGAACTATGACCGGGAGTGGTGGCTCATTCCCGTAATTCCAGCACTTTTAGAGGCTAAGGCGGGTGGATCACTTGAGGCCAGGAGTTCAAGACCAGCCTGGACAACATGGTAAAACCCTGTCTCTACTAAAAATACGAAAATTAGCCAGGTACGGTGGCACATGCCTGTAGTCCCAGCTACTCAGGAGGCTGAAGCACAAGAATCACTTGAACCCGGGAGGTGGAGGTTACAATGAACTGAGATTATGCCACTGCCCTCCAGCCTGGGCAACAGAGCAAGACTCTGTCTCAAAAAAAAAAGAAACTGAGGTATTTAACTCTTAACATAGTCTAACTTGTAAGTCCAAATGTGCACAAAATGAAGGTGGTTATAATATAATCCCTTTAATCTTTCAGCCCTCCAATAGCCATCTAAATCATGGTCCCTGGTATGAGGCTAGAGCTGCTGCTGACCTCTAGGACAGAGGCCTTTGGTCCACTCCACTAAAAGAGGGAGCCTAGGGCTCTGTTGAAGGAGACTGGACAGCCTAGACCCATTTCTGAATCTGCTAGTGGAAACCCATTGTATTCTTCAAGGTCCACTTCTGTCATTTAGTGGAAATAGTGTTAGTCCTTCTCACTTCCATGATGTTTAATAATGTGCTTTCTTTGGTGGAAGGAAGATCCAGTCTAGCACAGGCCCTTGTCCACACACTTAACTGAACACCTATCCTGCTGTCACAAATTCTGTGCAAGCAGCAGTGTTTATCCATGGTTTTGTATCTGTTTGCATGTGAAAATTCCCTGGGCTGTATGTCAAAATGTTGACTATGGTTATGTGTGATAACTCCCAAACTCAGCCCTGTCCTGCAGTTTAATTACTAAAGAAATAGTCAGGAGCCAGTTAACTATCCTCAACTTTAGCTTCTCTTTCTGAAAGACAGACAGATGTTACAGGTTAAGAACACTAATGGATGATGTCTGATCGTGCAAGAGTGCCTCTGAAGTTTCAATACAGTGTAAATGTGTCCTGTGTAAGTGCAGTATTCCAAAATGTGTCATTCATCAATGAATAGTGTTTGAATGACAAGGGCAAGTTAATATTATTAGCAAAATTTAAAAATTTTATATGGTAACAATTTTGCATACACTTCTAGAAATTGTTAATTTTATATGATTTATCCTGCTAGGTAAAGTAATGCTTATCAGTTCTTATCAGATTATTTCTTCCACAGCAGAGCTACCATAAGCATTCCAGAAAGCTCCACACCTGGAAAAGATACAGAGCTAATACAAATTTATGATAAACCTAACCCAGAAAAAAAAGAAATAAAAATGAATAAAAGTAGAACTCAGAAAGCAGATAAAATAAGAGATTCAAAGCAGATTTTCCAAAATTAAAGTAGTGTAATAAAAATATGTGCTAAAATGTTTTAAGATCTTAAAGTATTTATTAAAATTTATCCAGGAAGCCTCAATGAGCAAGGGAAAAAATGAAGACTTTATTAAATTACTTTCTCTCCAAAAAGCTTTGGAGCCAGATGGTTTTATTAGCAAATTCTTAAAATTTTAAGAAACAGCTAATTCAAATGCTATATAAGTCATTCCCCAACATATTAAGAGATGGAAAGCTATTCAATAATGATAAGGAAATTGGCATTATCCTAATGTCAAAACTTGACAAAGGCAGCACATACAAAAAAAGAAAGCTGTCCATTAGTGGTTTTCAACTGGGGTGATTTTGGCATCCCAGGGGATATGTGGCAATGTCTGAAGACATTTTTAGTCACTACTTTGGGGGCACAGGGAGGGCTGCTACTGACATCTAGTGGGTAGAGGCCAGGGCTGCTGTAAACATGCTGTAAAGAACTGGACGGCCACCCACAACAAAGAATTATCTGACCCAAAATGTTAGTAATTAAGAAATCCTACCATGGACCACTCATCATAGATAAGAGAAAACTAAAATACAAAAAAACAAATCTAAACCAATTGAATGTTACCGGAATAATTCACCAACACCAGGGTTTATCTGTTTTTTTGTTTCTTTTTTCTTTCTTTCTTTTTTTTTTTTTTTTTGAGAAAAGATCTTGTCTTGTCACCCAGGCTGGAGTACTGTGGTATGAACACAGCTCACTGCATCCTTGACCTCCCAAGCTCAAGGGATTCTCCCACCTCAGCCTCCCAACTAGCTGGGACTACAGGTGCACCACCACATCTGGCTCATTTTTTGGATTTTTTGTAGAGATGGGAGTCTTACCATATTGCTCATGCTGGTCCTGAACTTCTGAGCTCAAGCCATCCACCCGCTGTGGCCTCCCAAAGTGCTGTGATTACAGGCATGAGCCATTGCACCCAGCCTATCCCATTTTTAACATTAGAAAGTCTATCCATCATATCAAATAAAAAAGACCATATATTGTCTCAGTAGATCTCAAATAGGCATTTCATAAAATTCCATGCTATAAGAAATTCTTGTAAACCTAAAATAGAAGGATTGATCAACTGAATATTTAGAAAGGGAAAAAACCTATTTCAAACCAATAATTCATATTAACTTTGAAAACATCAGAGGCATTCTCATTAAAATCAGAGCATGATTGCCTTTAGCAACGTTAATAATTTACATTGTTATGGAAATTCACCCATCAAAGAAATTATATAAAACAAATAAGACATGCAACTCTTAGAGGAGGCAAAATCTTTATTATTTGAAGACCACATGCTTGCTAGAAAATGCAAGATAATAAATTTTTAGTAAATTTCAATTTAGAAAATATAGCAAAGTGGCTTATTAGGTATTAAATACAATTTCCTGGCACCAAAAATAACCAATTACAAAATATAATGGAAAAAACATCCCTTTCACAGTTTCAGCAAACAAAAATACATTTGAAGTAACCCTAACAAAAAGCATGTGTAATGTAGATCATGAAAACTAAAAAACTTTGCCAAAAAATTTAGAAGACATGAATAAATGGGAAAATATACCACATCTCCAAATGTAAAGTCTGAGTATCATAAAAGTATCAGTTCTCCCAAATTAATTTGTAGATTTCATATACTGTTTATCAAAGACTCAACATAGTTTTTTGGGAAGAGGACTTTAAATAATGTTTAAGCTCTTGAATACAAACATGCATACATACATAAATTGTTAAGAGATAATTTTTTTAAAGATGGTATAAGCATTTCTTGAACACAACTAATTTGCACTTGGACAAATACCATTGCATTAATATCAATTTTCTATACCTTTCAGACTGACAATACTGTAGTTCAAAGGCAATGGAAAGTAACCCAGAAGACTAGACAGAATGCTCAGTAATCTTTTTGTTTGTTTGCCTGTTTATTTGCTTCCCATCAAAATCTTTCACAATTTTTTGCAGATAAATTCAAAATAAAACAAAATCTTCATACCCTCTCAAATAGCAAAGAATGTTTAAATTACCTCAGGCCTACCATTGGGCTTCATGATGTTAAAAGATTAATAGCAATCTAAAGGGCCATCAAATGAGTAAACAGATTTTAATGGAATACATTCATGTTCTACAATACAATACAATCCTGTAAACTCATGTTTTCAAAGAGTATTTATGACACAGGAAGTGCTAACAAAGTGTTAAATGAAAAAAGCAGGCTTAAAACTGCGTAGTGAATTTGTTCTTAATTTCAGGAAAAAACACAATGAAAAATACTGTCGGGAAAAAGTATAACTCAATAGTGGATATTTGCTTGGTTTTTTGCTTGTTTTGTTGCTGAAGTGCAGTGGTGCAAGCATAGCTCACTGCAGCCTCAGTGGGTTCAAGTGATCCTCTCACCTCGGCCTCCTAAGTAGCTGGGACTACAGTGTGCACCACCATGCCTGGCTAAATGTTTTATTTTTGTGGAGACAAGGTCTCACTTTGTTGCCCAGGCTGATCTCGAACTCCTGGGGCCCAAGCTGTCCTCCAGTCAGCCTCCCAAAGTGCTGGGATTATAGGTGTGAGCGACCATGCCCAGCCTAGATATTTGCTTATTTATAAAATTATGGGATATTTTATTTTCTTCTCTTTTTAACTCTTTCCTTTCTTCTCACATTTTATGGCATCTCCTTCTCCCTCGGGACCTTCTTTCTTTGAAGATCCTTTTTTTTTGAGACAGGGTCTTACTCTGTTGCCCAGGTTGGAGTGCAGTGGTGCAATCTTGGCTCCCTGCAGCCTTGACCTCCCCAGCACAAGTGATCCTCCCACCTCAGCTTCCAAAGTGCTGAGAGTACAGGTGTGAGCCACTGTGCCTGGCCTGAAGATCCTTCTATTTTCCAAATCTTAGGATACAGAACAAATAGATATTGACCCATGTGGCAACCAGTCAAGTGGGGAGTTTGGGGACAAATCATCCTTTATTTTCATTTCTTCCACCACTGGGCCTGGGACTGCCTGGAGCAGACAGTTCTGACTGCGCTGAGGAAACTCTTAAAATCCTGCATTGTAATGAAGAAATCCCAGTTGTCCACTGGAGGCCCAGAGCCGGCCAGCTCCCTGTTGTCCTGTTGCTTTATGGTTTACTTGGGCCAGACCGGGAAGCGTACTGTGACGGGTGTTTCTTCTGCAGAACCTAAAGGAGCTGGAGCTGGAGGTGGTGGTGGCGGTAGCGGCTTTGGTGGAGGCGGCGGATTTGGCGGCGGAGGTGGTGGTGGAGGCAGTGGAAGTTTTGGAGGGGGTGGACCTCCAGGTCTGGGAGGACTGTTCCAGGCTGGAATGCCGAAGCTGAGATCCACGGCCAACAGGGATAATGGTAAGGAGAGTTTTCCTCTCTCTGAGTAACTGAAGATGAGGCAGTTTGGCAGTTTAGAGGCTGGTCATAGCCTCTAAGCCTCTTTGCCCTTATTAAAATATTGTACATTGTTTGAAATATTACCGCTGTTTCATAAGAGACTCAATTTAGGCTTTATTATTATTATTAACCAGGATCAGACAGCTCCATAGAACTATGAAATTTTCACCCAGTGTCTTTGGGGGTAATCTGTACTTTTTTTTACTTTCCTAAAGGGTTAGCTGGAATGGGAAGAAAAGGGAGAAGCAAACAGAACTTGCTGGGCCTGGCAATCAGCCTGGTGACCTGGCAGATTCAGCTTTCATTGTGAGGTAGTCCAGCTGTCTAGTAGAGTAAATACTTGTCAGCTTCTTTTCAAACAGTATGGACCACATCTTGTGGAATATGATTACAAATCTCACTAAATCTGAAACAGTGTTTAGCAAGACAGACATTTGCTATTTCAGTGCCAGTGGTTCTCAGGAGTCTCTGCAGGGAGCCATGGACATGAGTCCTTCAGGAGTGTCTATGAACGTGATGGTAGAGAAATGCTGAACTTGCTCATGAATGCCTAATAAAAAACTGCAGAGAACATGAGGCTCTCTCCTGACTACTACAGAAACTCAAGAAATTTTACCTTAAAACTGTTTCTGTAATGTTGATCATGTTAGAAGAATTTTCTTTCTAAGACCTTTAAGATGTCCTCTGGGAACGTATGAAATCCTCACATTTACATGAACATAGAGTCACTGAACCCTCAGGGTTAGCCTATTACTTTGTCACTGAAGGGTCCAAATCTAGAGAGAAACTCAATCACATGAGAGGTTCTGTCTTGCTGGACCACCATTTAAATTTAAATTTATTTATTTAAAAATCACCAAAAGGATTTAAATCCTTAAGGCAGCTGATAAATGTATACATTCAGTACTTTAACAGCAGGTGAAGAAATTAAGGCAAAAGACAAAGAAAAATAAAATAATAAACTGGGCCTGTTATGGTGGCACACACCTATAATCCCAGCACTTTGGGAGGTCAAGGCAGGCAGGTTGTTGAAGCCCAAAAGTTCTAGACTAGCCCGAGCAACATGGAAAAATCCCGTCTCTACTGAAAAACACAAAAAATTAGTAGGCACAGTTGCTGTTGCCTATAGCCCCAGCTACTCAGGAGGCTGAGGTGGGAGGATCACCTGAGCCTAGGAAGTTGAAGCTGCAGTGAGTCGTGACGGCGCCACTGCACTCGAGCCTGGGCGACAGAGGAGAGCCTGTCTCAAAACAAAAACAAACAGAAAAAAAGTTTTTTCTTCAGTTCATGACATCCCATTGTATAAATCTGTCCAAATGCTTCTTCCTGTGCCTTAGATAAAATCGGAACCCCTTCTGTCACTCACCCCTGCTAACCGCTCAGGCTCCACTTCCCATGGATCTCTCCCATTCTCACTGTGCCCCTGCCATATGGGCTTCTGTTTTTTAATTTGAAGCTCTTTCCCACCTCAGGGCCTTTGCACCTGCTGGCCGCCAGGCCTGAAGTGTGCTGGTCTTCCTCATCTTTCCATGACCAACTCCTTGTCAAGCCTCAGCTCACATGTCACATTCTCAGAAGAGCTGTCCCCAGCCACTCCATGTACCCTGCCCTCTCCAAGCACTCTTGATTTCATTGGCCTATTTTAGTGTCTTTTTAGTACATATAATTATCTGAAAGTATTTCCTGGTTTACTGTTTGTCTCCCCCACAAGAATGTAAACTACAGGAATACAGAACCTTTTCTACTGTGCTTACTCCTCTGTCTCTAGCCTGTAGATTAATGGCAGGCGCAAGTGCTCAGAATTATTTGGTACATTTATTAACTCTAACTGAAGGGTAGATTTTTTTTTTTCAGAATTACCTTGAGTTCCAAGAGATTCTGGGATGGTGGTTTGAAATTCTCCATCTCTTCGGTTCCCTCTTTAGTTTCTCCCTTGTTGAAGCAGAGCAGTTACAGGATTTTTCTGTCCTGCCAGTATTGAAGCAGAGGTTGCCCTGGTGAGAAAAAAGTTGTGTAGTTGCCTACTTCTTTGTAGATGAATTCCATCCACTTCCAATTAAACTTCGTCTGGTGGTTTGTTTTTCTTTTCTTAGTTTTTTTCTTATTGCAGTCATAACTCTTTCCTTATATTTTTCCACCTTTTCTTGGGCCTTTTTCTTCAAAGGGACTAGATAAGCCCTCACATATGGAGATTTTCATTGGGATAATTAATTTTTTCACCTAAGACAGCTGACTTTCAAAACAAGGCTGGGAGACAGAGATGGTGATGGGAAAACATGACAATCATGATTCTACCCATGCCATCTTGTTCTTGTCTTCTTGTAATGAACAGGCACCTCACCAGAACCCTCACCCATTTCATCCTGGCTTTTGTCCATACATAATGCTAAGAGATCTTTCCAGAATCCTTTTGAAAGCTGATGGGCTGTAGAACTTGGGACTAGGAGGTAAATAGAGCTGTGGTCTATTTCCTGCTCCCAGGAAGGACCACACAAAACCCATATTATATAAGTAATAGTTTCCTAATTGTATAGCCCCCTGAGGAAGGGACTTCCAGTTGCTGGGAACAGACTCTAGCTTGCTGATTTCTTTAGGGTTCCCGATTTCCTAACTGGACATTTATTTTCCTGTTCTTCAGATTCTGGAGGAAGCCGACCACCAGTTGTGCCACCAGGAGGAAGATCCACATCTGCCAAACCTTTTTCGCCCCCAAGTGGCCCAGGGAGGTTTCCAGTGCCTTCTTCAGGCCACAGAAGTGGTCCGCCAGAGCCTCAGAGGAACCGAATGCCGCCCCCGAGGCCTGACGTGGGCTCAAAACCCGATAGCATTCCCCCTCCAGTACCTAGTACTCCAAGGCCCATTCAGTCAAGTCTGTACAGCCGGGGGTCCCCACTAGTGCCCGGAGGCCCCAGGCAGCCCAGCCCCGGGCCCACTCCTCCTCCTTTCCCTGGAAACCGTGGCGCTGCTTTGGGAGGAGGCTCAATGCGTCAGTCCTCCTCGAGCTCCTCCTCTCCCTTCTCCAACCGGCCTCCCCTGCCGCCTACCCCCAGCAGGGCCTTGGATGACAAACCCCCTCCGCCACCTCCTCCAGTGGGGAACAGGCCCTCCATCCACAGGGAAGCGGTTCCCCCTCCTCCCCCTCAGAACAATAAGCCTCCAGTGCCTTCCACTCCGCGGCCTTCCTCCTCCTCACAGGCCCCACCTCCACCGCCACCTCCCAGCAGGCCTGGGCCTCCTCCCCTGCCTCCAAGTTCCAGCAGCAGTGACGAAATCCCAAGACTCCCACAGCGAAATCTGTCCCTCACTTCATCCACACCCCCCTTACCTTCGCCAGGACGTTCAGGTCCTCTTCCTCCCCCACCCAACGAGAGACCCCCACCTCCAGTGAGGGACCCACCAGGCCGATCAGGTATGACAAGACATGGGGTGAGTTGTTCCCAAAACCCAACCCGTCCAAATGTTCCAGTAATCCTGTCAGTCAAGATAGTCTAACAAAAGCATGCATAAGTCAACTCTCAGACTGCTTTGTGCTTTTAACGTAGCTTGCGACACATGTGATCATGACCTCATGTAAACCTCTGAGGAAAGTGGGACCAATGTTTCTGTTGGTGTTTCAGAGATGAGGATACTAGCCAATAAAGTTAAATGGTCATGAGCTAGTTAATAATGAAGAGGCACGTTCATCCTCCATCTGGGAAGTCTACTTGCCAGTCTACTACCCTGCCTAGAGAGAATTTCGGCGGGCTTAATTGGGAAAATAAGTTCCCACCTCCTGCAGGAGGGCTCCGTTATTCTGGCAAGAGGGGCAGTTCTTCAAGAGCTAATGAACTTCTCCTGTATTTCTCTCTTCCTGCGTCAGGCTTTGAGGCCATTTCTCTGCTCATTAAAGACAAATGTTAAAAAGTCCATTTCGCTCTTTGTTAACATCTCTGGTACAGAAATCCCTTGGAAAATCAAGATACAGACTTTATCTTCACAAAAATGCTCAGGCCTAAACTCAAAATTTGCATACTATCGCATGGCTTGGAAGGCCTGCTGAAGCCCATCTGAGACCCTTCCAATGCCCCCGTCCACAGTTGAGAAACCTTGATCTCGGAGACAAACTTTCAGAGTATGAGAGGAAATGCGAGGATTGCCTAGAGTTTGACCTCTCTCTCAATTACCATAGGCGTTTTACAGTGGTTTTGGATGAATTCTGTAGAACTATCTCCTTTTAAAATTTAATCTCATCATACAGACCTTATCATGTCTGGAAATGGGGCATTTCTTTCCTTTATGCAGAGATAACAGACCTTTGACACTGTGACCTTAGGAACCTAATAATCACCGTTCTTTTTTTTTCTTTTTTTCTTTTGAAACAGAGTCTTGCTCTGTCATCCAGGCTGGAGTGCAGTGGTGCGATCTCAGCTCACTGCAACCTCTGCCTCCCAGGTTCAAGTGATTCTCCTGCCTCAGCCTGCTGAGTAGCTGGGACTACAGACACATACCACCACACCTGGCTACTTTTTTAAAAATATTTTTAGTAGAGACGGGGTTTCACTGTGTTAGCCAGATGGTCTTGATCTCCTTACCTCATGATCTACCCACCTCGGCCTCCTGAAGTCCTGGAGTTACAGGCATGAGCCACCCTGCCAGGCCCAGAATCACCATTCTTTAAACTTGCTTACATACTGGAATCATGTAGGGAGCTTTAAAACCACGAATGCCTGTGGCCCTTCCCAGAGTCTCTGGTCTAATTGGTCTGGGATGCAGACTGGGAATCAGGATATTTAAAGGCTCCCCAGTGATTATAGTATGCAGCAGAATTTGAGAACCACACCTTAAAACCGTTGTGTATTGGCCCTACCAAATGGATGAGTCAGCAGATTAAATCTTCCCCAAAATATGATAGGCATATAACATTTATTATTTCATTTGATTATGTAAGTCATACTTGTTTATTATAGAAATACTGAAAAATATGAAAATTAAAATTATCTGTAATCCACTACCACCATCCAGAAATAATTACTGATAACATTCTTTTCATGTGCCCTTTCAGTGTTTTTAAAATGCATATGCCCAGCACTTTGGGAGGCCGAGGCGGGTGGATCACAAGGTCAAGAGATGGAGACCATCCTGGTCAACATGGTGAAACCCCGTCTCTACTAAAACAAAAAATTAGCTGGGCATGGTGGTGCGTGCCTGTAATCCCAGCTACTCAGGAGGCTGAGGTAGGAGAATTGCCTGGACCCAGGAGGCGGAGGTTGCAGTGAGCCGAGATTGCGCCATTGCACTCCAGCCTGGGTAACAAGAGCGAAACTCCGTCTCAAAAATAAATAAATAAAATAAAAAATAAATAAAATGCATATAATGTACAGTTTTACAAACTTGGTATCATGCTACATATATTGTTGCTAATTTGCTTTGTATTTAACAGTATCTCATTAATGTTTGCTGATATGATTATTATTCTACAGCCTGACTTTTAACAGCTACCTAATATTAAATCCTACAAATGTACCTTGATTTATTTAACCAGTCCCCTCACTTGGTCATGTGGGCCATCTCTAGATTTTTCCTGTTGCAGATAATGCAGTGATACATTTTTGTAGCAAAATATGTGTACACATCTCTGTGTTTCCTTTGGACTAATTCCTATAAGTGGAATTTTTGGGTCAGTGAGTGTGCATAGTAAACTATGGATTTCATAGGTACTACAAATTGCCTTACAGAAATTTTTTACCAATTTACACTCCCACAAGGAGCATATGAGAGTTCATCAAAGGCCCTCTATTTTGAGTGGTTTGGCTTCATTATTACAGGAGTGGGCCTTGGAATCTGATAGATTTGGAGTCAGATTCTGGCTCCTCCCCTCACTCTCCTGATAAGCTTTTTAAGCTTCCAAAATTTCTGAGGCCTTGTCTTCTGTCGCTGTACCTCCCAGCGTTGTTGTAAGAATTTAATGAGACAAGCATGTATAGTCGTTATCTTATTTCCTGGCGTGTAGTTATATTTAATAAATAATCATTTCTGTTATTCTGCCAGTGGGAAATAGACATCTTTTCTACTGTGCTTGCCAGGATTTGGAGCAGGAAGCCACGGGGTTGGAGAGTTAGGAACATGAACATGACCATTTACTTTAAAAAGAAAAAGAGGCCAGGTGCAGTGGCTCACACTTGTAATCCCAGCACTTTGGGAGGCTGAGGCGGGCAGATCACCTGAGGTCGGGAGTTCGAGACCAGCCTGACCAATATGGAGAAGCCCCATCTCAACTAAAAATAAAAAATTAGCCGGGCATGATGGCGCATGCCTGTAATCCCAGCTACTCAGGAGGCTGAGGCAGGAGAATTGCTTGAACCCGGAAGGCAGAGATTGCAGTGAGCCAAGATCACATCATTGGACTCCAGCCTGGATGACAAGAGCCAAACTCTGTCTCAAAAAAAAAAAAAAAAAAGGAGATGAAGTTGATCAAGTTACATTGTACAGGCCCCATCATATTGGAAGTGGAGTTTGCATGTAGTGACAGTTGTGTGGTGGTATTACCAATGAACTTAAACCCACAGCAAATGAGACACTTTCCTCAATCAACTCTTGCTGCCTGGGACTCCAGCAATGACAAGCAGATAGGGTAATAAATAACCACTACCAGGTGAGTCACTTAAGACTCCTTGAGAGACCAACCAGGGCTAAGCAGTGCCTCCCACCGTCGTAAAATGTTTGAGCCAAGACTTTCTACAGTGGGCAGGTTGTTCAATTTAAGGTTCCTAATTGGATTCTGAATCTGTAGCTAATAAGATATTTATTTATAGCACCATAAGACATTGTATTCACATAAAATTCAGCATCTTACAAGTGGAACACTGCTGAAGATCGTGAATAATAACTAAGGCCATTTTGATTTACATTGGAAAATGCTCAAGTTTTGGGTTTTGTTTTTTTAATTTACTTACTACTCAAATAGCTGCTGCATTTGGAGGACAGGAAAAGCAAAATGGTTTTCTTTTGTATTACCAAAAATAATTTACTTTGAATTTTTCTTTAGGAACTTAAAAAACTTAAGGTTATACCATACTGCTACATTTTAAAAAATGGTTTCAAATACTTCCATAGCATTTTTTATTTGCATTTTCACTGGTTTTTTCTGGCAGCAGTGCTGTAAGACAGGTGACCATCTGGCACTCTTTTATAGCTAGGAAACCAAGTTCCGTAGGGTACCAGCTTGCTCAGGGTCAGAACTCACATTAGCATTTATAGCCATGGATGTTGATTAGCTGTTTGTCACTCCCTGTGTTCATCTGCCTCCCCAAAGAGAAAGAGCAGGAGGAACTCCTGCTCTCAGGATGACTGGCATTTGGTTTCCTGATGCCACTTCTGCCTGGAAACAGCTCGTATGCATCACAAAAACTTGCTTGTGTAATTAACAACAAAACTGCATTTAAAGAACTTCGTTCTTCTGAAGACCTAAAATAATTTCATAACTATTGTATTCTTTTTTAAGAATTATTTCATGTTACAGTGATTAGTTCAATAGCTCTTGAAAGGATTATAAAATTTTTTTTAATTATATGGTTGTCAGTATAAACAGATTTTCACCTGTTTTCAATTTCATTGTGCCATCTCCAATCTCAGTGCAAAGTCAAAGCCAAAACAGCCATTTAGCTATCAGTATGCACTTGTTTTCATATACATGAATACACAGGTGCATTTTTGTGTTTCTGTGTGTTTACTCATTTCCCAGCTAAATCTCCTAGAAAATCTCCACCCTAGTTAAAGGGCATGTGTCCGGCAGGTCCCCGTCAGGCTTACACTGATGATGACCACTATAATGGAATGTGGATGGAAGGTTCTACACTAAGTGTCTTCTTTTGCTCCAGGCCCCCTCCCACCACCTCCTCCAATAAACAGAAACGGCAGCACGTCTCGGGCCCTGCCTGCCACCCCTCAGTTGCCGTCCAGGAGTGGAGTAGATAGTCCCAGAAGTGGACCCAGGCCTCCCCTTCCTCCTGACAGGCCCAGTGCTGGGGTACCTCCCCCACCTCCACCAGCAACATCTATTAGAAATGGCTACCAAGACTCTCCATGTGAAGGTGAGGTGTGGTCCCAGCTCCCTAAACTATAGGACAGCAACTAAATGGTAAATCTGTTTGTATGTGTGGTTTGCTTGTTTGACTTTTTAATTTCTTGTTCCATCATTATCACACTCCATTGCACTGATGCAACTGTCTAACCATTCTAAGGCCCACCATTGATTTCAAATTAAAAATAGTAATCCCCCTTCCCCAGTTCCCAAAATGGCAGATCATTTTTCTCTGATCTGTTCTTTGAGTCTCATTTTAGTTAACTTTACAGAGATTCAAGGATTCAGAAAAGAACCTCTTTATAGCTTGCCTTCTTATTATGTACATTTCTAAACAGTTCACTATAGGTAAGAAGCCCAATGGCTCTTACTGCTATGCTGCCTATCTCTGCCATTGTTATCAGAGTGGTCCCAGTTATTCCTGGGCCTGCTGGTATGGAAAAAGGTGTCCCATACCTTAGCCCCCAGCTCCTAAGAGGGACTGACTGGATCCCAATCACTCTCATTAAAAACCACTTTGCATTGATTTACAGGCCTGAGATTTTTATATATGTATATATCAGTGTACTGATCCATGACCTTTGTAGCACTTCCAGCTTTTCTGTAAACTTCTAGGCATAAAAACTAGCACTGATGTCTGTGGTTCTCTCTGGTTCATCCTGTGCCTTTCGTTATGTAAATCTTCATAGCAGATTGTCACTGAAGATACTGCTTGTTTCTCCCCCCAGATGAGTGGGAAAGCAGATTCTACTTCCATCCAATTTCCGATTTGCCACCTCCAGAGCCATATGTACCAATGACCAAAAGTTATCCCAGTAAATTGGCAAGAAATGAAAGCCGGAGTGAGTATCTCTGCCAAGGTTTTTGAAGATTCATGCTTGAATAGCCTGAGTGACTCCTGGGCTGTATAGAAAATCCAGGCTCTTGCCTGGAGTCGGGTAGAGAACCCTCTGGAACCATCTACATTCTAGTAAATTCCCCTTCCACAGGCAGTGAAGAAATTACAGATGCCCAGAATGCATATGAGAAACAGTTATTTTAGTGTGTCATTACAAGCTGAAAATACTGTGGTTTGCTAGTATTAAATTTTATTATTTTGCTTCTTTGGACAATCTTCCTCCATTTTCATCTTCCTGAGACAGCACAAGTAGAGCCATCTCCTGTTCCTTCTAGTTTTGAAATTGGCATGTGTCTGATTAATTATAACAAAAATTTCCTGTAACTGCCTTGATCTTTCAAATGTAGTACAATCATAGCTTTACCGAGCATTACATGAAAATTTAAATATATCTATAATTTCTCCACATAATAGATATTTTCATTTTATCAGATTCTTGTCCAATTTTTTATCCATATAATTCTGATTTTTTATGTAGTTACAATGACAGAGTACAATTTTTTGGTGGCGGGGTTTACATAACATTGCTTAGTAAACTGTCCATGTTATCACATGGTTTTTATTTCTGCATATAGTAACTTACCATTCCCATGGACATTTAAATTATTTCTGTTGTTCTGCTAATGTAGGTAATGCTACCATAAAGAAGTAAATTGCTTTTCCTCCACTGAAGAAGAAATGTGAACAAGAAGGGAAGATAGACAGACTGGAATTTCATAACAGTAAATGTATAGGAAGTGTTACAGCTCTTTTAGAATTTGTCTAGCAGGCTTTCCAGGGTTTTGCTGGAAAGCCTCTTAAATTTACTTTAAAAAATACAATAAATATATACAACTAAGAAAGAAATAGCATGAAATATGCATATGTCACCGATGAGGCTTAGGTTCGTGGCAGCCTTAGCCTCAGAGCCAAATTCCCAAACCAGAAATAGAGAAAACATAAGCAAGCAAGTCAAAGACCTGTCACAACACCCCTTGCCATGGCCTCACTCCCTAGCAGAGTGTCTTTCACGCACTCAGAGCTTACTGATTCTTTCCTAACACAGCTTAAAGGAATTTTTGGTTGGTTGGTTCCCAACCTTATAGGAGATTAATAACAGCTAAAGTTAAGACTGGTGAGAAGCAAAATCACTACTGTGAGAGAGAAGTGACAGATGGCAGTCCCAGGTCAGAGGAGGAGATAGGAACAAGGCTGCACTGTGTGTCGCAGCACAGGACAACACCACATGTTTCTGTTGGGTTAAATGGGATTAAATTAATTGAGTCAAACTGTGCTTTGTGCCTCTGTAGAAAAATTTAAAGAGTTAAAAAATCTGTTTATGTGGAAGACTGCATTCATAGACAATACCTAATACAGAGGTATAGCTGTAATAAAATTATTATATAAGAGGTGATGATTGGAATTTTTAGGGAAAAGTATGTTTTCACGTGAGACAAATATCTTTGCTGTGTGTGTGTGTGTGTGTGTGTGTGTGTGTGTGCATGTGCGTGTGTATGTGTGTATTCACCAGAAGAAGGGCTTCTGCTTTGATAAGCGTACAGCCCTTCTTCCTTCTTGGGTACCAATAAATGAATTTACTTTAAGGAGTTGTTCTTATAGACTCTAAATATTTTTCCTGACTTCTTTTTTTTTTTTTTTTTTTTTTGAGGCGGAGTTTCGCTTTTGTTACCCAGGCTGGAGTGCAATGGAGCGATCTCAGCTCACCACAACCTCCACCTCCTGGGTTCAGGCAATTCTCCTGCCTCAGCCTCCTGAGTAGCTGGGATTACAGACACACGCCACCACGCCCAGCTAATTTTTTGTATTTTTAGTAGAGACGGGGTTTCACCATGTTGACCAGGATGATCTCTATCTCTTGACCTTGTGATCCACCCGCCTCAGCCTTTCAAAATGCTGGGATTACAGGCGTGAGCCACCGCACCCGGCCCTGATTTCTTATAAGCTTCTTATTCTAAATATTATTTGTATTTTTAAATCAGTAGCAGACCATCTTCCCTGTACTCTCTAGATTTGGAAGGTAATACTAGGCATATGTTTCCCCATCCTCCTTTAACACTCAAGTAGGCAACATAGGACTAGAACTGTGTCCTGCTCATTATTGCATCTTCCTTGAGAGGCACAGAGCCTGAAACATAAAGGGCATTTTCAAGTATTTCTCTCTAAAAATTTTCTTGGCCAGGTACGGTGGCTCACACCTGTAATCCCAGCATTTTGGGAGGCCAAGGCAAGTGGATCACGAGGTCAGGAGTTTGAGACCAGCGTGACCAACATGGTGAAATTCTGTCTCCACTAAAAAAGTACAAAAATTAGTGGGACGTGGTGGTACATGCCTGTAATCCCAGCTACTCCGGAGGCTAAAGCAGAAGAATTGCTTGAACCTGGGAGGCAGAGGTTGTGGTGAGCCGAGATTGCACCACTGCACTCCAGCCTGAGCAACAGAGCGAGACTCTGTCTCAAAAAAATAAAATTAAATTAAAATTAAAATTTTCTTGTAGAGACAAGATGACTCTTTATCACCGAGGCTGGTCTTGAGCTCCTGGTCTCAAGTAGTTCGCCCTCCCTTAGCTTCCCAAAGCACTGGGATTACAGCCATGAGCCACCACGCCTAGCCTAAAAGTAGTTTTTAAATTGGTGAATTAATGTCCACTATCTACTAAAATTTTCTCTAGATTTGCCTTAAATATTTCCAGCATTAGGCATGTTTAATATTTTATAATGATAATAGATCATCCAACAAAAATAAGGCACTGTCAAGTACCAAGTTTTCTTCTGCTCCTGCAGCTGCCTCAGCCTCCCAGCGCACAGCCTGAGATCACACCCAGACAGCCCTGAGCTGTACCGAGCGCACTCGGAGTACACTCTAATTACAGCTTTGGACAAGGCCAGCCCTCATTCTTCTAACCACTTGTGGCGGGTCAGTTGATAGCCAAGGCTCCATGATAGCTGTCTGGTTTACATCCAGATGAGTCTTTTCTCGGATGCTTGCCCAAGAAAATATTTGGTTGGGATGGTGAGAGGAAGAGGCACCTCTCTCAGTGTTCCTTTCCTTGCTCAGAAATTTGATTCTTTCTCAGAAATCCCTGAGTGGACTATTAGGGTCACTGTCAAGATGCCTACTGAGGAATCTGCCAGTGCCAGCCCGCTGAGTCTCAGAGCAGTGGTTAAAGTGCCTACCTTATTGACATGTGCCCCAGGCAGACCTGCTCACAGCATCTGAGCACCTGACCTCATGCCAGACACCTCTTAAAACCTCAACAAATGTTTGTGTAGTAAATGAATTTTTTTTATATGAATGGGTTTTAAGCCTAGTACAGTGGTGTGATGGCCCATGAATAGCTTGGTTTTTTGTTTTGTTTTGTTTTTGAGACAGGGTCTCACTTTGTCTCCCAGGCTGGAATGCAGTGGTGAAATCTTGGCTCATTACAGCCTTGACCTCCGAGGTCCAGGTGATCCTCCCAGCACAGCCTCCTAGGTATCTGGGACTATGGGACAGGTGTGCACCAACATGCCCGGCTAATTTTTGTAGAGATGGGGTTTTGCCATGTTCTACAGGCTGGTCTCTAACTCCTGAACTCAAGCCATCCTCCCTCTTCAGCCTCCCAAAGTGCTGGGATTACAGGTGTGAGCCACCAGACCTAGCCATGAATAACTTCTAAAAGAACACATTGACAGAGTACTTGAAAAGATGCTCAACATCACCAATCTTTAGAGAACTGCAAATAAAACTACAGTGATATACAACTTTACACCCATTAGGATGGCTACTGTCAGAAAAGCTTTGTTTAAAAAGTAAAAGGTACCTAAATGCCCAATGAAAGGGAATTGACTAGATAGACTGTAGTATACTCATATTTTGGAATGCAGTCTGTCATTAATAATCTTTGCAAAGAGTAATGCCCTTGAAAATATTCAAAGTGACCATATGATCTTATTTCTGGAAGAAAAAGGGAAACTGTTTCTAAGTTAAAAATAGACACATAATTGGTTATCTCTGGGTGGTGGAGGAATGGACGAGTTCTTTGTTTTGTTTTTACTCATCCATATTTTCTGAACCCGTAATAAATACACAATATATGATAAGAAGAAAATGATCTTTAACTTTGTGCAAGTACTTGGGAGCCAGTGATGGATCATCCACCCTAATGTTTATTCAGAACACTACTTGCTTATTTTCACCTCTCACTTCTCATCCACAACGTATGCCAGTTAACTGACGGCCCTGGTCGTAGGAATGAGGTAGTGAATACCTGTGCCACCATGCCCAAGTTTCCACGGTGATAACATCAGCTTTCTAACCAAAATTATATTTTGTCTCTTTTCACCAAGGTGGATCCAACCGAAGAGAAAGGGGTGCTCCACCACTCCCTCCCACCCCGAGGTGATCTTTGCCTGCTCTTCTCCACCCGAGCTCAAGAGCTGCTTCTCTTGCTATCGAAGAACTGCACACCCTCCTCCACGCTTCTTTCCTTGTGTCCCTCGTATGGGCAGGAAGAAAGGTGGGAGGGTGGTGGGAATATGCGTGTGTGGGGTGGGAATCGGTAAGAAATGCACCTAGCTTTTCATATTGTGTTTATTCTCCAGGCTATTGCTTGCTTCAGCTGCACCCAGCCTGTGCTGGTTGCCTGGGTCGATTGGCTTTTGTGGAAATAGGCAGAGATGAATTGCATCTCTGCTTTCGACCAACCAAATTCAGACATTCACTGCTTATTTGCTACAGACTGTAATTATTAAAGTCCCTGAGAGCTGTTTTCTCCTTTCCTTTTTCACATGCTTGGCCTCCTATGTCCATGAACCACAAACCACCTAAGCAAGTTGCTGAGTAAGAGCTCACAGGAAACTTTTGCAGTCACAGGATGTCCAAGCTTTGGTAGTCTGAGCTCGGCTCTAGGACAGAGCTATCCAATAGAAATATAATGTGAGCCCCATATGCAATTTTTATATTTCTAGTATATTTTAAACAAGTGAAGTTAATATTTTATTTAACCCTAGACATCCAAAATATTTCAACCTGTAATCAACATAAAAATTTTAATGAGATATTTTATATTCTTTTTTGGTACTAAATCTTCAAAATCCAGAGTATATTTTACACTTACAGCCCATCTCCATTCGGACTAGTCACGTTTTTAAGTGCTCAGTAGCCGCATGTGGCTGGTGGCTACTGTATTAGACAGCATGAGTCTGGAAGATGGAAGCTAGTGCAGAAACCTCTTGTTTCAAAAGCAAAAAAAGGCAAGATGGACTTGAGTGATTCAAGAGGCAACTAAAAATAAAATTAGGACCCAGCACCTTGTTTGACACACAGTTCAACCTTAGATTTTGCTCCTTTATTTTCTCTCTTCCCTTAATATGTGTATACAAGTGTTGCTTCACGGTACCAAGGTCAAAACTGATGGAGTACAGTTTACTAAGGTCATGTGGAATAAAGCCATTGGAAAGAAACAGAAAGTCTGTCAGGGCTCCCAGGCTCAGAACCAGCTGGCTCACACGCTCACTTGTCAGTTGGACTTGTGCCTTGTGAATTGGAAGCAGCTTTTGTTCCTCTCCAGCTGAGCAAGCTCCTGAGGCTAGAAGAGACTAGGAAGGTTTGGTAGGAGGGGAAGAAAGTCAGGGAAAGGTATCAAATCAGAAACATGGAAGAAGGGAACAGATTTGAGTTGGTGGGCAAAACTAAAAATCTAGATCTGATGCTTATGTAAGGTTGAGCAAATTAGGGAGATTGCTAGTGGAACTCCTGGTAGAAATTGGAGGGAATCTGTTTTGCATCATTTGTTAGGATCTATGCAAGTACATCTCCGCTGAAGGACCATAGGGAAGGGCCAGCCTTGCCTTTTTTTATATGATTTTGTTTACACTTTTTCTGAGATTTTAAATCTAGCTATAGAGTTGGGAAAAAAAGTATTTCCACATAGATATTTTATATAGTTATGTTTAAAATTACCATTACTTGTTTTTTAAAAACACATGACCACGTATGTATATGTATATCTACCCAAACATTGTATCATGGTTTCAGTGTGGTGTTCATGTATTACTGGGAGATGCTAACAAGAAACCAACCCAAAGAGAATCCTGAAAGATGCATTTCTATTTATAAAATAAATGTTTCATTTATATAAAAGAAAAAGAACTTAAGAGTTCTAATAAATGGGATGTCTAATAAATTATGAAGTTACTGATTTGAATATATTATATTTTTATAACTTCCTTGCCAAAGTCCTAGGTTTAGTACATTAGAGAATGTGTTTCCTCTCTCCTTTACCACTCATCCGTCTTCCATACAGTCATTTGGGCTTTTTACTCAAAGAGAATCAAGAAATAGTAAGGTGTAACAAGCTTGACCCAGTGTTCGCTTAAAAAAGAAAATTAATCTCTAGCATTTTGGTAATTTAGCAGCATCATTTATCTGGGATTCTTTGATCTGATTTCGACAGTGAAAAACATTCTTATGATAAAGCCAAATGACCCACTTCACAAAAGATGGAGTTTGTTTGCCCTTCCTAGAAAATATGGCAAAGAAAAGTCTGACCCAAAGAAAGTGGGTCTGAATTTTATAAGGGGTAGTAAGAATTGGACAATTCCTTTATCTATCCCAACTTTGCTGGTACTATTCTAAATTTGAAACAGAGTCAGAGCCCAAAGTTGCCATTCACCTGGAATAGAGATGTTTTAGTCTGTATTTTTTAAGTGAATGTTTCTTTAATACACCTACACCCTTTCTTTTAAAGTTTGCAACCTAATTGCATCTAAAACTTTGAATAAATTCTGTGGTAAAATCTTAAACTATTGAAAATCACAAAAATGAATATTTTCTTCCCTGAAATCAGAGCTTACATGTGTTTTTTTTCCATAAAATTTCCAGATAAATGTATTCAATATGTAATACGGTATTTTAACATTCACCTATTATTTTATATTGAAATGTATTACAGTATTAAAACTCAGTGTTCAGTATTTATTTCACTATGCATTTTATTTAGGAAAAAGCCAAGAAAAATGTTTAATAATCCAATGGTGCCTTACTTTGTGATTAAAAGAAATCAACTTTTTTTATGTCTAAGTAGCAGATTGTTTGCGTATTTGTAAAAACTGTTAGGTCTTTTTATTTTAAATTGTAATACCAGTTTTGTTTATTTTAGTAGCAGAAATGGGATGATTGTTGTTCCCAAAAAAAATGTTGGCATGAAATTAATTTTTCCCTCCTTATAGTCAAGAACTATAGAGGAAGAAAAAAAATGTTTTCATACCATGCACTATGTAAACAGACACATTATGGTATCTGTGTCATCAGGATAATGTAAATGGTAGCGTGGAGACTACCCTAGACAGCTGCATCTTTGTACGTTAGCCAGACAATAAATAAAAGCAGAATGATATGGTGTCAACTGGTAGTTTTTCTTTTAAATACTGTTTATGTAAATATAAACAAAAAAAAAAACAAGTGTCTGTTTTCTGTTTTATACTGTGGAAAAGAAAGACAAAAAAAAAAGCTTTGTATGAGTAAGTAAATATTCATTGCACCTACTTGCTAATCCCATCTTTTCTGAGAATCTGCATCTTAGTCAAAATCTGTTTACTTGAGGTAGATGTTTCTACTTAGGAGGTAAAGATGGATGGTAGAAGCAATGGAAGATGAAACTACAAAGACTGGCCTGGTTACTGATCAATACAGGAAAGGCCAGTGGGAATTTAGGAGCCTGATAATAGTGTTCTTAATTATCTGCTGTGTGTGTATATACAGATCTCAATACAGAAGCATAGTTAAGAGCCTAGGAGACCTGGCTCCATGTCTTACTTGCAAGTCACTTCACTAAACCTGTTTCCTTACCTATAAGGTAAGGAACTATCTTATAGAATTCATATATGCATTAAATGAGATAATGTACTCAATATTTAGCCTTAGTGTTAAGCACACAATAAGGAGTAGCCACTAGTGTGAGGTAGAAAACAAATATTTATATAATGATCCTAAATTAATTGGAGCCAAATCCACTAGAAGGGAATTTACTAGTGTACTTTTAAAGGAAAGGAGCTCTAGCTCCTAGATTGAAAAAATATCCATATCAGAAATGCAAAGCAACCTCTACACAAGGGTCACCTCACCTACTGTCCGCCCTGTACCCCCAGGCCTGGAAAATGAAATTTTACAGTGCTTCAGTCATCAAAGAAGTATTATTAGGTTCAATAAGAAATAACAGAAATTAAGAGCCAGTAAGAACCTCACAGATAGGGCAACCTTAGAATTTATGATCCACAGTGGAACATGTTTGAGAGCGGAAGCAGTGCTAATAATAGGTGCAGTGGCACAACAGGTATACATCTGGATTGCCTTGGAAGATTGGGCCTCAGAGGTCATCCAGTCGAACCATCTGTGCTCACAGGTGGGTAATTTAAGGCCCCAAATGATGCACTGATGATGGACAAGCAGTGTGACTTCTCACTGTACTGTCCCATCTTCATAGTCCTTACTGCCTCTCTCTCTCACTGTTTCATGTGTCTTTCACATTGGCTGGAAGGGAAAGGCCAAATGAGAGTTTACAGCATCAGAGCAAAAGCCATTTGCTCACAAACCTGCATTTGGATTCTGGCTCTGCCACTTGCTCCCTGCAAGGCCATAAACAAGTTATTTCAGTCCTCTGAGTTCTAGCTTCCTTGACTACAAAATGGCTACAAAGCTTAAATAATACACACCCAGAAGCTTTGTAGGTGGTTTATTGAAAAATATATATTTTTTAAAATAAATAAGTAAATATGCAAACACCAAACAAGATACCTGGCATATGTTAGGTACTCAGTGAGAATTAATTCCATTTCATTTTTTAATCCTTTTGCCATCAAACCTAGGCCATATTCATGACAGAATTCTCAAACGCAGCCAAAGAAGTGTAACAAAATTCAGTTACAGAATCTTTAGGAATAAAAATTGCTTTCAAGTCTGATCTCATTGGTTCAAAGTGGAATTATTTATTTGATTCACCCATTTAATAAATTTTTTTATTAAATGAGCCCTTACTGTTGACCAGCTTCACCTCAAATGACCTATTCATAACTGGATCCCCACCATGACTGTAGTGGTCAAGTGATTTCTGAGTGGCATGGACGCAACTTATGCCACAGAGGGCTTCCTACTAGGGGTGAAGGCACACATTTCATACGTTCTTACCCCCTTAAGTAATTTATTTGCTTTCTTTTTTTCTAATCTCAATGTCATGGTAAATAACACTAGTTTTTAAAAAATTGTTAAACCTACAGGAAACTTGGGGGAAAAAACAGTATTTGGAAAGATTTTTGATGACCAATAAATTACATCTTTTGGGTTCAGATTAATTTTAAAGGTAAATTCAACGATTCCAAGTTACCTAAACATTCCAACGAATTGAAGTCTCCCTGGGTACCTAATAGTCTCCGGTTCCCTTCTCCCTTGTCTTCCCCACAGCTTCACTTCCCTCCAGCCTGAACACATGGCATTTAATGTCTATGTCTGGACTTAGATTTAGCATGTATGTGTTCTCTTACTGATAAATGTTTAGAAATGTTCCATCCATCAACATTATAGCACAAATACCTTTGTCTTAAAATATGGCTTCCATTATTACAGAGGTGCATTTACAAGAAGTTAATTCAGCTCAAGCTTTGGGATCCCCCACTTGCAAGGAGGGTTGGTTTCTGTTTTATTATTTTTTTTATTTTAGAGAGTCTCACTCTGTCACCCAGGTTGGAGTACAGTGGCATGATCACAGTTCACTGCAGCCTCAGATTCCTGAGCTCAAGCAATCCTCCTGCCTCAGACTCCTGAGTCACTGGGACTGACTACAAGTGCACAACCATGCCTGGCTAAATTTTACTTTTTTTTTTGTAAAGAGGAATGATCTCACCATATTGCACAGGCTAGTCTCAAATTCCTGGCCTCAAGCGTCTCCCACCTCAGCCTCCTAAAGTGCAAGGATTACAGGTGTGAGACACTGTGCCTGGCTGGGGCTTCTAGTTAAGTACTCATTTTCATGTCTAGTTTTTTATTTGTGATTTTATATTATTTTTCTTAAATAGGACACCTTATATTGTCTAAAGCTTCAGATCTCACAAAACCTGGACCTGCCCTAGCAATTCTGCCTTGCTCAGCTTCTGGTGGAGAACTCAACAAAAGTGAAAGTCTTTAAAACTTTAAGCCATCAGCTTCCTGTGAGTGACAGATATAAGAGAGCCAAAGTGTTTGCCTCCTTTGTCCTCCCTAAGTGACCTGTAAATGTTTCTAAAATAACGTGGTCATTGCATTGCCCACATTGCATTAGAGTCAAAAGCCCCAGAACATGACCTATCTAGGAAAATAATTTGAACTTTGAGGTACCTGGAAAACAAGCCCAGCTGTTATTAGCCGTTGAGCTCAAATTCAGCTTCAGTTTTGGCCGGGAAGATGCCTGCCAGAACACCTGGAATATCCATCATGTACTTAACATAAATACATTTTAGTCATAGAGGCTCCCACCCTTTTCCTGTTTTCTGTCTGCCTTGGTAAGTTAAAGGTCACCCATCAAAATGCTATCTGTTTCAGATCAGTTTCAAAAACAAACAGCAGCAAATAATTGGGAAAACGTACATGATTTAATGTACTATGTACACTTTGATATTTACTTGTATATTTACTTACTCAAATCATCAACAAACAGTGGCTGAGGAACTACAGTTTATTAAAGCTCTAGGAATATAAAGACATACATGATACAACAGGAGGTTTTTAAGTACTAGTCCCAGAACCAAGTAAGAGATTAAATTCTAGATCTAACAAAAACTTCAGCCAGTAGGTACAACCCAACCCCATCCTACCACTGGTTCTGGAATGCGCTTCACCACAGACATAGGCCTGTTTGGTTGGCTGTGTGCACACAAGGAAAATTCCTGCTTATGCTTGCTCCTTTGAGATTTACTCTTGGAGCAAAAGCATGGACAGTCCCAAAGGAGGCCACCATGGGGAAAATGAGAAACATCTAACACAATAATGAAAACAGTAATTTTATACCATCAAGACACACTACCATGACCAGGCACAGTGGCTCACACCTGTATTCCCAAGACTTTGGGAGGCTGAGATGGGACGATTGCTTGAACTCAGGAATTCGAGACCAGCCTGGACAACATAGCCAGAATCTGTCTCAAATAAATTTTAAAAATCAGCTGGGCATAATGGCATGTGCCAGTAGTCCTAGCTACTCTGGGGGCTGAAGCAGAAGGATCACTTGAGTCCAGGAGTTTGAGGTTGCAATGAGTTATGATTCTGCCACTGCACTCCAGCCTGGGTGCCAGAGACCCCATCTCTTAAAACAACAAATTTTTTTAAAAAGAAGACATTCTGCCTAATTTATATATCTGAATAACAATGCATATATGCATTTCTTTTTCATATAACCAGCACCAATTATTGATTCCCAACTATGTACTATACAATTTGAGCTAGGCTCTTTACAAATATTATTGCCAATCTTTGTGTCTTTACACGTAGAGAAATCAAAGCCTGAGTGGATTCGAAATTTGCATCAAGCCACTTGCCTTGAGTGGATTGAGAATTCAAACTCAAAGCTCCCAGACCGAATTTGAATGGGGAGTCAGATCACTGTCAACTTTTCATTTGTCAGTTTAAAAAAATACCGACATTTCATATTAGTAAGAACCTTTTAATGAGCCAAGACAATGGAAGACCTCATTTGAGAATGAGATAGTTTCCACCTAAACATAGGTGGAAAGCTCCATTGTCCTCACTTTCCTCACTGGGCTGTGGACTGGCTCTGCATTTACCACCTGGTGCACACAGCTTCTTGGATGTCATCTAACTTCTTTTGGTTCTTTGCAGTTTAGGGGGTGGTTATAATCCCTCCCTTGAAGTTTACATAAATTTGCTTTTCAGTGCATCTTATCAGATACCTGCTACCTTTTAGGTGATTTCAAAGGCGCCAATAAAATTCAGATGTCATTTCTTTAAGCAGTTATAGGTTGCGGGAAATCCCCATGTCAGAATCGAACTGCTGTGTGCCTAGTTAATTTGCTTTCTTGTGAATCTCTATTCCTTTATACTGTTCATTATTTATAGGATATTTCTACTGTTTCCATCATAAATGTGTAGTATTGAATTTCTTTTTCACTCTTCTTGGAGCTGGAAAAGTCATGTGGCTCTTTTAAATACCAAATAATAGGATTTGCTTTTCGGTAAGAGCCGGAAGTAAACCTTGTGTTCTTGGCTTCAGTCATACTACCTAACACTCAGTAGAGCAAAAAGACAGTCATATTCAACAAAATTGACAAAAAGTGGCTCCACAGTTTTCAGGCACTTTTACATACCTTATGTCATGTGTACTCCACAGCAGCCCTCAGTAGGAGGAAGGAGGAGGAAACTGCTCCCCATGTCATAGGTGCAGGGCTAAGGCCTGAGAGAGGAAGTAACTTAATCAAGGCCCCACAGCTGTTGGGCTTAAGGGCCAAGACTAAATCCTTCTCTGACTCTTTCAGTCACATTCTTTTCGTTGCATTTTTGTCCTGATTGTTTTCATTTATTTGACAAATATTTTTGAGCATCTTCTCACAACGGAGATGGCATTAAGCCCAGCTGGGGATATGCAGGTCAGTACCGCAGAATGCCTGTATCTCTGGAAGCCTGTGGTCTTTGGGCAGGGCTGAGGCAAGAGCACGAGGGACTCTAGACCTAGGCAGGGACATGAATTGTTATTTAAAGGCCAGATACCATGCATCAGGAGGATCCAAGGAAGGTACAGCTCCTGGGAAAGGGGTTGCGCCTCACTGCTTCACCCTCACAGGCACTGCCCTATCCCTCTGGTTTAGACTTGCAGTGTGTCAGAAGGAAAGACTCACCTGCAGTGCTTGTTAAATGCAGATTCCCGGGCTCCACCTCAGACCTACCAAAATAAGAATCTCTTGGAACCCAGGGAATTTGTATTAACAAATTTCAAGGTCATTCTGATTCACCTCCAGATTTCAGAAGCACCACTTCAAAGATTTTGCCCTTGCACTAGGTCCTTTAAGACAATGTATTCATAAGCCTGGAACCTGGACTAAAAAAATCAAACGAAAAGAATGCAATCAAATATATAGCCTATATGAAGGGATGTGGATAACTCCATCTCCTTAGATAATGGAGCCCATGTCCATTTATTTATTTATTTTTTTGAGACAAAGTCGCACTCTGTCACCCAGGCTGGAGTGCAATGACCCAATCTAGGCTCACTGCAACCTCCACCTCCTGGGTTCAAGCAATTCTCCTGCCTCAGCCTCCCAAGTAGCTGAGATGACAGGCACATGCCACCACACCCAGCTAATTTTTTATTTTTAGTAGAAGCAGGGTTTCACCATGTTGGGCAGGCTGGGCTTGAACTCCTGACCACAAGTTATCCACTCGCCTTGACCTCCCAAAGTACTGGGATTACAGGTATGAGCCACCGAAACCAGCCAAGCCTGCATAAATTAAAATTAAAAAGAATATACGGAATAATATAAAGATTAAATCAGGATGGTATTCACTTTTGGCATACTGATTCACTTCATTTAACACTGTCCCATGTGTGCTGATTCATTAGAATGCTGTGGTCTCAAATATGCGTTCCTTCCAAAATTTTTCTATCGGATAAACCTTGAGGACATTATGCTAAGTGAAATAAGCCATTCAAGAAAAGAAAATGCTGAATTATTCCTTTTTTTTTTTTAAATAACAGTGATGGGGATTTCACTGTGTTGCTCAACTGGTCTCAAACTCCTGGGCTCAAGCAATCCTCCTGCCTCTGCCTCCCAAAATGCAGGCATGAGCCACTGCACCTGCCTGGATGATTTTATTTTTATGAGCTATCTAAAGCAATCGAATTCATAGAAACAGAAAGTAGGATGCTGGTTGCCAGGGGCTAAGGGTAGGGGGAAGTGGGAGTTGTTTAAAAGGTATAGTGTTAGTTTTACAAGATTTAAAAGTTTGGAGATCTGTTTCACAACAGAATGAATATACTTAACACTATCGATCATACACTTAAAAAGAGTGAAGAAAGTGAGTTTTGTTATGTTTTTACCACAGTAAAAATTACTTCTATATTGGCCAGGCTTGGTGGCTTGTGCCTATAATCCCAGCACTTTGGGAGGCTGAGGCAGGCGGATCACCTGAGGTCAGGAGTTTGAGACCAGCCTGACCAACATGGAGAAACTCCATCTCTATTAAAAAAAAAATTAAAAATTATCTCTAGGCTGGGCATAGTGGCTCACACCTGTAATACCAGCACTTTGGGAGGCCAAGGTGGGTGGATCACGAGGTCAGGAGATCGAGACCATCCTGGCCAACATGGTGAAACCCCATCTCTACTAAAAATACAAAAAAAAAAAAATTAGTTGGGCGTGGCGGCGCACGCCTGTAGTCCCAGCTACTCAGGAGGCTGAGGCAGAGGAATTGCTCAAAACCAGGAGGCAGAGATTGCAGTGAGCCGAGATTGTGCCGTGGCACTCCAGCCTGGGCAACAGTGTGAGACTCCATCTCAAAAAAAAAAAAAATTACCTCTATATCTGTCACCAAATTCTGATGACAATTTTCCATCATGTTACATGCTACCCTATCCTGTCTGCCAAAGAAAACTCCTATGGCAACAGCACTGTGTAGTCCTGGCTGGGAAGTATCAGCACTCTACTGAGCATATGTTCCATGTTCTTTCAGTGTGTTTGCAATGTGTGGCCCCTCTCCATGCCACATTCTGGTGAGTTCTAGTAAACAATTTTGGCCCATTGTGCTATCAAAAGGTAAATAGGGTGGCTTCTGCCATAAAGAAAAATAGAAGAGTATTGTGGTGGATGTTAAAAATGTTTAAGCACACTTTGGGAGCCGAGGCAGGCAGATCACAAGGTCAGGAGTTCGAGACCAGCCTGGCCGACATGGTGAAACCCCATCTCTCCTAAAAATACAAATTAGCCAGGTGTGGTGGCACATGCCTATAATCCTAGCTACTCGGGAGAATTGTTTGAGCCCAGGAGGCAGAAGTTGCAGTCAGCACTCCAGCCTGGGCAACAGAGCAAGACTCTCTCTGGAAAAAAAAAAAAAAAAAAAGCTTAAGCAGCTCAAGATGATGTCAAAGAAATGAAGTCTCAGTGATAGAGGGGAAGCACCAACAAGGATTCAGGATGGCGGAAGCCCTCACATGACAAGGAGTATCATAAACATCCCTCCTGCCAGGGAGGTTACACAAACAATTATGACTGGTAATGGGGAGAAACTATGGCCTTGGGCACACTGTGACCTCAGGAGATATAAAGAGAAGAGAAAACCCACTAGAGAGGAACCTGGACTCAGAGATTTGGCCAAAACCGCCTGTCACTTGGGCCCCTTTCCGGGAACACAAGCCCCCTCCAGCTAACAGGAAACGCCTTCAGCATTGCTGGGATTGCAGCCTCCACACTTACCAGTGTTTCACTTTAGTGAGGGGAGAATGAGTTACAAGATACTGCAGCAGTGATTCTCACACCTTGTCACACCTCCTGGAAGGCTTGTTAACACAGTCCAGGAGGCCTGTGCCCACTGCTAGGGATTCGGACTCAAGAGGTCTGGGGTAAGGCCTGACAATTTGCATTTCCAACTTTTTGAGTAATACTTGATGTTGCTGGTTCTCAGACAACACTTGGAATAGCTCTACTCACTATCACAATGAAAGTCTATTTGTATTGAATTATTATATATGTATAACATCTAACCGAAATACATTGCCCATAATTTTTTTTTTTTTTTTTGAGACAGAGTTTCACTCTTGTTGCCCAGTGTGGAGTGCAGTGACATGATCCTGGCTCACTGCAACCTCTACCTCCTGGACTCAAGCAATTCTTCTGCCTCAGCCCCCGAGTAGCTGGGATTACAGGCATCTGCCACCACACCTGGCTAATTTTGTATTTTTAGCAGAGACGGGGTTTCACTATGTTAGTCAGGCTGGTCTTGAACTCCTGACCTCATGATCTGCCTGCCTCAGCCTCCCAAAGTGCTGGGATTACAGACATGAGCCACCTTGCCCAGCCACATTGTCCATAATTTGCATGATAGTGCCAGGTGCCTCACGCCTGTAATCCCAGAACTTTGGGAGGCTGAGGTGGGCAGAACACAAGGTCAGGAGTTTGAGAGCAGCTTGGCCAGCATGGTAAAAAACCCTGTCTCTACTAAAAATACAAAAATTAGTTGGGTGTGATGCCTAGTGCCTGTAATCCCGCTACTCAGGAGGCCGAGGCAGAAGAATCATTTGAATCCAGGAGGTGGAGGCTGCAGTGAGCCAAGATCGCACCATTGCACTTCAGGCTGGGCAACAGTGTGAGACTAAGTCTCAAAAATTGATAATAGCCGGGTGGCTCATGCCTGTAATCCCAGCACTTTGGGAGGCAGAGGCGGGTGGATCACAAGATCAGAAGATCGAGACCATCCTGTCCAACATGGTGAAACCCCGTCTCTACTAAAATTACAAAAATTACCTGGACATGGTACACATGTCTGTAATCCCAGCCACTTGGGAGGCCGAGGCAGAAGAATCACTTGAACCAGGGAGGCGGAGGTTGCAGTGAGCCAAGATCGCACCACTGCACTCCAGCCTGGCAACAGAGCAAGACTCCATCTCAAATAATAATAGCAATAATAATAATAATAATAATTTGCATTATAGTTGAAGAAACTTGGCTGAAAAAAGGAGAGAACCAGTTAGTATGGTATTGTACCAAGAACATAATTACGACTTACAATTACCTAAAACTCTCTTTGACCAGTAATCATATCTACGGCTCTTTTTTGTTGTTTTTTTCCCCTTGCCCACATATCATGGGGGTTGGGGTGGAATCCAAATGTTAATAAATGGTAATTATGGATTTTTAAAAATCAAACCAAAACAGCAAAAATCATGAAAAAAGTAATTCGTGAAAGCTAACAAGCTTTCACCTTAATCATCTCAAGGTTAAATAATGATCAGAATTCTTTCAGTTGAAGCACTTACGTTGCATCTTGATGTTTGACTATCGTATAAATGTAACTGCGCTATTAGGCTCTATTTTTCATTGCAGATGAAATTGATGCATCTTTGTGTGGTGCAGTCTGACACAGTAAAATTGTTACTCTCTAGGTAGGATATTCATAAAAATATAATTATCGTCATCAGAACAGTCTTTAAACTCATGAGTAGAGACAGCCAGATTCATGATTGCCAATTCTCAATCACTTCCCATATAATAAAGAAGCTTCTTAAAGCAAGACTTGGAAATCAATTAATGTCTTACAGAGGGAATCTATTCTTTTTTTTTTTTTTTTTCTTTTTTTTTGAGACAGAGTCTCACTCTGTCACCAGGCTGGAATGCAATGGCGTGATCTCAGTTTACTGCAACCTCCGCCTCCCAGGTTCAAATGATTCTCTTGCCTCAGCCTCCTGAGTAGCTGGGATTACAGGCGTGTGCCACCATGCCCAGCTAATTTTTGTATTTTTAGTAGAGACGGGGTTTCAACATTTTGGCCAGGCTGGTCTTGAACTCCTGACCTTGTGATCCACCTGCCTTGGCCTCCCAAAGTGCTGAGATTACAAGCATGAGCCACTGCGCCTGGCCAGAGGGAATCTATTCTAATCAAACAACAAAACGTGCTGGGAGATGGCGATGGGAACTCAAGCTGCCCTCCTCTGCCTGACTTTGGACAGGGTTGGACAGAGACTTAACATAGTTCATTCGGTTTATTCACCAGTAGGTTTTTCTTTTTCTTGTGTGTGTTTTAAATTTTTATTCTTAAACAATAGGTATCACCAAGAGGTTTAATAGCAGTGCTGTTAGCTGGAAGAGTGATTTGAGAAGAGATCATAGCGAGACCACCTTCGGTGTAAATCAGAAATGCTTACTGACTGTAATACATTTATCGGGGTTCTTTTTCTTTATTTCTTTTTTTTTTTTTGGACCAAAACCAAGAGACAGCAGCCCAGTACTCCCTGGGTTCTCCTCTCATTTTATTTGAGTTCATAACCTGCTGGAGGAACAGCCCAGCAGTTGCTTCCCAGGCACCGCGGCAGGTGGACAAAACATAGCGAGTGCTATCAGCAGGATTCAGCCCCTTGTTAGTGGAGTGCCGGGTGCTCTTAATGTCCCAATCACTGGTTTAGTAGCATGCTTGATGAACTTAGGAATACCAGAAGCAATCACCTTTCAGTGGGTTAGAGAAATAAAAGGGAAAACGTGAAAGTGACAGATTTTTGGATTTGAAGAAAACCATCTATTCAAATGAGAAAGCAACCTTGTTTTTGATTCCCACTGTCCTTTTCAGATTACTCGATAGGGGAAAGTACTGTCCTTGCCTCAAAATGAAAATCTGCTTCATCTTACAACTTGTTTTTATCACTCTTAAATAATAAACAGTCCTATAGCCATTCTAAGCCGCCAACACTCTCCACTGAGAAGTTAGAATAACTAGTTTTGTGTCATAATCAATCCTTTTATTTATTTATTTTTTTTGAGAGAGAGAGTCCCGCTCTCTTACCCAGGCTGGAGTGCAGTGGCACAGTCTCAGCTCACTGCAACAAGAACAATCTGCCTCCTTGTTCAAGCCATTCTCCTGCCTCAGCCTTCCAAGTAGCTGGGACTACAGGCATGCCCCACCACACTCAGCTAATTTTTTGTATTTTTAGTAGCAATGGGGTTTCACCATGTCAACCAGGATGGTCTTAATCTCCTGACCTCATGATCTGCCCGCCTCAGCCTCCCAACTTGCTGAGATTACAGGTGTGAGCCATCATGCCCAGCCCATAATCAATTATTAAAATCAGATTTCAAGTTGAAACTTCTCCCTTCACCTGTGTCGGGCCTTCTGCAGCCAGAAAGCCAGGTAAAGGGAGGCAGGGGCATCTTTTCTGGTCCTCCATCTACTGCTACCAGCTCTCTGCCCCCATTTTACTACCATGATTTGTTCCAGGCTCAAAGCAGGAAGAGGGAGGAGGAGAGAGATGGGGAGAAAAGCTCTTAATTAATTGGTTGTCTCATGAGGCAGATTCTTTCTTTCTGGACTATGCTGTGATTTTTTTTTTCTTTCTTTTTTTTTTTTTTTGAGACGGAGTTTTGCTCTTGTTGCCTGGGCTGGAGTACAATGGCCAGATCTCAGCTCACTGCAACCTCCGCCTCCTGGGTTTAAGCAATTCTCCCGCCTCAGCCTCCTGAGTAGCTGGGATTACAGGAATGTGCCACCACGACTGGCTAATTTTTTGGTATTTTTAGTAGAGACAAGGTTTCTCCATGTTGGTCAGGCTGGTCTTGAACTCCCGACCTCAGGTGATTCGCCCACCTCAGCCTCCCAAAGTGCTGGGATTACAGGCGTGAGCCAGCGCACTCAGCCTTGGGCTGTGATATTTAAAGTTACCTCTCCTTTGTCTAATGCTCTCATGGGGTCTTCAGAGACACCACGGCCTCAATGGCTGGGCCTCCTGCCTGAGGTTCCCTTGATCAGCTCTGCCTCAAAACTCCCTTTCTCCCTGCTCAAGCCTGAGAGTCCCTCTAGGTGGCCCTGTTGGACGGGAGCTAAGCCTTCTGTCTCTTTCTCCCTCTGTCTCTCAACTAACCCAGGCTCATGTCTTTTCTAGGAGGGAGCCAAACACTAGTCCCCAGCACCGGGCAGTGATGGGGCTAAGCCCTGAAGGAAGCCCCTTCGACTGAGGGTGGAGGGTTGGGAGGGGCTTTCAGCTGGTCCTGACTTTTTATTATGGAGAATGGCTCTTCCCAGCTCTGGGGGCTCAGTCACCCTGGGGAGTCCTGCACCAGCTCTGACACTCTCAGCTTTTCGTTGGCCACTGAAAGAGCTGGACCCGTCCTCCCCTCTCTGCGCTCCCCTCCGCCCCTTGCCAGTGTTGTCCTGCCCTCAGGCCCAGCTCAGGTCAGCATAAACCAGGTCCTGCCCTCCCAACATGAGGTGGCGTTTGAGTCCATCTGCCACCTTTCATTTTGTTTTTCAGGCCAGGCACGTTGGCTCAGGCCTGTAATCCCAGCATTTTGGGAAGCCAAGTCGGGAGGTTCACGAGGTCAGGAGTTCCCATCTCTACTAAAAATACAAAAATAGCCGGGGGCGATGGCAGTCGCCTGTCATCCCAGCTACTCGGGAGCCTGAGGCAGGAGAATGGCTTGAACCCGGGAGGCGGAGGTTACAGTGAGCCAAGATGGCACCATTGCATTCCAGCCTAGGCAACAGAGCAGAGAGCAAGCCTCTCTCAAAAAAAAAAAACCCAAAAAACCTTTCATTTTGTTTTTCAACGTGTGCAGGAGCTGGAGGAGGAGGAGAGATGTTATTTATTGGGGCCCCTCAGAACCCCAACATCAGCTTACCTAGAAGGTAAGTAGAGAAGAGTGATGTCTTGTTGCCACTTTAGGGATTGCCCCCTTGAAGATTTCTTATCTCTTTAATGGCCCCTGTCTTTGGCTTGTCATATGTATCTTACCTCGGTGTCGTGGTGAAAGCTTCTTATGTAATATTCTGAAATGTGTCATATGGGAAATAAAGCTTTGAGAATTTTCTTGAGAAGTAACTGATTATAGCAACTGCATGAGGACATATTTAACAGTGAAGTGAAGATATTTTAGTTAACATTTTTAAATATTTCAGGGCATACATGACTTTCTAGGAGACTCAGACTTTTTCTTGGCTTTGCACAGACTAGTAAATCACCCCATTTTGCTCAACCCTAATTTCGTCATTTACACAATGAAAGATTTAGCCTAAATAATCTGTCAGGTTTCTTCCAGCTTGTACCATGATTCCCTGAGACCTGGAAAGGAAGTGGGAGAACATTTCTGTTGTGAGGAAGGCAAAGCTGGGGATGTGGGGGTAAAGGTTGAAGATGTGGGGCCCTCAGGACATTGAAGAACATGGCCCTTCCTCCACCTGCTCAGCCAAAAATGCTACTGAGGGCAGACATTTGTACACTGAGGTATTTGGGTGCCAACAATTTAACCCTTGCCCTGATGAACTTACAAGTATGAAGGAGAAACTAGACTGTTCACAAATTGCTAAAACAAGATGATGTTATATTTACCCAACAAATATACGGTTCTGTGCATAAAACATTGCAGTAGTGACTGGACTTGATGGCTCACACTTGTAATCCTAGCATTTTGGGAGGCTGAGGCAGGCGGATCACAAGGTCAGGAGTTCAAGACCAGGCTGGCCAACACAGTGAAACCCCATCTCTACTAAAAATACAAAAAAATTAGCTGGGTGTGGTGGCGGGCACCTGTAATCCCAGCTACTCAGGAGGCTGAGGTAGGAGAATTGCTTGAACTCAGGAGTCAGAGGTTGCAGTGAGCCAAGATTGTGCCACTATACTCCAGTCTGGATGACAGAGCTAGACTCCATCTCAAAAAAAAAAAAAAATTGCGGAAGTATCACTGGAATTGTGTGCGCTGCTGTGAGTTCAGTGGCCTCTCAGAGCACTGTGGTTCCATGTGGAGGAGAGACCTTAATGGGTTCCATAATCAGGACAGATTGAAAGAATTGTGAATGCTGCACAAATGCCCCACAGCCTTGGCCCATGCTACCACAGGCAAAACCAGAAGACATTTGAATGGGGAAAATCATGGTGATGCTGGTCTCTTATTTTCTTTCTTTTATTATTTTTATTTTAAGACATGATGCTCAGTCAGAGTTCATGCTGTTTACAGTTTGACTACTTCATAGAAAAATGTGTCTATAAAACACCTGGAAGCTGTAAAAAGGCTTGGGTAGGGCCCAGAGAGCCAGTTACATGTATGCTATTTATTCAGCTGTCCCGAGTCTTTATACACCCAAGGATTGTCTGTCCTCACCTAAATTTTATTTCTAATATTCTTGTTACATAGTCAGGTTAAAAAAAAAAAACAAAACAAAAAAATCAGGAAAATCAAAGCCCTGCCTCCTCAAAAAATTAGCTCAGATACAAATACTGTTCATGGCATTTCAGGCATGCTTTGAAAGTCCGAACCAGAAAGACGCTTGCGAATGCATCGATCTGGCGTGGCACACACATTGGATCTACGCGAAAGTTATCTGTAAAAGCAAGTCTGCACGCATCCCCTCAGCACCTCTGGTGTACCTGGCTCGGGGTAAGTACCATAGAAGATACCTAAGATTCTGATATGTTCTGTGCCCTGGTCACTCAAGCCACAGTGTCAGAGCAGACAGTGAGCCCACTGCCTGCCCCACCACTGGTGACAGCAAGCCTGCCCCCAGGGAGCTTTGAAGTTGCTCTCTGCTTGTATCTAATCTCAAAAGCTGAACCCTAACCCTGCCTTCCACCCTCCAGTGACTTTTCCAAGACAAGTATGTTCAACTGCTTGAATGCATCACTTCTTGCATCTTTAAAGGCTTTGAACTTTATTGTGATAATGGACGTTTAAATCACTTGGAATACCAATTAGGTAGGTAGCTTTTCAAAGGGAGCCAGGCTCCTGCCATACTTTGTCTAATTTTAATGTATTGACAAAATGGAATTTCACCTAGGCATGATCCCTGAAGAGAGGGTGTTTCTACTGAAGACACACTGGGAATTTTGCTTCTTGAAGAAAGAGAAATGCCACAACCTAGTGTGATATCCAAGACCTGAAGTAAGTAGGGACAATCTCCAAGTGGGTGGAGAAGATGGGAGGCGTTGTGCTGTGGTTACAGTGATCATACTTTCCTAATCAAACACCAGGGCAGATGGGCTGACCCATGGTCTGATCACAGGACCGGTTATTAGAAATCCAGGGTATCTGATCGCCATCTTCATGGTGAATGAAGCCAGCCAGCGCCAGCAGCTGTGCAGAGTGAAAGTCTTTAACAATGAGTCTCTGTGAGTGGAGGGACCCAGCAGAGTGGGCGGGAAAGCTGCTTAGGTCACTCCTGAGCTGCAGCTTCCTCACACAACACAAAGAAGGGTTGTTACCAGGGGCTTCCTGGAACCAGTTGCTGTCACCACCTTGTTGTCTGTAAGGGGAAAGGTGCAATCTACTGACCAGTAAAACAATGATGTCTTGCTTCCATACAGCACAATGTGGGAATGCAAAATGCAAGAAGCAGGAACAAGGGCAGGACAGACCATCAGCTATCCTCTGCTTTTTCAAGCTCTATGACTGCTTCTTACATAGATTTTGAACATCATACTTCTTTTTTTCTTTCTTTCTTTTTTTTTGGAGACCAGGTCTCCCTCTGTTGTTGCTGTATAGCCATCACAGTCCACTGCAGACTCGATCTCTCAGGCTCAGGCGATCCTCCCACTTCAGCCTTCCAAGTCCCTGGGACTGCAGGTGCACGCCACCACCCCCGGCTAACTTTTGTATTTGTTGTAGATATGGGGTCTTGCTATGTTGCCCAGGCTGGTCTTGAACTCCTAGACTCAAGCCATCCTCCAGCCTCAGCCTCCCAAAGCGCTAGGATTACAGGTGTGAGCCATTGCACCTGGCCTCTACTTTTTTCTTAAACTAAATCTTCATCACTCTGCCTGCTAATCTTGTACATTCCATCTGAAACTGGGGAGCTGTTTTATTGCAAAGGAGGAGATTCTGAAATTCCAGTTCTCCTACTTACTTTAATAAGAATGTTATGTCCAGCATATCATAATAGGAGAAAAGTCTTCCTTTATCGCCAGCACTCAAAGTCAACTCTAGTTATGTGCCTTGAGAATGATCCTTGGAAAATATTTTAATTCCACCTCCTCTCACCAACATAGAAGTTTCTAAGCCTCCATCTCCACTTTCAAGTTGCTGTGTGCCTTCTCAACTTATATCCTACTAAAAGCTGAGTTTATTTAATATATGACATAATAGATTACTTTTGATGATTCAATGCTTCATGCAATCTGAATCATAGTTTTGGCTCTATTAGAGTCATTAAGGAAGAGTTCAGTTTTTGTTTTTGTTTCAAAACAGAGTTTCACTCTTGTTGCATAGGCTGGAGTACAATGGTGTGATCTCAGCTCACCGCAACCTCTGCCTCCCAAGTTCAAGCAATTTTCCTGCCTCAGCCTCCTGAGTAGCTGGGATTATAGGCAACCACCACCATGGCCAGCTAATTTTGTATTTTTAAATAGGGACGGGGTATCTCCCTGTTGGTCAGACTGGTCTCAAACTCCCAACCTCAGGTGATCCACCTGCCTTGGCCTCCCATAGTCCTGGGATTGCAGGCATGAGCCACCGTGCCTGGTCTGAGTTCAGTTTTATGGGAAACTCAAGGTCAAGTTCCATTGGCCTTTTCTCTCCATCAAAGCTTTAAATACATAGTAAACAGAAACATAGAAGGGATTTATTTGTATATAATCGATATGTCTGGTTGGTTATTTGTAGCTGCAAGTAATCAACTAAAGTAGATTGAATTCATAATCTCCTAGAATAAGAAATCTGGAGGTAGAGCATTTGAAGGTTGGCTCTGCCTGTTACGCTTGTACATTCAGTATGAAACTCAGGAACTGTTTAGTTGCAAGGGAGGAAATTCACAAATTCCAATTCTCCTACTTAAAATTTCAGTGGCTCAGTGACTTACTGAGGACCTAGACTCTTTCCACATTTCAACCCATCATCCTAGGCATATTGGTTTTAATCCTAAAGCTTGCCCCTATGGTCAGAAGAGGGCCACTGCAGCTCCAATAACTTCCTAACACGTCACCTAAAGTCCAAAGGACAAGCATGTCCTCATTATGATGAGGAGAAAGAGCTTCCCAGAAAACACCCAGGCTTCAAATAGTGAGTGGCTGATCAGCCCCTAAAGTGGGAACTTAGAAAATTCTATGTACGTACGCTGAAAGTTAATGAGCCTTTCTGTTATTTCCCATGGAGACTGTATCTGTGAAATGAGCTTAGAACCAAGTAACCTTTTTCTTTTTCTTTCTTTCTTTTTTTTTTAGATGGAGTTTCACTCTTGTTGCCCAGGATGGAGTGAAGTGGCGTGATCTCAGCTCACTGCAACCTCTACCTCCCTGGTTCAAGCGATTCTCTCCTGATTCAGCCTCCCAGATTTAAGCAATTCTCCTGATTCAGCCTCCCCAGTAGCTGGAATCACAGGTTCCTGCCACCACGCCCGACTACTTTTTGTATTTTTAGTAGAGATGGGGTTTCATCATGTTGGCCAGGCTGGTCTCAAACTCCTGACCTCTGGTGATCCACCCACCTTGGCCTCCCAAATTGCTGGGATTACAGTCATGAGCCACTGTGCCCGGCTTCAAGTAACCATTTTCTAATCAGTTAAAACAGTACAAAGGAGAGAGTGGGTGTGAGGAAGGGGTCTGAAGGGGTGTGTAGCTTGATGACTGGGTTGAGGGGTGATCAAAAGTGAAGAAAGAAAATGTTCTAGACCGTGATAATTGGCTGCCAACATCACAAAAAAAGAGATAAGCAAAACTTATTTGCCTTCCTACAGAAGATTTCCTAATCATATCAGATTAAACTTCTAGATCTAAGAGCCTACAGGAAGTATAGTGATCAAAGCAACTTACTAAACACAACCATGGATGTAGTCAGCAAAATCCAGGACAAATTACCTGGCTTAATAAATAAAAGAAAAGGAGAGGGAGCATTTTAGATTAAATGTACTTAAGAGAAGGAGCATTTATAGATGAAAATGTTTAGACCCTGTTAATTTATAGATTAAAATGTTTGGATCCTGATTCAAACACAGCAATTGTAAAAAGACACATACAAAATGATTGAGAAAATTTAAACCTGACTGGATATTTGATGATATTAAGGAATTGTCAATATTTTTAGGAATGATAAAGGCATTGTTGTTATATCTTCTAAAAGAGTTCATATGTTTTAGAGGCACATGCTGATATATTTGCAACAGAAATATGACATCTGAGAGTTACCTCAAATGTCTCTTAAAAATCCAGTAGAAGTGCGGGAGTGAGGGTAGGAAACAGCTGGCTGGGAGTGACAGTTGGGAAGCTGGGTGGTGTGTACTTGGGGGTTCCTTATACAATTCTCTGTTTTTGTTTATTTTGAAATATGATTTTTATATATTTTATTTTGTTTTGTTTTGTTTTAGAGACAGTCTTACCCTTTCACCCAGGTTGGAGTGCAGTGACACGATCGTGGCTCACTGCAGCCACAGATTCCTGAGCTCACATGATCCTCCTGCCTCATCCTGCTGAGGAGCTGGGACAACAAGAACATGCCACAATACTTGGCTAATTTTTAAAGTTTTTGTAGAGACAGGATGTCACTGTGTTACTCAGGCTGGTCTCCTGGACTCAATCCTCCTGCCTCAGTCTCCCAAAGTATATTTGATTTTTTTACCCACAAGATGAGAAAAGAATAAAAAGAAAAGAGGGAAAGTCAAGTAAACAATCCTGTGTGACTCAGTCACCAATTTGGGCCAATGGACTTCAGTTTGGGATTTCATGGTCCAGAGCAGAAACTGACAGTGATATGTGCCTAGGGCTCCTGGGAATAGGCCATTTGCTTCTTCAGGTGACCCAGTCAAGGATGTCTCAAGGGAATACTTACAGCAGTAGGCTGGATGTGAGAACTCCTGATATTTCCATCATTATTATAAGAAAATGCAGAAAAGTCTTCCTTACTCTCCTATACTAAGCACCCCCAAATAAACTTAACCCCATTGAAATAAGTGTTGGCCGGATGCAGTGCCTCACGCCTATAATCCCAGCACTTTGGGAGACCCAGGTGGGTGAATCACCTGAGGTCAGGAGTTCAAAACCATCTCTATAAAAATATAAAAATTAGCCAGGCGTGGTGATGCATGCCTATAATCCCAGCTACTTGGGAGGCTGAGGCAGGAAAACTGGTTGAACCCAGGAGGCAGAGGTTGCAGTGAGCCAAGATGGCACCACTGCACTCCAGCCTGGGTGACAAGAGCAACACTCTGTCTCAAAAAAAAAAAAAAGAAAGAAGCATAGTAGGTTACAGAATGTTAATTCTAGCCATGAGGTCCCAAACATAACTTTTTAGACAAAAATAAAAAATCTAGTAATATTTTACTACATAATTCTGTTAAAGTTGGTGTCTGAGCCGTACGATAATTTATTCACTTTCAGTATATTTTGTGTTGATTTTGAGAAGATGTAAGTCCGGTGCACCTTAGAATCAGGAAACTTAATTTTTAGATTTTGTTTGCCTGCTGTGAATGACAGTAAACTCAAAAACCAAACCCCCTTTTTTTTCTTTTTTGAGATGGAGTTTTGCTCTTGTTACCCGGGCTGGAGTGCAATGGTGCAATCTCGGCTCACCACAGCCTCCACCTCCTGGGTTCAAGCAATTCTCCTGCCTCAGCCTCCCGAGTAGCTGGGACTACAGGCGTGCACCACCATGCCCAGCTAATTTTTGTATTTTTAGTAGAGACGGGGTTTCACCTTGTTGACCAGGATGGTCTCGATCTCTTGACCTCGTGATCCACCCGCCTCGGCCTCCCAAAGTGCTGGGATTACAGGCGTGAGCCACTGCGCCCGGCCAAAAACCAAACCTCTTAACAGAAGTGAACCAGTTTTGTTTCAACATGACTTCGGTATCCCAACCCGATTTAAAAAATGCCAAATGCATATACACACCCCAAACAGCATAGACAGACATTATCTAGACGTTTTTTTTTAATGTGAGTGATGAAGATGTCCTCCAAGCTCCAGAATTCTTGTGAAAGATCCATGAGCATGGCCCCACTAAAGCATCTCAACAAAGGCACAAAGCTGTAGAGACATTTGGGCGTTTTACTGACTACATCCAAGCATTTCCTAGAATTTCACTTTGGTCATTTTGAAACTAGCTCAAGAAACTAGCTTGATTCTCACTTCTCCCAGGATGAGAGAGAGACAAGAATTGAAGGAAATGTGGGATGGGAATAGACAGGCAAGAACCACAAGGGGCTGAAGGAAATAATTATTATTTTTGGAAGCTTTCTACCTCTGATCTTCTTCCTCTCTGGCCCCTCCCTCTTCCTCCTAGGTTCACAGTGCTCTCCTGCCCTCTGGCCTCCCTAAGTTTTTCTCATTTATGTACTCTCTCTAAATGTTCAATGATCCCAAATTCTTTTGATCCTCCAAACCCTCTTCCACCAAAACTCGAATTCTCATTTTCTCAGTGTGCTGATCTAATCTAGTAGTTAGGAAATAAATCTGATTGAATGGCTTCTCATAGACACTCTCAGTGGCCAGTTCACTGTCCTCAGGCCTATTATCCCATATTTTCTCTTGTCCGAATCCTCAGAAAGGCCAGGAGCAATGGCTCACACCTGTAATCCCAGCACTTTGGGAGATCAAGGCAGGTGAATCACTTGAGCTCAAGAGTTCGAGACCAGCCTGGCCAACACAGTGAAAACCTGTCTCTACTAAAAAAACATTAGCCAGGCATGGTGGCTCCTTCCTGTAGTTCCAGCTACTTGGGGGCGCTAAGGCAGGAGAATCACTTGAACCTGGGAGGTAGAGGTTGCAGTAAGCCAAGATCGTGCCACTGCACTCCAGCCTGGGCAACAGAGTGACTCCATCTCAAAAAAACAACAACAACAAAAAACTCAGAATGCTCAGAGGTTGCATCTTAGAGAGGTAGGTGTTCATATGCTTTCAATAACTGGAACTAAACAGAGACTAAAGAGTAGAAAAAAAGGTTTCAAGTATTTCTGATCATTATAATTTACTTTCAAATAAAAAGAAATTCCCAGCTGAGGCAGGTGGATCATGAAGTCAAGAAGTCAAGACCATCCTGGTCAACATGATGAAACACCATCTTTACTAAAAATACAAAAATTAGCTGGGCATGGTGGCATGCACCTGCAGTCCCAGCTACTCAGCTACTCAGGCTGAGGCAGGAGAATTGCTTGAACCCAGGAGGCGGAGGTTGTGGTGAGCTGACATCTCACCATTGCACTCCAGCCTGGGTAACAAGAGTGAAACTCCGTCTCAAAAAAAAAAAAAGAAAGAAAGAAATTCCCAATTAAAGCTCTACCTTGGGCTGGGCACGGTGGCTCTTGCCTGTAATCTCAGCACTTTGCGAGGCCAAGGTGGACAGATAACCTGAGATCAGGAGTTCAAGACCACCTGGCCAACATTGCAAAACCCCATCTCTACTAAAAAAATACAAAAATTAGCCAGACGTGGTGGCATCCACCTGTAATCCCAGCTTCTCGGGAGGCTGAGGCAGGAGAATCACTTGAACCTGGGAGGCGGAGGTTGCAGTGAGCTGAGATCGCACCATTGCACTCCAGCCTGGGCAACAGAGTGAGACTACATCTCAAAAAAATTTTTAAAAAGTTAAGGCCTGCATCATTAAAGTGTTTAAGAATGAAAGTGGCTCACATGACTTGGTAGGCTTTGATCTTCTCTACTTTGATAAAAATTTTCTCACAGAAAAGAAATCAAGACTCAGGCTTTACAAAGTATGTCACAAGGTCTGTGTGGTTTTACAGAACTATCTTCCCTTCCAGGAAGTCAAGGTGGCTCATGGCCCCATGCTACTCTTTTCATGCACCTTACGGAGATACTATGGACAATATTTTTCACTATCGGATTTTCAGGCAGGAATATCATTTAGAATGGTGGCATCCAAAACTCATTGGTCATCAGAATCACATGGGGACTTTTAAAAATGAAGCATTTTCATTCATCTTGCCCAGGCCTACTCAATCAGATTCTTAGCCAGAGTGAGAGAAAGAGATGTAAGGGGCTGGGGTAGGAATGTTTTCAATTCTCCATGTAATTTTAGTGATCAGTCAGGTTGGGAGCCTCTGTTGAAGATAGAAAGGTGCCTTCCAGTACTTAAGACACCTGCTCAGAACCGTAAAAAGAAGGGAGACAAGCATTTGGGAGCCCCAGCCTGCTCTCTCCACACCCCACAGCCCAGCTCCTGACCTCCCCCCACCCCTCTTTCCCCACCTGCTGTCCCCTTCCACCCCCACCCCCAGCACAATGTTCTTTATGTCTCCGTTCTCAGACCCCTGTAACCTGAGCCACCCAATTCAGATATTGTAATTCCATGAAAGCAGGCGATTCCTCTTATAAAGAAAAAAAGAAAAGAAAATATACTTAGTAGGACCCTAAGTCCTGAGCTTCACAGATAGTTAATTTTATTTCCTAGTCACAATGTCCTTGTAAGGTCCATACCAGCACCGTTTGTAGTTGAAGAAACTGGGCTGAGAGGACTGTAGGGTAATTTTTCTAGGCTCTCTAAGTTAGTCCCAGAGGGATTTGGAATCCAGTGAGATGGGATAGATTATTGATGTGATAATATGTGCCCTGATCTTATTTCTATTGGAGACTTATTTGATAGAAGGAGAGAGTGCTTTCCCCTTCTCTTCCTCTCTGGAAAGAAACCTCACCTTTTGCTCTGAGGTTTCAGACTCTCACATGCTCAGTGAGCTCTCAGAGCTTCTGTGTGTGTGTTTTTTGTTTTGTTTTGTTTTGTTTTGTTTTCTGAGGCAGAGTCTTACACTGCCTCTGGGGCTGGAGTACAGTGGTACAATCTCAGCTCACTGCAACCTCCGCCTCCCAGGTTCAAGTGATTCTCCTGCCTCAGCCTCCAAAGTAGCTGGGATTACAAGCGCCCACCACCACGCCCAGCTAACTTTTTGTAGTTTCAGTAGAGTCAGGTTTTCAATATGTTGGCCAGGCTGGTCTTGAACGCCTGACCTTGTGATCCACCTGCCTCGGCCTCCCAAAGTGCTGGGATTACAGGTGTGAGCCACCATGCCCAGCTACTTCTGTGTGTTTTCTAAGCTGTTCTGGAAAAAGTTCAACCAGGACTTTGAAAGTTCTTGGCTTTTCAAGAAAGAAATGGAATTATCCAGAAAGGAATGTGATGGAAGCCACTGTTTCACAGGAGAGGGAGATACGCTGCTTCCCACAGAAGAGGGGTCCTAGAGGTGGGAGAGAGGGGTACACATCTCTTGCACCCAAGTGTGTGGAGCAATTAAGAGTTTTCCACTCCATCACAGCTGCAAAAGGGCAAGGAATGTGCTGCCCTCAGCCAAACCTCAGCAGTTGTCCCATCTTCAAACCTGACTCACAAGGAACCACGCAGCAAGAGAGAAGGAACTGGCATTCACTGCACACCTGTAAGGCTCCAAGAACGCTTTCCCCTGAGAGCCCTCTGGCATGTCAGAGCAGGTGGCAGCCCTACCCAGTCTGGTTTTCCTCCTCATTCCCATCCCCCACTGCTGGCTGCACCGAGATTTGTTTCTGTGTCCAGAGCCCTTGGAGATCTCAGCTACCTGCTCCTGGCAGCCATATGCTCACCAGTTCCTAGCCTTTAATGCATCTTGTTTTTTATGAAAATAATAAACAGGACAATTAAAAGAACCCAAACATGAAAGAGCACAAACTGTGTGTTCCATTTATATGAAATTCAAAACCACACTACACTTGCCTGTAGTCATAGAGTTAGTTACCTTTGGCTGAGTCTTCAGTGAGACTGGAAACTCTCTATTTCTTGATCTATATGGTGATTACACAGGTGTATACATATATAAAAATTTTTTGAGTTGCATACTTAATATTTGTGCAGTTACTGTTATGTGAATGTTACTGCCACAAAAATAAACACATCATAAAAGCAAATAAGCCAATAAACAGACACAGACACAATAACCTATAATGACTTGCTAGCTGCAGCTTGCCTATTACTGCGGCCACTTATTCCAACCTGCTGACTGAATCCCATCCCAATTCATAAAATGAATCTGGCTCCCTACCCCCAAAACTCCACAGGAAATTTAAAAAGCTAGAGAAGGGCATTCAGTCCAATAGTTCTACCCACGTGGAGCTCTGTGGCACGGTGTTTATATGCAGAGATGACAGAGCCGGGCTGCCTAGGTTCAAATCCCTGCTCTGCCACTTAATGGTTATAACCTTAAGCAGCTTACGTAAATTCTCTATTCCTCAGTTTCCTGATCTGTGTAATAGGCTTCATAATCAGGATTATACCAGATTAACCCATGTAGATTTACTCAGGAAATAGCCAATAGTATTACATGCCAAGCCTAGAGTAAGAACTTCATCAGTATTACCGCCTTAATCCTTGCAACTTTGCTCTGACTGATGGGTGTTATCCCCATTTTGCAAGTGAAGAAATGGAAGCTCAGAGACTAAATTCGCCTTCGTTTACATAGTTGGTAAGGCACAAAATCAGGATTTGAAATGAGGTCTGTCTCTTCTTTTTCTGTTAAAGGGCTTCTTTGATGCCAACCCAGACCCTCCCAACCTCTGCTTCCTCCTGGACTGCCCTGCGCTAACCCACCATCAATCTACTTGTCTCCCAACGCCTGCTGTTGCACCAGGATCACATGGCCCACTCTTCTGAGAATGTTCCAGTCCTTTGCATTCTGCCTGAGCCCAGGTACAGAACAACCAGTCTAAATAATGAGCAGCAATTGGCTTAAGATGGTGAGCTGAGCTCATTAGATTCTATCCCCTTCCATCCATTGTTTTTTTACAGTAACAAGGGGGAGTTTATTGCTTTTAACAATGAGATCCACACAGCACTGGAAAATAGGAAAGTGTGCCCATTATCAGAACATTTTTGAAATATCTGGTAGATAGGAGTTAAATAAAATCAACATTGACAAGAGTAGGGGGAAAAAAAAAACTACATATCCAAAATTGGCGGCATGTTCTGGTTCCCAGGGGTTTTGGGAGGGGGGAACAAACTTGGCTGCAAGAAAGGAACCAAATAACTAATTAAAATAATGGAAAATTATTTTAAGTTTTACAAATTAATATTAAAAATTATTTTAATTATTACAAATCCAGAGAGATTCCAAACTCAGGACATTTACAGTAATCAAGAATCCAGAAGACTCTGGGCCGACCAACAGTATAATTTAATAAAGAGCTATAGCTGGCCAGGCGCCCCGGTGTCTCACTCTTGTAATCACAGCACTTTGAGAGGCCAAGATGGGCAGATCACAAGGTTAGGAGTTCAAAACCAGCCTGACCAACATGGCGAAACCCGGGAGGCAGGGGCTGCAGTGAGCCGAGATCATGCCACTACACTCCAGCCTGGGCGACGGAGAGAGACTCTGTCCCCCTACCCAGAAAAAACAGCTGCAGCCAGAACATAGGGCCCATGGCCTTCCCCCTGCCCCGCCCCTAAACTGGCCGAAAGAAAACATCAGTAGTGTCTGGCCTGGGGAGTGGGACACGGGAGACGCTTGCGCAGGAGGAAGTGTTAGGAGGAGGCCAAGCAGCAGCGCAAGAAAAAGATGCTCAGGGTCCGCCACCAGTGTGAAACCTGCCTTACTTCAGCATCGTGGCCGGGAAGTCCTGCTCATCTTCCCAGGTGGTGTATTGGTTTTCTATCACCGCCATAACAAATTACCACAAACTTGGTGGCTTAAACCACTACAGATTTACTATTTTATTGTTCTGTAGGTCAGAAGTCTGACATAGGTCCCTCAGGGCTACATTCAAGGTGGCCGCAGGGCACATTCCTTCCTGGAGAATCCAGGGAAGGCTTTTTTGGCTACTAGTGTCCACCCACGTTTCTGTGCTCACAGCCCTCTTCCTCTACCTTCCAAGCTGACAGTGCCGCACCTCTCTCTGACCCTTCTTTCACAGTCCTCCCTCCCTCTGGCCACAGCTGGAAAACAGTCTGTGTTTTTAAGGAATCATGTGGGTGGGCCCACCTGGGTAATTCAGGATCATCTCTTAGTCTTAAAGGCGTTAATGTAATCTCATCTGTAAAGTCCCTTTTGCCACATAAGGAAACATGTTCCCAGGTTCCGGGGATTAGGGGCCATTATTCTGGCCCCACGTGTGGTCACTGGCTGCCTGGCAGATGACCTGCACCCTGGTTTGGTGCTGGAGTACTAGCTGCTCCCACCAGGACCTACATCTGAGGTGATATCAGCCAAGGCAACAATGACTTGACCAGACTGTTGCCTCCTTAGTTCCTGCTGGTTTTCCAAGCCTGATTCTCAGCCTTCTGGTTAATTTTGTGAGCTACCTAAAGCCTGCCAATGAATTATTTTTGCATAAATTACCCAGAGCCAGTATCTGTTACTTGTAATCAAGAATGTTGACTGAAAGGCTGGGCATGTGGCTTATGTCTGTAATCCCAGCACTTTGGGAGGCTGAAGTGGGAGGATCACTTGAGCCCAGGAGTTCCAGGCCAGACTAGACAATATAGTGAGACTTTATATCTACAATTAAAAAAAAAAATATCTAGGTGTGGTGGAGCATGCCTGCGGTCCCAGCTACTTAGACAGAGTAAAATCTTTATGTTAAAAAACATAGGAGTTCATGAATATTTTACATATATACAACAAGAGCATTCAGAGAATAAGTAGTTCATGGAAAATAAAAATCCAATCAAAGGACTTTGCCACTGAATCCCATCACTTGAAATAATGCCTGACACACAGAAGGAACTCACTAAATATTTGCTGAATGAATGAAAGATCAATAGAACCTATAAAATGGAAAATAAAATTAGTACTCTGAAAAATAAAGGTAAGAAACTTTCAAAATTGAAATTAGGCTGGGCATGGGGGCTCATACCTGTAATCCCAACATTTTAAGAGGCCGAGGCAGTGGGCCAGGTGGCTCACACTGTAATCCTAGCACTTTGGGAGGCCAGGGCTGTTGGATCACAACGTCAGGAGTTTGAGACCAGCCTAACCAACATAGTGAAACCTTGTCTCTACTAAAAATACAAAAATTAGCCCAATGTGGTGGCGTGCACCTGCAATCTCAGCTACTTAGGGGGCTGAGGCAGAAGAATCTCTTGAACCTGGGAGTCAGAGGCTCCAGTGAGCCAAGATGATGCCATTGCACTCCAGCCTGGGTGACGGAGCAAGACTCTGTCAAAACGAAAAAAAAAAAAAAAAAGGCCGAGGTGTATTTTGTAAAAGTACGGAAAAATTAGCCAGGCATAGTGTCAGGCACTTCTAATCCCAGCTACTAGGAAACTGAGGTAGGAGAATTGCTTGAACCCGGGAAGTGGAGGTTGCAGTGAGCGGAGATCACACCATTGCACTCCAGCCTGGGTAACAAGAGTGAAACTCTGTCTCAAAAAAAAGAAAAAAGAAATTAAAAGGACAAAGTAAATGGGAGATATAAGAAAGAACTAGGCTGGGCGCGGTGGCTCATGCCTATAATCCCAGCACTTTGGGAGGCCGAGGTGGGTGGATCACGAGGTCAAAAGATCAAGACCATCCTGGTCAACATGGTGAAACCTCATCTCTACTACAAATACAAAAAAAAAAATTAGCTGGGCACGGTGGTGCACGCCTATAGTCCCAACTACTCGGGAGACTGAGGCAGGAGAATTGCTTGAACCCAGGAGGCGGAGGTTGCAGTGAGCCGAGATCACGCCATTGCACTCCAGCCTGGGAAACAACAGCGAAACTCCGTCTCAAAAAAAATAAAAATAAAAATAAGAAAGAACTTAAGCAATATGCGAAATTAATCCAGGTGATTGAAAATTCATCTAAATCCATCTAACAGGAGTTCCAAAACAAAACTAAAAAAGCAATGGAGGGTAAAATCATCAAGGAAAAATTAAATAAAACTTTTCAGAGCTGAAGAAAGTACAATTTTCAACGAAAGGAACCCACTGGCAAGTACCAGTACCATTTAAGAAACCCACAGATCAAGAAAATCCTTCTGAAAAATTCCACATAAATAAACGACAAGCAGATTGGCATCAACTTTCTCATCAACAAACCTGGCTGCTGAAGACCCCAGAGCATTGTCTTCGCAATTCCAAGAGGAAAACAGTTTTTGACTTGGAAGTCTATACAGAGGTAAACTTACAATCAAATAAAAACACTGAAGACACGTTTAAACATACAAAGACTCAGAAGCTTTGCCACAAACACACTATCTCCAAAATCATTACAAAATGTGCTATAACAAGACAATAATGACAAAAAATGCTCCAAAGAAAAATATAATGTGGGACTCAAGTAAAAGAATAAGTCCCCCCACAGACACACAAAAACCAACAGTAAAACTTATGCTTCACTAAGAATAAAACTCATCTGGTAAAATTGCTTACCCTGTCGAGATAGCAGTGGAGAAAGGAGGAAGTTGGAGAGTGTAAATTTCTTGTTTAATAGGAAACTATTTAAGGGTGGCAGAATACGCCATCCAAAAAATGCCACTTTGGCCTAAGGATTATTTTTAAGCTAAAGGCACTTGAAAAATAGCAGATGAAAAATGCACATTCTCATATCCTTTTTTCTTCCTGGAATCAAGAGATAAAAACTCCCATGTGAAAGATGTCCTTGTACCAGGAGAAAAGAAACATTCTTCAACAGAGAATCATAGCCAAGAGAATGCTGTACAAACAGGCTTTGTTAAAATAGTTCTTCTCTTCCTGTAGTCTCCCCTCATAACTCGGTTGCTTTTCTATAATTGCCTCTTTAGTATGCAGGTTTAGCACTTCTTTGGTCGTTTTTTTCCATGAGAGTCCCCATGACATATAAAATTTATAGAAATTTATATACTTTTCTCCTGTTAATCAGTCCTATGTCAATTTCATTTTCAGGGACAACCAAAAACTCCAAGAGGGTAGAAGTAAAATTTTGCCTCCCCTACAATATAAAGATAGATTCATTCTAGATACTCATAGAAAGCATATATAATCATGGGAGTAAACATTTTAAGTTAACCATGTAAATAATTGAAATTGAATACATAACTCTGGCTGGGTACAGTGGCTCATGCCTGTAATCCCAGCACTTTGGGAGGTGAAGGTGGGCAGATCACTTGAGGTCAGGAGTTTGAGACCAGCCTGACCAACGTGGTGAGACCCTGTCTGTACTAAAAGTACAAAAATTAGCCAGGCATGTTGCTGGGTGCCTGTAATCCCAGCTACTCGGGAGGCTGAGGCAGCAGAATCGCTTGAACCCTGGAGGCAGAGGTTGCAGTGAGCTGAGATCAAACCACTGCAATCCAGCCTGGGCAACAGAGTGAGACTCTGTCAAAAAAAAAAAAAAAAAAAAAAGAGTGCCAGGAGTGGTGGCTCACATGCCTGTAATCCTAGCACTTTGGGAGGATGAGGAGGGTAGATCATGAGGTCAGGAGTTTGACACCAGCCTGGCCAACATAGTGAAACCCTGTCTCTACTAAAAATACAAAAATTAGCCAGGCATGGTGGTGTGTGCCTATAGTCACAGCTACTCCGGAGGTTGAGGCAGGAGAACCGCTTGCACCCAGGAGCGGAGGTTGCAGTAAGCCAAGATCATGCCACTGCACTCCAGCTTGGGCAACAGAGTGAAACTTAGTCTCAAAAAAAAAAAAAAAAAACAATATATAAATCTGCCAACCCATGGAACGAAGAAAACTTGATCAATCTAACAAAAAAGGAAAGGCGAAATAAGAAACGGCAAAAAATTGCAACATGGAAGGGAAGCACGTATCAAGATAACAGAAATATATTTAAACATACTACTATCAATAAATGTGAATGAATTCAAAACCATAAATGCCTGGATTAAAACCACGAATTAAAACCCACCAATGCCAGAGTCTCTGGAAAATAGGAAAGGGTGTCCATTATCAGAACATTTTTGAAATATCTGGTAGCTAGAAGTTAAATAAGATCAACACTGATAAGAGTTGGGGGAGGAACCCACATATCCAAAATTGGCTGCATGTTCTGTGCTTCTTTATTTAAAAATTTAGTCCTGATTTGGGTTACAGAGTCTGCAGTTACAGTAGTCTCGTTATTAGGAGGGATTCTGCAATTTCAGTTACTTGTGGTCAACTGTGGTCCAAAAATATTAAATAGAGAACTGGGAAATAAACAAGTCTTAAAGTTTTCAGTTGTGAGCCATTCTGAGGTAGCATGATGAAATCCCACACTGCCCTGCTCAGCCCCATCTGGGGCATGAACCACCCCTCTGTCCCAGCTTATCCATGCTGGAGACACCAGCCATCCCTTAGTCACTTGACCATCTTGGTTACCAGATTGACTGTCATGGTATCACAGCGCTTGTGTGCAAGCAACCCTTATTTTACAAGATTAATCATGCTGGTAATTTGAATATACCAAAGAGAAGCTGTAAAGTGCTTAAGTGGAAAGGCTAAAGTTCTCGACTTTAGGAAAGAAAAAAAATCATATGCTGAGGTTGTTAAGATCTACATAAGAATGAATTTTCTATCCCTGAGTTAAGAAGAAAGAAAAAGAAAAGAAATTCATGATAATTTTGCTGGTACACCTCAAACTGCAAAAGTCTCAGCCACTGTGTATGCTAAGTGCTTAGTTAAGATAGAAGTGGCATTAAGTTTGTGGGTGAAAGACAAGGAAAGAAAGGTGTTCTAATCAGTGGCAATTGGGTTTGGTAGTACTCAAGGCTTCAGCATCCACTGGGGGGGCTTGGAACTATTCCCCTCTGCTAACTGGGGACTACTGTGTATGCTGTTTACAAAATAGATACCTACAGTTTTAACAGAAAAGAAGGCTATTTCCAAATGATAAAAGTCAAAATTCGCTAACAAAACTCAAGAGTCAAGAACTTTTATTCACTCAATATAGAACTTCACAATTCAGAAAACAAAGATGTTAGAAATACAAGAAGAAATTAAAATCAATCAATCTATAATGATGGGGGAAACTATCTATTTCAGAAATTGATAGACAAAAAAATCATCAAGCATATTTGAGCAGTGCATTTAACCACCTTGAACAACTTTGCAAAGATGGCAGGAAACTTCATCGCACAAAATCCAACTATGTTCATCTTACTCCATCTCCAGGTGGCAGTGGACACATTTGACACTAGTCTCTGGAGATGTCATGCTCTCCTGACTCCTGCTACTTTTTGGGTCCAATGTGGCCAGTCTGCTTTGCTGGTGCCTCTTCCTGTTTGTGACCTCCCAGTGTTGAGATAGCCCCAGATGCAGTCTTCCCCCTTCTCCTCTCCTCTCTCTACTCTGCCTTCCTAGGGGACCTCACTAGTCCTCAGTCTTTAAGTGCCATCCCTATGTTGATGACACCCAGATTGATTTCTCCAGTCCTTAACTCACCCGAGCTTCAGTTCCCTTTATCCAAATCCACCTGAATATCTGATAGGCATCTCAAATTTAACATGTCTTAAACTAAACTCTCAGCTTCTCTACATACATCCTGAAGTTTTTGGTTGTTGTCTCAGATTCTTTTTAATCATGGTAAAATACGTGGAACAGAACATTGACCACTGTAACCATTTTAAAGTATACAATTCCATGGCATTTGTATATTCGCAGTGCTGTTCAACCAGCTCCACTATCTAGCTGCAGGGCTTTTTCTTCACCCCAAATGGGAACTCCATATTTATTAATCACTCATTCCCAGTTACTCTTTCACTGACCTGAACCCCTGACCTTTTTAACTCTACAGATTTGCCTATTTTGGATATTTCATATAAATGGAATCATACAACATGGGGTGTTTGGTGTCTGGTTTTTGTTACTTAGCATGATGCTTTCAAGGTTCATTCATGTGGTAGCATGTCAGTATGTCCTTCCTTTTCATAGATGAGTGACATTCCACTGTATGGATATACCACATTTTGTTTATCCATTCATCTATTGATGTATACTGGGTTGCTTCCATCAATACATACCAAAGTTTTTCTTCCCATGGCACCCCCACACCAACCCTCCTCCTCCCCAATCATCTCTATTTCAGCTGGCAGCGCCACCACTGACCCAGGTATTAGGCTTAAAACCTAGGAGTCACCTTTGACTCCTCTCTTTCCCTTGGCCCCACCCCACCTCTGACATCCAAACCATCAGCATATCGTGTTATATCATCCAGATGCATCCCAAGTTTGGTCACATTTCACCACTTCCCCAGATGCTACCTAGTCCATGCTACTGTCACTCTAGCCACAACTCAAAGTCTTCTTGCTTCTTTCATCCCCTTGCAATTCATTTCCCCTCAGCACAACATTATCTCTTAAAAGTATAGATCAGGCCAGGTGCAGTGGCTCACACCTGCAATGCCAGCACTTTGGGAGGCTGAGGCGGGTGGATCAAGAGATCGAGACCATCCTGGTCAACATGGCGAAACCCCATCTCTACTAAAAATACAAAAAATTAGCTGGGCATGGTGGTGCGTGCCTGTAATCCCAGCTACTCAGGAGGCTGAGGCAGGAGAATTGCCTGAACCCAGGAGGCGGAGGTTGCGGTGAGCCGAGATCGCACCATTGCACTCCAGCCTGGGTAACAAGAGCGAAACTCCGTCTCAAAAAAAAAAAAAAAAAAAGTATAGATCAGATCATGCCACACTAGGACTGAGGAGCCTCTGATGCCTTCCCATTACACTGAAATAAAGCCTAAACATCATGCTGTGGTCAGTAAGGCCAGCATGAAGTGGCCCCTGCCTACCTACTTCTCTGAGCATCTCCTACACTCTCCAGCCACAATGGCCTCCCTCCGACCTTCTCCCACATACTCCCTTAGCTTCCTTCTGGTATACAGGCCTTCCCCTCAGACCATCTCAACATGCAGAGAAGCCTTCCTTGACTCTCCGATCTGAAATAGGGCCCTCACCCCAGTCTCCCTCTATGCCCTTAAACTGACCGGTTTTTCCCTCACTCACACAACTTAGAACCATGTGAAACTATCTTATTTTTGTCTCGTATATTATCTGTCTTCCCCTACAAGACTGTAAGCTCCGAGAAAGTAGGTTACTTTGCCTTCAGCCAAATCCCTGGAGCCTAGAACAGTACCTAGCATGTGGGAGGCATTCAATAAACTCTTGTTGCTTGAATAATGAATACAATGTATTATATACACACATAGAGGACTTTGTGCTCAATAAACAAAATATCCATTCTTTGCAAATATCTTTGAACATTTACATGAATAGACCACAGAGCACTTGGTGAGACTATAAATTACTATAAGCTTTCTAATGAATAATCTGATAACATCCAATTTTCAAATGCAAATATCCTTTGAACCAACACCATTTATTGAAAAGCCCTTTCTTTCCACATTGAATTTCATTGGCACCTTTGTGATACATTAAGTGATCCTCTGTGTGAGGGTCTATGTGTGGACTCTATTCCTTTCTGTTTATCTATTGTCTATTAGATCCCTTTCAGTAATGACATAAAGGTTCATATGGACCTGGAAAATGTTTCCTTTCCACAGTGTTAGTTTTTTCTACTGGTGTATGTCCTGGTGCTGGTTACTCTATACAACAATAGATTTAGTAAAGATTCAGTACTATGGTAATATAGAAAATGCTTTTGGTTTTGCTAAGATTTTCACCATATTTTGAAGCATTTTCTGGGACATCATCCTCTTGGACCTTAGTGTATATGTGTGGAGGAGGAAGAGAGCCATAATTTTTTTGAAATTAAGGGAACTACCATTTGCCTTTTTTCTTTTCTTTTTCTTTTTTTCTTCTTTCTTTTTTTTTTTTTTTTGAGAGGGAGTCTCACCGTGTTGCTCAGGGTGGAGTGCAGAGGCACACTATCTGCTCCCTGCAACCTCCACCTCCCAGGTTCAAGCGCTTTTCCTGCCTCAGCCTCTTGAGTAGCTGCGATTACAGACACGTGCCACCACATCCGGCTAATTTTGTGTATTTTTAGTAGAGACGGGGTTTCACCATATTAGTCAAGATGGTCTTGATCTCCTGACCTCGTGATCCGTATGGCAACAATTTCTAAAATCTCTAGCATCTACAAGCCTTCTTTGTTGAAATAATAATTTCAATGATAAATTTACTTAAAGAAAACAGAAAAAGCTGGTAGAAGATGGGAGTATTTGTGCAAGACTTTCTTTCACAGTCCTGTGATAGAAATAAAATAAAACTGATGTCCTGTGAGAGTTTACATTTAACTTCTTGCCTCATCAGATCCTTTTACCAAGTTTTACACTGTGAAATGATCTCTCTCTCCCTCTCTCTAGTTGCTATGGAGAAGAAACGTCTTTTTCATCTCTTTATTAGGCGTTTTTTTTAAATTATGAAGATCTGTATTTTCAGAGCCAGACTCTGATATGTCATTAGTTAGCACTAAAAGCAGAGCATGACCTGTGAGTCTCAATTTTAGAAATGGAAATGGATTGTTAGGATTTGACTTGATAGTAGTGCAATAGGAACAATTTATCTTCCATGTTACAAAGAACAAGAGTCAGGCTGACATTGGACTTCTCATCAGCAACACTGTGCTGTATGGTTTGAATGTGTCTTCTCCAAAATTCAGATGTTAAATTAAACCTCATTGGTCAGTATGATGCTGTTAAAAGGTGGGGTTTTTAAGAGGTGATTAGGCCGTGAGGGCTCCTCCCTCACAAATGGGATGAAAGCCCTTATAAAAGAGGCTTCAGGCTGCTTTCAGCCCTCTTGCCCTTCTGACTTCTGCCTGGAGAGGACACGGCATTCCTTCCCTCTGGAGGATGCAGCAATAAGGGTCACCTTGGAAGCAGGGCACAGCTCTCACCAGACAACTGAAACTTCCAGCACCTTGACCGTGAACTTCCAGCCTTCAGAACTGTGAGAAAGTAAATTTCTGTTCTTTATAAATTACCCAGTCTATGGTATTTTGTTATAGCAGCAGAAATGGGCTAAGACACAAAGGTACTAAAACACACTGAGGAAATAGCTATATTATTGGTAACATGATTGTAAACTGGAATATCGTGGCCAGGCAAGCACAATAAAGTGTGAAGGTGGAATAAAGACATTTTCACATGTGCAAGGACTTGCAATTATGTCTCGTGCCCATTTTTGGGAAGTTGCTTAAAAATATTCTGCAGGCTGGACACAGTGGTTCACTCCTGTAATCCCAGCACTGTGGGACACCGAGGCAGGTGAATCACAAGGTCAGGAGTTTGAGACCAGCCTGACCAACATGATGAAACACCATCTGTACTAAAAACACAAAAATTAGTTGGGTGTCATGGCACGTGCCTGTAATCTCAGCTACTCAAGAGGTTGAGGCAGCAGAATTGCTTGAACCTGGGAGGCGGAGGTTGCAGTCAGCAGAGATCATGCCATTGCCCTCTAGCCTGGACAACAGAGTGAGACACTGTCTCAAAAACATATATATATTCTGCAGCACAACAAGGAGAAAACGAAGAGTGGAGAAAACCAGTGATCGGGGAAACAGTGAAACAAACCCAAAAAGCAAGAAAGGGACATTGCAATGTGACTTGCTAAGAAGCAAGTCCCCAGGAGGAAGGTCACCAGGGAAAAAAGTGTTTGTGGAGGAAGGGAATGGTTGTAAGCAATAAAATGAAATAACTGAAAAAAGGTTGAAAATATTATAAAGGCAAATGACACAAGAGACGTAAAAAAGGCAACTAGAAATATCAGGAAAAAAAAAAACCAGGCCGGCATGGTAGCTCACTTCTGTAATCCCAGCACTTTGAGGCGGGTGGATCACCTGAGGTCAGAAGTTCAAAACCAGCCTGACCAACATGGTGAAACCCCCATCTCTACAAAATTAGCCAGACAGGGTTGGCGTGGGCCTATCATCCCAGCTACTCAGGAGGCTGAGGTGGGAGAATCACTTGAACCCAGGAGGTGGAGGTTGCAGTGAGCTGAGATTGTGCCATTGCACTCCAGCCTGGGTGACAGAGAGAGACTCAGTCTCAAAATAAAATAATAATGATGATAGAAATCAAGCTTAGTGAGATGCCAGCTCCTACTGGGAGACGGAAGAAAATACTTTTTGAAATAATTTCTGCTACTTCTTTAATGAAATTCCTTATTTTATGTTTCCTTTCTTTAGCATCCTTTACTTAATGCCACATCTACCTATGTAGAATTAAAACCAAGCAGTATTGGGAGGTCTGAGCGCAGTCAAGGAAACTCATTTCCAAATTCTTCTTTCGAAATCTGTTTTGGCTGAAAACAAATGCACTCATTTTTGGGAAGCAGAGCTACTTAAGCAAGATCCGGCCTAGGAGAAACAAGGATGTTCTACATCTTGTTTTGTTATTTCTGAAGACAAAAAAGACAATGTGCTTTACGTTATTTTCAAAGGAAGCACTAGGTGGCACTTGTGATGTACTCAATAGTTGCCTCAGATCCTTTTTGGAAAAGGTTTGATAGAAAAAAAAAATGCAATAAATATTAAAATGGGAAAATCGTCATTACAATAATGAAGATCAGTATGATTGTGTTTACTGTGTTACTATGTATGAGCAATATCTTTATGCAGTATTTGCATTTAAAATCTGGGCTTCGCTTTCTTGATAAAAACTGCAAGAGGTGAACTGACATTTCTATGATATGTGAAAACCCCATATCACCAAGATAATAAAAATATAATGCTTGATTTGCAAAAAAATTTATGATAAATCTTTTAAATAGTTTTTGTCTTCCATTTAGAGTGTTTAAATTTGTAAAAACAGATAACAATACATTTTTAAAGGTCCATCTATTGTTTAAAGCAAAATTTTAAAAATTAACTTAAAAGGAGGCACCGCAGCTTCAGGGTTTTAACTAATACTAACCAAAAAAAGAGAGAGAAAGAAAGAGAGATGAAGATTAAAGCAGATATTTCAGGGTTTTTTACCATTTTTAAGCTAATAACATAAAGACTGTAAGCAAATGTATTTTTTTTTTTTTTTTGAGACAGAGTTTCGCTCTTGTTACCCAGGCTGGAGTGCAATGGCGCCATCTCGGCTCACGGCAACCTCCGCCTCCTGGGTTCAGGCAATTCTCCTGCCGCAGCCTCCTGAGTAGCTGGGATTACAGGCACGCGCCACCATGCCCAGCTAATTTTTTGTATTTTTAGTAGAGATGGGGTTTCACCATGTTGACCAGGATGGTCTCGATCTCTTGACCTCGTGATCCACCCGCCTCGGCCTCCCAAAGTGCTGGGATTACAGGCTTGAGCCACCGCGCCCGGCCGCAAATGTATTCTTTTCTGTTATTCAGTTAGTTTCCATTTGGCAAGTGCTTAATTACCTCAAGGTCCCACTTTAACATAGAGAGATTTCACGCCTTTAACAGACATTCAGGTTGAGAAGGAACTATGAAAAGTAGAAAATATTGTTGCCAAATACCATGGCAACAACTGTAGCCTGCAGACCTTTTTATGATACTGCATCTTTCCCCTACCTATTGTCTAGCCTTGGCAGTTTAATGGATTAGGTTCTCTTGCGGCTTCATCTCACTTTTCTACCTCTTATTCTTCCTTTGTCTCATTTTTGTTCCTTATTTTAAATGTACTTTTTCTTGCTGTACCTTTGTAAGATAATTTAACACAATGAAATCCTTTTGGAACAAGCTAGGTTATAAATAAATTAATAATGAAGCTAATATACTGTCTTGTAATTGCCTTAATGTGTGGGTTTGGATGAAATTGACATTTTGAAGGTAGTATCTCATATAGTAGTAAACTCAGCATGTCAGAACTCAGAGCTAAATATGCAAAACAGCGACAGTGCTCAAAAAAATCTTGGATCTCGGTATAATCGTTGGATGTCTTTGGATGCAAATGATAGAAATGGATTCTGACTAACTGAAGCAAAAAGAGACCTTAACAGGGTGCCAGTTAAGAACTCAGAGGATAGATGGGGGGGCTGGAGAGCCAAATCAGGACACAAGACAGAATGAAGGCAACTCCTGGAGTCCAGGCAGCATGAACAACTGAAGGATCTTATCTGGGTGCTGCTGCTCCAATATCCGTGTTCCAATATTCTCCCATTCCTTATGCACCTCCACTCAAGATTAAAAGTTCCAAGAGTCCAGACTGCTAAATGTTTTCTGGGCATTCACTGATTTATCCTACTAAAAATATGTGAGACCCGGTGCGGTAGCTCATGCCTATAATTCCATCACTTTGGGAGGCCGAGACAAGAGAATTACTTGAGCCCAGGAATTTGGTGTCACCAGCCTGGGCAACATAATGAGACACCATCTCCACAGATAAATAAATAAATTAGCCAGGCGTGGTGGTGCACATCTGTAGTACCAGCTACTTGGGAGGCTGGGGTGGGAGAATTGCTAGAGCCTGGGAGTTCAAAGCTGCAGAGAGTGAGTGGCGATCACACCACTGTCCTCCTGCCCAGGTGACTGAGAGAGATCCTCGCTCTCTCTAAAAAAAGGAAAATTTAATATGGAATAAAAGCTCTCTTAAAAGATTGCCAAAACATAAAATAGCATAAATTTGGAAAAAGAAGGCATTCCAGGAGTCCATTTGTCTTACTTTGGGTCACATGTAGCTCCTTGGTTGCAGAGTAGGGATGACAAATATTGAGTTACATTCCCATCAAGACTGTCCTCCAACTGGGAGATACAATAGGAAATTGGGGTGCTCCTGGGAAGGGAAAATGGTCATCTGCAACCCCAAAAACAATGTATGTGTATCACATTACAGCAAGAGTAGGTTGTACATTTCTCTGTTGTATCCTAAAGCTCTATCATGGGACAAGCACTGTCTCTGAAAAGTGCATGTCCTCAAAATGCAACTTTGTATAGAAATAGAACTACTGCTGATGTTATTAGTTAAGGATCAAGATAAGACCTCACTGGATTAGAGTAGACCCTAAATCTAATAATTGTCCTTATGAGAGTAAAAACAGCATGCACAGAGACACACAGAGAAGAAGGTGATGTGAAGACAGAGCCAGAGACTGGAGCAATGCACCTACCAGGCAAGGAACACCAAGGCTCACTGGTGTCACCAGAGGCTAAGAAAGAAGCATTGGAAAGTTTCTCCCGCAGAGCCCCCAGGAGCCACTAAGCTTATCCACACTTTGATTTGGGACTTCTGGTCTCCAGAATGGTGACAGAATACATTTCTATTGTGTTAAGCTACTCATTTTGTGCCACATGGTTATGGCAGCTGCTGAAAACTAAAGCAACCCCTAAGAGCAGAGTCACTGGCAAAACCCTAAGAAGGAAAACCATGAGAATAGGCACATGGTCAATGCATTTTTATGACAGTGAATACAAGTTTTCCTTTTTATTTCAAAAGGAAGTAAATTTATGAATGGTTTAGTTCATTTATGCCACAAAGAGCTGTTGAATCCCTCTTATGTGCTGGGACATTCTAGGACCTGGAAATAAAGGGGTGAACCAATGAGACAGAATCATTAATCTCAGAGGGCTTGTACTCAGAGGGTTAACAGTAAACAAGACATATCGGGGTTGAGATCAGGGCTGGGAGGAAAGTGAAGCTGGATGATGTGATCTAAAGTGATGGACAGGAAGTGGGAAGCCCGTTCAGATTGGTGGTCGGTCAAGGAGAAAAGAGCAGAGACCCAATCATGAGAAAGAGTCAGACATTCTTGAGCTGGGAGAAGGGCATTCCAGGCAGAGAGAACAGAGAGAAACTGGAGTGGTGGGACTGCTGACAAGCAGAAGGAGATAAACTAGATTTAGGCGGGGACAGTTCATGACTTATTTATTTATTTATATATTTTTGAGATGGAGTTTCACTCTCGTTGCCCAGGCTGGAGTGCAATGGCGTGATCTCGGCTCACCGCAACCTCTGCCTCCTGGGTTCAGGCAATTCTCCTGCCTCAGCCTCCTGAGTAGCTGGGATTACAGGCATGCACCACCACACCCAGCTAATTTTTGTATTTTTAGTAGAGACAGGTTTACCATGTTGGCCAGGCTGGTCTTGAACTCCTGAACTCGTGATCCGCTGGCCTTGGCCTCCCAAAGCGCTTGGATTACAGGTGTGAGCCACTATGCCTGGCCTCATGGTTTATTTTCTGAGACATGTCATAAAAGTGTAGAATCTTAAGCAGGAGAGTAACACCTGCTGATTTAAACATTTAGTCCACCTGCTGTGTGGGAAAAAAACTGCAGTAGGGCAAAGGGTGAAGGGGACACCTGGGAGGCTAGCGCAGGCCAGATGAGAGTAAACGGGGCTCAGAATCAAGTAGTTAGTGAGCTGTAGAGAAGTGGGCTAATTCTGGCTATGTGAGAGGTCAAATTTGACAGGACTAGTAATTATTAGTTAAGTGCTTTCTCTTGGTACACCAAGAATTACTTGAAATTCTATAAGGGATACCTTATAGAAAATATTATACTGGCTGGGCACGGTAGCTCATGCCTGTAATACCAGCACTTTGGGAGGTTGAGGCAGGCAGATCACGAGGTTAAGAGATCAAGACCATCCTGGCCAACATGGTGAAACCCCGTCTCTACTAAAAATATAAAAATTAGCTGGGCATGTTGGCCCATGCCTGTAGTCCCAGCTACTTGGGAGGCTGAGGCAGGAGAATCACTTGAACCCAGCAGACAGAGGTTGAGTAAGCCAAGATCGCACCACTGCACTCCAGCCTGATGACAGAGTGAGACCCTGTCTAAAATTATATATATATATATATATATATATGACTCTAATATTTAGGAGGTTTGCATTAAATTGAACAGAAAAGATGGTATACATATGACATATTTATAAAACACATACAAACTCAGAATGCCTCAGTGTGTGTTTGATAGAGGCAATAAAGGTAGGAAAGAAGGTCCCTGTGCCAATACAGGTAACAAGGAAGGCTCCATGCACTTGAGATGGGCCTTTGAAGATACATGAGATGGAAGGAGAGCATTCCAGGGCAGATTAGTCATGAATGAAAGAAAAGAGAAAAGTGGACAATGATTGGGCAATATTTAGGGTGGGTGAATAAACTGATTTGATTGGATTAGAGAGCTTATACACAAAATATTACCAGTAAAATTATGTCAGTAAAGTGAGGATAGATGATAGAGGACTGAAATTCAGGAGGAGTTTAGATTTAATCTTTTAGCTGGGCGTGGTGGCTCTTGCCTGTAATCCCAGCACTTTGAGAGGCTGAGGCGGGCAGATCACTTGAGGTCAGGAGTTCAAGACCAGCCCGGCTAACATGATAAAACCTCGTCTCTACTAAAAATACAAAAATTACCAGGTGTGGTGGCAGGTGCCTGTAATCCCACCTATTCAAGAGGGTGAGGCGCGAGAATCACTTGAACCTGGGAGGCAGAGGCTTCAGTAAGCCGAGATCGCACCACTGCACTCCAGCCAGGGAAACAGAGCAAAATGCTGTCTCAAAAATAAACACGTAAATAAAATAAAATAGATTTACTCTTTTAGGCCAGGGGTCTGTAAACTTTTTCTGAAAAGCCCCAGGTGGTAAATCTTTTTGATTTGACAGACCATGCAGTCTTCATCTCAACTCTCAACTTTTTCCCTGTAGTGTAAAGACAGCCATACCCAAAACTTTGAAAATGAGCATGGCTGTTTCAATAAAACTACTAATGAACTTATCTGGCAGGGGAGATACCATGATCATGAAGGTGGTTTTCCCAGGGCGAGGCTTATTCATTGCACTCCAGATGTGCTGACCCCTGTGATTTCCCCAAATGTGGGAAACTCAACTGCATTATTTGTGGTAGTGGGGGACTGCGATCATGCTTTCCCCTGTTAAAAAAAATACATATATATACTAATGAAAACAGATGGCTGTGGGTCATGGTGGCTCATGCCTGTGGTCCCAGTGACTCAGGAGGCTGAGGTGGGAGGATCCCTTGAAACCAGGAGTTTGAGGTTGTGCTGAGCTATGATCACACCACTACACTCCAGCCTGAGTGGCAAAAGTAGACTTCATCTCAAAAAATAAAAAAATTAAACAACAACAACAAAAAACAGTGGCAGATTGGACTTGGCCTTTGGGCTAGAGCAGTAGAGCAATAAAATAAAAATGGTGTTTTATTTGGATTTTCAAAGTAACCACATACAAGAGTAGTGGGCATTTTTAGCTATTCAGCATCCATTTCACCTGTCCTTCATCCTCATTCTGTCCGAGTTTTCTGTTGGATGCCTACTTCTCTCATATGTTTAGGGAGAATCTGATTGCACTCCCAGATCTAAGAGTCAAAGCCCATCAGGTTATCCTGTCTCTCTTCCCACAGTATTGATTCACACAACCCAGACGCAAGCCACCTAGTGCATGCTGTTTCTCAGGCACAGATGTTGGTTCAGGAAGGACATCTGGCAAAAGGTGTCCAATAACATTCAAAGGATGTTCACTGGAGCTTCTGGAAAGAAGCTTTCTCACTTCTCTGAATGCCACCACAGAGGACACTCTCTTCTCTTCTGGGTGGGATGGTATACAGATACAAAGCCTGGATCTCCAGATTCATTTGGCCACCCTGAGAGAAGCAAGATCTGGAATGAAGTTGACAAGACTGAAGACAGAGAAGAGAAAGGTAAAGAAGACAGGGCTTGTATAACAACTAAATTAAACCTACCCTGGAGCCTATCCTACCTTGGAATTTTTAGCCAATAAATCACTTCCATTGCTTAAATTTGTCTGAGTTATCAGTCCCTTGAAATTGAAAGTATTCCATTGTCACAGCAAAATCACACGAAATGGGGAAATGCTGAAGGGAGCCAGAGCAGACGGGAGACTAGGCACGAAGTGATGAAATGAGACAGCAGTGAGATGAAGAAGAGGGACAGCCTGAGTCACAGGAAGGGGAGAATTAATTTGGGAGGCTAATCTGTATCAGTGGGACCAGCATGTCCTCGTTAAATAAGAGACAAAGAGAAAAATTACAAAACATAGCTTCTTTTCCTCACCACACCTCACCACCTCATCACTAAAGGCCTATTTATAGCGCGTCCTTCTACCCAATACACCAAGTTTGGCTATCATGAAAAAATTGCAAGGCATACTAAAAGGCAAAAAACACAGTTTGAACAAACAAGCATGGCAGGAATGTTGGAGTTATTAGAGGGAAAATTTCAAATACCGATGATTCATATGCTAAGGGCTCTACTGGATAAAGCAGGCAGTGTGCAAGAACAGATGAACAATGGAAGCAGACACAGAAATCCTTAAAAAAAAAAACAGCCTGGGTGAGGTGGCTCACATCTGTAATCCCAGCACTTTGGGAGGCTAAGGCAGGCAGATCACCTGATGTCGGGAGTTTGAGACCAGCCTGACCAACACGGAGGAACCCCATCTCTACTAAAAATACAATGGTGGCGCACACCTGTGATCCCAGCTACTTGGGAGGCTGAGGCAGGAAAATTGCTTGAACCCAGGAGGTGGAGGTTGCAACTGAGCCAGGATGGTGCCATTGCACTCCAGCCTGGGCAACAAGAGTGAAACTCTGTCTCAAAAAAAAAAAAAAGAAAAACAGAACAAAATTTCAAAGAACTGGGACAACTATGAAAGGTCTAACAAACTCATAATGGAAATACTAAAATGGGACGAAAGATGAAAAAGAACAGAGGAAATATTTGAAATAACAATATCTGATAATTTCCCCCAAATTAATGTCTGATACCAAACCACAGATATAGAAAGCTCAGAAAACCCCAAGCAGGATAAGGGCTAAAAAAAAAAAAAACACACACACACCCCGTAGGCTGGGTGCAGTGGCTCATGCCAGTAATCTCAGCACTTTGGGAGGCTGAGGCAGGTAGATCACCTAAGGTCAGGAGTTTGAGACCAACCTGGCCAACATGGTGAAACCCAGTCTCTACTAAAAATACAAAAACGAAGTGGGCATGGTGGCGTGCACCTGTAATCCCAGGTACTCAGGAGGCAGAGGCAGGAGAATCACTTGAACCTGGGAAGTGAAGGTTGCAGCGAACTGAGATAGCAGCACTGTACTCCAACCTGGGTAACAAAGTGAGACTCTATCTCAAGAAAAAAAAAGAAAACACACACACAAAAAAACCTTGCCTATCATTTTTATATTACAGAAAAATCAAAGAGAAAGAAAAAATTCTAAAAAAGCCAGAGGGAAAAATATTCTTACCTACAGAAGAGCAAAGATAATAATTATATCCAACTCTAATCAGAAATCATGCAAGCAAAAAGATAGTGGAATGCAAAATTTGAAGTGTTGAGAGAAAAAGAGCACCAACATAAAATTCTGCACCCAGAGAAGTTATTCTTCAAACGTGAAGGAGAGGCCAGGCACAATGGCACAGAGGCCAAGGCAGGCAGATCTCTTGAGGCCAGGAGTTCAAGACCAGCCTGGCCAACATAGTGAAACCCCACCTCTACTAAAAACACGAATTAGCCGAATGTGGTGTCACACAACTGTAATCCCAGCTACTCAGGAAGCTGAGGCATAGAATCACTTGAACCTGGGAGGTAGAGGCAGGCTGCAGTGAGCAGAGATTACACCACTGCACTCCAGCCTGGGCAACAGAGCAAGACTTCATCTCAAAAAAATAAAAAATAAAAAAATTAATTAAAAAAAAATTTTTTTTGGAGGTGGGGGAGGAATTTCGCTCTCATTGCCCAGGCTGCAGTGCAATGGTGTGATCTCGGCTCACTGCAACTTTGGAAGATGGTTTAGTGGTTTCCTGTAAAGGTAAACATCCTGTTATCAAACAATCCAGCAATTGTGCTCCTTGGTATTCACCTAAAGGAGCTGAAAACTTATGTCTTCACAGAAACCTGCACATTGATGTTTATAGCAGGTTTATTCATAGTTGCTGAAACTTGGAAGCAACCATGATGTCCTTCAGTAAGTGAATGAATAAGTAAACTGTGAAACATCTAGACAATGGAATATTACTGAGTGCTGAAAAGAAATATCAAGCCACAAAAAGACATGGAGGAAACTTAAAGATGTATTACCAAGTAAAAGCAACCGACCTGGGCTGGGTGCAGTGGCTCATGCCTGTAATACTAGCACTTGGGGAGGCTGAGGTGGGCAGATCACGAGATCAAAAGATCAAGACCAGCCTGACCAACATGGTGAAACCCCATCTCTATTAAAATACAAAAATTAGCTGGACATGGTGGTGCACACCTGTAATTCCAGCTACACAGGAGGCTGAGGCAGGAGAATAGCTCGAACCCAGGAGACTGAGGTTGCAGTGAGCCAAGATCATGCCACTGCACTCCAGCCCGAGTGACAGGGCAAGACTCCATCAGAAAAAAAAAAAAGCAACCAATCTGAAAGGCCATATACCATAAGATTCCAGCTATATGGCATACTGGAAAAGGCAAAACTATGGAGACATCAAAAATATCACTGATTGCCAAGGATTAAAGCAGAAGGAGGAATAAAAAGGCAGAACACAGAACATTTTTTTTTTGAGATGGAGTCTCGCTCTGTTGCCTAGGCTGGACTGCAGTGGCATGATCTTGGCTCACTGAAACCTCTGCCTCCTGTATACAGGTTGTGGTTCTCTTGCCTCAGCTTCCCGAGTACCTGGGGCTACAGGTGTCTGCCACCACACCCAGCTAATGTTTGTATTTTTAGTACAGACAGGGTTTCACCATGTTAGCTTGGCTGGTCTTGAACTCCTGAACATGTGATCCACCCGCCTTGGCCTCCCAAAGCGCTGGGATTACATGCCCAGCTAACAAAGAGCATTTTTAGGGCAGTGAAATTATTCTGTATGTTACTATTATGGTGATGCATGCCATTATACATTTGTCCAAACCCGTAGAATTTACCACACCAAGAGTGAACCCTATTGTAAACTGCGGCCTTTGAATGATAATATGTCAGTGTAGGTTTGTTGACTGTAACAAATGTAACTCTGGCGCTGGGATGTTGATAGTGGGGGAGGCTATGCATGTGTGGAGGTGGGCTATACAGGAACTCTTTGTACTCTCTATTCAATTTTGCTGTGAACCTAAAACTGACTCTAAAAAGTAGTCTAGTTTTTTAAAAAGAGTTTTAGGAGGGGAAATCATGATCATATTTTAATTTTTAAGAGGTCACTCTGGTTTCAGTGATCCAAGTGGGTGGAAATAAAGAACAAAAATGGATGTAGGAGGAAAGTTAACTGCAATGGTCCAGGTGAGAGTTGGTGCTAGTTTGATCTCAGATGGCAGCAAAGAAGATGAAAACATGCTGACCCTAGAGGGGGAATAAGATTCACATATGTGTCCCTTGGAAAATAAATGAACTGTTTGCCCTTAGTTTCCTCATCTATTAAAAGAGAGAGAGAAGAGGAGTATAGGGGTTGGCCAGAGGTCTTCATGATTTAGGGATAGCCTATCACTGTACGAAACATAAGGCAAACAGAGTGAAGTGAGTACTTGAGTGAGACATCTTTTCCTTTGTTATGGCAGCCCTGTATTAGACAAGAGCAGTATCAGGCAGATGATGGTTTCTATGAGAGAATTTTGAAAACATAACTTCCTGGGCACTCTTTAAATATAACAAGCCACTTCTTTATTATCCTAACTGTGCTGATAGTGACTATTAAATATGATGATGTTATCAAATATCAACAGCACCATTAAGAGACACAGACAGTATTTGGAGAGGTTCCAAACTACTTCACACAGGAGTCCCAGGTGTAAACAAAGGAAATAGAAGAGAAGTGCTATTTGAAGCGACAAGAGCTAATACGCTGATAGACTTTGAGAAAGGCAGAATCCCTCAGATTGAAAGTAATTGGAGCTACAGAGCAGAAAAAGTGAAAGTAAACTCATACCTACACGTTACAACAGAACTGTAGAAAATCAAAGCTGAAGAGGAAAAATCTTAAAGCTCCCAGAGAGAAAGTACAGATTGCTTACAAAGGAATGATGTTTAGATGGACAGCCGACTTTTCATCATCAAAAACAAATGCTGGAGGACAATAGGTAATAATGGAAGTTAGTGCTGATGATAAATAACCATCAGCCTAAAAATCTATACCCACATAAACTATTAAGCTATTTAACAGTACCTGAGAAATGTAAGGGAAAGACCATTGAGGAAAAGGACATAGAATAGAAAAATACTAATAATAACAGCAAACATTTATTGAATATTTACTATGTGCAAAGATAATGTCAAAGCCCAAAAGTCATTTAATTCTCACAGCAATCTAACAGAGCTACTATAATTACCCTGATTTTACACAAGAGAAAACTAAAGCACAGAAAGTTTGAGTTACTTATCCAAGATCACACAGCTGTAAAGTGGCAGAGCTAAGGCTCTAAACAAGGTAGTCTGGCTTTGAAGCCTATGTATTTTTCTCACCACTTCCAGAACCCAGGGGAAGGAATCAGACTCAGGAAAAAGTGGCAGGCACAAACATGAGTAGTAATATGGGGGTAATATGTTTCTAAAACTTGAGTGAATTAAATTCTTATGTGTTCTTTTAATAAAGAAAATTAAAATTCTTGGCAATACTGACAAGGCAAACAGGGAAAAAGCAGGAGTGAGCTTTGTTCCCTAGTAAGTGTAGAAAGTCCTGGAAGTGACCAGAGATAAATCTTGGACTTTAGGCTTTTCCAGTTGCTTTGTAGGTTTAGTTAAATGCAAAAGTTAACAGTAAAAACATATATAAAGAGAAGATGAGACCTCATTATGAGGAAGAACATGGAATTTACCTTTATTCCCACTGAAAGAATTAACCAAATAGGCCGGGCACAGTGGCTCACCTCTGTAATCCCAGCACTTTGGGAGGCCGAGGCAGTGGATCACCTGAGGTCAGGAGTTCAAGACCAGCCTGGCCAATATAATGAAATCTTGTCTCTATTACAAAAAATACAAAAATTAGTTGGGCATGGTGGAGGGCACCTGTAATCCCAGCTTGTTGAAGGCTGAGGAAGGAGAATTGCTTGAACCCAGGATGCGGAGGTTACAGTAAGCCAAGATCATGCCACTGCACTCCAGCCTGGGTGACAAGAGTGAAACATTGTCTCAAAAAAAAGTGAATTAAATGAATTGTGGCCAGTGGCCAATGTTCCTCCTCTGTGGATAACCCTCAGGAGTTTACAGTGCACATACCAGATCACTCAGGAGTCACCATCACATCATGGGGCACCCTCAGTGGTCTTCTGCATCCTTTGCCAAGTTAGCATGTGCCTCTGACCTAAGCCTCACCTGTAAGCTCAGGACAGAGCTGTGAACTGTAAGTGGAATGTCACATGGGCCTTACAGAGCAATTGTAATTCATGGGTTGGTTGAGTGGATGTTGTAAACCAAAAAAGAAAATTCTAAGTCCCCCAGTTGGCTAAATGGGCCTCTGTCTTGGCCAACAGGATCCCAAAGAAACTGAGAAACTACTTCAGGCCATGATGGGAAAGGCAAGGCTGGATACACCTCCTTTTACCCTGGTAAATGATAAAATTACTGGTTATTTATTTACTTTGAGATAGAGTCTCATTCTGTCACCAGGCTGGAGTACAGTGGTGCGATCTCAGTTCACTGCAACCTCCACTGCCCAGGTTCAAGTGATTCTCGTCCCTCAGTCTCCTGAGTAGCTAGGGCTACAGGCACGTGTCACCACACCTGGCTATTTTTTTTTTTTTTTTTTTAGTAAAGACAAGGTTTCACTGTGTTAGCCCAGATAGTCTCAATCTCCTGACCTCGTCATCCACCTGCCTAGGCCTCACAAAGTGCTGGGATTACAGGCGTGAGCCACCACACCTGGCATGACTGGTTATTTTATTTGTTTGTTTTTGAGATGAGTCTCACTCTTGTCGCCCAGGCTGGAGTACAGTGGCATGATCTTGATTCACTGCAGCCTCTGCCTCCCAGGTTCAAGTGATTCTCTGCCTCAGCCTCCCAAGTAGCTGGAACTACAGGCAGCCACCACCACACCCAGCTAATTTTTTTATATCTTTAGTAGAGATGGGGTTTCACCATCTTGGCAGGCTGCTCTTGAGCTCCAGATCTCATGATCCACCAGCCTCGGCCTCCCAAAGTGGTGGGATTGCAGGCATGAGCTACATGCCTGGCCATAACTGATTATTTTAAAAAGAGGAATGCTTAAGACAAACAGAAAGTCCAAGCATGTCATAAATGGTTTCTGAAAGTCATGATAAAGTTCATTAAAGGAGAATTTATGAAAGAAATTTTGTATGTAATTAAGTAAGGAAATTATAACTATCTTTCTAGAGATTCAGCTTTGTTATTAAAAACATGCTAAGACACTAAATAATGGATTAGAACAACAGATTTTATTTCTCTTTTTTCTTTCTGAGACAGAGTCTCACTCTGTTGCCCAGGCTGGAGTGCAGTGGTGTGATCTCAGCTCACTGCAACCTCTGCCTCCTGGGTTCAAAAAATTCTCCTGCCTTGACCTCCTGAGTAGCTAGGACTACAGGCATGTACCATCATGCCCAGCTAATTAGAGATGGGTTTTCACCGTGTTGGCCAGGCTGGTCTCAAACTACTAACCTCAAGTGACCTACCTGTCTGGGCCTCCCAAAATGCTGGGATTACAGGAGTGAGCTACTGAGCCCAGCCCAAGATTTTTTTTTTAATTGAGAGTTGATTTAATAAAGTTGAATTACAAGAATTTTAAATGTTTCATTCCCCTTCAGTACTTTAACTATGTCATGCCACTCTCTCCTACCCTGTGAGGTTTCCACTGAGAAGTCTGCTACAAACATATTGGATCTTTCTTTTCTTTTGCTGCTTTTGGGATCCTTTCTTTATCCTTAACCTTTGGGAGTTTGAATATTAAATGCCTTGAGGCAGTCTTGTTTGGGTTAAATCTGCTTGGTGCTTTATAACCTTCTTATATTTGAATACTGATATCTTTCTCTAAGTTTGGGAAGCTCTCTTATTATCCCTTTGAATGAAATTTCTACCCCAATCCCTTTTTTTAACCTCCTCTCTAAGGCCAGTGCTTAGATTTTCTTTTGAGGCTATTTTCTAAATCTTGTAGGTATGCTTCATTCTGTTTTATTTATTTTTCTTTTGTCTCCTCAAACTGTGTATTTTCAAATTGCATATCTTCAAGCTCACTAATTTTTTCTTCTGCTTGATCATTTCTGCTGTTAAGAGATTGTGGTGTTGGCCAGGTGTGGTGCCTCATGCCTGTAATCCCAGGACTTTGGGAGGCCAAGGTGGGCAGATCACCTGAGGTCAGGAGTTCAAGACCAGCCTGGCCAACAAGGTGAAATTCTGTCTCTACTAAAAATACAAAATTAGCTGGGCATGGTGGTACGCACCTGTAATCCCAGCTACTCGGGAGGCTGAGGCAGGAGAACTGCTTGAACCTGGGAAGCAGAGGTTGCAATGAGCCAAGATCACACCACTGCACTCCAGTGGTGTCCACTTTTCTTTTGCTGCTTTTGGGATCCTTTGAGAGTTTGATTATTAGATGCAACAATGTGAGACTCTGTCTCAAAATAAAACAAAAAAAGAGATTGTGATGCATTCTTCAGTATGTCAATTGTATTTTTCAACTCCAGAATTTCTGCTCATCTTTATGTTTTTTTAAGCTAGGGTCTCATTCCGTTGCCCAGGATAGAATGCAGTGACATGATCACGGCTCACCACAGACTTGACCTCCTGGGCTCAATAGATCCTCCTGCTTCAGCCTCCCAGGTAACTAAGACTACAGGAGCACACTATCCCATCACATCCAGCTAACTTTTGCTTTTTTTTTTTTAGAGACAGGATTTTGCCATGTTGACCAGGCTGGTCTTGAACTCCTGGGCTCAAGTGATCTGCCCACCATGGCCTCCCAAAGTTCTGGAATTAGAGACTTGAGCCACTGCATCCAGTCTGACTCTTTTTTAATTATTTCAATCTCTTTGTTAAATCTATCTGATAGGATTCTAAATTCCTTTTCTGTGTTATCTTGGATCTTGTTAAAATTTGCCAAAATAACTATTTTGAATTATTTGTCTGAAAGGTTACGTATCTCTGTCTCTCTGGGATTGGTCTCTGGTGACTTATTTACTTTGTTTGGTGAGGTCATGTTTTCCAGTATGGTCTTGATGCTTGTGGATGTTTGTCAGTGTCTGTGCACTGAAGAGTTAGGTATTTATTATAGTCTTTGCAGTCTGGGCTTGTGTGTACCATCCTGCTTAGGAAGGCTTTCCAGGTATTCAAAAGGACTTGAATATTGTTATCTAAGTCTTTGGTCACTGCAGCCATATCTGCTTTAGGAGGCCTTAAAGACGAGCAATGCTGTGGCTCTTGCAAACTCATAGAAGTACCACCTTGGTAGTCTTGGGTAAGGTCCAGGAGAGTTCCTTGGATTAGCAGACAGAGACTCTTCCTCTTTCCCTTACTTTCCCCCAAACAAATGAAGTCTCTCTCTCTCTCAGCTGACTGCTTAGAGTGGGGGAGGGGTGACACAAGGTGAGACCTGAAGCCAGCATAGCCCCAGGTCTTACCCGAGGCCTGCAGTGACCACTGCCTGGCTACTACCTGTGTTTACTCAACTCCAAGGGCTCCAGAATCATCAGATGGCAAAGCCAACCAGGCTTATGTTCTTCCCTCTAGGGCAATTAGTTCCCCTTGGTTCTGGTGGGTCCAGAGATACTGTCTGGGAGCCAAGGTCTAGGGTTGGGAACCTTAGAAATCTGCCTTGTGCTTGGCTGGGCGTGGTGGCTCACACCTGCAATTCCAGCACTTTGGAAGGCCAAGGTGGGCGGATCACGAGGTTAGAAGATTGAGACCATCCTGGCCAACATGGTGAAATCTCCTCTCTACTAAAATACAGGAAAAAGAAAATTAGCTGGACATGGTGGTGCGCACCTGTAGTACCAACTACTTGGGAGGCTGAGGCAGGAGAATCAGTTGAACCCAGGCGGCAGAGTTTGCAGTGGGCTGAGATTGCACATCTGCACTCCAGCCTGGCAACAGAGCAAGACGTCATCTCAAAAAAAGAAAATTTAAATTGGCCTAAACTGCCTTTTGTGTTTATTTACGACCCTGGAGCATTTTAGCCCATAATGGTAGGACTTTCCAGAACTCAGGTTCCCACCACTCAGATGGATGATTTGCCTCTGGCTAGGGCTGGTCTAAATGTTCCCTTTGTGGGTGCAAGCTGAATTCTGCCCCATGTTGCTTTCCACTATAATAGAGCAGCACTGAGTTCCAATGCAAAGCCCCTGACACTCACTGTGCTCTCTCTCTCCCAAGTGCACAGAGTTTCTCTATGCACTGCCAGGGAATGAAGTAAGGGTCATATAGGTAATTCAAGACTGTTTTTCCTACCCTCTGCAGTGCTTCTTTCCTTAATAGCCAGCCTAGAAGGAAAATGAGACTGAGAAATAGGAGGGCAGGAGAAGGCTAAAGAAAAACGTTTACTTCTGAAGCTGCTCCTTTGGTTATATGAAAGGAAAATACCTTGGGCCCCCAAAATCTCATCAGATAGGTGAGAATGGGTCTCACCTATCTGATGTTAAAACCAGGTACTATAATTACTCACTTGATTTTTCTTTCTTATGAAGGTGCTTTCTTATGGAGATAGTTGTTCAATTTGTTGAACAACTTCCCTATCTTCTTCTTTGTAAAATTTCTTAGATTGACATCTCAGAAGTTCAACTTCTGCCATACTCTGCTGCTTTCAGCTTTTTCTCCCTTTTAGAAAAGCCTGGGATGATAATGCTCTCCTTCAACTTTTGTTGGCTTCTGTGACAATTTTTGCTTTTTCCTCCAGTTCTAAATCTGTTTTTATGGCCTGATGCTAAAATGTTTTATCTTGAAAGTCTGTAATCCCAGCCACTTTGGGAGGCTGAGGCAGAAGGAATGCTTCAGCTCAGGAGTTTAAGGCTAATATGGGCAACATAGTCGCATTGTATCTCTACAAAAAAAAAAAAATAGCCAGGCATGGTGACACAGGCCTGTAGTACTAGCTACTTGAGAGGCTGAGGTGGGAGAATTGCTAGAGCCCAGGAAGTCAAGAATGCAGTGAGCCAAGACTGTACCACTGCACTCCAGCCTGGGTGACAGAGCAAGACCCATCTCAAAAAAATTGAAAAGTAAAAAATAATTATTAAAAAAAGAAGGCCATGTTTTCCTCCAGTATAACTTAATTCTGTGCTCTTAGCTTTTCTAACATATTTAGGGGCCAGGGCCCCCCCAAAGTTTTGCTGAAAAAAACAACTCACAAAATACAGATTGGTTGAAGAGAAGGCATATAGATTTGTTTGGCAGATAAATGTGAGAATTTTCAGAGTAAAGACCGAAGATACAGAGAAAATTGATCATTTTTAGGCTTAGGTTCAACCAAATATGAACAGCCATGTAAAAAACAAAGGATATAATGGAATGCTAGTAGACTGTGTGGGGAAAACCAGCAAGGCCTGTCTGTCTAGATTCTTCTTCACCTCCCTGAGTATGTATTTTCTTCCTTCTGGGGATAGAGGTCTTATAACCTATAGTCCAACAAGGAAGTTCAGATAATTTCTTTATGGCCAGTTTTTACACAGAAAAGTGGAGAAAAAATTAGAGGGATGTGTTAAATAAAACATGTGCTCTGAATGAAGAGACCCCTTCCACCAAACAGGCTTTGTGTGAGCAACATAGCTGTTTATTCACCTGGGTGCGGGCAGACTGAGTCCAAAAAGAGAGTCAGAAGAGGGTGGTGGAATAGGAGTTGGTTTTATAGGTTTGGGGTAAACAATGGCAAGTTACAGAAGTTACAGTTTAGGGCAGTTTTTTGGGACGGGGTCGTAGATTTGCAAGCTGGGAAGGGGTCATAGGGTGTGTAGTCACAAGGTTGGCCATGGTCGGTTACAAAGTCCAATGGCCTTGTCAATTGAGGCCGGAATAAAAACAATAGAAGAATGTCTCAAGTTAGTTAGGTGCCACAGGGGTTGATCTGCTTTTCACAATCTTCCAGTGACTTCAGGTTTTCTAATTCCAGAAGGCTCTCCAGAGGTATACGTGTAAGTCACAGATGTCGCCGTACCATCCACCGCACCGTCAGACTTTACAGAATATTTTTAAGTTTTATGGCTGGCTTTCAGGAAAAGGGGCTCTGGTTTCTAGAACCCACCTTGGGGAAAAGAGATTCTAGTTTCTATAGCCAGCCTAGAGGGAAAATGGGACTGAGAAACAGGAGGGCAGGAGGAGGCCAAAGAGAAACTTTTACTTCTGAGGCTGCTCCTTTGGTTATGTGAAAGGAAAATACAAAGGAAAAGGCCCCAAAATCACTAAGGCAAACTCAAGCTGGACACTGTTTAGGGAAAACCTGCCTTCCATTCTATTTCAAGTTATTCTTCTGCTCACTGACACTGATGCATATCTAACTGCCTCCTTTGCAGTTTGTGTCTCACCGAGCTTGTGACCTGGAAGCTCCCTCCTGACTTCCAGTCTTCCTGCCTTTGCTTCAAGTTGCCTTTCCAGGCAACTTCTTACTTCTTACTTACATTGATTGATGTCTCATTCTCCTTAAGATGTATAAACATATACAACCAAGCTCTGCCCCAACCAATTTGGACATATGTTGTCAGGACTTCCTGAGGCTATGTCACAGGTGGGTCCTCAATCTTGGCAAAATAAACTTTCTAAATTAACTGAGAGCTGTCTCAGATTTTCTGGGTTCACAGTTATCATTTTGGGGTATTACTTTCTGAGCCTCAACATATGTCTAAAGTGGTCAACATAATCAGAGAACTTCCTGTGCTATAGCTAAGAGTCACATATTCACCTCCGTAAGGCCTTTATAGCATAGTGGTCACTTAACCTGGGACACACACTCTGTGTGTCTGAGTAATTTATCTTTTCATCAAGTCTGACTTTCAGTTATCCAAATGAGCTTCCCATAAGGAAAAACAATCACTGTAGAAGGGTTTTTTTTCCCTCCTTTTTGGCAACTAGCTTAAGCAACAAAAATTTTAAGGTCATTCCTATGTTGTTATTATTAGGTTTTTAAAAATTACTTTTAAAAACTAAATTTTAAAAGGGTTAAGGTTTTTACATCCGTATAACTTTCTGTACAGCTTTTAAAGTCTTTTGGTGAGTGCGGTGGTTCACACCTGTAATCCCAGCACTTTGGGAGGCTGAGGAGTGCGGATCACTTGGAGCCAGGAATTTGAGACCAGTGTGGGCAACATGGTGAAACCCCATCTCTACCAAAAAATATAAAAGTTAGCCAGGCCTGGTGGCACGCACTTGTAAACTCAGCTACTTAGGAGTCTGAGGCAGGAGCATTACTTGAACCTGGGAGGTAGATGCTGCAGTGAGCCAAGATTAGGTCACTGCACTCCAGCCTGGGTAACAGAGTGAGACTCTTGTCTCAAAAATAATAACAATAAAAATAAAGTATTTTGGTTATCACCCTGGGTAAATGAATAACTATTATTTTATAATGACTCGTGATTCTGTTTCAGTCAGATTGAATCTTTTAACATTTTTTGACAAACATTCTCAAAAGTCAAATCCTAACTTTAGCCTCTGAGTTAGACTTATTGCTGGGGGCGTACCAAAACTATAAAAATTAATCACCTCAAGGTTATAGAGTCTTTTTATAGCTTCCAACTAAGATAAACTTCAGTTATCATCACCTCCAGTCTGATGATTAGACATCAGTTGAGAGATTCCCTCCATTCCAATTAAATAGGGTCTTTATCAAATATGTTCATTAGCTGTTACAAATATGTTAATTAGCTGTAAGTTGCAGGGGTTTCCTTTTCTCGTCATTGTCAAAGCCAGGCAGGACTTCTGTCCTGTTGTTTTGTTTTCCACAGTTGAAAACAAACAGGGCCAGGCGCAGTGGCTCACGCCTGTAATCCCAGCACTTTGGGAGGCCTAGGCGGGTGACTTATCTGAGATCAGGAGTTGGAGACCAGCCTGGACAACATGGCGAAACCCCATTTCTGCTAAAAATACAAAAATTAGCCAGGCATGCTGCCATGTGCCTGTAATCCCAGCTGCCAGGGGTGCTGAGGCAGGAGGATAGCTTGAACCTGGGAGGCAGAGGTTGCAGTGAGCCGAGATTGTGCCACTGCACTCCAGCTTGGGCAACAGAGGGAGACTCTATCCAAAAAAAGAAAGAAAGAAGAAAGAAAGAAAAGAAAAAAAAGAAAGAAAGAAAGAAAGAAAGAAAGGAAGAAAGAAAGGAAGAGAGAGAGAGAAAGAGAGAGAAAGAGAAAGAAAGAAAGAAAGAGAAAGAAAGAAAGGAGACAAATAAAACCCCTTTTTGCTTTTGAACTATTTATAGCTTTCAAAATTCTCTCTGTACTTGAAAGCTCCAAATTTTAAAGTTATTTAGAATCTCACTGGACTGAATCTGCTTTCATTGCTAACACCCACTGCTAAAACTTCCATCTATGGGAAATATAAGCACCTTCCCTCTAGGTCCAGGGACTACTGTGAAAGAGGTGGGCATGTGGGATTGTAAGGACTGCTTCAGAGGGATAGAATCAGTTCGGACCCTCCACATCAAAGGTGGGCACGCAGATGCCTAAACAGCTGATAAAATGAGAGACTTTTCCTCCTGGGCCATTATGTGGCCCCTTTCCATTTATCCCAACCATAAAGAATTTCCTGCTTCCTGTAGAATTTTTTTTTAATTGCCAAGAGGGTATCAAGTGACAAAGCTTTCTGGGTATAGTGCTCCCAGTTATGAGATTTATGAAGATGAATAGACATAATTATGTGTATTTTTTTATGCCTGGGAAGATCTTACTATGCTTTATTAGCCATCTTGAAACAAATTACTAAAAGACTGCAAAAAAGCATTGCAGTGCCACAAAAGTCTCCAAACTCCCAAGTTTAAATGGTTTTAACAAAATGTTTATGTTCTGCATAGCTAATTGCTACAGGTCTGTAACTAAAACCAAGACTGCAGTAGTTCAATGGATAAAACCTATAGATAAATCATTTCTCTGATTTATTAAATCATTCAAACCTTTCCTTTTGGCTTTTTGGCTGTTACATTACTTAGAAGATTTTAAGATTGAATGCCTGCCCATCTCCGCTCCTGCCTGGCCAAAATTGCTTAAATTGACTATGAGTCTTTTGGCTCTAAGTGTCTTGGCTGCAGGGGTCCTAGCAAGGGACAGGATGGACGCAGGTGAGGTAGCCACACTACTGTGGCAACAATGCAGAGCAAAATAAAAGTTTGGCCATTGATGTTGCTTCTGGCAAATCTTGGCCAGAGAATGTAAACCAAAAATAAAATTCTAAGCACCCCAGTTGGCTAAATAGACCCTTCTCTTGGCTAACAGGATCCCAAAGAAACCTGAAAAACAACTTCATGCCATAATGAAAAAGGCAAAGTCGGGCATACCTCCTTTTACCCTCCTCTCTTTTGAGTTTAGGCACAACTGACCAGCATTAATGTCAAAATAGAGATTAAAAGACTGACAACAAACTCTGTAGCAGTAAAATATCAAATTCCAACTTGACTCTGATATAGTATCCCATGGCAGATAGCAGGCCCTGAAAGAAGTCAAAGTATTTCACCCCAAAATATATTTCTTTGACATATTTTGAAATAGCCCTGTAAAGCTATCTCTTGTGAGGAATGTGTATTCTGTACAGAACATCCCTTCCTAACTAGGTCTTTTCCAGAGAGACTGACACCTTTTGAGGTTCTAATAAGAGACATTTACCATCTATTCTCTCTGAAGCCTGTTACCTGGAGGCTTCATCTACATGACCAGAACCTTGGCTTCCACAACTCCCCTTATCTTAAGTCAAGAATTTCTTTATGCTGACTTCAAACTCTTAAGGGGCAATGGGACAATCTCGGCTCAACCAACTGTCAATTCAACCAATTGTCCATCAGGAAATCTTTGAATCCACCTATAACCTGGAAGCCCCCTCACTCAAGATGTTCTGCCTTTCCAGGCCAAACAAATATATACCTCCCAAGTATTGATATATATGTTTTTGGCTGGGCACAGTGGCCTATAATCCCAGCACTTTGGGAGGCTGAGGCGGGTGGATCACGAGGTCAAGAGATTGAGACCATCCTGGTCAACAAGGTGAAACCCTGTCTCTACTAAAAATACAAAAATTAGCTGGACATGGTGGTGCGCGCCTGTAGTCCCAGCTACTCGGGAGGCTGAGGCAGGAGAATTGCTTGAACCCAGAAGGTGGAGGTTGCGGTGAGCCAAGATCGTGCCATTGCACTCCAGTCTGGGTAGCAACAGTGAAACTCCATCTCAAAAAAAAAATAAATAAAATAAATAGATATATATGTTTTTAACCTGTAACTTCTGTCTCCCTAAAATGCAGAAAACTAAGCTGTAACCAAAACACCTTGGGCACATATTCTCAGGACCTCCCGAGGCTGTGTCACAGATCATGGTTTTTAACATTTGCAAAATAAGCCTCTAAACTGATTGCGAGCTCTCTGAGATACTGTTGGTTTACAAGGTTTACCTTCAAAGAAGGAGCACCAGGAGTGCGAGTAGTCCACTGGCTCTTGAGGAAGCAGAAGGAGAGTCCTCTAGACATATCATTCTTTGTTGTTGTTGTTGTTGTTGTTTTTTTCTTAGACCTATAACTCTTGAACCTAGGCTTTTATGGTGGCCAGGACCCTGCGCTGCTATAGGGACTCTGCTGACAGGTCAGATCTATGGCCTGAGATATTCCCAGGTACAAACTTTGCTTCCATGTAGAATGGAAGTTTACATCATGGGACGGAGGAGAGCTCGCAGCCAATGACTGTAGGGGATCCAAGATGTCTGATTATTTCAGATTCCTGGGCTATTCCAGGGCAGAGAGAATTTGGAAGTGGCAGAAAGAAAAGCATGTCAGGTAGTGCCTTTTTATTGAGGCAAAAGGGGGGAAAGTCCATAAAGTAGTGAGGAAGGAATGGGCTATCTGCCCAGCCAGCCGAGGCAGCCAAGTCAGCCCTGTCAGTTCCCCTTCACATCCAGAGGCCCAGCCAGTCCTGGGCAGAGTTGCAGTGACAGAAGTGACAGTTCTTTTTCTTTTTTTTTTTTTCTTGAAATGAAGTCTCATCCTGTCCCCCAGGCTGGAGTGCAATGGTGCAAACTTGTCTCAATGTAGCCTCCGCCTCCCAGGTTCTAGTAATTCTTCTCCCTCAGCCTGCTGAGTAGCTGGGATTAGAGGTGCCTACCACCGTGTCTGGCTAATTTTTGTATTTTTAGTAGAGATGGGGTTTTACCATGTTGGTCAGGCTGGTCTCGAACTCCTGACCTCAGGTGATCCACTTGCCTCGGCCTCACAACATGTTGGATTACAGGTGTGAGCCCCTGCGCCCAGCCCAGTAGCACTTTTTATAGTGGATAGCAGGGAAGTCAGCTGCTGGTGAGGAGGAAATCATCCCTCAAACCCACCAAACTCTCAGAGTCACTTGGTGGGAGGAAAATAGGTCTTCCCACAAAGGATAGGCCTATTCAGCCCAGGGTAGCCTAATACAGGTCACACCTTTGAAAACAGATGATTTCATATCTATAGAAATACCTCCTTTGCTAGGAGGACTGGCAACAAGACCATTTGAGTAGGTGGAGCGCTCATAATGCTTTGGCTTTGCCAGTACAAGCAATAGTCTCCACCAGGTAACAGCAGGGGAGGTAAGGCTAGAAGCTTACTGCTATCAGCTTAACGTGGTATTAAGGATCACGGAGGGCCTCTGATTCTGAGTGTACAGGTGAGCCAAGTCAATAATAGAGTGGCACCACTGGGGCAGGTAAAAGACAGGAGGTGACAGATGTTCACAGAGTGGGACAAGGGCTGGAGCCCGAAGGGCAACAACCAGTTCCAAAGTTGAGCCAAGGACCTGAGGGCGCAGGTGGACATGAGAGGCTGCAGCCCTAGCAGGGTTCACCTGTGTGGGACACCTTCCAGGAACTGTATCCAAGGATTTCTTTCTTCTATTATTATTATTTTTTATTTGTAATTTAATTTTTTTGGAGACAGGCTGTCACTCTGTCACCCACGCTGGAGTGCAATGGTGCAATCATAGCTCACAGCAGCCTTGAACTGCTGGGCTCAAGTGATCCTCCCACCTCAGCCTCCAGGGTACCTACAACTACAGGAGTGTACTACTAAAGAGTTCTGTCTTTGAGATGACTTTGTTTTTTAGTTTTTGTTTTTTTAGAGACAGGATTTGCTCCATTGCCCATGTTGGTTTTGAACGCCTGGCCTCAAATGATCCTCCCACCTCAGCCTCCTGAGTGACTGGGATTCCAGGCATGAAACACCTCCCCTGGCTCCGAGTGATTGGTTAGTTATTAGCCATGACATGAGACTGTGAAGTGACTTTTGTTCAAGGGCATCTTCAAGGCCCTGCCAGCCATTTGACAAATACATGATAAGTATATCTCTGCTAGACATTTGATAAACATGTGGTAAGTTTATCCACACCAGGGTTACTGGCCATTAGCCCAGACATACTGCATTTGCTCACTCTTCTCAAGGCTTAAGGCCTCATCTCTTCAGTGTATCTGGAGTATTGGCTTTAAGATAATTTATATTTCCATTAGCTGCTCTGCTACCTTTTTTCTTTTTTTGAGACACAGTCTCACTCTGTCACCCCGGCTGGAGTGCAATAGCACCACCTTGGCTCACTGCAACCTCCACCTCCCGGGTTCAAGTGATTTTCCTGCCTCAGCCTCCTGAGTAGCTGGGATAACAGGCATGTGCCACCACACCCGGCTGAGGCGAGATGATTACTTGAGCCCAGGAATTTGGGACTGCAGTGAGCAATGATCACACCACTGCACTCCAGCCTGGGTACAGAGTGAGATTCTGTCTCAAAGAAAGAAAAAAGGTAGCAGAGCAACTAATGGAAATAGCTGCTCGTCTCTTAAAAGAAAAAAAAAAGAAATAATTTCTAGTTTATTCCCTAAATGAGAAGCTCTTAACTAGGAATTTGCAATAGAATCATCTGCAGAATCTGGCGGAAAAAATACAGACCTTGGACCTGATTCCTGTGCCATCGATTGAGTAAAGTCTGGCTGGGCACTGGCATTTTATATTTTAAAATATAATTTTTAAAAAGTATATTCCCCAGGTGATTCTGGTGTGAAGCTCCAGTTGAGAACTACTGTGACAGACCTTTTGGATTCTTGACTGTGTTCGGCTTTCTGCAGAATGCTCTGTAACAGCCCTCCATCCTTATGACTGTGCTCGCCCCCTTGTTCTTCCATCTGTTTGCTCACTCAGCCTTCCTAGGTTCTTCAGCAATAACCCATACATGCAAATCATGTTCAACAAATACTATGTGGAGCAAGCAGCTAGCCTGGTAGCACCAAGTCGCTAGCATGTAGTAACAATGAAATGAGAGGACTGAGGTGGTGAGAAAATGCTGAGAAAGAGAAAGAAAGATGGAGAACCTGGAAGCACATGAAGCCTAAAAGAGGAAACAAGGGGCTGGGTGCGATGGCTCACGTCTGTAATCCTAGCACTTTGGGAGGCTGAGGCGGGGGAATCACCTGAGGTCAGGAGTTCAAGACCAGCCTAACCAACATGGAGAAACCCTGACTCTACTAAAATTCCAAAATGAGCTGGGCATGGTGGTGCATGCTTGTAATCCCAGTTACTCTGGAGGCTGAGGCAGGAGAATCGCTTGAACCTGGCAGGTGGAGGTTGCAGTGAGCCGAGATTGAGTCATTGCACTCCAGCCTAGGCAACAACAGTGAAACTTCATCTCAAAAAAGAAAAAAGAGGAAACAAGGAATGGGAGCAGATGCATAAACCCTGACCCTCTTCCCTTTATCCAGCCTGTAGTATTCCCTGCACCAGCTGTCTCCTTAGCAACAGCTTCCCATTGGTTGCCAGCCTCAATGGGACGGACGCAAACCTTCTGTTACTTCCCTTTCTGAGAGCTGAGGAGATAACTGCCTCTTCTTCAGTTCATTCGCTATTACTCTTACTGATGTTCTACACTGTTGGGAATGTCTAGCTATTCCCATGAAGGCTTTTTCCTCTTGAACCTTCACACAGGCTAAGTTCTCTGTAACAGAGCTCATGCTCCTTCCGTGCTTACCACCCTCAGAAGTTAACAGGGAATCCAGACAAATTTGTTTCGGGCAAACATCACCTACATACTCTAATTTTTGACACTCGTGGCTGGATGGGGGAGATTAAAGTGGTTATGAAGAGAGATTCAGACAGGGACTTCGGAATTTCACTGGGATGTCTGCTTGTGGTTTGATTTCTAAAAACTGCTACAATTGCCCTCAGATTTGATTTTCTTTGTCTCTAAGATAAATGATGTATTCACTGTGGCAAATTTTGGGCTGAAATTTTCAATACCAGTTCTTGGTTTGACAAAGACTATTGGGTTAAAACAGTAACAACAAAAATTTTTTGACCAGCCACTGACACAATATATGAAATGAAATTTTTAAGAATCCTCTAGGAATTTGTCTTTTTTTTTTTTCTCCTAGAGTCAAGGTCTCACTCTGTCACCCAGGCTGCAGTGCAGTGATGTAATTAGAGCTCCCTGCAGCCTCAAATTCCTGGGCTCAAACAATCCTCCTGCTTCAGCCTCTCAAGTAGCTGGGACACAGGCATGTACTCCCACACCAGGCTAATTATTTTATTTTTTGTGGAGATGGAAGCTCACTTTGTTGCCCAGGCTGGTCTTGAATTCCTGGGCTCCAGCAATCCTCCTGCTTGGCCTCCCAAAGTGCTGGGATTACAGGTGTGAGCCACTGTGCCTGGCCGCAAGTTTTAACATTACTGTAAACATCTTACTGTTTCCAAAATATGTAAGTATAATAAACCTATGTGAGAGGGTTTGAGTTAGGCCACTTGGACCTATAATAGATCAGACTTAATATAGTTAATTATGCTATTAGCTATAGTCTATAGAAACCTAGACCTCAATTCACACTGCACTGAGAAGCACAGTTTTATCAACGTTATTCTCCAAGAGCAACAATCTCCAATCTAGTGCCCAGACCTCTTTGTGAATAGGCCTAGTGAATGCTCTTGTGGTTCAGAAGTCTTGTTTCCTTTCCTGCCTCAACTTTTTGGAAAGGTCTAAGGAAAGACTGCATAAGAGTTAATTAAGGTAAAGAAAAGTCTAAATAACGTTTGGAATTCTGAGAACATTTAAATATTTGTAGAATTAACTAATGGAACAATATCATATTTAGTCTATGTAATACCAATGATGAGTCCCCATGATTTATTCTGTTTCAGCCACAGTCATTTATAAAAATAATCTGGTTCCGGCCAGGCCCAGTGGCTCACTCATGTAATCCCAGCACTTTGAGAGGCCGAGGTGGGTGGATCACGAGGTCAGGAGATCAACACCATCCTGGCCAACATGGTGAAACCCCATTTCTACTAAAATACAAAAAATTTGCTGATTTGATGGTATGCAGTTGTAGTCCCAGCTACTTGGGAGGCTAAGGCAGGGGAATCACTTGAACCCAGGAGGCGGAGATTGCCGCGAGCTGAGATTACGCCACCGTACTTTGGCCTGGTGACAGAGCAAGACTCCATCTCAAAAAAAAAAAAAAAAAAAAAAAAGTTATCTGGTTCCTCTGCTTCCACACAGACAGTTGAGTTTTGATACTTCTTTTCCATCAGTTACTTTTGTTGGTAGCTGAAAGAAGCAGTGTAAGAAAGAGCAGGGGAGTTGGCGTAGTGGGTCAGGCCTGTAATCCCAGCACTTTGGGAAGCTGAAGTGGGCAAATCACTTGGGCCCAGAAGTTCCAGGCCAGCTTGGCTGACATGAAAAAACCCCATCTCTACAAAAAATAATAACAATAATGATACAAAAAGTAGCCAAGTAGCCGAGTGCGGTAATGCATGCCTGTGGTCCCAGCTACTCGGGAGGCTGAGGTGGGAGGATGGCTTGAGCCTGGGGGGTCCAGACTGCATTGAGCTGTGATGGTGCCACTGCACTCCAGCCTGAGCAAAAGACAGAGTAGGACTCTGTCTAAAGAAAACAAAAAATAAGAAAACAGGTGTTTTTGTTTTGAGTGATTCTCTAAATATAGATGCATCACCAACTTATTTAGCTCTATTGTAAGAGTTAAGGCAACAAAAGTTCCTCAAGTTTCTACCTTCTATTCTACCAAATAGTGTTCTGACGTTGGGGAGACTATAGCAATCAACACAGACAGAGGACCTGCCCCTTCAAGGAGGAAGGGAGACTGGAACCCCTGAAAAATCTCCTCTGCTAAAAGAATGCATCTGAGGTATGTGCTTAACTGTTGTGCTGAGGATGTGACAGCCTTTTTTTGAGCTAGCTATTTACTCGAAAATGTTTTAACTAGAATGAGCTAAAAACCTTCTTAATTTAAAGTCAAGATTAAATCTGAGATTTCTCCACTTCCTATTTATATTTTACAATGTTGGTTAGTTTTAGTTTTTCACCTTATGCATTATTCAAGTAGAAAGTACTCTGCACAGTTATAAGGTTCTTTTTTTAAAGGCTACCTATTAAATAAAATCGTTAGCCCATTTTTAAATGAACAAATTAGGAGTAGGAACAAGTGTACTTTTTTTTCATCTTCATGTTCTTGATCTCTAATCTAACTCTTTTTTTAAAAAGTGGTCAAAACAAAACTACAAGTTTCAAGAAGCTAAGTCTTGAAACAGATTGGGGGGAAGAGCCAAAAGTTACAGTGCTTCTATTGTATGGTTTTTGCAGCCTATCTTATCTAAGTCACTGATTTAACTTTCAGTTTCATAACATAACTCTGGTTTCATTGCTTCTCTGCTTAATTTTTTTTTTTCGAGACAGTCTTGTTCTGTGGCCCCTGAGCTGGAATACAATGGTGTGATCTCAGCTCACCACAACCTCAGCCTCCAGAGTCGAAGCAATTCTCCTGCCTCAGCCTCCGCAGAATCTGGGATTACAGACACACACCACTGTGCCCAGCTAATTTTTGTATTTTTAATAGACACAGGGTGTCACCGTGTTGGCCAGGCTGGTCTCAAACTCCTGACCTCAGTGATCCACCCACCGTGGCCTCCCAAAGTACTGAAATGACAGGCGTGAGCCACCATGCCCAGCCTCTGCTTAACTTCCTAAGTGCGGGCCTAGACAAAAGCCTCTGCCCATTTAATCACATTTGAGCCTTTCTTGAGGTCAATAACGAGATCAATAGCCACGTGAGATGTTTAGGTTCCACTTTCCTCTATTACTTTTGTGAGAATATATCTGCTTTTGTAGCAGATTGAAAGAGAAAAAAAGCTATTATATGTTTATGCACATGTACACACATATATGTATGTTAAAAATAATATTCAAGTTTTTATCTGGACAGATCAGAAATAATTATTTCATTCTAGCTTTTATAATCACAAAAAAGTCAACAATTTGGGGGAATATTTATTTCTTTATTTATTTGAGACAAAGTCTCGTTCTGTCACCCAGACTGTAGTGCAATGGCGCAATCTCAGCTCACTGCAACCTTTGCCTCCATGGTTCAGGCAATTTGCCTGCCTCAGTCTCTAGAGTAGCTGGTATTACAGGCTCATGCCTGGCTAATTTTTGCATTTTCAGTAAAGACAGGTTTCACCCTGTTAGCCAGGCTGGTTTTGAACTCCTGGCCTCTTGTGATCTGCCCACCCCTGCCTTCCAAAGTGCTGGGATTACAGGCATGAACCACTGTGTCTGGCCTGGGGCAATATTTAAATAAGGCTATAAAACTAGGTCAAGTGAAAAGCTGGAAACAAGAAATGCAGTTACTATAAAAGCACTTTGTCACAGTTGCTTGTATTGAATATTTCCCACAGTTACAATTCAACTTCCTAGATAGCTGATAGGCAATTATGTTTTATTCAATAATTCACAAACCATATACGGAATACCTACCATATGTCAGGGAAAGCACTATTCTAAATGCTGAGAATACAAAGATCAACAAAAGCAAGGCCTTTGTCTTCTCTAAGGTCATAGGCTTCATCACATCTGTGCTCTTAAATCATTCTATGTTATGGGTGGATTTTGTATATCTGCCTGGTCTAATACATGAAAATGGTTTTAAAATTTGTTTTAGAAGATTTCCATATAGCCAAAATACTACTTTGTATGTTAATTTTATCAAGAAAAAGGGAAACTTTTCTGCACAGAAGAGAACTTTTAAATCATGTATATTCTTACCACTCAGAGATAATTACTGTTGTATTTTCCTATAGCATTTTTTTCTATGCATTTGATTTTAAGTGATAGAAAACTCAACTCAAACTTGTTCAAACGATGAAGAAAACCTGATAGGTACACATGAATGAAGACTCCACAGGCAGATCGGTGAGGCTGCTTCAGGTGGGGCTTGATCCCACAACTCAATATGTCACCAAGGTCCCTGTTTATTTCCTTCTCTCTGCTGTGCCTACCTTGGTCTCTGCACCATTGTAAGGCTAGCTTTTCTTACAGTTCTAAAATGGCTGTGCGCCTCTCTCTCTTGTCTAGCAAGAAAGAACATCGGCATTGTCTACAAATGTCCTGAGAATGATTCAGCTGAGCTACCCTAGGATCAGTGCCCACTCTGACAAAGGATTCAGTGCAAAGGGATAAAATATACTGATTGGAGAGCCTGGGTCAGTTACATCACCTCTGAAGGGAGAGTGAAGTCAGCTTCTCTGGAAACATGTGAATCCCTAAGGAGAAAATGATGCTGTTGGGAAGGGGAAGGGGAGTTTTAAAGAAACTAAAAGTTTTAAAACAAAATTTGGCATCATATTAGACATGTTCAAACAGCACATTTTAAGTCACTCTCTTTCATTTTTCTGTTCTTTCCTCAACTTTGATTAGACTTTATAGATGGCCCAGTTTCATTCTACTTTTCAAGGAAGATAATTAATTCTCAGAGTTTCACTAGGGAATATGTAATAGGCATTAAAAATGATGATATAAATCTATCCATATGAATATAATTGTTTATAGTTAATATATTGTTAAATGAAAAGTTACTAAACATTGTGTATAAAAACCATATTATAATCCTATTTTTCTTAATCTCTATTTGCACAAAATGATACATATACTGTATAATGTTAAATAAGTTATACATAAGAATGATTTTTACTTTCTTCGTTCCTTTCTGTATTAACTGAATATGTTATCATTGTTATTTATTACTTTCATAGAAGGAAACGTAAGCACTACTTCATTTTGGAAAAAATAAAATTCACCAGGAATCCACATGTACATCATATTGCCTCAACATATATCCTACATGACCTTTGTCATTGTATCAAACCATTTGATTTGTTTCTCCTGTCAATTTTCTGGCCAGGCGAGGTGGCTCACACCTGTAATCCTAGCACTTTGGGAGGCCGAAGCAGGAGGCTGAGATAGGCGGATCGTGAGGTCAGGAGTTCAAGACCAGCCTGACCAACATAGTGAAACCCTGTCTCTTTTTTTTAAGATGGAGTCTCACTCTGTTGCCAGGCTAGAGTGCAGTGGTGCAATCTCGGCTCACTGCAACCTCCACCTCTCGGGTTCAAGCACTTCTCCTGCCTCGGCCTCCCAAGCAGCTGGGACTACAGGTGTACACCACCATACCCAGCTAATTTTTAAATTTTTAGTAGAGACAGGGTTTCACCATGTTGGCCAGGATAGTCCCCATCTCTTGACCTTGCGATCCACCAAGAGGTGGAGACCATCCTGGCCAACATGGTGAAACCCCTTCTCTACTAAAAATACAAAAATTAGCTGGGCATGATGGTGTGCACCTGTAGTCCCAGCTACTTGGGGGCTAAGGCAGGAGAACTGCTTGAACCTGGGAGGCACGGGTTGCAGGGAGCTGAGATCGTGCCACTGCACTCTGGCCTGGGCAACAGAGCGAGATTCCACCTAAAAAAAAAAAAGAAAAAGGAAGTTATGATTGATTTACAGTTTTCCCTCCATTATTCTGCATTACTTTTAACTCTTCTTCCTTTCTTCCAGTTAATAGTATAGAATAAGTTGGCATTTCTGTCACCCAGGCTGGAGTGCAATGGCACAATCTCAGCTCACTGCAACCCGTGCCTTCCGGGTTCAAGCAATTCTCCTGTCTCAGCCTCCATGGTTACAGGCGCACATGGTTACAGGTACGCACCACCATGCCCAACTAATTTTGTACCGTAACTTACATTTCCAGGCCTCTCTTCCAGTATTCCCCTAATAATCAATGTTCAATAAGTATTTATTTAATTGAATTAATCTTCATAGTTTCCGAACAAAAATCCTTTTAGCCTTGAGATAATTGAGATATTCAGATTTTTTTTAGTAGTCAGATTCAAGGGAAACAAAGAAGGCAGTTAAAGTGAGCAAAGAAGATAGAGAACAGAGAAGCAAAGAGAACCAGAGCAGGAATGCGTGCCTTTTATAATTTCAATTTCCGCTCATTTTCTCCTGCTAAGTTTCAGATCCTTTAACCTACCCTTAGCTTACTGTAATTTTTTTAGTAAACCACACAGTTTTGTATCTTTCCACTAAGTTGGCTGAGATGATAGGAAGACACTGAAATTGTCATACAGAGAAATTTTTAAGATAGAAAGCAAAATAAAAGGGTTTAAAGGACAAATGCTGAGGATATCTTAAGTGGGATCAGATATAAATATTTTTAAATTTGAAATAATTTTTATTTCAAAAGGCTAACTCAACTGCAGGATTTATTCAGGTTTCAAAGTGGAGCCCTATATTTAGCACACTGTAACTATATAGGTTTGTTGTCTGATGCCCAAGCCAAGTTAATACACTGGGACACCAGGTTGCAGAAGAGAAAGAGGTTTAATCAAACACAGATGGGCGGAAACCTCAAACCTGTCACCAGGAGGACTTTGAGGCTCAAGTTCTTAAAGGTTTTGGAGTGGTTTGAAGTGTGGAGATCATTAGTTAATTCGTCGAAGAGTACGGGGCAAAGTACCAGGACAGGGAGTTTAAAACTCATGCTGATTACCTTCTGCGGGGTGGGGGTGGGGCACGGGGAAGGGTCTTCAAGCTGTTGGGCATCAGCTGTTTCGTGGAATTTGGGGTCTGAAAAACATCTTAAGCAATTCTTAAAAGCCTTATGACTCTAATGTCAGAAATCCTAACTATAGGAACAACGGGGATGCAAATGTGCTATCTAGCGCTACCTGACTTTTGGGTACAAGGAAGTGGGTCAAAGTGTAGCCTAATTAATGCTTAATTATATTTGTCCAGAATTCTTATAAATCCTGTGAGAATAGTTTCAATACCTTTATTTCAAGAAGCTTTGGAAGTTTTCCATCAATACAACCAGTTTCCTTTCGGTATGCTGAAAGGATATGCATCTAATTCCCCACCCGCGCCCCGTAATAGAATAGAAGCAGTCATGGACAGGGCCCTGATTCTAAAGCAAGCCCAGGGCTAAGGGTTTACATTTTAATCTCCTGATTTAGGAAGGTCAAGGTCACTCTTCTCGGTGAGGGTGGAATGCAGGATTTTGACCCAGGTCTGATTCTAAGTCCTTGTGTAGGGCACGTTGGGAGCCAGATGTAAGGCTGAGTGCCCCTCAGGGTCGTGGGGGTGAGCCTTATGCTGTGCTGAGGCGCAGGATCCAAGAAATAAAGAGACGGGACACAGAAGCACAAGAAAAATGCAGCTGGGCTGGGGGGGTGCGGGCATGCCACCTATAAGCAGAGTCAGGCGAGGCCCCGAATGTCCAGAAGCATGAGTATTTATTGTGTATAGGTTAGAGGGCAGGGCAGTGAGTGAAATCATCTTTAAGGATAGTGATAGCATCGTGAGCAATAAAAGATGGGGTCCACCCCAATTAGGTCACCTAGGCCAGGAGGTGGACAGTGCACAGCAAGGGGCCTGTTCCCATGAAGGCAAGGGCTGTGCGCAGTAAGGGATCCACCCCCATTAGGTCACCGAGGTTTGAAGGTGGGCCGTGCGCAGTGAAGACAGTGCAGTGTGCAATACTTCTATCTATGGACAAACTACTTCTAAGAAGATTTATAGGAGGATGCTTTAAGTCACACAGCAGTGACAAAGCTATGTCACCTTCTGGCACCTTCTGGCAGCTTCCAAGGGGTTCTATGGGAAGATGCTTTTCAAGCAGCACAGTAGCAAGAGCTGATAAAGTTCACCGTCACCAAGGTGGATTGCCGTTCTGAGGGCAGCCTTCCACAAGAACTGGAGCAAGGTCCTACAACGCCTTTATCAGGAGGAGTGGCTTTCGCCCCAAGCCTGCCATACGGCGGGTATCTTTACGATACTAAGCTGCTGCCTGGGCCATGGATTCTTGTCCTGGTATAACCGTTTTTCCCTTAAATCATGCTCTGCACTATGTCTGCTCTAGGCATTCCTCTGATTATAAGTGGCTTATTCCTTAATTCATGCTCTGTACTGTGTCCACTCTAGGCATTCCTCTGATTATGAATTAAGATATAATTATAGGTATATATGTAGGGAAATATTCTTTAGGAACTCATACTATCAACTATTATATGATTATATAGAGAGGATTCTATAAAGGGATTCTTCAAGCCCTATTTCTATAAACTAATATATGATTATGTAAAGGATTATATAAAAGGAAATAACTGAGTAGTAACACTGTAAAGTGAGATATTCCTCAAGCCCTAACTGTGCCAGGCTTCTGCTTAGCTCTCATTCCTTGGTGCCTATATGGGGGGTTACCCACATCCTTGCTTTAAAACTCTATGCTATAAAAAGTTCTGGGCTAACCAGGAAGGAAACGGGCAGATCACAAGGAATTGGGGTTAAGCGGAAAGACAAGCCCGCTCTGTATCTGAACTTAGGAAGAGAAAAAAAGAGGATGGATACCCACGCAGCGGCTGCCATTTTGTGGGAGCCGGGAGGCCGGAAGTCCCCCCCCTCCGCCCCAATATCCCAGCTGGGCGGCTCCCAGACGGCGGGCGGGAGGTGGGGGCAGGGACTGAAGCAGAGTTGGGGAACCTGTGGTTCCAAGGCCCTAGGCTGTGGGTGGGGCTTGAGGGCGGGACGGGGACTCTGGCCTCAAGGCTCGGGGGCTGTGGGCGGGACGCGGGGCGGGGCGGGGCCCGTCTGGCGTGAGGTTCAGGGCTGGGGGCGGGCCCTGAGGGAGGGCAGGGGCGGGGCCTCGCGGCCGGCGAGGTGCTGAGCTGACAGGGCCGCAGCGGCTAACCCCACCTCACTTTATCAGAACGTGCTTGAGCTGCTGCACCTGGCACCCCGCACCCGGCACCCGGCTGCAATCGGCAAAGAGGGCTGGGCGCGGGAGATGACAAGTGGTCTCCTCCCTGCTCAGTCCTCTGCGAGCACCTTCTCCTCCTGACCCCGAGGTTGCAGACGAAGCAGGTGAGATGGGCTCCTGAAGCGCGGATCTGCCGGGTCCTGTCTCTGTCTTGCGGGCACGGGGTACCCCTACCCCTGCCCCTCGGGCCTGGGCATGTGGTCTGCGCCCCGGCCCCGCGACCCGTTGTCTGGACCTGCTGTCTGTGCTCCGCAGCGCCTGCCTTTGGAATGTGTGAGATCACCAGGGAAGGCTCGCGCGGGGGAAGGGGTGTCTCGTCCCCTCCAGAGATAGGACTGCCATCCCTAGTTTGGGAAGCTCCTCACTGCCTGGGCATCCACCCTGTCATTCTTAGACTCTTCCCTTTATCCTAAGGGTACCCTTGGTATCTGGCCCTCCTGAAGTCTTCTTCCCAGGCACCTAGAGCATTGCGCCAAATTTTCTCCCTTACCTATTTTTGGGCTATGCTAGTTACCATGACGTGGTTCCCATGCTCTGGGAAGACGAGCGACCACCTTTTTCGTACCTGAAGCACAGACCCCTGGCTGCCTTTTCACTTCCACTGCTGCCTTTCCAGGCATTGGCTGGCAGCTGTTCTCCGAGCAGCCTGTTTAGTTAGGAACTCTCTGCGCCCCTCATCTTGGAGTGCCACAGTCTGTCTCTGCAGAAGAGGCAAGGAGGCAGTGCTCAGCCGTCGCTACACTGGGTCTCTAGGGAGGACATTTGGTCCCCTGCAAGTAGGTGGGAGTGGGTGAATGGTGTGACTGTTGATGTTGAAGAGTGTTTTAATAGTACCACGCTGTATTGCACTTATCCCACGGGATAAAGGATATTGGCTGTTTGAGAAATAGCCTGAGAGTTTCAAGCTTTCTCTATGAAGTTAGGCAACGCTCTCCTTCCCCCCACCCCCCATTTTCACTTAATAGCAGGTATTTACGATATCAATCGTTCATTTATGTGATCTAAGCCAAATATGACGCGGCCAGAAGCGGTTTGTAAGTACCGCAGCATTTCTCCAGAGGGTGCCTCAGCGAGTGGTCTTTTATTGTGAACGTGTTTGTTCTGTACAAGCTTTGTTTTTATAGATGAAAAGGCTAGATGTAATTTTTTTTAAACTTCCTTTGCTCTGGTTCCTGTTCATTTTAAAATATGCTTTAGAAAGCATATTATCTTCCCGTTTAAAAAAGATTAGGATGAGATGAAACTGTTTAAGTCGTTTTCATTATTTTGACTTTCCCTCAGCAGGTATTTCTTTTATAATATTGAAAAACATTAAAAGAAACTTCATGGGGAGAGGCAGATAACTTTTTTTTTTTTTTTTTTTACATTTTCAATGAATTGAAAGTTAAACGTGGACATTGCTACAACTATTTGACCATCACCCTGAGAAAAATGAAGATCGCTGCCTTCACTGTTAACCATTGACAATCAACCCAAATTAAATTCAGCTTGGCTTAATTGTTGGGTATAAAGCAAAAACTGATGAATTTATGATGCATCCCATCTCTCTTTTTTTAGTTGGTCGATCTTTTACCTGGTATGTTTGAGGAACTAACGTGTTTGCTTTTTTATCATTATTAGTAGTAAGACAACAGTTCCTAATGCAATTGCTGTCATTTCTTGAAGGCCTACTTCAAAAATATAAAATATTCTATCCACACAATATCTCTCTAAGAAGGTTTTGTTTGTTTGAGACACGGTCTTACTCAGGCTGGAGTGCAGTGGCGTGATCATGGCCCACTGCAGAAACCTCCTAGGCTCAGGTGATCCTCCCACCTCAGCCTCTCGGGTAGCTGGGACAACAGGCACACAAGACTATGCTCAGCTAATTTTTTGTAGAGACTGGGGTTTTGCCATGTTAGCCAGGCTGGTCTCAAACTCCTGTGCTTACACAATCCACCTGCCTGGGCCTCCCAAAATGCTGGGATTACAGGTGTGAGCTGCTATGCCCGGCCTCTCTAAGGAAGTTTTTACTCTCATTTTACGGTTGAGGAAAAAAAGGTTCAGAAAGCCTAAGTAACTTAGGAGTTGATAAGCCATAAAGCCCTGAATCGGTTTGACTCTCCACTGAACTTCTACTAGTCTAGTTAAAATTGTTGGTTAGAAAGATTATTGGAATGCATTGACATGCTCGTGTGGTACAAGTAAGGACATGTAAGCAGAATGAGTTATTAATACTCCAGGCACTTTTAAAAGTGGACTAAAGGCCGGGCACGGTGGCTCAAGCCTGTAATCCCAGCACTTTGGGAGGCCGAGGGGGGTGGATCACGAGGTCTACAGATCAAGACCATCCTGGTCAACATGGTGAAACCCCGTCTCTACTAAATATACAAAAAATTAACTGGGCATGGTGGCGTGTGCCTGTAATCCCAACTACTCAGGAGGCTGAGTCAGGAGAATTGCCTGAACCCAGGAGGCGGAGGTTGCAGTGAGCTGAGATCACACCATTGCACTCCAGCCTGGGTAACAAGAGGGAAACTCCGTCTCAAAAAAAAAAAAAAAAAAAAAAAGTAGACTAAAGACTAGACTAACCGATTACCTTCTTCTTTAGCACTGCATTTCCAAGTACACACTTTCTTAACGGCTCCAAATGTTTAACGCCTTTGTTTAATTGTATACCAGCTCTTATTTTCAAGTATTGGTGTTTGTACCAACCGGTAGCTTTTTCAGGATATAATTTGATGCTTATTTGGTAAACTTCAAGTATGTGAGTGTTGCAGGTTTCATGTAGTATATTGACCACTCCTATCTAATCCTAGTAGAAAAATACTTGTCCTAATCAGGATAAAATATAAGGTTTTTAAATGGTTCTGTTTACACAAGGGTAGCACAGAGAAAATTCCCTTATACCCCCGCCAGGTGTCAGTTGGTGGTGATCTCTGGGCTGCCATCTAAGTCTTTTTAATGTGATGTAGATGTTTGAGAACTTAACCTGAGCATTGTAAATTTCCAGAAGCTGAGCTTTTTATTTTCTGCCTTATATATGTCTACTTTAGATGGTAAACCCAGAATAATCACTTAGATATTGACAGTTGTCATTATATTAATTTCAAGATACTAAAAAAGCTGATTAGTTTTAGAGTTATCCTGACCTCATGTTCATTGTGTTCCTGGCAGCAAGAGGGAGTCTGATAATTATTGTACTATTCACTTAAATAATTTGTTCCATGCTTTAGCATTTTTTGAACCTTTTTAGAACATTTTACAAAATATTTTGTATCTTTTTTTTTTTTTAAGGTGGGGTTTCACTATGACAGGCAGACTGGTCTTGAACTCCTGCCCTCAGGTGATCCACCCACCACAGCCTCCCAAAATGCTGGGGTTACAGGCGTGAGCCACCTCGCCCGGCTTTGTAACATTTTATGAACACCTTTAGACACATTTTATGTTATTAGTTCTGTTGCTATAGTGAAAAACTTAGAATACTTTATCATTCAGAAAAAAAAATTCTGTCCATGAACTAAATAGTGCCTGAAAGAGAACATTGATCCATGAAAGGGTAAAAGGTTTATTTAAGTGTAAGTTATTATAGTTATTCATTAAAAATATTTTTTTTCTGTCTCTTGTGTGCCAGGTACTGTCCTAGATGTTAGAAACACAACAGTGAGCAAAAACATGCATAGTTCCTGCTTCCACAACACTTGAGTGAACTGTATGTGCAAAGTCCCTGTGGCACAAAGGTACTGTGGGGCCAGTGTATGTGACTGGTATAGAACGAACTAAAGGTATATTGGTGGGATGTTATCATTTTTTCTCTCTCATATTCTACCAAAAGTTATATTTAACTCTGGTTAAATGATGACTGTTCCAGATGTGATTAAAGACTTCAGTTGAATAATCTCAAGTCCTCATGTGGTAGGTATTACTATTATTGCCATTTTACAGGTGAAGAAGGGATGTACAGAAAAGTTAAAGTTAATTGGTTCAGGTTGGGCACGGTGGCTCATGCCTATAATCCCAGCACTGTGGGAGGCTGAGGCAGGCAGATCACCTGAGGTCAGGGGTTCAAGACCAGCCTGGGCAACATGGTGAAACCTCATCTCTACAAAAGTAGAAAAATTAGCCAGGGGTGGTGGCACACAGATTGCTTCAACCCAGGAGGCAGAGGTGGCACTAAGCCGAGATTGTACCACTGTACTCCAGCCTGGGCAACAAAGCAAGACCCTGTCTTTAAAAAAAAAAAAAAAAAAAAAGTTAATTGATTTAAAGTTGATTAGTGATGCTCTACTATACTCTTCTTCCCATCCTATACTCAAGTATGACCACAGGCTAGAAAGGACTCTCTGGTCCCTGGGTGACTCTTCAGTGTAGCCTTGAGAACTTCTGAAATTTCCAGAGAATTTAGATGCAGGGGGATATTCAGCAGAGACTGTGAGCCCAATGCCCTTCACCAGATGGAGCTCAATTGTTGGAGAGAAACACTGGCAAGAACCACAGCATCACTGAAGCTCTAATATTTGTGGATCTTATTTTACTTATGTCTAATATTGAATATAGAACAGCAACATAAATATTTTGAGCTGACCTGCCTTTGAGGGTGAAGCGATTATTGTTAGCAACTCCCCACTTTTTTTGCCATTGTATTTTCCCTGGTGGTAGTTGAAGAAAGTATATATATTTATTTGACCATTTAATAACTAAATGGCCAGTGTATTTTTTCAACTAGAATTCTTATTGATGGCCATACTGAATCTTTCTTCCTTTCTTTCCAGAGATCTGGTTGGAGTTGGAGGGTGAGAGAAAATGAATTCTTTTTCCAGTTTACCTGCAGAGAACTTACCCATTGCAGTCAATATGACCAAGACTTTGCCTACGGCAGTAACCCATGGATTTAATTCCACTAACGACCCACCTTCAATGTCAATTACAAGGCTTTTTCCAGCCTTACTGGAATGCTTTGGCATTGTCCTTTGTGGCTACATAGCAGGAAGGGCCAATGTCATAACATCCACACAGGCCAAAGGGCTGGGAAATTTTGTCTCCAGATTTGCACTTCCAGCTTTATTATTCAAAAACATGGTTGTACTTAATTTTTCCAATGTGGATTGGTCCTTCCTATATAGTATCTTAATTGCCAAAGCCTCTGTATTTTTCATTGTATGTGTATTAACCTTATTGGTTGCCAGTCCTGACAGTAGATTTAGCAAAGCTGGACTATTCCCTATTTTTGCTACACAAAGTAATGACTTTGCATTGGGATACCCTATAGGTAAGTTATTTTTTATTTTTCAAGTGTTTTATAAATTCAATTTTAATTTGTTTAGGTATTTGTTAGTGACAGAGTCTTACTCTTATATCTAAGAAGTTTTTCGGCCGGGCATGGTGGCTCACGCCTATAATTCCAGCACTTTGGGTGGCCGAGGTGGGTGGATCACCTGAGGTCTGGAGTTCAAGACCAGCATGACCAACATGGAGAAACCTTGTCTCCACTACAAATATAAAAATTGACTGGGCGTGGTGGCACATGCCTGTAATCCCAGCTACTCAGGAGGCTGAGGCAGGAGAATCACTTGAACCCTGGAGGTAGAGGTTGCAGTGAGCCGAGATGGCACCATTGCACTCCACCCTGGGCAACAAGAGTGAAACTCCATCTCATTAAAAAAAAAAAAGAGTTTGGCCGGGTGCGGTGGCTCATGCCTGTAATCCCAGCACTTTGGGAGGCCGAGGTGGGCAGATCATGAGGTCAAGAGATTGAGACCATCCTGGCCAACCTGGTGAAACCCCGTCTCTACTAAAATTACAAAAATTAGCTGGGCGTGGTGGCAGGCACTTGTAGTCCCAGCTACTCGGGAGGCTGAGGCAGGAGAATTGCTTGAACCCAGGAGGTGGAGGTTGCAGTGAGCTGAGAGATTGCACCACTGCACTCAAGCCTGGTGCCTGGCGACGGAGTGAGACTCTGTCTCAAAAAAAAAAGGTTTTCATTTTTTTCTGAAATATGTCTTAGTATGAATCATAGTTTTTCCCAAACTTCAGAGTTTGAGGATCCTTTAAACATCTACCTACAATAAATGGTTATATCCTAATAACCTAATTGTATTTTTTTCTTCCCAGTCATATGTAAAAGAAGCTTAATTTTTAGAAAGGATCTGATTCTGATTTAAATTATGTTTAAAAAAAGGTTTGTGTCTGTATAAAAATAGTTATTATTAAGAGTTTGTGGAAGGAAGGAATTTTTCTTACCATTTAGAATATATATTATTTTGTTCTGGGGTCAGATGCAGTGGCTCACACCTATAATCCCAGCACTTGGGAGGCTGAGGCAGGCGGATCACTTGAGCCTAGGAGTTCAAGATCAGATCTATATAAAGTTTGAGATTGTCTCTATAAAAAATAACAACAACAAATTAGTCAGCTATCGTGGCACCAGCCTGTAGTCCCAGCTACCCAAGAGGCTGAGGCAGGAGGATTGCTTGAGCCTGAGAGGTAGAGGTTGCAGTGAGTCAGTATCACACCACTGTACTCCAGCTGGGTGACAAGAGTGAGGCGTTGTCTCAAATTAAAAGAAAAAAAATTGTTTTTGAGCTTGTTATTCAAAATTTTAATGTATTTTAGTTGGAGTTAATTTCTTGTTTAAGAACAAAAATGGTGAGAGCTTTTTTAACCTTTCTAACTTCTCCTTTTTTATGTTTCTGACTCTTAGCAACTTAATTTTATATTTCTATATGTATATGTTTTTCTGATGAAACAGTAAACATACCAGTTTGGGATATTGACATATCTTTAAAGGAAACATTCTATATTTCAGAACACTCTGTCACCAAGACAATGTATACTTAGTAGCTACTTTTTAATATTTTAAATTAAAGTTATATATACTTTGATCATGTATCAAGTATGATGACCTGAATATTATGGATATATTCATTCATTGATCCATTCATTCACTCGGAGCTGTTTCATACCAGTGGCTGTGCTAACTATTGGGAATACAGCTGTGCTCTTGCGCATATTAAATTTACATTGTAATGGGAGAATAATAAAATTAAAATCATGCCAGCTGGTGGTGACAGGGCCATAAAAATCAGGTCATGTACAGGGATAGGAATGAGGAGGTGCTATTTGAGATAGGGTGGTCAGTGAAGCCCTCTCTGATATGTCTCCTGAGCAGAGACTTGAGCCTATTGAAATACAATTGAAATCTACCATTAACTTCCAAGTTTTTCATCTAGCAGTTTTATCCTCTCCCCTGAAACTCCAGCTTATTTCACTACTGGCACCAAAGAGATTCTAGTTAACTATACTTTTCACCTTTCTCTCTACTTTTGACCTTCCTCTATCTTGCTTACTAGAAAGAGAGAAACATCTAAGAAGTTAAATAACTGGGAGTGAAGTTGGAGGTTTAAGAGAGAGGGAAAAGTAGGCTCTTAGATAATTGAGCTACAAATAGAAACTAGATAGGTGTTCTTTTAAGGTTATTGAGTTTTAACAGGAAATAAAGACTTTTGGAAAGAAAACAGCAAGAAATTAACGTGTTTGTCCATTTCCCCAGGAGAATTAATAAGGTCAAGGTATTTATGATATAAGGACCTTAGAACTGACTCAGTACCATAGTTTTAAATGTCTGATAAATACTGCTGTATCTTACTTTAGACATAAATAGAAGTATATAGTTTCATGCTCTCATAGATTAGTAAGCTGATAATGAAATAGAACTAACATTTCTAACTGTATAGTTTACAGAGTACTTTCTTATATACTTATATCATTTGAGTAGGGCAGATATTATTATCCTCATTTTCAAATAAGGAAACAGGCTTACAGAGATCTAATTATTTTATCCCAGGTCACACAACTAGCAGGTGACTGAGACCCAAACCTAGGTCTTCTGGTTGCAAATCCCGGGCATTCTCTTGTGCCATGCAGTTACATAATGTGTCAGTTCAATCTTCAGAAAACCCACCCAGCCTTGTAATATACTAGTTTCAGAAAGAATCAAAGGGTCTTTTCCTCTAAAATATTCCATAAAATGAAGAGTAGTGGAAAAAGACCTATTAGAATAATCTATTGTCATATTGAGGCAGACTTTACAAATAAAAAATGTAATCAGCCATTTTATCACTGCTTTTCTTATGTCCCACATTAAACCAGTGAATCTGGTAATACTCACGTTTCTAGCCATGTGTCAGCCCAAATTTCCCTGATGGTTGTTTGTTCATTTCAAGGTATAATTTTTGTTTTTATGTTTTTGTTTTTTAAATCACAGTAATGAAAACTCTTACACATTAAGTTGTAGAATATAACTTTGCTAAAAAACAATATATCAGACAAATGCTTTTTCATATACCTAGACATTGGAAGGTGTGGCGTAGAACTACTAGGGCTGAGTATCTCTGCCTGATGAGGTAATGTATTACTGCTGCTGTACCATCTGCCTCCTGACCTTGTTCTTGGTGAACAGAGAAAGAATACTGTCTCCAGAGAGAATGCCTTTCTATCTTTTGTTTCCTGGCCTCTCCAAGGACTTCCTACTCTCTTGCTCACAGATGAGCATTGGTGGGTCACAAGAAATGTCCTTTTTAAGACTGCATTTGTTCTTCATCTGTCCAATTTGCAGTTAACACAGAAAATGCTGGCAAGAAAAAGACATATGTTAATGAATAAAGAAAAAGGATAGTCACGTTTTCTTTCGCTACATACTATGACAACTGTAACAGTCAATGAACTTATATTAAAATGATATATTTTTACTCAAGTAACAGAATAGTGCATATAGCAACTTAAAAAGAAGGCTGGACCCCATGGTGGCTCATACCTGTAATCCCAACGTTTTGGGAGGCCATGGCGGAGGGATCCCTTGAGTCTAGGAGTTTGAGACCATCCTGGACAACATAGTGAATCCCTGTCTCCACAACGACAACAGCAAAATTAGCCAGATGTGGTGGCACAAGCCTGTAGTCCCAGCTTCTTGGGAGGCTGAGGCAGGAGGATCTGTTGATCCCAGGAGTTCGAGGCTGCAGTGAGCTATGATTGCTACTGTTCTTAAGCCTGGGTGACAGTGAGACCTGTCTCTAAAAAAAAAAAAAAGTAATAAAAGCTCACTGTGTTTTAGAGCAATTGTTTCCTAAAGTCCTTTTTAAAATCCAAGTATGAGAAGAAACCAGGAATCTCCCATGGCAAAATGTTGATTTCAGCATATTAGAATGGTTCCCTGCCTCTGTCATTAAAAGATACTAATAGGGCATAGTTAAGTCCTATAATTTATTCTTCAAACAATGCTGATAGCATAAGTACCCTGACTAATCATAATTATGCTCTAGTGCTTGAGCTGTAAACAGAAAGGAAATGAAGCATTTAACTATATGCCATTACATAATAGAATGATCTCGTCTGGGTCTTTGTGTTATATGCTAGGGATGGAAACCCTGCAGGAATCAAAATAGGAACCACAGTGGGTGGCTAATTTTGTCTCTTAGTTCTTCAAAGCTATAGAATAACTCCTCATAATGTGATTCCCTCCACCCTCCAAAAGCCTTATTTATAAGCATTAATTAATTAGAACTTAAAAGTTGATATAATGATTATAAATCTAATTTTAGTTACTATACTATACAGCTTTCATGTGTATTTTTTCAAGTCTGAAAAACCGTCTTCAGATTGATAGCAAAAATAAGTACTGCCAATTTATAGATAAATATGTAATGTTAATTATGCAAATGAATGACAGAAGTAGACTGAAATTCCCATGTTGAACCCTATTCTAGTAATTTAACATGTATTTATTTAATCACAAATTTTTATGTGTTCCCTCTGGACTACACTTCTGCCTTTGTACACTTGGTCAGCTGACTTAAAATACCCCAATAGTAACCTGCTTTATAAATATTCATAATGTGTAAAACATTAAAAAAAGATACAAAATTTCAGTTAGATTTATTGTACAACATGGTGAGAATGGTTAATAACAACACTTCTTGAAAATTGCTGAGAGTAGATTTTGTGTTCCCATCAGAAAAAACAATTAATATGTGAGATGATACATATTTTAATTAGCTTGATTTAGCCATTCCATAATGTATACATATTTTAAAACATGTACATTATAAATATATAATTTATATTTGTGAGTTAAAAATAAATTAGTAAAAATAAAGTTTAAAAATGGATATAAAGATGGATTCATTGACAACAATTCGATGTAAAGAGCTGTGTATTAGCAAATATGTTTACTACATCTGAAGCTCTTGACATTCATTGATGTGTTCGTTCATACCATTCAGCAAGTATTTTCAGATTTTCTCAGCATTATGCCAGGTACTGTGGGCTATTAAAATGGTGCTTTCAAGGAACTTACAATGTGTTGATGTGGCACTAGTATGAAATAAAGTACCATAGCATGCCAGAGAAGGAGAGATTAATGACGTAGGGTGAAGACTTGGTGGAAAATGTAGTGCCAGAGACAGGCCTTAAGTAGTAGGTGAGATTTAGGTAAAACAGGAGATTAAGAAGTTAGAGGGTGATGGTGTGAACAGCATATAGAACGAATCATTGTGCATGTGGTGGTTGTCTGGTATATCTGTGTTATTAAACTAGCTGATGGAGTCTTTGCATTAAGGATGGGGTGGATAACTAAGGGCCAATTGTGGAGGTCCCAAGTCTTTCAATGGTAAAAGAAAGGTTTTGTAGCTGTTCCTGCGGGCGGTGAGAGCCATGAGAAAATCTTACCTTTTAAAAATTTAGATTTAGATGGTCCTGTTAGCAGTGAATAAAATGGATGAAGAAGGTCCAGGAGGAGAATGTTGGTTGGTAAATACATGAAGTAATCTAATTTTGAGATTTTTGACTAATGATTGTAGTAGCAATCAAGAAGAGAAAATCCTTCAAAAGAAGAAAGAATGTGGTAATTGGCCAGATATAAAAACTATTGCTTAAATTTGCACTGAGTTCTTAAAACCATGTCAAGTGCTTTCTATGTTGGTGATTAAATGCTAGTGTGGCCAGGAAAGTTAATTTCTGGAAAAAGGCATTAAGATAGGGGCTTTGAGTAGATCATAGAACGGTCTAGCTGTGTTGTCAAAGGAAGCATGTTATTCGTCTTATTGTGGCTGGTTAGGAAAAATTCTTATACTTAGATGAAAACACAACACTTTTCCAAAATATATGCTCTACTATAAAAATTGAGTGGTGGGCAGGTATGAACATCCTTCTCTTGAGGTAAAATATCTCAAGAGAATCCGAAATATACTTATCTAAAAATAGTTATCAAAAGTGCTGCTTTTTGTTTAAAAGATGAAGCCTTGTGAAACCTGAAAGAAAACCAATAACTTACATAACTAGCATATCTAATTTGAAAATCAGTGGAAATAACTTACACAATTTTATGTTATCAAATACTTTCTAACCACTGCTTTATTTTGGAGCTATTATAGATCTCTAAATTTACTTAGCTGAGAAAATGGGGATTGAATCTGTTAAAAAATAGGTTTTAGCTTTTAAGAAAAAGGTGAACTTCTAAAGGTTATATAATTTACTTATATAACTTTAATGGGACATGTGCATGACATTAACTGAACTTTTATATCCTGAATAAGTAAACAAACGTATTTTCCTACTTATGTCATTTTATCTTAGTGTAAATTGAGAAACCTAATCTTTTACATGTTTTCACCTGGTTGCCTCTCTCCTTGTGAGCGATTGTGGCTGTTCTTTTTCATAGTTATCAACTTTAAGTCAGTTATAAATCAGGCTTTGTTTGTATTAGATTGTATAATTTCAGGACCCATTGCCAAAAATGTGCTAGAGACCAAGTTGTTTACTGAAAAGGCCCTAAGTTGCTCTCATAAACTCAACACTAGGTCACCAACCCTCACATCTTCCAGGAAACTGCTAGAAGTCTGATCCAACTCACTCACCTCCCTCATGAGATTAAAAAAAAAAAAAAATCTTCTGCAGTGGTTAGGTTCTAAAGCCATCTTGTATGTATACTCAGACTCTTGAAAATGTCCACCAAGGCCCGGTGTGGTGGCTCACGCTGGTAATCCCAGCACTTTGGGAGGCTTACGTGGGTGGATCGCCAGGTGAAGAGATCGAGACCATCCTGGCCAACATGGTGTAACCCTCTCTTTACTAAAAATATAAAAATTAGCCGGGCGTGGTGGCACATGCCTGTGGTCCCAGCTACTCGGGAACTCGGGAGGCTGAGGCGGAAGAATTGCTTGAACCCAGGAGGCGGAGGTTGCAGTGGGCTGAGATTGTGCCACTGCACTCTAGCCTGGCAACAGAGCAAGACTCCATCTCAAAAAAAAAAAAAAAAAAAAAAAAAGAAAGAAAGAAAATGCCCACCAAATACAGCATACGTAATTTGTCTATATTGTACCATTTTTCATAAGTCGAACACAGCCAGATTTTTTTAGCTAGCATTGTTCTTCAATGAACAGCAGTTGAAATAATTCATTTGCACTTAGAAGCATGCCATGGGGGTTGGGGGAAGTTAAGCTTCTGTTTGGTTGAATTTGTTTAATTAAATGTGCATTGATGTAACTCCACCGTAATTCCCTCCCAAACATTCTAAGATCCACCTTTCTATCTCCACTCCTTTGATATCTCTACTGGTCTTCTTTGAAAGCATTCATTCCTTTTCATCCCTCTCAAATGGAGGTTGTTCATTTTCTCATTGCCAGCACACCTCATGAGCAGTGGAAGGCAGGACTGGCATCCTCACAGCTACTGTGGACCATTGCTAGACCATCCTGCTCTGTTGTTAAAAACTACTTTGAGGTTCATGCTCTCCGGCTAGACCGCTCATTCTTTTTTTTTTTTTTTTTTTTTTTTTTTTTTTTTGAGACGGAGTTTCGCTCTTGTTACCCAGGCTGGAGTGCAATGGCACAATCTCGGCTCACCGCAACCTCAGCCTCCTGGGCTCAGGCAATTCTCCTGCCTCAGCCTCCCGAGTAGCTGGGATTACAGGCATGCGCCACCATGCCCAGCTAATTTTTTTGTATTTTTAGTAGAGACGGGGTTTCACCATGTTGACCTGGATGGTCTCAATCTCTTGACCTTGTGATCCACCCTTCTCGGCCTCCCAAAGTGCTGGGATTACAGGCGTGAGCCACCGCGCCCGGCCCTAGACCGCTCATTCTTTCTGCTATTACCTGCTGGCCTCATTCTGCGCCTGCCCCCTCATTCATATCCCATGTACTGTCATCTTTATCTCGAGTTTTGCCATTATCTTGTGAACTACCATGAAATTCTCTGTCCTGTCATTTCCTTGACCTCCTCATCTCCAGTGATGTTTTCCTTTACTCCATTTCAGCCACCAAGTCCCATAGTCATCTGGGAAATATTTAACTGAGTCGCTTATTGTCTGATTTTCTCTGAACTTCTGTACCTTCAACTGCCCCTAATTCCTAGAGGCCTCAACCATCTCCCATCTTCATTTCTTTTCTTACTCGGAGTGGGCTCCATCACATCCGTGCTCCTTTTTTATTTCCTTAACTCCTAACTCTCTCCTCAGTCCTCTGTGATCTGACTTCTGTTTCTTCTCACTCCAGTAAAACTGCTCTCTCCGTGGATATAAAAAAATCACATTTTTGCTAATACTACTTAAATGTTTAGTTTGTCCCTAGATTTTTACTTTGAATTGTTTCTCCTGAAAATTCTATAATTCTGCCCATTTTGAGACCAATTTTAACCCTTAAGATAGTAATAATTAGGATTAAAAATAATGTTTAAATTTGATTATCATTTCATGAGCTATAAGATATTTATTACATTTTCTTTTTTCAGCTTTATTACTAAAATGTACTTTTCAAAAATAGGCTATTTGGGTCATTTTGAAAATTTTGTTAATTTATTATTGCTATAATTAAGTACAGAAAATGTTATATACGTAACATATATCTGTATTTCTGTGGTCATCATTTTAAAAATCAATATTCTTGTTTTGCAGTTGAAGCTTTATATCAAACTACATACCCAGAATATCTCCAGTACATTTATTTGGTGGCACCAATATCTCTTATGATGTTAAACCCTATAGGCTTTATCTTCTGTGAAATCCAAAAGTGGAAAGACACTCAAAATGCTTCTCAAAATAAAGTAAAAATTGTGGGACTCGGACTCTTGCGTGTATTACAGAACCCAATAGTATTTATGGTCTTCATTGGCATCGCCTTCAATTTTATTCTTGATCGAAAGGTGCCTGTATATGTAGAAAATTTTCTTGATGGACTTGGAAATTCTTTTTCTGGATCAGCCCTATTTTATCTTGGTCTCACGATGGTAGGAAAAATAAAGAGACTGAAGAAGTCAGCATTTGTTGTACTAATTCTTCTCATCACAGCGAAACTGTAAGTATCACTTATTTAACTTGAGAATTGTGCTTTTTGGACTTCGTATTTAGCCAATTCATTGGGGTATGGATCTGTAACCATTTTCCCCTTTGAATATTAATAATCCCTCCTTGTAGAGTAGTTGTGAGTTAAAGGAAAATGTGATGTTGGTGTATTGTGGAAAGTCATTTCCTTATTCACTGTAGCTTACATTTCCATTTTACTGTCAGAGGGTAAAGACAATGGGTTTCCCTTCAGCTTTTACATAAAGTTTACTCAGTATCTCCTCATGTCCCAGTTTAACAGTATTTTCCAATAAATTTTGCAGCATTTCTGACTTTTCCAGATACATAAAGATTCTAAAGACAAAAGCATCTTAGTAATAACGAGAACAATAATTTATAATATAAATTTCTTTTCATGAATTTAGGAAAAGTATTTTGTAGTTCTGAGGTTGGCTACACTTTCTAAATATAGCTAAGTCAATGTGAATGATTATTATCAGCCATATGATCCTGACTTGCCAAATGAAAAATGCTTATCAACTTCTGTTTTGTTTTTTTGTTTGAGACGGAGTCTTACTTTGTCACTCAGCTGGAGTGCAGTGGCGCAATCTCGGCTCACTGCAACCTCCGCCTCAGAGGTTCAAGTGATTCTCCTGCCTCAGCCTTCCAAGTAGCTGAGATCACAGGTGCCTGCCACCACACCTGACTGATTTTTATATTTTTTAGTAGAGATGGGGTTTCACCATGTTGGCCAGGCTGGTCTCGAACTCCTGACCTCAGGTAATCTGCCTGCCTTGGCCTCCCAAAGTGGTAGGGTTACAGGCATGAGCCACCATACCTGGCCTAAACTTCTTAGTTAATAGTTCTTCAGCTTACTTGGTCCATTAGCCATGGAGTTCTACTTCATGGTGCAGGTGACATAATTTTGCTGCAAGATTATCCCAAAGTACTTGAGGCATACTTAACTATGGAATTCCCCTTGTGTATGGACAGTTATATTCATGAGACCAGTGCAGCATATTTCTATTTTTATAATAATAAAAATGAATATAAGTATTGAAAATTATTTATTGTGATGTTATGCTCTTCAGAAATAAAATATTAGTATTGCCGAAGTAATAAGTATAATTTTAACAATAATAGTATTATCAACTTCAGCTTATAAGTAGAATTTAAATATTCTAAGTTTAAAGATTTTGGGGGTGTCTTTGATACTTATTAGATATTTAAATTTTTTAATTAAAAAAATAATAAGAGTAGTTGTTTTCTCCATCCCTGAGTGCCTGTTTGGGGCTGCTGTGAAACTGTTATCAATCTTGGTCTTGTGGATTTCACAGGAGAGCCCCATTTTCTCGGTTACTATGGATTCGTTCTTTCTTTGGAATCCTGAAGGATTTGTTTAGTAATTGACTCTTCAAAAGGTCTGCGTTTCACAAGTTTTCTGCTCCATCTCAGTTGTTTTAGTTCCCTTTGCTAAAATTTTTTAGTATTTACAAAGATGAAGAGCTACTTGAAGATATCTGTTTTTCTACAGGATTTTAGAATCTTACTGAGTACTGTTGTTACCATTAATTGAACCATTTCAACCCCTAATCATGATAACATTCAGCTTTTTTTTTTTTTCAAAAAGAGTTTCTCTCTCTCTAGAATACTTTGAAAGAAAAAAGTTTAGTAATTCTCTTGACAGAAGTTTTTATTCAGATTGTCAACCTTCTTTCTTTCTTTGAACATTACAGTAAACCAATAGGGGAAGCAAGAAAGTAGCTAGAATTGCAACTTTTACCATAGTTTGGCAAAAAAAAAATTATTTGTAGAACCAAAAAAATATTTTTTCCCTCCTAATCCCTGATGTATGAGATATTTCCAGAATATTGTTACCCTTTAAATGGCTCCAAGTTTAATTCTTGATTCTTTCAGCAAAATGTGCCCAAGTAGACATGCCCAGAATAGGTGCATGCAAATAGACATACCTTCTGGGCAGGAGAAGAACCTAATGCCACGTTCACCAGAGCAGTCTGCTACTGTGGACCAGCATGCTTTGATATCAAGTAAATGACGTTTTTCTTTTTTCTTCAGTCTGGTGCTGCCACTTCTGTGCAGAGAAATGGTGGAACTCTTGGACAAGGGCGACAGTGTAGTAAACCATACAAGTTTATCAAATTATGCGTTTCTGTATGGTGTCTTTCCTGTAGCACCAGGAGTGGCTATCTTTGCAACACAGTTCAACATGGAAGTAGAAATTGTATGTATATACTATTATCTAAGTTTGATTGTGTGTTTAGTAGGAAAAAAATTTTTAATTCATTTTAAAAAATGAATTTTTCATTAATTCATAATTAATGAATTAATAGAATCTGTGTTGCCTCAGGCTGGTCTCAAACTCCTGCCTTTTACCTCCGCCTCCCAAAGTGCTGGGATTACAGGCATGAGCCATCATGCCCAGCCCATTTTAAATTTCTAAACATAGAAAACAATGTTGTTTTTTATGAGGCCCAGCACTTTGGGAGGCTGAGGTGGGTGGATCACATGAGGCCAGGAGTTCAAGACCAGCCTGGCCAACATGGTGAAACCCCATCTCTACTAAAAATACAAAAATTAGCTGGGTGTGGTGGTAGATGCCTGTAGTCCCAGCTACTTGGGTGGCTGAGGCAGGAGATTTGTTTGAACCCAGGAGGCAGAGGTTGCCTTGAGCTAAGATTGCACCACTGCACTCCAGCCTGGGGGACAGAGCAAGCAACGTTGGTTTTTTTATAAGAACTTGATGTCTATAAGCTACCTCATTGTAAGGAACGGCATCATGTAACAGTGTAACAATAGTCATTTAATTTGGGATCTTTAGTCAGCTATGACTTTCTTTATTAGTCTTTTTTGGTTTTAGTTATTTTATTTCTGTACTTATACTGAAACCTAAAAATTATTTATAGAAAAGTAACTTTGAAATTTTGAGGAAAAAAAGTCTGTTTTATTGGTTGATAATTTCAAGCACCAGATGCAAAATACCACATAATCAACTGTAACAAATAGCTAAAATCAATTGACATCAAATTATTAACAGTGTCTAAATGTACACGGTATCTACAGCATCAGAGTAAATAATTTTAAAATATAATAAAAAGAAACTAAGTTGTTTAATGGAGGTCAATTCTGATTATTTAAACTGTAAAATAAATATTTGCATGGTAATTTTTCTTTTTGAATTCCTTTTTTTTTTTTTGCCCTATAGTTATGAGATAGGTTGATTGAGATCATTGCTATGGTTTACTTTCTAGAACCTAGAAGATAACCATCAATAGTGGAATTTCTAGTATTTATTATGCATGAATATAAATTAAGCATAGATTGGAAGAGGAGCCAAGGTAACTTAATTGTGTTTTCTATTAAGGATTCTCAGAAAGAGAAAGTATGGTATTGGATAACATGCCGGATTTTATAATATCTTTACTAACTCTCATCTTTATTTTAGAATGCTTTAGTGTGCCCTGGTTATTTAAAGTTTAAAATATTATTTAATTGAGATTGTAACTCCCCTGTTTGATTTCATTTTTGCAGATAACCTCAGGGATGGTGATAAGCACATTTGTGTCTGCTCCCATCATGTACGTTTCTGCCTGGTTACTGACCTTTCCCACGATGGACCCTAAGCCATTGGCATATGCCATCCAGAATGTTAGTTTCGATATAAGTATTGTCAGCCTGATCTCCTTGGTAAGTACGTTGCCATGCCAAAATGAATGGAAACCATAGAATGAATTTTGAGAATAGATTGGTAATAGAGAGAAATTTAAAAATCTAGTTTCAGAAAGCTAAAGCCTGCTCATAAAATATAATATCAGCCTTCTGATTAACTGAGTTTCATCTTTCCATTTGGGAGTTAGAGTTTTATAGCAGACAAGACATGAGATTTAGTCAGACCTGGATTTTCTTCCTGGCCCTCTCACAAACTAGCTATATGTCTCTGTAGAGTCACCTTAACCTCTCTAACTTCTGTTTTTAGCTGTAAAATAATGACAATAATTTTACATATTTCCATGGGTGTTTTAAGGGATTCAATGAAATAATATATATGAAAAGCATTCTGCAAATGATGAATCACTATAGAATTCCTAGCTGTTCTAGAATCATGGGAATCATGGGGTCAGAAGGGATCTTTGAGATCAAGTCCAACAGCCTATTTAATGTTCATGAGACTTTTGGCTACTTCTCAGATCAAATATATCTAGCTCAAAATTAAATAATTAAGCATATGACAGCTAGAGTATGTTACAGATCAAATGGCCTATTGAATTCATGTTAGTAGAACTACAGATATTCTGACTGAAAAAAGACAATGTGTACAGTTAAAGGAAAGGAGATGGGGGGTGAATGTGTAAACTGGTAACAAATAAATGTGTGATTAATTTTAAAGAAATTCCACCTCTGTCACATATTCTTAAAATCTGCTACACCCATTCATCACAGGGCAGTGGGGAAAATGACCGTACGCATTTCAGTTGGCAATAAGGAAAGAAAGAAGTAAGTCAGCCAGGATACTTACCTGGCCACTATGTAGGTAGAATGGAAACCCAATCCTTGAAAATATGAGGAATGTGGTTTGCCACCATGGCTCACACCTGTAATCCCAACACTTTGGGAGGCCAAGGCCAGCAGATCACTTGAGGCTAGGAGTTCAAGACCAGCCTTGTCAACATGGAGAAACCCCATCTCTACCAAAATACAAAATTAGTCAGGTATGGTGGTGTGCGTCTGTAATCCCAGCTACCTGGGAGGCTGAGGCACGAGAGTCACTTGAGCCTGGGAGACAGAGGTTTCAGTAACCTGAGATTGCACCACTGCACTCCAATGAGATTCTGTGTCACACACACAAAAAGAATCAAACATGAGAATGTAAGATGATTAATCTTAAAGGTGGGTGCTATGTGTTGTTTGAAGTGAAACAGCCTGACATTTAGATATCCCATGAGCCAATGTGGTGGAAATAGAAAAAACTTATATTAAAACATATATATGTTTTAATATAACTTATAACTAACTCCCACTAAAGCTCCTTTCCTGAATAGTTGTCTGTGACCCTGTGTCCCACCCCAGACACTGAAGGTAGGCATAGTTAGAACATGGCCCTGGTCAATGCATTCGTTCTTTTTTTTTTTGAGATAGAGTGTCCCTCTGTCGCCCAGGCTGGAGTGCAGTGGCATGATCTTGGCTTGGCTCACTTCTACTACTGCCTCACGGGTTTCAAGCAATTCTCTTGCATTAGCCTCCCAAGTAGCTGGGATTACAGGCATGTGCCATCACACCCAGTAGCGATGGGAGTTTCACCATGTTGGCCAGGCTGGTCTCGAACGCCTAAGCCACTGTGCCTGGCCAAGGCATTTGTTCTTTTTTTTTTTTTTTGAGACAGAATCTTGCTCTGTCACCCAGGCTGGAGTGCAGTGGCATGATCTTGGCTCACTGCAATCTCTGCCTCTTGGGTTCAAGCAATTCTCCTGCCTCAGCCTCCCTAGTAGCTGGGATTACAGGTGCCTACCACCACACCTGGCTAATTTTTGTATTTTTAATAGAGATGGGGTTTCACCATGTTGGTTGGGCTGGTCTCAAACTCCTGATCTCATGATCTGCCCACCTTGGCCTCCCAAAGTTCTGGGATTACAGGCGTAAGCCACCATGACTGGCCATATCAGTTCTTAAATTCTCTGTAATTTTTGGAGAGTTAATTTATTATGGGATCTCTCCATGCTTGCTATTTTACATTGGCTATAATAATTTACCTTTTTGAAACCAGAGAGATTAAATAAAATATTGGAAATTCTTTCTGAACCAGGACAAAAAGGGTTATTTAAAGAAGCTAATTATTATGTTATTTAATTAGTGATTATAAAGATTAAGAAACATAAATAACATTTGAACCTTTTGTCTTCAAGATCTGGTCTCTGGCTATTCTTCTTTTGAGCAAGAAATATAAACAGCTTCCTCATATGCTTACAACGAATTTACTCATTGCTCAGGTTAGTAAAACTACTGATATTTAAAGCTATGTTTTCCTCATGGATTATTCTATTATAGAGGAATAATAACTTTGCTAGGTTTTCTCAGTTATATAGTCAGAAGTATTACCAAATGCAGTCAATTACAGTTTGATTACAATTAGTATGTGCCTAACATATTTAATATTGCAAAATGTCTTAAACTATCTAAAGCTGAGGCTAATAATTACATTTAATAACTTTGCATTTTTTAATAGAAACAATTGAATTATTAATAATTGAACTTTTTTCACAATCTTATTTTTCTAATTTTTGCATGTCTCAAATTAATGGAAAGAACTTTAGCAATTTTAATTTAAGCCATTACTAAATACAGGTCTAAGATTAACATTTAAAATGTAGTAATCTGTTTCAGTTGAATATGTATATTGTCAAAGGCTTTGTATAAAAAGGATTTTTAACATAAAGCTTGAAGTTTTAGTGTAAGTAGTATGGAATACTTGATAATTATTCATAAAAAAATTTTAAATGAACAATTAGGTTTGCTGTGAATGAAACATGAATTTGCCTGGGTTAATTGGAATTTTCTGTTATAGTATTGAATTATATAGTTTTCTTAGCTATTTACAAAACCTTTTAATAATTTTTTCCTTAGTCTATTGTCTGTGCTGGAATGATGATATGGAATTTCGTTAAAGAAAAAAATTTTGTTGGACAAATTTTGGTGTTTGTTCTATTGTACAGCTCCCTCTATAGCACCTACCTGTGGACAGGTGAGTTGGATTATGAATGAAAATTGAGGTCTGTTCCCCATCCTACCCCATTCCTAATAGACCTGAGCTTCTAGTAATCTATTTGAAGTCTGGTAGTATAGAATCAAGGCATGCACTGAAGCAGATCAGCCCACCCACAGAAGCCATCGGCGAAGCTTAGTTCTGTTTCCTAATGTACTCTATTCCTCCCTGAGCTCAGGGCCTTGTCCAGTCATGTGGTCCTTTTCCCCAGGGCCTATGGCTCTAGGCTGCTGTCAGTGCTGCTCCCTTTTGATGACAACAGGGCAGATGCCGGAGGCAGATGGAGAAAGGAGGGAATGGGCAAGATGCACGAGGTGTGTTCCAGAGCTTATTATTGAGTACTGCTGAACAGGGAAATTCTGGCTCTGGCTCTGCCTCATGCAGATTACTTAACCTTTTTTTTTTTTTTCTTGAGATCAAATCTCACTCTGATACCCAGGCTGGAGTGCAGTGATATGATCTCAGCTCACTGCAACCTCCGCCTCCTGGGTTCAAGTGATTCTCCTGCCTCAGCCTCCAGAGTGGCTGGGACTACAGGTGCCTGATAACATGCCTGGCTAATTTTTGTATTTTTAGTAGAGACGGGGGATTTCACCATGTTGGCCAGGCTGGTCTTGAACTTCTGACTTGTGATCCACTTGCCTCAGTCTCCCAAGGTGCTGGGATTACAGGCGTGAGCCACTGTACCTGGCCTACTTAACTTTTGAAACCTCAACTTCCTCATCTGTAAAATTGGGTTACAGCACCTTACAGAGTTATTTTAAGGACAAAATGAAATGTGAGTATTTATGTCTGGTACATGGTAGGCACTAAACAAATGAAACTGTTAGTTATTAAATAGAAGGATTAGAGGTAATATGAGAACAAGAAAATTAGGGGGATAAAAAGACAAAGAAATAGAAAAGGACCTAATGAGAATGACTGTTTCTCCTTTCAACTGGCTCCAAAAATGATATTCGAAATGTTCTAGCACATTGCTGTGTTGAAGTATAATATTTATTCGGATGTATACATTCTGGTATGTTTGTGAAAAACTCTGTCTGGCTATTTTATATTCATCCTACAAATTTGAACCTGTAAAATGGCACATGAAAGGAAATAGTAGAATGGTAAGAGGCAGGCATCAGGAAGTGGCTGCAAAGGATGGACCTTTGATTTCATGCTTTCATGATCAAAAGCAGGTCTCATCTCAGTCAACAGCCTTTTGAAGTGAAGCAACAATGTGGTGAGGACTCACAGAATGAAAAATTCAGCACAAACAGAAGATGGTTTGTGCTTCTTAAAGGAAAGTGCATCTTGCATAGCATGAGTTTTTATGCGATGTCAAGTTAAAAGAACCTAAGACTTTATATTTCAAAATATCAGTGGACCAACTTTAACTAGGGTTATTCAAGTTAACTTTATAATCAGAATAAGAGAGCAGCAACTAGATCAATCTATTAAAGGCCCTAAGTCTCTCTGAAACCCTCTTCAAGCATGCATGGCAAAATCTACTCAAATAAGTTGTTCTGAATTCCCTAAACCTAATAAAAGAATCCTTTAACGATCAGATTATTATGCTATGGCAAAATTTTAGACCTGAAAATGTCATTTTAAGTCATCCCATTTGGTCATTTTTAGTTTTACTCATTTTCATACCATTCTCACAGTTTTTGCCATATCTACATACTACTTGTTCTTTTTTCCTTAAAATTGATTTGCTTTTTTCTTTAACTTTAATCAATTGAGCCTTATATCAATAAAATCCCAGGTTTCATTTGCTAATTAATTTTTAATATACATTAAAATAAATGTATAACCAGTCAAAACAACATTTTAACCTTTGTGACATCTATAATCTCTACCCCTTAGGAAACGCTGGTCTAATTTAAATCCTTCATTTTGCAAACTGAGAAATAGACCCAAAAAAAGTTAGACTGATTTAGGCAGAAGCTCTCACAGCTTCTTCAGTGAGAGATCCAGGCTAGCTGGATTCTGCCTGTTTGTATATAGTTCTTTTCACAAGGCTGGAGCAATGCACATTAGAATTTTAAAGACTGCCTTTGCTGCTGTAACACAGATGGCACCCTTTCGTGATTGGTTACTTGTTTCCCTGGCACTGCAATTATACAGTGTACAAATGGATTAAGGGAGGAACAATGGTAAAGAAAACCAATTCTCAAGGACCTCAGTGTCAATTTACATTAATTCTAGCACAGTATTCTTTAATCTGTACAATCATAAATCTAGGTATATATTCTTTACAGCTTAAAATTTCTCATAGAAATATCCAATTCTAAAACCAAAGCAAATTCACAGATTCTATTCAAACAAAACTACAAACCCTAATTCTAATTAGCAACATAAATTAATATGACAAAGGATCTTGTTTTGCTAATGTAAATCACAGCTTGAAACATAAAATGGAACTCATTGCTATAGCTTTTTTGTCTTGCCTTTACTTCTGTATGTGGGGTTTTGACCTTGTTATCTTACTGATTTCTTTCTTCAAACATTTGTACTGTGTCTTGTAATATCATTTGGCCTTCACTTGACTCAAACTTAATAGGAAACCCAATATAAGGTCTGGACAGGCACAGTGGCTCATGCCTGTAATCCCAGCACTTTGGGAAATCCAGGCTGGAGGATTGCTTGAGGCTAGGAGTTCAAGAGTAGCCTGGGCAACAGAGTAAGACCTTCTCTCTATAAAAAATTTGAAAATTAGGCTGGGCGTGGTGGCTCACACCTGTAAACCCAGCACTTTGGGAGGCTTAGGCGGTGGATCATGAGGTCAGGAATTTAAGACCTGGCCAAGATGGTGAAACCCTGTCTTTAATAAAAACACAAAAATTAGTCAAATGTGGTGGCGGTTGCCTGTAATCCCAGCTACTGAGGATGCTTAGGCAGGGAATTCCTTGAACCTGGGAGGCAGAGGTTGCAGTGAGCCAAGATCGTGCCACTGAATTCCAGCCTGGGTGACAAAGCAAGACTTCATCTCACCAAAAAAAAAAAAAAAATTGAAAATTAGCTGGGCATGCTGGTGCAGGCCTGTAGTCCCAGCTATTCAGGAGGCTGAAGCAGGAGGATCCCTTGAGCCCAAAATTTTGAGCTATGGCTGTGTCACTGCACTCCAACCTGGGCAACAGAGTGAGACCCCATCTCAAAAATAAATAAAAATAAACCCAATGTAAATTCTGAAATCATGAGACTGCACGTTGCTTACAAAGTAGATACATAGAGGACTACCATTGAAAAAAAGAAAACAAAAAACTTTAAATTTCTCATAGAAATTTCCAGATCCTGAAGAATATGTCTTAGGGACACTAGGGGTCCACAAATCTGAGTTTGAGAAACTGACTCAAGGAACGAAGAATTTAGCTTGTGTCAAAAGACTAGGTTTCTAGTCCCATTCTGCCCTCTGCTGGCTATATGACTTGGGCAAACCCTCATTTCCACATCTGTAAAATGAAGGTGCTAATTTAAAATAGAGGTCCCTTTCAACTTTAAAGTTCTAAGATCTTGTAACTATGTAGAATTTATTAAATAAAATGTTACTTGAATAAATAATTATATATAAGTTTTAAGGGAAGTTCAAGAACTTCAAAACATTTGTGTTTATATTAAGCACTATCATTACACTTAAGGCTTTTTCTTTTTTTTTTTTAAGACAGGGTTTCACTATGTTGGTAAGGCTGGTCTTGAACTCCTAACCTCAGGTGATTCGCCCACCTTGGCCTCCAAAGTGCTTGGATTACAGGCGTGAGCCATCACGCCTGGCCACACTTAAGGCGTTTTCTAAAAACATAACCTGGGTAAGAGTTGCCCATACTTCTATTTTGTTTTGTTTTGTTTTGTTTTGAGACAGAGTTTTGCTCTTGTTGCTCAGGCTGGAGTGCAATGGTGCAATCTTGGCTCACTGCAGCTTTCACCTCCCAGGTTCAAGCAATTCTCCTGCCTTAGCCTCTCGAGTAGTGAAATTACAGGCATGCGCCACCACGCCCAGCTAATTTTCTATTTTTAATAGAGACAGGGTTTCTCCATGTTGGTCAGGCTGGTCTTGAAGTCCCAACCTCAGGTGATTCGCCTGCCTCGGCCTCCCAAAGTGTTGGGCCTGCCAATACTTAGCACCAGAAGAGGTGGGTGTTTTTATTTTTCGAATTGTTCCATACTCAGTTATGTTCTTCAGCCGAGCCCAGTGGCTCATGCCTGTAATTCCAGAACTTTGGGAGGCCAAGGAGGGTGCATCACTTGAGACCAAGAGTTCAAGACCAGCATGGCCAACATGGTGAAACCCATCTCTACTAAAATTACAAAATTAGCTTGGTGTGGTGGTACACATCTGTAATCCCAGCTACTCATATGGCTAAGACATGAAAATTGCTTTAACCGGGGAGGCAAAGGTTGCGGTGAACTGAGATCATGCCACTGAACTCCAGCCTGGGTGACAGAGTAAGACTCTGTCTAAAGAAAAAAAGTTGTTTTTCCATTATACTTAGATTCCAAACACATGAGTCAAAACAATAAAATGAATAGGGCTTTTGGAAAGAAATACTTCTCCAGATGCAATGGCTCGTGCCTGTAATCCCAGCACTTTGGGAGGCAGAGATGGGAAGATCTCCTGAGCTCAGGAGTTCAAGAACAGCCTGGGCAACATAGTGTGACTCTGTCTCTACAAAAAAAAATTTTTAATTAGCCAGGCATGGTGGCATATGGCTGTGGTCCCAGCTAATCAGGAGGCTGAGGTGGGAGCATCACTTAAATCCTGGAAGTCGAGGCTGCAGGGAGCTGTGATCATACCTCTGCACTCCAGCCTGGGCAAAAGAGGAGACCCTATCTAAAAAACAAACAAAAAACAGAAAAGAAAATAAATCCTCACAGGGAAAACGATTTGATTAAAGAAATAATATATGAGGGAAAACATGAATGATTTTTAATTAAAACTTGCTTCAAAATATTGGGGATAGGATTTCTTTAGAAGGAATAAATTCTAAGGCAAAAAACACAGACTACTACGAAATAAGCTTGGTTTGAAAAAATAAAAAGGAAATAAAGTTCCATGAAGTCTGAGTAATGTTGAGTAATTGTCTCTCTTTCAATTTTCTTGTTCTCAGGACTTCTAGCAATTTCTTTGTTTCTTTTAAAAAAGCGAGAGAGGGTACAAATTCCGGTTGGAATCATCATCATATCTGGCTGGGGGTAAGTTGGTAATTCTCTGTTTTCTTACATGTTTCCATATACACAGTTACTATTCATCCTTTCTTTTTCTCTCCTAATAACCATTGTGATTACAGAATTCCCGCTCTCCTTGTTGGTGTTCTTTTGATAACTGGAAAACACAATGGAGATAGCATTGACTCCGCCTTCTTTTATGGAAAAGAGCAGGTGGGAAGAGCTTATTGGCAGTTCTGTTCTTGAGAATGTCTCTTTAGCTTGTTAATGTGCCTTGCTAGACTTACAGTAAAATTAACTTTGAAAATCTGTTTCAGTTTATTGCATATCACATTGGTGATCCTATGTCACTTTGTCTTACCTACAACATTAACATTTTACATGTCTAAGTCCATTTTTAGTTGAAGATTTCTAAATGCTAAAAACGTATTGAATGTTTTTAAACACACTGAGGAATGGTGTTTCCTCTACTAGAGAAAAGAGTGATTGATTTAAAACCATTTAATAAGTTAGCAGTAATGATAAAGGACAAATTCCTGACTCTAAATCCCATCATAAATATAAATTTCAGGACAAAATGTATCTAGGAAAAGTATGCTTGAAAAGCTATAGAGTAGGAGGCTTGTGGGAACTGCAGAATTCTTTATTTTTTTTTATTTTGAGACAGAGTCTTACTCTCGCGCAGGCTGGAGTACAGTGGCGTGATCTTGGCTCACTGCAACTTCTGCCTCCTGGGTTCAAGTGATTCTTCTGCCTCAGCCTTCCAAATAGCGGGGACTACAGGTGCCTGCCACTGTGCCTGGCTAATTTGTATTTTTAGTAGAGACTGGGTTTCACCATATTGGCCAGGCTGGTCTTGAAGTCCTGACCTTGTGATCCACCTGCCTCCCAAAGTGCTGGGATTACAGGCGTGAGCCACCGCACCCAGCCAAGGGACCTGAAAATTCTGTAGGGGTAGGGTCCAAAGATGTGTGTTTTTAAAAAGCCTCTCCACATAATTTTGATTCTTACCCTTTATTTCTGTTTTGCAATTTTGAAATTTATTGTGTTTTTGTGAGAATAAATAAGACTATGCATCTGGTTAGTGCTCAATAAATGTTAGCTATAATTATTTTTAATATCATTAACATAAAAACATCTCTAGTGACTGAAGTATGCATGAAGTATACGTGAAAGTGAACAGAAACTTAGAAGTAAAGAAAACATCTGAAAGAAATCATTTAGATGCCTTGTAAAGGAAACCAGTGGCTGCGCTGGTAACCAATTGCTGTACAATGAAAGAAACATCTAAAAACCTTGTGTGGCTACAAGCAAACTTAATTTCTCTCCAAGTAACTTATATTCCTTGCATACACTTACCTTTTTAGAAGGGCCGCTGTTCTAGAGTATGTAGAACAGTGGAGATATATTGTTCATCAAAAATGTACCCTAAGATTATCAAGATAAAGTTGTGAAAAGGGGCCTGGTATCTTTTTCTCATGTTGGCAGATGATCACCACAGCAGTCACCCTGTTCTGCAGCATCCTGATAGCCGGCGTATCGCTCATGTGCATGAACCGAACCACACAAGCAGGAAGCTATGAAGGTTTTGACCAGTCTCAGAGCCACAAAGTAGTGGAGCCTGGAAATACTGCTTTTGAGGAGAGTCCAGCACCAGTGAATGAACCAGAACTTTTTACAAGCTCTATTCCAGAAACAAGTATGATCATTTTAATTTTATTTTTAGAAAAATGAATAATTTTACAAGCAATTTTGTTGACTATGATGTAGATTCTTCACTTGACAAGTACTTTTGATATTCAAAGGAGTTCAAGAAAGTTTCCCTTAAACAGAACATTTAAGATACATGCTTCCCCTTCCCCTTCCCCTCCACTTCCCTTTCCCCTTCCCTCCCTCTTTCCTCCCCCTTCCCTCCCTCCCTTCCTTCCTTCCCTTCCCCTTCCCATTTCCCTTTCCCTTTCCCCTTCTCCTTCCTTCTCCCCTCCCTCCCTCCCTCCCTTTCTTCCTTCCTTCCTTCAACAGTCTTGCTCTGTCACCAGGCTGGAGTGTACTGGTACAGTCATTGCTCCCTGTAACCCTGGGCTCAAGCAATCCTCTCACCTCATCCTCCCAAGAAGCTGGACTATAGGCACATGCCAACATGCCCAGCTATTTTTTTAAAAGTGTTTTGTAAAGACAGAGTCTTGCTGTGTTGCCCAGGCTGGTCTTAGATTCCTAGCCTCAAGTGATCCTCCCACCACAGCCTCCCAAAGCAACAGGTGTAAGTTACCATGCCTGGCCACATTCACTACTCTATGAGATGAAGTTTTTTATATTTTGTGTAGGAGTGAGAACATTTGGATACTTTTAAATAGATACCATGTGAAAACTATTGAGACTGCATGGGAAGTGCATGTGAGTGGGTTTTGTTTTGTTTTCTTTGGCATGTCTTGAAATTGTCCATTTCTGTTGTAGTTGGGCTCTACTCTCACATACTATTTGATTGATATAGGTTGCTGCTCCTGCTCCATGGGAAATGGTGAATTGCACTGCTCATCAATAGAGCCAGTAGCAAACACAAGCTCCAGTGAGTCTGCGATTCCTTCATTTCAGAAAAGTAAGTGCCCCTGGACTATGGGGATGGGATTAAGGCACAGAATATTCCTTATTCTTATCCCTCAAAAGAACTCTACATAGAGTATCTACAAAAGCTAAAAACACCAAGAAAATAATATAGATTCTCAATTAAGAGCAAAAAAGTGCTGGCCGAGCACGGTGGCTCACGCCTGTAATCCCAGCACTTTGGGAGGCCAAGGTGGGCAGATCACCTGAGGTCAGGAGTTTGAGACCAGGCATGGTGGCAGGCGCCTGTAATCCCAGCTACTTGGGAGCCTGAGGCGGGAGAATCACTTGAACCTGAGAGACAGATGTTGTTGTGAGCTGAGTTTGCACCATTGCACTCCAGCCTGGGCAACAAGAGCAAAATTCTGTCTCAATTTAAAAAAGTACTAATAGGGGATAATTGTGCATAGATAGAATACTCACTTAAAATAATAAAGTTCTCACAAAGCAGTAATAGGTAGTATCATGCATGCATTTTCCAGTAAATTTAACCCAAGTGACAAATCCAGGAAGTTTGCCCTAAAGGGCGTTTTGGTGGGATGTGGGAAGAGGGAAGGCTTTTTCTTGTTTTAGAAGCTGAGACTTCTCCTCCAACTCTCATCTTCCAGGACCAGAACTAATTAATTAGTTCTAATTATATTTTGAACCTTTATGCTTTAAATATTGCCATTATTATAAAATAAGGAACAAACACCTTTTAAAGTCATAACCTTTTGACCAAGAGACTGAATTACATTTGTGGCCTAAATTTCAAATTTTTCAAAACAACTGAACATGCTTATGTGGAATTGCAATGCATTTTTCATTGATTATACTTTTTTATAATAAAACTGAAAAGGGAACCCCCAAAAATGCTCTTTTTGATAAGGCATATGTCAACAGTATTACTGCTAAAGGCATTATGTTTTTATATAAGAAATGTTGCGAGGATGATAAGAAACAATGTATGCAAGTCGCTTAGCATGGTATGTGGTGTACATAGTAAAATGCTCATTAAAATATGTAGTAGCAGTAGTAACTATTATTATTCAGATGGGATTTATATTTGGCTGCTATCTGTTGGCAAGGAATGAATCTCAAATAATAGTAGAATTCACATTTCCATAAGAAGGAGTGAAAACATATCAGCGATCAAGCATTCATTGACTTTTTTTTCTTTTACGAGAAACCCTTTCTGGCAGTTAAAATGTCTTTGTTTTATGTGTCTGCCTTTTTTCTAAAATTGTTTCTTTATATCAGAATTTCCAAGGTTTTCTTCTTTTTATTTTCTCCCTACACAATATACCTAATAGTAAAATCCATGAACAAATTCAACATGTAATCTGATTTGGCGGATTTCTTTTTCCCTCCCCAAATCTCCTTAGGCTTTGCTTATCTGTCTTTTCTTCATTAATAATGTTGATTTTCAGCTGAGCATAGTGGCTCACTCCTATAATCCTAGCACTTTGGGAGGCCAGGGTGGGAGGATTGTGCTTGAGCCTAGGAGTTCAAGACCAGCATGGGCAATATAGCCAGACCCTGTCTCTACAAAGAATCAAAAAATTAACTGAGTACAGTGGCTCATGCCTATGATCCAAGCTACTCAGGAGGCTGAGGTGGGATGATCGCTTGAGCCCAGGAGGCTGAGGCTGCAATAGGCCATGATCACATCTGAGCAGGAGAGGAAGACCCTGTCTCAAAAACAAACAAAAAGTTGATTCTTGAAAATTATCTTAAATTATAGGGGCTTGGATTTTCTGATGATATTTTATAAAAATTATATAGAATGAGAGCCATTGTATAGAGACTTCATCTAATCGTACAATTTAGTATCATTCCTAAACCTAAAAGAAAGTCCAGGAAATTAAACCATTGGCAAATTAGAATTTTTATAGTTGACAATGTAATTCATTCTCCTTGGCATAGAACAAAAGCAAAAATGTCACATTCAGATTGTTAAATGGCAACAATGTGTGAAAAAGCAAATGAAAGACAGATTTATTTTTATCCATTTTTGTAATATCTGTACTCTTTCTATATGTATATGTTAGATGAAGTCTTACTCTGTCACCCAAGCTGGAGTGCAGTGGCATGATCTTGGCTCACTGCAACCTCTGCCATCTGGGTTCAAGCAATTCTCCTGCCTCAGCCTCCCAAGTAGCTGGGATTACAGGCATCTGCCACCAAGTCCAGCTAAATTTTTTTGTATTTTTAATAGAGACAGTTTCACCATGTTGGCCAGGCTGATCGCAAACTCCTGACCTCAAGTGATCTGTCCAGCTCAGCCTCCCAAAGTGCTGGGATTACAGGCATGAGCCACTGCACCTGGCCAGTACACAATATTTTAAAACCAGATTTATTATACATAGGTATACTTCCAGAACTTTTCCACAAATATATATAAATAATTTTTATTAAAATAGGATCATATTACAGAGACAGTTTGGCAACCTACTTTCATTTTACTAAGCAACATTACGAAGCTACTTCCATGCTATCAGCAATTGTGCTAGACCATGTTTAACGGGTATACATGGCCTTTTCTAAACTGCTTTAGGAAATACAAATTTTTTTCTTTTAGGTTGAGGGCAAGAGCTATAGAATTGTGTTTTTTGTTGTTGTTGTTGTTTTTGAGTTGGAGTCTCACTCTGTTGCCCAGGCTGGAGTGCAGGGGCATGATCTCAGCTCACTGCAACCTCTGCCTCCTGGGTTCAAGCGATTTTCCTGCCTCAGCTTCCCAAGTAGCTGGGACTACAGGCATGTGCTACCATGACTGGCTAATTTTTGTATTTTTAGTAGAGATGGGGTTTCATTATGTTGGCCAGGCTGGTCTCAAACTCCTGACCTCATGATCTTCCCTCCTCGGCCTCCCAAAGTGCTGGAATTACAGGCATGAGCTACCGTGCCCAGCCAGAATTGTGGTTTTTAATCATTGACTTGTATAAGACCGTATGTTGGAGTAGACATCTATTTTGTAAAAAATATTTTTCTTTGCTTTTGCTCCTATAGATAGAGTGGAGCTGAGGTAGAAAAACAAAGACTCCCTGTGAAAAATACCTCACCTCTATTTTTGGCCAGAAAAGAGTCATGCCTGTGAGTTGTGTTTGGTTCCAGATGTGAACAAAACATGGCATGTAAATACTTTTATGGTTCTTCAAAGGTCTTTTTGAAGGCAAATATTTTTCAACTTTTACTTTTGGATTCAGTGGGTATATGTGCAGGTGTGCTACCTGAGTATATTGTGTCATGCTGAGGTTCGGAGTACAAATAAATGATCCCATCACCCCAAAGCATAGTACCCAGTAGTTTTTCAGCCCTTGCCCCCTCCCTTCTATCCTCCCAGTTCTTGTAGTCCCCAGTTTACATCGTTACCATCTTTAAGTCCATGAGTATCTAATATTTAGCTCCCACTTATAAGTGAGCACATGCGGTACTTGGCTTTCTGTTCTTGTGTGAATTCACTTAGGATTAGGGCCTCTGGATACATCCATGTTGCTGCAGAGGGCATTCTTTCTTTCTTTCTTTTTCTTTTTTTTTTTTTTTTTGGAGATAGGGTCTGGCTCTGCCATCCAGGCTGGAGTAAGCAGCTCACTGCAACCTTCACCTTCTGAGCTCAAGCCATCATCCCATCTCAGCCTACCAAGTAGCCAGGACCACAAGCACGTGCTATCATTCATGCCTAGCTAATTTTTGTTTAGTTTTGTGTTGTTTTTTAGAGACAGGGTTTTGCCATGTTGCCCAGGCTGGTCTCGAACTCCTGAGCTCAAGTGATCCGCCTGCCTTGGCCTCCCAAAGTGCTGGGACTATAGGCATGAACTACTGTGCCTGGCCTATCTCCTTATTTTAATGGCTACATAGTATTCCATGGTATATATGTATCGCATTTTCTTTATTCAGTCCACCATTGATTCAAACCTAGTTTGATTCAATGTCTTTGCTATCGTGAGTAGTGCTGTGATGAACATGCAATAGCATGTGCCTTGGTAGAACGATTTGTTTTCTTTTGGATATGTACCCAGTAATGGGATTGCTGTTCTTTGAGAGATCTCCAAACTGCTTTCCACAGTGACTGAACTAATTTACATTCCCACCAATGGTGTATATAAGCATTCCCTTTTCTCTGCAACCTCATCAGCATCTGTTGTTTTTTGACTTTTTAATAATGGCCCTTCTGACTAGTATGAAATGATATCTCATTGTGGTTTCGATTTGCATTTCTCTGATGATTAGTGATGTGGAGCTTTTTTTTAATGTTTGTTGGCCACTTGTATGTCTTCTTTGAGAAGCGTCTGTTCATGTCTTTTGCCCATTTTTAAATGGAGTTACTTGTTTTGTTTTGTTTTTTGTATTTTTAGTTGAGACGACATTTCACCATGTTGGCCAGGCTGGCCTTGTACTTATGACCTCAGGTGATCTGCCCACCTCAACCTTCCAAAGGGCTGGGATTACAGGCATGAGCCACCACACCTGGCCAAATTATGTGTGATTTTTAAAGGCCAAATTATATAACTCTTATTAGATAATTATATATATATATATAAAACATTGTTGAATAGTGTAAAAAAAAGAACTATTGTGTTCTACTTAGGTTTTTTGAGATAAAAACACTTCAACTAGAATTCTTCTAAAACAACATGAAGGAGCTTTCCTCCAATTTCATCTAAAAGATTATACTGATTCTTAGCTGAATGTGCTTTTCTGTTTTTTCTCTCAGGAAGTCATTGCACATTTAAAATGCATTTAGATAAAAAGCTCTGATTACAAATTGTTGTGCTTACTGTTTTATAGACAATCTTTGTGTGAGTCGCTGTAACTCCCAGAGCTGCATATTAGCTCAGGAAGAAGAACAGTATCTACAAAGTGGAGACCAGCAACTGACCCGACATGTGTTGCTGTGTTTACTTCTCATCATTGGCCTGTTTGCTGTAATTGCTTTTTCTGGTTTTGTTTTGGGGCCATTTCTTTACATTTTTGGGAAAGGTTTTATTCAGGCATCTGGGAAAATCTTAGTTTCTGCTTTCCAGAAGTGTGATAGCTACATCACCTGAATTCAAATCTTGAGTTAAATATTTGGGGGTGTGAGGGGAAGAGATGAATCATTCACATTACATTTCCTAGGCCTAAGGGCTCCAATAGCTTATTCTGCTTAGAATCATTTATTCATTCTATGCTCTGAACCTAGAATTTGGTAAAAGCAGATATTTCAGTAATGTACACATGGCCTCTTATTCCTAATATACCTGACGAAAATGGATAAATGCCTACATTAATCTCTCAGAAAAATGAAACCTCAGAGCCCGCTGGAAAAAAAAAGAAAACCAAAAAACCTCTTAGAACATATTCATTGGATAAGCTTTAAAAAATATTTTTCACTTATCAACATAACTGCTTCATACAATAGATGCTTACAAAATAGAGAAAAATAAAATACAGTACTTTATTTTTAGACTACATGCATTTCTTTGGTTACTAAATGTCCTATTTGTGAATTATCACAAATATTATTCTTTGAGATGGTTCAAGTATAACTTGTCCAGAGGTAGGAGAGGGACCAGATAACCTATGAAGGAACCCTTTGCACACTGGGATGCTCATGAGATAGTGTGATTATCAGCCACCGCCACTTTACGTGCTGTTTTAAGAACAAAAATCAAAAATAAGAAATGCTGCCAAGAATTGCTTAGTGATGTAATTGTTTTCATTGTGTAGAACTAAATTTAAAATCTGCCTGTCTTAGGCTAGTTGGCAATCTTGATACATTATGTAAGCTTCTGTATTATGGCTCATGTCTTCTTACTTCAATCTGATCAGAATAGATACTGTTTGAATGACATCTGTCAGGAGGAGAGGTTGAAACTTCTTGTTGAAAAGACAAAGCCTCTGTATTCTCTCAGTGTTTTTCCCTCTAGTCTTTTTCTCTGTATTATTAAGTAGGTAAGTTATTGTACTATGCTTTGGATGGAGAGGAATTATTAGCTTGCTTCATTTTAAAATACTCTTCTCCTTCCATTACAGAATCTTTCCAGTTGTTTATGGTGGCTATTCAACCAAGAGCCTGGAAGGCTTTATGTTGAGTTACAGTTTTTCTGTGCCGTTTTTAACTTTGGCCAGGTATTTATTTATGGAGAACTTTGAGGGGTTTTTGTTTTCCTGGATAGGTTGATTGGCCAGGGGTTGGGGGAAGTGGGGAGTGGATGAGAATGTTGTTTTCTTTCACATAAAAGGGTTTAGTTTGTTTGCCAGCTGCTGGTATGCATGACAGCTGACAGCTGCTGCCTGTCTTCTAGTAGAGAAGAACTATTATATTGCTTAAAGTCATCAGAATGCACACTGAGTGCTTCCATCAGAAAAATACCAGGTAGTAACTTTGGTGTGATCTTAATAAGTCACATCAGGGCTAGGCTCCTTGGCTCACAACTGTAATCCCAGCACTTTGGGAGGCCAAGGTGGGCAGGTCACTTGAGGCCAGGAGTTCAAGACCAGCCTAGCCAACATGGTGAAACCCCATCTTACAAAAAAAAAAAAATATATATATATATATATATATATATATATATATATATATATATATAAAAGCCAGATGTGGTAGCCCGTGCCTGTAATCCCAGCTACTGCAGAGGCTAAGGAATGAGAATCTCTTGAACCCAGAAGGTAGAGGTTGCAGTGAGCCGAGTTCGTGCCACTGCACTGCAGGCTGGACGACAGAGCGAGAAAAAAGTCACGTTGTCAAAATCCTTTAAACTCTTCCCCTAACCACTAGCCAGTTTCACTTTACATAAATTCTGTTCAATTACTGCATTATTATTAGATACTGCAACACTTGTTAATTATAATTTGTGACATTTCATAGAAAAATACTTTAGCACAGTGGGAAATGTTTTCTTTTGATAAAGGGGAAACAAAGACATATGTACCCTTAAATGTTTTCATTTTACTATCATCTATGTAAATGTGGCTGCTCAGCCCTGGGTTGTATCACTCATCATAATAAGTAGGACAGAATGACTGGGAAAGGCAGCAAAGTATCATATCTGCCTCTGAAGGGCCTGCTTCATGTTTGTATTTTAAAATGTTGCTCTCATCACTGTAAGTTTGCCTCCTCAAACACTAAATTTGGTGACTTCCTAAATTTCTCTGTTTTAAAATGTTATTGTTGAATTCAGAAAAAAATAACTTTGTTTTCTTCCCTAGGGATTTATTTCCTTTGGAATCTTTGGATTAGATAAACATTTAATCATCCTACCTTTCAAAAGAAGGTAAATTTTGAAATAAATCTGTACCTGCAAATGTGATGACAAAGCCATTCTATTAAGATACTTATAATGGGGCCAGGCCTGGTGGCTGCCTGTAATCCCAGTACTTTGGTAGGCCAAGATGGGCAGATTGCTTTAACTCGGGAGTTTGAGACCGGCCTGGGAACAAGGTGAAACCTTGTCTTTATAAAAAAAAAAAAAAAACAGCAAAAATTAGCCAGGTGTGGCGGCATGCTTCTGTAGTCCCAGCTACTCAGGAGGTTGAGACAGGAGAATGGCTTGAACCTGGGAGGCAGAGGTTGCAGTGAGCTGAGATTGTGCCACTGCACTCCAGCCTGGGTGACAGAGCAAGACCCTGTCTCTCTCTCTCTTGTGTGTGTGTGCATACGTCCTCCATCTCTCTCTCTCTCTCTCTCTCTCACACACACACACACACACACACAAACACACAGTAAGATACTGATGTTTTTAAACCTTTATTAACTGCTAGGACACCGCTAAATGCCACACAAAGGTTATAAACAATTGCAAAAAATAATTGCAGGAACTATTATAAATTCAGCATTATAATTTGCACTTTAACAAGAATTGATGGACATTGATTTCTATCTATGCCATTAACTACATAAAATTAAATGAAACTTGAAAATGTCTTTGGAAATGGAAGGAGTAGGTGGTGCGCCCCATGGTTTGTATTTGATTGTCTTTCTCCTTTGACAACACAATTTCTCTTTTAATCAAATTGACAACTTACAGGAAACTCAAGTTTTCTTTCTAAATTGTTGGTTTTTTATCAGCTTAGTGAAGGGTTTCTTTGAATTAAGATTAGGGATTTTCTTTATGAAAAATAACAAATAGTAATACTCCAACATGGGGGTAGGAGGAAGAGGTGGGGACAAATCTTTGTACTTCATGTGTTTTCAAAGTCCAAATTTGTAGAAACTGAAAGTGCTAAAGAAATGTATCTTACCAGCTCTATGAAAAGTGCCTAGTAAATGATAATGGTTCATTCTTCTTTATCATCACCATCAAGATGTAGTTGCTAGGTTCATAATCATTTCATGAAAGAGGAAAAGCATAATTGGAAAGTCACTGAATTTAGTTATCAGCTTCATAATGTTGATGGGGTAAAGTAATCAACAATTCTGTTGTCTAGGATGGCTGAAACAAAACTGCTCTGTCCTCCAGTTTTGGCACTCTGGTGTTTGTCTCTGTGGTACTAAAATAGGAAAGTGATTAAACAAAAGATTTGATCTCTAATTTATCTTGGCATTTCAAAACAGTAGAGTGTAGAGTAAGGAACATTTATTAGTAGAACCTGAAATGGGTTGAGCATGTCTGGAGGGTTTATAAAATGATTAAGTCTTCCACCCTAGTAAACTTCGAATAGGAAAATGGATGTAGAATGTTTATGCTTCTGAGACTAATGATGTCTGGGTATTGTAGATGACAGCTTTGGAGATCAACAGCTTTGGTAAAGCCATTTTGATGGGGTGATAAGGCAGGAAGAGTTCTCTCTCAGTGATTTTCTTTCCTTAAAAATGGCCTTAAATTTAATTTTCAGACTTGAATTCCTATGGAACAATAAAGAAACAGCAGAAAACAGGGATTCTCCTGTTTCAGAGGAAATAAGAATGACCTGTCAACAGTTTATCCATTATCACCGTGACCTCTGTATCCGAAACATTGTCAAAGAAAGAAGGTAAGCAAACTGCCAGTACAAGTTCTAGAAAATTATATTTTAAATGATTAATTTTGGATTGTAATGGGCTAAATGAGGTGGCTGTCACTGATTACATGATTATTTTTACACGTGCATGTAAAAGTTAAAGGAATTATGGTTAGTTTACAGTTTCATAAATGGCGTATAAAAAGTCATATTACTATGATTTTAATATTTTTAAAATGTCATTATCACTTTTGATTGCCATACATAATGTGAACACTTCAGTTTAGAATGAACCAAAATATCATGGAATATTAACACTCCTTTCAAGCTGGCCGGTAGTGTCTCTCACAAAACTTTGAGATATATTGGATTTAGAAGTGATGTTATATTCCCACCTCACCATTTCTTGACAAATGCAATTGTCAAGAAAATGAAATGAAATTTCTGCCTCTTAATTTTGTTGCTTATGTTTCAATTCAAGTTCTAATCTTCAGTCTGTGACATATTTGTTATTCTAATCCTTAATGTATGAAGTATATAGCAGGTTCTCTTTTAATTTTGGATGAGGAAAAAGAAATTTAAATGAAGTATACAGCAGGAAATTATGAACTTTGAATAAATACTATACTACCAGTATTGCTGGTTGTCATAAAAGAGAAAACAAAACAAAATACAAAGAACCAAATACTTTTCTGTCTATAACTGAAAATATGAAATGTATGAAAATTAGTATTAAGGATAATTTATTAACATATATTACGCCACTATATTTAACATATCTGTCATTATAATCAGAAGGTAGCCTGGTACAGAGAGTGGAAAAGGGGATGCAATGGGTGTGGACTAATACTAGAACTCAGCTCCTGAACTGCCTCTTGTTGGCTGTGTGACTACAGGCACGTGCCACCATGCCCAGCTAATTTTTGTATTTTTAGTAGAGACAGGGTTTTACCAGGTTGGCCAGACTGGTCTCAAACTCCTGATCTCAGGTGATCCACCCACCTCAGCCTCCCAAAGTGCTGCGATTACAGTCATGAGCCACCACGCCCGGCAAAACCCTGCTTTTTGAAATTAGAAAAGAGAACGCCATGTTAGCTCTTTCAGACCATTGTGATTGCCAGCTCTTGGGAAGGAAGTATAGCTCTTGCAATTTGCAGGGCTGCCAGGCTGCCTCAGTCCCATTTGGCTGCATGGACACCGGCTGGGAGCATGCTGGCCTATTCCCTGCCCCTTTCCAGGATCTATAGCCTGCACAGTGTCACATTCTCTGCCACTTTGTACAGTTCCGTGGGTTGCTTTTTTGTTTTTTTGAGACAGTCTCACTCCTGTCACCCATGCTGGAGTGAGGTGGCACAATCTCAGCTCACTGCACCCTCAACCTCCTGGGCTCAGGTGATTCTCACACCTCAGCCTTCTAAGAAGCTGGGACTACAGGTGTGTGCCACCATACCCAGCTAATTTTTTGTACTTTTTTAGTAGAGACAGAGTTTTGCCACATTGGCCAGGCTGGTCTCAAAGTCCTGAGCTCAAACAATCTGCCTACTTCGGCCTCCCCAAAAAAGTGCTGGGATTACAGTTGTGAGCCACTGTGCCTGGCCATGGGCTGTTATAGCTGCCTGATCACAGTCATCAGGAAACAAACATTCTGTTGGTGTCTGGAATAGAAGGTGTTAGGCTATAAATAAAAAAATCAACAAGCAAAAAGAAGCTAACATATACTATAATATTCAGGTTTTTGTTGAATATGGTGTTTCTAGTTGCAAGACATTAAGATAACATCACTAAATGAAATACTGATACTAAAATATTATAATCTTATGTACTTGAGAAAACTTTTCATGAGTATTAACCTTTTTTTCTAATTCTTATATAAACTCTAATGAATATTCATTTATGGTGAAATTTTTTAAAATTTTTATTACCTGTTTCTTCTTTCATCTTGATCTTCAATCCACCATTTCCCATGTCAAGCACTTTAGGTTTTATAGCCTGAGTGATGCTTGTGGACAGATTCATGTTGTCTAGCTACTATGTATTTGTGTGGAAATGTACAGCATTCATGTAATTAGATATTATTCCCTGTATCTCTCTGTCCTTTGTTATTTGTACATACTTAAGACATCCCATATTTGTATCAAGAAGACAGATTTTAAATACTCAAGAAGTAGATTCACAGAGCACACTTTAAAAATCTTAGATTTGTAGCAAGTTAGATCTCATTTATTCTGTCCTTGCTTCCTAATGAAGCAAATTTCTGACAAACACATCAGTAGGATTGTCTTGCCTGGTGAGGGCAAGAAGAAAGGCTACTTGTGGGCACTATGATGTATGTAGTGCCTACGTATACATGAGGTATATGGAGCTAAAAAGTTTGATTTGAATAGCTTAGTGAAAATATTAACAAGAGCTTGTAAAAAATATTTAGTGTTCCTGAGACAAATTACTTAGTATAACTAAAAGCATAAATCATAAAATATATAATATTCAGCTATGTACAGGACATATCTGATAATTAACAGAGCATTTTTTTGTAAGTACATTTATATTATCTATGACTTTTATTGGTAATGTTTAAGCATTTCTGTTTTTACAAGCGTTACTGGCATATTTTTTCCTCCAGTGGGTCTTCCTAGGGTCAGGAGATTTAACAAACCCTTTCTATTCAGAACAGTTTCCGTCCTGCCATGCTTTTAACTATCATGCTGTCTTTCCTTCTTTCCTTCTATTTTTCCTTGCTTGTCCTCTATCATGCAGTGCTGATACCAGATTTACAGAACATATGAGTGAATCATTCCTTTGACACAGGTGTGGTGCAAAGACTTCTGCTGGAACTTTCTGTGGCTGTGACCTGGTGAACTGGCTAATTGAAGTTGGCCTTGCCTCTGACCGTGGTGAAGCTGTGATATACGGAGACAGGCTGGTACAAGGGGGAGTCATCCAACATATTACCAACGAGTATGAATTCCGGGATGAGTACTTATTTTACAGATTTCTTCAACAGAGTCCTCCTGCTATTAATGCAAGCACTCTCCAACAGGAAAGATATAAAGAAATTGAGCATTCATCTCCACCCTCACATTCCCCTAAGACCTAAATTATGAAGGGGAGAACCCTACATGGGAATCATATTCTAGCCCCATATTCATTACTTTTTAGCTGGGTGACCTTGGGCCAGTTCCAGAGGCAACCTCTCTGAGCCTCAGTTGTCTTTTCTGTAAAATGTGGTAAGATGTGTTCCCACCACGTGCTCAGGGTCTGTGATTATATGTGTATGTAAAACACACAGGAAGCTGACTTACGAAAAAGAAAACCAAATTAAAGTTCTGATAATGAATATAATAATTATAGTCATCCTTCAGTATCCACAGGGGATTGGTTCCAGGACTCCTGAAGATCCCAAAATCTGAGGATGCTCAAGTCCCTTATATAAAATGGTGTAGGCCAGGCAAGGTGGCTCACGCCTATAATCCCAGCACTTTGGGAGGCCGAGGTGGGTGGATCACTTGAGGTCAGGAGTTCAAGACCAGCCTGGCCAACATGACAAAAACCTGTCTCTACTAAAAAATACAAAAAAATTAGCCAGGTGTGGTGGCAGGTACCTGTAGTCCCAGCTACTTGGGAGACTGAGGTGGGAGTACCCCTTGAGCCTGAGAGGGGTAGGTTGCAGTAAGCCAACACTGCATCACTGCATTCCAGCCTGGGTACAGAGCAAGACCCTGCCTCAAAAACAAAAAAACAAGCAAAAAAACCTTAGAAGCACCAGTTTTTTTAAAGTTTGTCTTTTCTTTTCTACCCAAATTACTAATCTATGCCATTAAGGAAAAGAAAAAGAACCTCCATAAATATTATCTCCACAATCCTTCTGCAGAAGTATAATCTGATCTTTAACTTTTATGCTACAAATAATAATTTGAGCAGATTAATTTGAATTTTATAAACAAAATTATTGCCATATGAGGTATCATTTCCGTATTTGAACAGCACATCATAATGCAGGATAACCCTTCTACTTTATTCCCTGCAGTTAGAAAAGAAAAAAACTATATAGTATATAGTTCAAGCCAATATTTAAAAATTCTAAACCTAGGCTAGGCATGGTGGCTCACACCTGTAATCCCAGAACTTTGGGAGGCTGAGGTTGGTGAATTGCTTGAGCCCAGGAGTTCAAGACCAGCCTGGCCAACCTGGTGAATTCCTGTCCCTACTAAAAAAAAAAAAAAAGCCAAGTGTGGTAGCATGTACCTATAATCTCAGCTTACTTGGGAGGCTGAGGCAAGAGAATTGCTTGAACCTGGAAGGAAGAGGTTGTAGTGAGCCAAGATCCTGCCATTGCACTTCAGCCTGGGTAACAAGAGTAAGACTCTGTCTCCCCACCACTCAAAAAAGTCTAAAGATTACATTTAGAATTTAGTCTTTTTTAAGTGTCCATGTATAAAAAAATATAATTTTTAAAATTACTAAATGTTGCCTTCTCTCTTAGTCTATTATTTCAGCTACTATAACAAAGTATCAAAAACTTGACAGTTTATAAACAACAGAAGCTTATTTCTCACAGTTCTGGAGGTCATGAAGCCCAAGATTAAGGCACCAACAGATCTCGTGTCTGGTGAGGGTGAAATTTCTGGCTCAGAGATGGTACCTTCTTGCTGTGTCCTCACATAGTAGATGGGAAGAACTGGTATCTTCAACCCCTTATAAGGGCATTAATTCCACTCATTAGGGCTCCACCCTCATGACCTAATAACCTCTCAAAGGCTCTACCTCCTAATACCAATACATTGAGGACTGGGTTCCAACATATGAATTCTGGGAGGACACAGACATTTAGACCATAGCATCCCCAGTTATCTGAGGTCAATTTAAAAGATCTTCAGTAAATTAAAAAGAGATCTATTCACATGTCCTTTGAACATCTTAATTATTAGATGTCAGTGCTGGTTTAACTTATTTTAAACATGTTTCAGATATTTATTTAATTATATTTTTAGTGTCTCATATGTAAAAGTTATTTATAAAATAATGTATAGGGTTAGAGGCATTGCCCTTTTAATGCAATAAATATACAATTTTTAAAAAACTCACATGGAGGCCAGGCTCAGTGGCTCATGCCTGTAATCCCAGCACTTTGGGAGGCTGAGGTGGACAGATCATCTGAGGTCAGGAGTTTGAGACCAGCCTGATCAACATGGAGAAACCCCATCTCTACTAAAAATACAAAATTAGCTGGGCATGGTGGCAATTCCAGCTACTCAGGAGGCTGAAGCAGGAGAATCACTTGTACCCAGGAGGCAGAGGCTGCAGTGAGCTGAGATCATGCCACTGCATTCCAGCCTGGGTGACAAGAGGGAAACTCCATCTCAAAAACAAGCAAGCAAACAACCCTGCATGGAAGCATATATTTATTAATAACAGATAAATTATACTTTAGTGTGCTATTAACCTGTACCAACTTTAAGTTGTGATTAGGGAATGGGGATGTTTTTAAGTAGAACTGTCTTGCTGTGCAACTTTCCTTTTTAAATATGACCACATTACGACTCTGAATGCTCAGGGGTAAGCCTAAGGCCTCATGGCTGTTACCAGGAGACTTTTATAGTTACAATAATAAAGATATTCATTATCATGCATGAGACGACTCAAACTCAAGTGAAGAATTTGTTTGTGAACAAGTCATAACTACTTATCTTCTGTTATTTGCACGAATGGAATCTGCAACATTTTTTTCCAAGGGAGACACTAAAAGAAAACCCTGGATCAGAGTGATGCAGTTTCAGATAATAAAGGCTTTTAAGAGACATTTTTAGAATTTAAAATATGCTAATTTTATTAAATGAAAATATTTGTAACTGTTAATTTCTCACTGACAAAGCAAGTTTCTCAATAAAATACGTATTTTAACTTGCATTGCTGACATCTTTTCTTTGAGTAATCTGAGTAATGCAAAAGCCATTATAGAGGTCTTTTCTATACATTCTCAGTGTTTTCTTAAGTTGTTTCCTGAGTGGGGTTTCCTGAGTTGTTTTATTCTTCATGACTCTGGGTTCTGCAAACAGGGTTTCCGAATTACGCATTCTATAAACACTTTTATGAATGAGTTGATATGACATTAGAGTCCTTTTCATACATTTCATCATTTTCAATATGTATAGTGATAGCTAGAAAAAGGGTGATAAAAAATAGATTAAAACCTGTATCTTTTTCTTCAGCATAGTCAATTTTTTTTTCATTTTTTATTTTTTTAACTGGAGACCTCTTGATGTGCAGAGTCAATTGTTTTCTTAACTGTCAATGAGTAACTCCATGCCTAGCTTGTGCTTAGCTTTCAGTATTTTTGGACGAAGATAACGTGTATTTGGCATTTTGAGAGCAACAATTAGTGATCAGTAAATTTTTAAAGCAAGAAAAATGTGAAACTAGTATTTAATATGTTTGTTATGCAGCAGAATACAGCTCTTAGTGTTTACCCCTTCAAATCTCATGTAAAATATTAAATTACTTTAGGCCACTGGACATAGATAGTCATGTGATGAGTGATGGCTGGAAAAAAAGTTCAGGATCATAAATGTTATCACCATTCTTCAAGAAAAGAGAAGATTATAAATTTCTGCAATTGGTATGATAAAAGGATGAATTAATTAATGAAAAAGAGAAATCATTAGCTCTGTAGTTTCTGTAGAAGAAACTAACTCTCCAAAATTCTAGGCTACATAGTTATTTCTAGAGCAAAACATTTGATTCTTGATTAACATATATAAACTGATGTTTTCATCAAATATCAAATAAAATAGCCTTCTCTAGAATACTCATATTATTGCCCTGGCTTATTAAGTAATAGTAAATAATACACAGTATCTAAGAGGTGACAGGTTAACCTGAGACTTATCAAAGGATACCAAGCTGTGGAGATAGGTTGTCTAGCTAATTTCTTCAACTTTACATTTCCACAGGCAGAGAAGAGGCGCTGTCTTAAGTTCTTCCCATCAGTCATTTAACATATTTATTGAGCAGTCTAGCATGTACCAGACACAGTCTGAACATTGAGCATACAACAGTGGAAACAAATATGATTCCTATCCTCATGGAGCTTCTATTCTGTGAAAAATAGGTGTTAGACATGATTAACCTGTGATCAGGAGTGCCTCTAAGAGTATGTAAGAGAGACCTTGTGGTGTGAGGAAAACTTCCCTGAGAAAGTCATGTCTTAGCAAAACTTGAAAGGATGTAAAGTATTATGTAAATGGGAGCACATGGAGTGAACAGTACAAACAGACAGTACAGCCATGAAGAAGGCACATTCAAGGACATGAAAGAGCAGCATAGTAGAAACGTAAAACACAATGGTTGAAGGTGTAATAAGATATAGATGAAGCAGATCAGTGGGATCTTTTTGGCATTTAAAGAGTTTTAGACTCAACAATAAGAAAATAACCAGAGTAAATAATGGGCAAAAGATCTAAACAGACAACTCACCAAAGAAGATATGAAAAGATGTTCAACATCATATATCCCAAAATCCAAAATTCTGACAATAAATGCTGACAAGAATATAGGGCAAAAGAGCTCTTAATTCAGTGCTGATAGGGATGCAAAGTGCTGGCCACTCTGCAAGACAGTATGGCAGTTTCTTACAAACTAAACATAACATACTCTTACCACATGATCCAGCAATTGTGCTCCTCAGTATTTACACAAAATGAGTTGAAAACATGTCCACACAGAAACCTTCACCTGGATATCTACAGCAGGTTTATTCATAATTTTCAAAACTTGGAAGCAACCAAGATGTCCTTCAGTAGTGGGACATTCAGACAATGGAATATTATTTAGAACTAAAATGAGCTATCAAGTCATGAAAAGACATGGAGGAACCTTAAATGCATATTACTAAGTAAATTAAAAAAGACAATCCTTAGAAATCACATACTGTATGATTCTGATGATATGACATATGGAAAAGGCAAAACTATGGAGACAGTAAAAAGATCAGTGGTTGCCAGGGGTTGGAGGGAGAGTGGAATAAATGGGCAGAAGATTTTTAGGGCAGTGAAACTATTCTGTATAATACTATAATGGTGGATACATGTCATTCTACAATTTTCAAAGCCCATAGGATGTACCCTATCAAGCGTGATCTCTAACATGAACTATGGACTTCAGGTGATAATGTGTCAATGTAGGGCTATCAATTGTAACAAATGTACTATTCTGGTACTGTGATGTTGATAGTGGGGGAGGTTATGCATGTGTGGTAATAGGGGCTATATGGAAACTCTGTACTTTCTGTTCAATTTTGCTGTGAACCTGAAACTGCTCCAAAAACAAAGTCTCTTTTCAAAAAGTTTTAGGAGGGGGATTCATAATCAGATTTAAATTTTTTATAGATTACTCTGGCTGCAGTGACTCATGTGGATGGAAATAAAGAACAAAAAGAGTGTGTAGAAGAGTTAACTGCAATGGTCCAGGTAAGAGATGGTGCAAATTTAGTCTAGGGTGGCAGCAAAGGGAAGGTGACAACATGCTTGCCCTAGAGAGGGAAATAAGATTCCCACATGTGTCCCTGAGGAAACCAATGAACTGTGTGCCCTTAGTTTCCTCATCTATTAAAAGAGAGAAGAGGACTATAGGGGTTGGCCAGGGGTCTTCATGTAGAGACAGCCTATCCCTGAACCAAACTTAAGGCAAACAGAATCAAGTGAGTACTTGAGTCAGACATCTTTTCCTTTGTAATGTCAGCCCTATATTAGACAAGAGCAGCATCAGGCAGATGATGGTATTATGAGAGAACTTTGAAAACATAACTTCCTGAGCACTCTTTGAATATAATGACCCACTTCTTTATTAACCTAATTGTGTTGATAGCAATTAGCAAATATGATAATATAACCAAATACCAAAATGAAAAATCTAGAAACCCAAAAATACTTAGTGTTATTTTCAGTTGGATTTTTCTTTTGTTTATATTTGCAATTTTGAGTCTTACTTGATAATCTTTATGTAATCTAAACGTTTTATAAACTTTAGGAAGTTGTTACTCATTTTTAATATTCATAATATATAATGCATTATAGTGTTCTTAATGTTAACATGTTCATAATATACTAATAATTCTGTTTCATTGCCACTACCTCATTCTTGTTTCTGTTTTCACTGAGTGAACAGAAGTAAACGGTGAGAGAGATTTCAGGCCCAGAAACAATATATCCTAAGGTTTGGTTCTTTTATCTTTTTCTCTAATCTCCCAAATAAGCTCTTGTAAAAATATATCTTATTAACATAAGCCTATTAAGGAGAATGACCCTAAAAATGCTAGATAATCAGAGCTACAAGCTCACTGGTTAGCCAAATCTTGACAAACAGCATGTCTGAGTTTACTAAAAGTGCATTTGCAGAACTAATATACTGTATTAACAATGTATAAATCTAGAAATTTTTCTTGTTAGAGCTGGTTAATATTTGCCTAAAGCACAAACAACTCATCACTTGAGATGTTTTTCATGAATACGGAAAATCTGCTTTCTTAATGTAACTGAGAAAATGATTTGAGGGTACTAAATAATTATAATAAACATAAGTCCACGCATCATTTTAATGTTTCATTCTTAATATAGAATTCAATACTTAATTATCGTGACAAAGTTACTACAGCTAAAGAAAATAATACATCACCTGAAATAACACCTGTATCCCACTATACATTAATCCAGTTCCATTGTTTTCTTTCTGAGTATTTCAGCAACAATGTAGTTTTAATAGTCAAGATACCACTTGAATGCTATCCAAGAATAATCAGATCTGCTTAGATTAGGTTTATATAATTTACCAAGGTGACAGATTATAACTTTGGAGATTGCTGACCATTGATCACTAAGAACTAATATTAGCTGACCATATGATCACTAAGAACTAACATTTGACTGATAAATTTGAATTTCATCTTTTGTACACTGAGGAAAGAGATTAACAATTTTATCCACATCAAGATGCTTGTTTTGAAGGATTGATTCCATCTGTCTGAATAGCTCTTTCTCTAGTTTCCTCATGGAGTCCAACATTACTTTGGCTTTTTCCTAAACAATTAAAAATATAAAGATAAACACATATACACATACAATGAATCTAACCAAATTCCAACCCACCTCTACAGATAAGGTTTGTTCATTCTGGCTTCTGCTTGTGGTTTGGTACCCTTCTTGTTCTTTAGAGATAGAAAGAATAAAATTCTTTGGGGAAATTATTGCTCTAAATTGAGTTAATGTATGAATACCAAACTATTAATTATTTTTAGTAGAAAAGACAAAAATAATTATGAGACTAGTTTATAAGTAAGAGACCTAAAAGAACAGGAGAATAGAAAATCTCGTATGAACTGTGTATGTGGAAGGTTGCTGAAAACTGAGGCTGAAATATTTTTATCAATTTCTATCTTTTATATTTAAAACCAGTATCAGATTAAGAAAACAGAATAGTAATGTTCAGGAAAAAATCAACTAAAAGGAGACATTTCCTCAATAACTGCTACATTATTTCAATAAAGGGAGAAAAAAAGATCCATGACTCCTACAGAAAGAAGCAGTTTTTAAATTGTTGATGAATCACCATGATCAGTTATGAAGTAGTTATCTAGAGGAAAAGTATGTAAGAAAAAAGTTGGCTGGGTGTGGTGGCTCATGTCTGTAATCCCAGCACTTTGGGAGGCCTAGGTGGGAGGACCCTCTGAGGTTAGGAGTTCGATACCAGCCTGGCCAACATAGTGAAACCCCATCTCTACTAAAAATACAAACATTTGCCAGGCATGGTGGCACATGCCTGTAGTCCCAGCTACTCAGGAGGCTGAGGCAAAAGAATCACTTGAACCCAGGAAGCAGAGGTTGCAGTGAGCAGAGATTGCACCACTGTACTCCAGCCTGTGCGACAGTGAGACTGTCTCAAATAAAAAGTAACAAGTTACTAGAAAGTGAGCATAATTTTTAAAATTTGAACCATTATGGGGTAGAACTCTGCAAAACAAAGATTGTTAATTTAACATGAATTTCAATATGAAATTGTATGCAGTTTTTTTCTGAGGAAACTCATTTCATATTAGTGGGAAAAAATTGATTTTGTCTATAAATGGTATGGAATACTTCATTACCTTTTTGGAAAACAAAGTTAGAATCCCTACTTCATGAAATACACAAAAGTAAATTACAGATGGACTAAAGAACTAAATTAAAAAAAAAAAAAATATATATATATATATATATATATATATATGCTAGAAGTTATATTTATATTGAGGTGAGTCAGGCCTTTTGAAACATGAAATTAAGGTGCCTTAAAGCAAAAGACTAATACATATAATTGACTAAGTTTAAAATTTTTGTCTGACAAGTTAAATGCCAAACAATAAACTGGGGTAAAATTTTGCCTTATTACAAACAGTGAATATTCACATATTTTTGCCTATTTAAAGCAAAAAAAAAAAAATAATAACCCCAAATCAATGGAAAAATAGCCTAAGGGAAAAAATAGACAAGTAATTTAAAAGGAAATACTCATGACCAATAAACACAGGAGAAGGTTTTCAATCTTACTAGTTATCAAGAAATGTAAATTAAAACTACCCATAAGATTGACTCTCCCTAAGACACAAAAGTAGTTACTTACAGAGCCAGGACCAGAACCCAGCTCTTTCACTCTTCTTCCCTCAAATTCCATTATCTTTCTACTACTTTATGTTGTCAATCAACATTTTATGCTTTTTAAGTAAAGGCTAAGATAGTTGCAGCTGGCTGGGTGCAGTGGCTCAAGCCTATAATCCCAGCACTTTGGGAGGCCGAGGCTGGTGGATCACGAGGTCAAGAGATTGAGACCATCCTGGTCAACATGGTGAAAACCTGTCTCTACTAAAAAAAATACAAAAATTAGCTGGGCATGGTGGCACACACTTGTAGTCCCAGCTACTCGGGAGGCTGAGGCAGGAGAATTGCTTAAACCCAGGAGGTGGAGGTTGCGGTGAGCTGAGATCGCGCCATTGCACTCCAGCCTGGGTAACAACAGCGAAACTCCGTCTTAAAAAAAAAAAAAAAAAAGTTACAGCTTTAAATTTTTTATTTAAAATAAAAATTTTCAAATAAAAATCGGAAGTCTAGCAGAGCTCACTGCTTTAAACGTAAGTGAAATAGGTGAGGGGAAAAAAAGGCGTGGCAACAATGCCAACACTGCAGACAAAAATAAGTAATTACCTGGAGGAAAATTCATTTAATCCATTTTAGTGTGGAAAGAATGTAAATGTATATGCCTTGACAAAGTAAAAGGAATTATAGGGAAAAAACCCCAGAAGGTAGTAGAAACAGATGAGAAAAGATTTTAAATGGTTAATGTTTTTTTTCATTACAGGGAGTCAATGGATGGATGCCTTTAGGCAGACTTTCCATTCCCTTCTTATCTATTATTTTTCTGGGCTGAATAGGTATAAAAATAAAATTACCTACCTATCGATGCCAGAAAAAAAGAAATCCTTATTTTTCTTTAGCAGACTGGATAGGTAAGAACATTATAAAATTACCTGTCTATGCCAGTAAAAAATAAATCCTTATTTCTAGAGAAGAGATATATTTTGAGTGATATATTACTCTTCTATAATGCTTACATTTTAAAATAATGAGGATGCATCACTTTTTAAAAACTAAAACTCATTATTAGTTTAAGTCTCTGGGGTTTTAAGTCACTTTCAATTAATTTTAATCTGGGGCTGTATGATTAAGAAAACTACATTAAGAAACCAGGCCAACTGCTCTTCGGAGGCTTTGTAAATTTTGGTTATATACTAAGCAAGTTACTTTAACTCTTCTAAATTCAGATACTTTATCAGCAAAGGGGAATCAAAACAGTGGTTGTGAAGATTAGATAAAATAATCCATGTAAAAATACTACATAAGTGCTCAACAAATGTTAGCTACTGTTACTATGTTAAATGTACTAAATTTCTCTACAAGATTCGCAATACATATATTCATAACCAAAGATAAAAATAATATAGCTCTACTATAGTCTGAGCATCTAAACTATTCCTAAACCTGTATTTTTTATAAGAGGGGAGGAAAGCTGACACTCCAAAGTTCAAAATACGGATTGAATCAAACTTTATACTTAATGATATAACAAATAATATAATTTAGCATACCTCATTATTATTTACTACTTCCAATGCCTGTTGATGTTTCCGGTAGAGTGGGTGTCTTCTGTCAGGCTTAAAATGTGACTTCTTTTTAACTAGGCCTTCAAGTTCAAATGTTGGTGAACTAGTATCCAACAGTTGTGAAATATGTGGCACAAATATGAAAGGCTTAAAAACAGATCTAGAAGAAAGAGTCTTTATTAAATTATCATGTCAATATATAAAAATATTCAGTGTTATTCTAAGTCTTCCAAGATTCTTTCTAATTAGAAGTTTCTGTTAATGATACTACACACTAACTTGTTCCTGTCACCTTAGTTATACCATGCCTGTCTTCCCTGGTACACTGGGGTCTCCTTTGGGGCAGAGAACCATACTTTATTTAGTTTTGTATTCCCATGAACCTAACAGAGGACCTGGCACATAGTGTCAGCAAAGTAATAGTTTTTCTTTCCTACTTCAAATTCCACAGTTGGAGGATAAGAACAACCTTGAATGTTACACATTGAGAATTAAGACTTGGGGTAAACATCAGTGCCAGCGTCAGTAAAGACACAGACTGGGCACAGTGGCTCATGCCTGAATTCCCAGCACTTTGTGAGGTCAAGGTGGGAGAATCTCTTGAGACCAGGAGTTTAAGAACAGACTTGGGCAACATAGCAAGACCCCATCTCTACAAAAAAATTAAAAATTAGCCAGGCATGCACCTGTAGTACCAGCTACTTGGGAAGCTAAGGGAGGAGGATCACTTGAGCCCAGAAGTTCAAGGCTACAGTGTGTTGACTCTGCCACCGCACTCCACTCTAGCCTGGGTGACAGAGCAAGACCCTGTGTCAAAAAACAAAAGGAGGACTCAAAGGATTCTATTTTCTTGAGGATATTTTTAATACTGTGAAAGGCTATAACACTAAGAGATAGTGAATATAAAATCATTTCTAAATGTGAGATACTAGTGACTTAAATCAAGATAGTCTACAAAAGTACTACCTAAAATATAAACTGGGCTGGGTGCAGTGGCTCACGCCTATAATCCTAACACTTTGGGAGGCTGAGGCAGGCAGATCACTTGAGGCCAGGAGTTTGAGACCAGCCTGGGTAACATGGTGAAATCTCATCTCTACTAAAAACACAAAAATTAGTCAGTGTGGTGTTGCACACCTGTAATCCCAGATACTAGGGATGCTAAGGCATGAGAATCTCTTGAATTTGGGAAGCGGAGGTTGCGGTGAGCTGAGATCATGCCATTGTACTCCAACCTCAGTGATAGAGTGAGACTCTGTCTCAAAAAAATAATAGTTAAATAAAACTGGAACTATTGATATGTTAAGTTGTACATGTATTTTCTAGATATGAGTGTATAAGTAAATCCTGTACATCATTTAACCTTTTTACTGTTATGAATTATCTAATATCATATCTGAAATCTGAGTAAGAATATCTACTTTCTTTTCTTAACAATATTAAATCTATTTGTAGGAAGAAGGAGTAAGGATAATGCACACAAGAAACTATTCACATTTCCTTCCCATAAAAAGAGAACAGTTATGCATATGTGGATATTGCAGATTAAAGACTGAACAGAAAATACATAAAAATTATTGTCCTATTTGTATAACAAAAACTTATCCTGACAAAATCATTAACATACTAATGACTCTACTCCATCCCCTGACCTCTTGCTGGTTTATAGTATTTTGTGGCTTCACCTCTCGGGATCAGGAGTCCCTGTAAAGAAGTGAATGCAAGGAAGTCTGGAGTCTTGAGGTAAAATAGAAACCATGCTTGCAGTGGTCAAGAATTCTCCCTCCATATTAATGCCACTTGGTTTATCTCGAAGAATTTCCATCATTGTTTCAAAAGTTATGTTTCCTAGGGAAATAATTTTAAAATTATCAAATACATATGTATATACAAATGCTTTGCAAATATGAACTGCTTTTTCTACTGATAATATATGAGATATTAGTCTTGACATAAATTAAGAGACTGCCTATAAACAAACTTTGTATCAACTGCAATTAGATTCATTCCACTGTCACAAGAAAGATATTTTATTTTAAATATAAAATAGGCAAAGTTTCAAAGCCATTGTAACAGGTAAAAAACTCCCTAGGAAGAAGGAATTAATGCAAAAATATACTCAATACCAATGCCCTTACAGAATTTTGTTATTTTTTTTTTAAGACAGAGTCTCGCTCTGTCAGGCTAGAGTGCAATGGCATGGTCTTTGCTCACTGCAATCTCTGGCTCCTGGGTTCAAGCGATTCTCGTGCCTCAGCCTCTGGGGCCACAGTCACGTGACACCATGCTGACTAATTTTTGTATTTTTAGTAGAGACGGGGTTTCACCTTGTTGGCCAGGTTGGTCTCCAACTCCTGACCTCAGGTGATCCTCCCCAGCTCAGCCTCCCAAAGTGCTTGGATTACAGATGTAAGCCACTGTGCCCGGTCTATGCCTGGATAATTTTTAAATTTTTCTGTAGAGATGGAGATCTCACTATGTTGCCCAGGCTGGTCTTGAATTCCTGGGTTTAAGCGCTCCTCCCCCATCAGCCTCCCAAAGTGCCAGGATTACAGGAATGAGCCACTGTGCCTAGGCTTTTGTCTTTAATTGAAAAAATTAAGCCCTGTAAATATAATATAGTTACTAATGATTTGGATTTAAGTAGACCATTTTATTATTAGTTTTCTATATATCCCATCTATTCTTTGTCTCTTTTCTTCTTTCTTGTCTTCTTTATAATTTATCAAGTATTTATTATTCCAGTTCTCCCATTAGCTTATTATTTATAAACTTTAAAAAATCTTATGACTTTCTCTTGACTTACTACAATTGGTCTTAAATTAGTTCTTTATCACTTACCAATTAAGACAAGAAGGACCCATAAAGAACTTAGCTCCAATTACTGCCTCCTATCTTTTGTGCTATTCTGATGCACTTTAATTTCTACTGTGTTCATCTGGGTCTTCTGAGAAGCAGATGCCACAACATGGGATCAAATGTACAAGGAATTTTAGGAGAATGACTGTTACAGAAAATGGGGTGGGAACCTGGGAAGCCTCAGAGAACCATCAGACTATGATACAAGTCTGAATCTGAGTTTAGTAGAGAAGGAAGAGAAGTTGGAGAGGTATCCTAGACTGCTGTGCCATCTAAGGAAAGCCTGGCCAGGCTGTCAGGGAGTCCTTGATTCAAGTCAGCCATTAGAGGAGTCCTGTGTAACCCTAGAATGCGCCTGCCTTCATTTCCCTGCAGCTCTCAGTCACTGGCCAAAAGCAATCTGTGGAAAATATAGTGCTCCATGAAATCCATGGACAATAGACTTTACGCACTGCAGCTATGGCCATTGGTTGGAAAATTACTATTATTTTCAACAATGTCTGTTTAGTTTTACCTATGTATTTACTGTTTCTGTTGCTCCTGCGTACCTTGCTTCTATCTGCCTGAAGAATGCCCATTAGCATTTCTTTTAGTGCCAATCAGCTAGTAATTCTGTTTTATTTCACCTTTATTTTTAGAGGATATTTTCACTGGATATACAATTCTAAATTAGTAGTTATTATCTTTCTCCATCACCTTAAAGTTGTCATTTTACAGTTTTTAGAATTCCCTCCCTTCTGTTGAAAAGTTAGCTATTGGCTTTATATTTGTTCCTTAAAGATAGACACACACACACACACACACACACACACACACATTTTGGAGACAGAGTCTCGCTCTGTCACCAGGCTGGAATGCAGTGACGCTATCTCGGCTCACTGCAACCTCTGCCTCCTGGGTTCAAGCTATTCTCCTGACTCAGCCTCCCAAGTAGCTGTGACTACAGACATGCACTACGCCCAGCTAATTTTTGTATTTTTAGTAGAGATGAGGTTTCACCATGTTGGCCAGGATGGTCTCGATCCCCTGACCTCTTGATCCACCCTCCTCAGCCTCCCAAAGTGCTGGGATTATAGGTGTGAGCTACTGTGCCCAGCCTCCTCTAGATGTGTTTAAGATTTTTCTCTCTTTTTCCCCTCAGAAATCCTACTATGATGGGCATAAGTGTGGTTTCCTCTTACTTGTCCTTCTCAGGATTTGTAGAGCTTCTTGAGACTGTTGCTTGATGACTTTTATTAGTTTGGACAAATTCTTGGCCAGTATCCTTCAACTATTGGTTTTGTGTTTCCCTATTTTCTCTCTCCTTTCCTGTTGAGTCTCTAATTTTATGTATGTGAGACCTTTTCACTGAATCCTATATATGCCTCTCAGACTCTTATCTATATTTTCTAAGCTTTTATCTCTGTTTGAATTGGAATCTTTTCTACTCATCTTTCAGTTCACTAATTTTTTTCTTCTGCTATATCTACCCCATTGTTAATCAATCTATTGGATTCTTAATTTCAGTTACAATTTTTTTAGTTGTATTATTCCCATTTGCTTATCTTTTACAGACTTCAGTTCCCTGATAAAATTTTCCATCTTTTTATCTAATTCTCTTGAATATATAAAATACAGTAATTTTAAACTCTGTTTCCAATAAAGCTAATGTGTAGGCAGCCTGTGGGTCAGTTTCTTCTATCTACTTTTTCTCTTCGTTTTCAGTCATTTGGCCTTATTTCTTAGCATGCCTGATAATTTTTGATTGAATAAAATTTTATAGAGGCTCTGCATGATATTTTCTTTCACATAGCATTTAATATTCTTCTGGCAATCTGACAGAATATAGGTAGATTTTCTTGACCAAATGTTGAGACTAATTTATCCCTTGTTTGTTCTTACTCTTCCTACGGAGTAGCCTTTCTGGGGTCTCAGTTGAAAGCTTAGGGGTATTTCCCAGGTCCTTTCTTCTTGGTTGGCCCTCCAATCCAATTTTTGTCCCTAAGGCTTTATGAGGCTGCAAAAAATCTCTGCTTAGCTTTTAAGGCTCTTGGCAGCTAATTTCTGCTTGATTTCTCAGCATCATGTCTCATTCTACCTACATGCTGCTTAGAAGTTGACAATTGCGTTGAGAAACCATGACCCAGAAAGTCAAGCTCTTCTCAAAGTCTTTCTCAGTCTCCAGGATCTAGGTTCCTCATCTCTACTCTTTTGTATACTCTTTTGAGTATTCATCTATGTCTTCCAACAACAGGGGTTTTTCCCTCTAGATCTCATAGTTATTCTTGGAAGGAAGTTGGTCTAATACCAGCTACTCCTTCATAACAAGCTCTGTGCATTTTAACTACTCCACTGCACTAGTATGCCTCCCATTTATTAAATACATTAGTCTCTTTTTACCCTGAAGTGGTACCAATTTACTAATAATAGTAATGAATGTGGTAAATCCATATGGTAACAAGTACAGTTTATTTTATTTTATTTATTTATTTTTGAGACAAAGTTTCCCTCTTGTTACCCAGGCTGGAATGCAATGGCGTGATCTCGGCTCACCACAACCTCCACCTCCTAGGTTCAGGCAATTCTCCTGCCTCAGCCTCCTGAGCAGCTGGGATTACAGGCACATACCACCGTGCCCAGCTAATTTTTTTTTGTATTTTTAGTAAAGACAGCGTTTCACCATGTTGACCAGGATGGTCTTGATCTCTTGACCTCGTGATCCACCCGCCTCGGCCTCCCAAAGTGCTGGGATTACAGGCTTGAGCCACCGCGCCCGGCCAACAAGTACAGTTTAAAACATACACACACACACACACACACACACACACACACACACACACACACGCCAGGCATGGTGGCTTATACCTGTAATCCCAACAGTTTGGGAGTATGAGGCAGGAGTATCACTTGAGCCCAGGAGTTTGAGACCAGTCTGGGCAACATGGCAAGTTCACCATCTATTAAAAAAAAAAAAGTAGCCAGGTGTGGTGATGCATGCCTGTAGTTCCAGCTTCTCAGGAGGATCATTTAAGCCCAAGAGATTGAGGTTACAGTGAACTATAATCGCACCACTGCACTCCAGACTGGATGATAGTGCAAGACCCTGTCAATCAATCAATCAGTCACAAAACATTGTTTCTGCTAACAGATATTTTTAGATACTTCGTATGGAAATGTTTAATTATTATATTTCAATTAGTTCTAAAGAAACAACTTTCACTTAACATGGTTGATTAACCACAGGTATTTCCTTCCTCTCTCAAAACCCTGCTATAATGACAGTAAGAATGAAAAATGAAGTAACTTGTGAAAACAAAGACAGCATGAAAAGCAAGCATCTCCCCCGGCCCCATTCCCATAATTGGGAATTAAAAGAAAAAACTCACAGCAAGTCTGTATCCAAATTGTAATTTATAAAATTTCAAATTAAAACTGACTTCATATAAAATAACCTCCTGTTATTCCCTCAGTTAATCATATAGGCTACCAACTATTTTATGTTAATAACAACAGACTTATACAATCTACATTCTCTTATCCAGTTTCTCCACAATATAGCCATTACTTCAAAATCAAGAAAAATAACTTATCGACTTTATAGATAACTAGTTACAGAAGTAATATATTTCTGTTTATTTGGAAAAACACAGTAAAGAAGGTGTGCCTAAAAGCAGCCCTTAATGTTAAAACTAAACAACAAAGCAAAAACCTGTCTTCCACACCTATTTATCAGGCACATAGCTTCAGCACCTAGTGAGCCTTAAAAATGATTCAAATCCAAATTTCTATAAATGGCAAGTTTTAGTGAAAACAGTGTCAAAGCCATAATACGGTGATAATACAGGTATTATGAAAATACTTTCTATATACAAAACCTACAATTCTCAAAATTAAAGGAGGATTTACATGATCACTCGAGTAATCCACTAGCAAGCATTGACTAAGTATTGAGACTGCAGTGACAGGGTTCAGTAAAATAAATGCAAAACATAGGGTGTAATTTCATTGCAAGTTAAGCTAGTTATTTAAAATACTTGAGTGAATACAGATTCAATTTGGATATACATGCAGCACAGTTAATAGCTATCAGGTAGGGATAGTCAGAAAGAAGAGAGGTAGGCTGTTCTATCTAGAAAAATCATAGGAAAAATTAACTATAATGTGCTGGTAGACAATTTTCTGTGAAAGTATTAGAAAGACATACTCTTGTCAAAGCACAGAAAGCTGGATGAACTATACTTCACACTTGAGAAAAAGGAAGTTTCGTGTCAGATGCATCTATTACTATAAGCATGTATGCATTTCAAATCCATGATTCAGTAATTCTTAAATATAACTGAATTATTATGATGCAGTAGCAAATTGGCTTATAATTATTTCTTTTTTTCTTCCTTTTGTCCAATTACTCTAAACCTTAGAATTTTCCTCTCCATCTTAATTATGCATTGTTGTTCTTCATTTTTATAGAATATCTGCTCATTTTATTTCCTGAGCTTTTAAGTTTATTACCAGCAAAAAGTACACAACAGTGATCTTTGTTAAACTATCTGTAAATTACAATTTAATTCTAATCAGCTAACAAACCTTTGTTAATATATTCAATACCTACTAAGCACACACAACATAGTGAATTAGGTGCTGAGAGAAAAATATGAACAAATAAGAAAGTTCATTTTTTTCAGTTTCATGGAGAAGAGCACAAACACAGATGGTCTCTTCATTTGTAAAGTGAAGATGATATCTATTTCACATGGTTGCTTAAAAAATAACATAATTAGGATTGGCACATTGGCTCATGCCTGTAATCCCGCACTTTGGGAGGCTGAGGCAGGTGGATCACAAGGTCAGGAGTTTGAGACCAGTCTGGCCAACATAGTGAAACCCTGTCTCTACTAAAAATACAAAAAAATAGCTGGGTGTGGTGGCAGACACCTGTAATCTCAGCTACTTGGGAGGCTGAGGCAGGAGAATCACTTCAACCTTGGAGGTGCAAGTTGTAGTGAACCAAGATTGCACCACTGCACTCCAGCCTGGGTGACAGTGTGAAACTCCATCTCAAATAATAATAATAATAATATAATTAAATCATTTAGCACAGTATCTGACCCTTGATAAAAGCACTTAATAAATGGGAGTAGGTGTTGCTGCAACAGTTACTCCTGATTTACTATTTTTTTTGTTTTAATTTTGAGTTCCAGGATACATGCGCAGGTTTGTTACGTCGGTAAACGTGTGCCGTGGTGGTTTGCTGCACAGATCAAACTATCACTAGGTATTAAGCCCAGTATACATTAGGTATTTTTCCTGATGCTCTCCTTTTACAGTAAGTCTAAAATTAAAGTCCTTAGTATAACATGCTTTAGCATTTTCTACATACCTATCTATCAACATGGGGGGGAAAAGATAGGTTAGATTACCTTTTTATAAAACTATAAACTAACATTAAGAAATCTTATAGAAAACTTTCAAATTATAAAATATTCTTTTGGAAATTAAAATATAAATAAGATGTTAACTACTTTGAAAACAATACTGTTAAGGCATTCTAAAAATATTGTCAAACTTTTTTCTTTTTGTTTGTACTGAGATTGGATTTATTTAAATAGCCGTATTAGGACCAAACAACATTAATAATAAAAAGTAAAAGAAGCATATATACAGGGGAATGTACTCATAACTTCATGTAAAAATCTCCTTTGCCACTCCCTGTGTACCTGTCAATAAGACTCAAAATATCTAAGAGCATCAGCTTTATTCTAGAGTCTTAGTCTAATTTTGCTACAGGTCTGAGTTAGTATCTTGAATTTCAAGTGGATGGGAGTGCCCACCTCCTAAGACTACTCCTACCCCACAGTCCACCCTCAATCACCACCACCTTTTGGGTGAGGTTCTAAACCCAGCAAGGGAAGAGGATGAGTTGTCTTCTCAGACAAAGGAAGATGCAAATCATTCCTTCTGGGAGGGTTAGATTATTATCTCAGAGGAGTTGATTCTTGTAAAACAGAAAACTATACTCTTGACCCTCAGATCTTCCATCTAGTCTATCTCTACAAATGGCATTTCCAACTGTTCACTGGTTCCCGGCAGAAACCTGGTATTTATTTGTGACCTCTTTCTCTATCTAACCTTCACTCCAATTAATTAAATCCTGTCCATTATGCCACCAAAGTATATCCCAAATCTGTCCACTTTGCTCTATCTCCATGCCACCACTGCCATTCCTGAGCTAGCTAACCTTTATGCAAATTAGAGAAAGGAGCCTCTTCTTTTGGGCAGATAGTGGGGCTGGATTTCAGCCCCTCCACAATCTTGCTTGGTGGCCCTGAACCCCAGACCAAGCCGTCCTGCACTATTGTAATCAATTCCTCAATGTTTTGCCCACATCACACCACTGCACTCCAGCCTGAGTGTCAGATCAAAACACTGTCTCAAAAAAATTTTTAAAACTAGAGTCATTTTATCCTTCAAGTGAAGGAGAGTATATCAGTCACATATCTTTATTAGTAGCATGACCCTTTTAGCAATTATCTGCCACTCAGTAATCTAAATGAAGCTTACTTTGCTGGAATTATTTGGAAACAAATAATTCAAAAAATAGCTTTTATAATAAATAAATCTTTTCCATTTTAATCGAACAATATTTTTACTAAGTATAATTCCCCAAAACAGATTTTATCACTTGCATATTACATCTACACAAAATGTAGTTTGTCATCCTAATATTATTTATATGATAAAATTACCTTTGTGCTTATTTAGAAGCTTGTAGCCCTCACAGTATCTGCCTGATGAAGTCATCATCTTGGCTGTGTCAAGATAGGAGTATGCTGCAGCAAAATCAAACTCCTTTTTCCCATCCCACCAACCTTTCTGCTTAGCATGGGTTCTCATGTCTGGGTGTTCCCGGTCAATCTTGGTTGTTAGGGAAAGCTGATTAGAAATATTACGAACTCCCTCTATTTTCAAAGAAGAGGAGGAGAAGGGAGAAGAAAAGTCATATTTAACATAAAGCATGCATCTGTACATTATGATTCTTAATCACTATTTAAATATAAATATAGACTTCTAAATTTTTTGCCATGTGCATATGCATCTATTACATATTCAAAAAAATAAATGATTTTTAAAATTAAACTTATTTTGAGATAATTGTAGATTCACATGCAGTTACAAAAAATGATACTGAGAGATACTGTGTACCCTTTACCCAGTTTCCCCCAATGGTAACATCTTGCCAAACTGTAGGGTAGTATCACAACCAGAATATTGGTATTGATATAGTCAAGATAAAGAATACTTCTATCACCACACGGATCCCTCATGTTGCCCTTTTACAGCCACAACTACTTATCTCCCACCCCAAATCCTTCATTAACCTCAGACAACAGCTAGTCTGTTCTCCATTTCTATAACTGTAATTTCAAGAATGTTACATAAATGGGAACACTATAATATACAAACTTTTGTTTTTCACTGAGCACAATTCTCTGAAGATTCATCCATGTTGCTGCCTATATCAATAGTTTATTACTTTTATTGCTGAGTAGTATTCCAGGTATGAATGTATGATAGTTTGCTTACTTTTTCGCAAGGTAAAGGATATCTGAATTGTTCCCAGTTTTCAGTCATCAGAGAAAAAGTTGCTATACTTGTGTACAGGTTTTTGTGTAAATATATGTAAGTTTTTATTTCTCTGGGATAAATGCACAGGAGTACAATTGCTAAGTTGTATGGTACTTGCATGTTTAGTTTTTTTTTTTTTTTAACTGACAAACTATTTTCTAGAGTGGTTGGCTATACATTCTTACTAGCAATGTATGAATGATGCAGTCTCCACATTCCTACCAGCATTTGGTAATGTCACTATTTTTTCCTTTAGTCACTGTGGTAGAGGTAGAGTAAAATCTCATTGGGGTTTGCATTTCCCTAATAATGTTCAACATCATTTCATGTGCTTATTTGACATCTGTACATCTCTTTGGGTGAAACGACTCTTCATATCTTTTGCCTATCTAACTGGATTTTTTTTTACTGTTGAGTTTTGACTGAGTAGCTGGAACTATAGGTACATGCCACCCCACCCAACTAATTTTTGTATTTTTTGTAGAATTGAGGGCTCACTGTGTTGCCCAAGCTGGTCTCATACTCCTGGGCTAAAGTGATCCTCCTTCCTCAGCCTCCCAAAATGCTGGGATTCTAGGCATGAGCCGCCATGCCCAGCCAATAATTTTCCATTAATAAATAATTCCCTACCATTTAACAATTTAGTTCTTGGGCTCAATTAGTAACAGAAAGGGAAACCAGTTGGCAAAGTTAATCTATAGCTAGACAATCAGATCCAATGAAAGTGTTCATTTTAGATGGCCAGGTGGAGCTTTTTCAACAAAATGTATTCATTCATTTCTCTCTTGCATGTAGTACATTTAATGAAATAAAAGTGCTGAATGGTATTATCAGGCCAATTATCACAAGAGGAAAAAGTCTAACTATAATGTTATATATCAACAAACATATGTGCAAAACATGAAACAAAATGTCCATCAAAACAACTGGTAATTACCTGTTTTGAAAAATAACACCCAAATCCTCCAAAGTTCAAGGCTACCTTCGTGAAGCCTTTCTGAACTCCTCTAGCTCACAATAACCTTTCTGTTCTCTAAATGTTCACAGCACCTATGTGTCTGTATCATTCATGTACTGTTTAACATTTTCACATGTATATCTTATCTCTCTAGTAAACTAGGAGTCCAGGAGTTAAACACCCAAGAAGCACATGATTATGCTTAAACATAAGGCTATGTTCTAGTGAAAAAACATTGAACTGAGATTCAAGATGAAAAGATTTAAATTCTAGGTCATTCATTCACCACCTTAAATCACCTTGTCTCTGGCTTTCCTCACTTGAAAAATGAGAGAAATATATGATCACAAAGAAAATTAGAAAGAAAAATCAAAGCATTCTACAACAATCAAATAATGTTGTTTTATTCAAAGATACAGAATGTTTATGTTTTACTATTATATATCAGCATAGCTTTTCCAACCACCGACTCACAAACACTTGTCTCTAACCCCATTCCCATTTCCTCACCTCCACACTTACATGTAAGATTTTGGAGTGCAGCCCAAAGTTTAAAGGGGAAGAAATGGTAAGGGGTTATTAAAGTGAAAGAGTACTATGAAACGGCCAAGAGCTGCAGCAATGAAAGTATATACAGGTTATGTGAAATTCATATTCCCAGAGGTAACGCTACCTTTTTATCTTTTTCACGAAAGCTCTTTACAGCACTTTTTCACTGCTCTTTCAAATTTTTAAATTTCCCTTGTAGATCAACCCTTCATTGGACTAGATTATCAATCTTGAAAATGATTAAATGTAATATGTACAGGTAAGTGTGTATTTTATTAATTGCAAAACAAGTTGAATCACAAAAATTTGCCCATACCTTGAACTTTTTCTGCTGCCCAGTACTTCCCTGCAGTCTCCAGTATCCAGGCTTCATTCCTATCAGCTATCAGGAAACTGTTGTGATAGCTAAATGCCATCCTACCCTCTGTGCAATTTCCACCCTGTCCATATTTTTCTAATAAATCAACAATGACATTGAGGGCTTTTTCAGCTGTATCAGCTCTTTCAAGGCCAAGTCTAAAAAATATAAAGTTCTCAGGTTAAAAGAAATTTCCATTATTTTTCTTAAATAATTTCATGCTTATGAGATTTTTTACATTTAAAGTAAAATTTCTTTCAAGTTAACAGATGAAATGACATCTAACTTTAAAATTTTTCCTTCTGAAGTCAGTTTAGAATCATGGAAACAAACCCATCAAATTTGAAGTTGGTAATTCACTGTCAAGTTACTTTATCTCTGAACCACAGATATCTCATTTGTAAAATGAGCACAGTAACCCATGAGGTTATGGTGAGAATTAGTTAAGGTGTGATAAAGTACGTTAGGTACTTCCAATGAATTATAATTTTACTTCTTCCCTTCTTCCAAATAATAATATCTGAAAGCTGAGCATGATGCCTTGTGCCTATAATCCTAGCTCCTCAGGAGGCTGAGGCAGGAGGACAGCTAGAGGGCAGGAGTTCAAGACAAATATAAGCAACATAGCAAGAACCTGTCTCTTAAAAATAAAATTTTAGTTAAAAATTAGCCAGGTTTGGTGACATGTGCCTTTGATCCAATCAAGCTACTTTGGTGGCTCAGGTGGGATGATTGCTTGAGCTCAGGAATTCAAGGCCACAGTGAGCCATGATCACACCACCGTACTCCAGCCTGCGTGACACTGTGATCTCATCTCAAAAAAAATAAAAAATAAATAATAAGGAAAACAAATAAAACAGAGTCAAGAAATTGCAAGTTGGTACTCTAAAATATTTTGACACAAACTACAAAGTATCAAAGCCTCCTAAAAAATAGAAAAATAAAACAAGTAAGAGTTATACAAAAATTACAAATTTAGACAAGGTCTATAGTATAATATGTAACAAAAAAACAACCTGACAAGATCCATTCCTAGTAGTGCTTCTTCATCACAAACTTCTTCTCTTCCCCATACAGCTTCATTTCCAATGCAAACTCCATGCTCATTGGCTCCCATTTCTGCCCCCCACAGCCAAGCTGGGCGACTCAGGACAACAGCATATGTTTCAGGAACTTGATCAATTTCTATATATGTACACTGTAAGAAAAAAAAAAAAGTCATAGCATGAACCACAAAACCAGAAAAGTTATCAAAATCCAGAATTTAAAAAATCAGTCAGAAGACAAGACTGTTATGAAAGAGGTAAAGGAAATAAAATTAAACTGAAATTTTCAATAAAAGGCATTACTCTTAAAACATATTCAGAATAACCCTAAAGTATTATATTCATTCAAACATTTGCTGAGCATTTCCTATAAAAAAAATTCTGCCAAGAGATATGTTAGTTACAAAGATGAATCAGATACAGATCTCACTTTTGAGAAACTAAAACTTGTACATTAACTAGGATAAATAAAGCACAAAGTATTAGGGTCATGAAGTAAAGATGAGGTGTTATTGAAGCTCAGGAGAAAGATGGGTCTCCAGCTATAATAACCTGAAACATTTTTGTAGATGTATGTGAGTTGAAGCTTAAGGAAGTAGTTCTCAACCTGAATGTCCAGTGTTACTTGATTATGATATAAGTACCCATAGGGTAGCCTTTGAATACAAGAGTATTGCCATAGGAATCTCATGTCACATGTTGAAGTCATCCATTAGGTATGTCCACAGCAATGAAAAGAATGAGAAACACTGATTTACAAGATAGGCTAGATTTAAATATGAAGAGATAAAGTGGAAATGGTATCACAGATGAATAAGTGGTCTTAGAAAAACAAAAAAATATGGCATAGTATACAGAAAAAACCAATATTAATATGTTTTAATATTAGAATATCAATACAATAAAATCTTAAAAGTATGAATTAGCAACAATAGCATAATTTGAAGCTGTCATTTTAAGTTCCACGTTAAATGGGTTTTTTTTTTTTTTTTTTTTCTTTTTTTGAGACAGAGTTTTGCTCTTGTTACCCAGGCTGGAGTGCAATGGCGCAATCTCGGCTCACCGCAACCTCCGCCCCCTGGGTTCAGGCAATTCTGCCTCAGCCTCCTGAGTAGCTGGGATTACAGGCACGCGCCACCGTGCCCAGCTAATTTTTTGTAATTTTTAGTAGAGACGGGGTTTCACCATGTTGACCAGGATGGTCTCGATCTGTTGACCTCGTGATCCACCCGCCTCGGCTTCCCAAAGTGCTGGAATTACAGGCTTGAGCCACCGCGCCCGGCCAAATGGGTTTTTAAAATAAGTTCTCAAAGGATCCTTTAATTAAAGTGTATAGTACTGCATAAAATGTATATTGATACTGTTAACGTAGTGCCTAATAACCCTTTTTTGATGTGTCATAAAACTCATTCTCAGAGTCTGGGATGACTTTCCTATTCTATATCAAGTGGAACCTATATCAATTCAGAATCAGAATCCTTTTTGTCCATCAAACTCCAGCTAACTCCAAGTTGAATTAAATGTTCTGTTTCTTCTGCTGCCACGGCATGCTGCTCTTACTTAAATTAAGCATATAAACCACCCTGTTTTATAATGGGGTATAATCATACACATTGTATTCCTATACTAGACTCTAAGCTCTTGGAACAGTCAGTCTTGACAGCTGACTTTAAATCTCTTGCTGTATCTAACATGCCTGCATATGGAAAGCATTCAAATAGTTAATAAAAGAATGGATAATTTTTATTACTGTTATTTCAACTTCCTCCAAATCACTGAAATAAAAGATCAGAGTTTATTTCTGACACATTTATTTTTCAAATTTAAATTCCCCAATTTTAACTTCTATAGTTTCTTCCAAATTGCTATTTATAGAAATAGCTTTAGGATACTTTTAAAAAGCACATTGCTAACAAAACATTTATTTTCACCTACCTTAAGATGTTCTCCCAGGTTATCATGAACTGCAGCAGGAAAATAAACTACCTCTTGTACTTCATCACAGAGTCTATCTGAATTTTTTCCAAAAATAATCCTGTTAGCGACTGTTGCTGGAGGTAATGCCACGAATGTGTCACAGGAAAAAGGTTCCATTTTCTTTAACTAAAAATTATACAAAAGTTTGAAAATTAAAAAATATATACTTTTAAGTATATAAAAACAAACGGTTTTACTCAATGACCAAAGGATATTATTACCAAATCCAATGTTCATTAAAGCTTTGATTTACAGGGTCTAGGTCTTTCACCCAGGCTGGAGTGTAGTTGTGTGATCACTGCTCACTGCAGCCTGGAACTCCTGGACTCAGGAGATCCTCCCCCTTCTGTCTCCCAAAGCACTAGGATTACAGGCATGACTGACCATGCTTGGCTATTCATTCAAGTTTTAAATTTCATATATTATAGCACAAAAATTAGTAAGAATATGACTTGGAACACAATCTTGTACTACAAATCAATAAGAAAATGACAATTAGAACTACCTTCTAGTCTATAGTTCAAATTTATTCTCTAAGACCTTTCTCTCCTAAAGTCTTCCCTGAATTTCCTTTCACCACTTCCATATTTGGGAATCCCTGTACCTAGCTCTACTGTTGTAAAGGCTATATTCTACTGTATTTGTGTATATATGAGTCCCTTTACTGGACAACAAGATCCTTGAGGGCTGGGAGTATATCTTACAAATCTTTGTATTTTCATTGCTGGAACTTGTCTTATGGAAAAAAATCTTATGTGCCAAGTACTTCCTCAAAGGAAGGAAGAGGGGGTCTTCTTTGAGCTGAGAAAAAATATACACAGATAATTCTGATGAGACAGAAATTTTGAAACAGACTCACTGATTGAGACCAAAATGTCAATATAATTCCAAATTGCTGATATTTCTAGGAGAAAGTTCACATATTTAATTTATAAATCCCAATTGTATACTTTAATATCTACATTACCTCTTCAGTTGTAATTTGGAAAATCTTAACTCTTCGGTTGTAATAGAACACCTAAAGGTCCTTATTTTGCTGCCCGAATGGTTACATTGTTTTAGTTTCCTTCTTTCTTTAATAATGACAAAACCTTAGAATGGCTTTACATAGGCAGACGCTAGCAATTTAAAAACAAAATTTAAATATAATAAATGTTTCCTTAAAAAGAAAACAAAATGGCTAAAGAAAAAACTTCAGCTGGAACTTCTAAGGGTTTTCCTCTTCTCAGTGAGGAGTAGATAGAGATCACGATGGCTTCTGTTATTTTCTTTGTATATTTCAACCCTATGTCCTGTATCTCCTTCTATTTGTGTTCTGGAGTTAGTTCCATCACTATATAACTTTGGCAGTCTATTTAATCTCTCTCTTCCCTATGCCTTCTGCCTCATCAGTAAAATAAAAGATACTATTTGATGGGCTGTTATGAGAACTTAAGGCAACATATAAAGTGTTTTGCACAGTACAGATTACATAATAGACACAGGAAAGCTGTTATTGTTCTTATTTGGTAGGAGAGGAAATTTCTTATAAAGTCTTATTCTTTTTTTAATTTTTTTGAGGCGGAGTTTCACTCTTGTTGCCCAGCCTGGAGTGCAATGGCGATCTCAGCTCACTGCAACCTCTCCCTCCAAGGCTCAAGTGATTGTCCTGCCTCAGCCTCCCGAGTAGCTGGGATTACAGGTGCATGCCACCACGCCCGACTAATTTTTTGTATTTTTAATAAGCGACGGGGGTTTCATCATGTTGGCTGGTCTCGAACTCCTGACCTCAGGTGATCCACCCGCCTCAGCCTCCCGAAGTGCTGGGATTACAGGCGTGAGCCACTGTGCCCGGCCAAGGCTTATTCTTAACATCTCCCTGATGGAGAACTTGGTGGATCACCTGCTGCAGTAGCAGTCATGTCCATTCAAAAGCGGAGTCTCAAGGGCCATCAAGATGCAATAGGTAATCTGAGCTGCCTAACTGGGATCGTAGGGAAAGCTAAGGAAACTTGCCGCCTGGTTAGAATGGCACTTAGCCCACTGAGGAAGTGAAGCCTTGAGAGATTTTACCAACTCCTAACGCGTATTCGTCATTCAAGAAATATTTATTGAACGTCTTTCGGCGCCAGCACCATACAGCTGGGGACAAAATAGGGCCTCCGTTCTTGCAGAGCTGTCTTTCTATTTCACGCGCTCTTAGTTCACTCGGCGCTTTTAGAAACATCATATTGTTGGATTCTCGCAAACATACTACCGTTAGGGCAGGAATTATTATCTACATGATACAGATGAGAAAAACGGTGCAGAGAAGTTTTTGCAGCTCGAGTTAGAGTTCACAGAAAGTAACGGGCTCGAGCTTCAAGCACCTCCGGTCGAAGAGGCGCTGCGGTCCACCCCGCACTCCGGCCCGAGGCGCTCAAACTGCAGCGGGCGCAGCTGGGCCCCAGAGCCCCTCGGTCAAGCAGCGCCGCGCGGCTGTTCGGTCTTTCTGGTTTCTGCCTCAACTATGCACGCCCCTCCCCCGTGCTCGCCCCTCACCTGGCCTCCCAGCTGGCTGAAGAGACTGGTCGACAGAGGGAGGAGTGGCCAGTGGAGGCAACAGTTCCCGGAAGCTGTCACCTTTGACCTCGGAAGTTCCCCCCTGCTGCTGGAAACGCAGTTCCGGTTAGGCGGCTGAGTTTGTTTACGTTCCCGACAGATCTAGCTGCTGCTTTCCCCAGCTCCAGCTCCAAGATGGGGAAATCCTTCGCCAACTTCATGTGCAAGAAGGACTTTCATCCTGCCTCCAAATCCAATATCAAAAAAGTGAGTAAAGAGACCAGGGGAGGGATCAGGCCCACAGGGACTGCCTTCTCAGAGGCTGCTGGAAGTGAAAGTGGTGATGTCTCTGAGGTCCCTAGGACAGCCCCCTCTTCTCAAGGCCTAAAGCCCTGGTGGTCTCGCCTTTTTTACTGAGTAACTCGCTTACGCAACGGGTCCTCAAAGTTTATTCTGCAACGGCGAGAAGTCCGGCGGCCTAGAGGATCTTTGTCGGCCGGAGTGTAACTCCATAATGTGTGGAGACTAATGTCAGAATTCCTCAGTACGTCCCTCAGCTGATTCTGGTTTTGTCTTCGGATCCCAGGGATCACGGCTTCTGAACTCTACTCTTGTGTACCGATAAGACGCCCCATTTATTTAAGATACATCTTAAAGAAATTCATGCAATAATCTAGCGTCTTTTTGATGACCTCGTTGAAGTTTAGTGTTTTACATAATTACAGGTCTAGCAGGTGCAGTAGTTTGGTGAATATTGTAGTAATGAAAAGCCGAAGAGTGAAGTAGAAAGAATCGGCTTTGGAGTCACACCTGGATTCTAGTTATTCGCGCAGTCACTTTTAGCCTTAAGTCCTTGCATAAAATATTTTAAATATCTGACCCTCAGTCTCCTAATCTGTAAAATAAGGATGATTGACTTGATTGTGAAGATTAAGTGAAATAGTGGAGATAAAGGATTTGAAACAATGTAGACACCTGTCAGTGTCCACTAGAGAGGAGGTGCTCAATAAAATGTTAATTGCCTCTACATAGAAACTTGTGAAAATAACTAAGCTTTTATTTGTTTTTAAAACGAGTTGAGGTGATGAGGTTTTGCTATATACTGACACTACTAGACCAGTGATTCTCAACTTTTTTTTCACCTTTACCTTCCTAAACAGCCTTATTAAACACTTTTTCTTGATCACTCCTCCATGAAATTTTAATAACACAGATATACCTTGAAAGCTCTTTGGTAATCAGCGAGCCTCATCTCTTCATTTTACAAATGAGGAAACAAATTTGCCAAGAGTTACACAACTAGTTAAATGTTGAACCAGAACTAGGATCTGGAACACCTGATTAAGTGCTTTTTCACTGCACCAATTTGTATTTGCGTTGTTGCAACTGTGGGAGGGAGAGGTTTCTTGTATTTGCTTGGCTCAAGTAACTTTTGACACCAAACACAGACATTTTTTTTCTCTGCATACTCAGGGTGTTAGCTATTACTATTTTTACAAGAATGAAGAGATTAGATGGAATTCAGGTGCTTGCTTATTTGCTGTTTATGTAAACAAATATACTTGAGAAAGCATAATTTTTTACTGGAACTTTTGACATTTAGCTTTATAAAATTCAATGAAGCATCTTTCTTACAAGAAAAAAGAAATCCACAGAGAATAACTTTAGCAAATCCACTATGAGAAATTCAGTAAAGCAATTACAGGCTTAGAACCCACATTCTTCTCATCCATGTAAAGTGTCATGTAAAATGTATGAAATACGGTTGGCCTCTTCGATCTGTTTTATACTTTTCCCAGAATAGAGGAGAAGAATGAAGTGTTTCTGATAGCAGACCTTTATAGATAAGTTAACACTTTATAGGGGGAGGGGGTAACCTAGCATTCTTTATTAACTAAGGATAGAGGAACTTTAAATGAAGATAAATAGAAAAAGAGCATAGGAGGAAACTTTTGGAAGTGATGAATATGTTTATAGTGTAGATTGTGGTGATGGTTTCACAGGGCTATACTTATCACCAAACTCAGGTTGTATACATTAAATATATACAGTTTTTTATGTGTCATACTCCAGTAAAGTTTTTTTTTTTAATAAAAGTGAAAGGAGTTTCATCAAAGAGTGCAAAAGAGTTCCACCATGAAATTTTTAAGGGCCAGGTGTGGTGGCTCATGCCTATAATCCCAACACTTTGGGAGGCCAGGAATTCAAGACCAGCATGGGCAACAAAATGAGACCCCATCTATATTTAAAAAGAAAGTTCTGATTGTAAAATTAGGCATGTTGGGTTTATTAAAGTCCAGTAGTTTCTTTTCTTTTCTTTTTTTTTTTTTTTCTTGTTTCTTATCAGTTTCCCAAGCTTACAAAAAGTCCGGTAGGTTTTAAGGTCTCATTTGTTCACCAAAAATAACAGCGAATGCTATATATCTGCTGGTCAATTGGTTATGTATTGTTATGCACTGCCTCAATCATTTATGCCACAGGATACACTGTTTTAGTTCAGTTCTTTTTTTTTCTTGACTTTGTTAATGAAGGCAACAGTTATTTACATTGTGGTCCAAGCTCCTTATTTGTCTTCTTGTAGACTGGCAAACAGTTTACAAACTTGCTATTGACAATAGTACCACCTTAAACTACTCCCTTTTTGTGAAACTCTCTCTTCCCCTAACTGTAATAATTACTCTCTTCTAGTTTTCCAGTTCTCTTATTAGACTGTCTTTTTCTATCAACTTCACTGGATCTTTATTCTTAGCCTCCTCCTAAAATAAAAGTATTCCCCAGAGTTTCATTCTTGACTGACTTCTTGCTTTATATGCTTTCCTCAAGCAATCACATCCAACTAGCCTTTTTTTTTTTTTGAGATGTAGTCTGGCTCTGTTGCCCAGGCTGGAGTGCAGTGATGCGATCTCAGCTCACTGCAACCTCTGCCTCCTGGGTTCAAGTGTTTCTCCTGCCTCAGCCTCCTGAGTAGCTGGGACTACAGGTGCACACCACCATGTCTGGCTAATTTTTGTATTTTTAGTAGAGACGGGGGTTTCACCATGTTGGTCAGGCTGGTCTTGAACTCCTGACCTCGTGATCCAGCCACCGCAGCCTCTCTCAAGTGCTGGGATTACAGGGGTGAGCCACCTCACTTTGGCCAGCCCATTTTAACTAGCTCGATTACTCATGACTCTCAAATATGCAGTCCCAGGTTTCTGTTTTTTAACTTTGACGTGGCTCAAGACAGCTATCTACTAGACATTTGCATCTTGATATCCTATAGGCACCTCAAACTGAACATATTTGAAGTAAAAGTATTTTACTCCAAATCTGCCCTTTTTATACTTGCTGTCTCATATGGGTGGAAATATAAATAGCAAAACAATTCTTCATCCTGTTTCCCAAACCAGAAGCTCAGGATTCATCCCTTTTCCAATCACTCCTTTATCTAGTCAATTACTGAATGCTATTGGTCTTAGCTTCCAAGTATCTCTTGAATCCATATCTTCTCTCTGTCACTACTGCTTGTGTCTTAGTGTAGACCTTCATCATCTTTCACCTAGATTGTTGCATTTTCTCAGTGCCTTCAATCTTGACTCCTCTCAAATCCGTTCACTACACAGCCATCAGAATAGTCATTTTTCATTTTAACAGCTCTGCTGAGGTAAATTCACATATCATACAATCACGCATGTGAAATGTACAATTCAGTGGTTTTTAAAATATATTCATGGCGTTGAGTAATCATTACCACAAACAATTTTAGAACTTTTTCATCACCCCGAAAAGAAACCTCCACTGAGCAAGGTGGCTGACACTTGTAATCCTAACACTTTGGGAGGCCAAGGCAGGTGAATCACTTGAGGTCAGGAGTTTGAGACAGCCTGGTCAGCATGGTGAAACCCCGTCTCTACTAAAAATACAAAAATTAGCCAAGTATGATGGTGAGCACTTGTAATCCCAGCTACTCAGGAGGCTGAGGCAGGAGAATTACTTGAACCCAGGAGGTGGAGTTTGCAGTGAGCCAAGATTGTGCCAGTGCACTCCAGCTTGAGTGACAGAGCAGGACTCCATCTCAAAAAAGAAAAAAGAACCCCCCCATACCTGTTACCAGTCACTCCCATTTTTCCTTAACTCTCCTCCCTCTCTCCAGCCCTAGCCAAGCACTAATCTACTTTCTGTTTGTGGATTTGCCTATTCTGGAAATTCATTTAAATGGAATCATGCTCCATTCCATGTGGTTTGGGAAAAACAAAGAAAAATAAATATAAATAAATGAATGGAATCATGCGATCTGTAATCTTTTGTGATTGGCTACTCTCACCATAAAGAGTAGAGTATTTGTTTTTTATTTACTTATTTATTTTAAGATGGAGTCTCACTCTGTAGGCAGGCTGGTGTGCAGTGGCACAATGTCAGCTCACTGCAACTTCTGACTCCCTCGTTCAAGCAATTCTTCTGTCAGCCACCTGAGTAGATGGTATTACAGGCACATGCCACCACACCAGCTAATTTTTATATTTTTGGTAGAGACAGTGTTGGCCAGGATGGTCTCCATCTCCTCACCTAGTGATTCGCTCACCTTGGCCTCCCAAAGTGCTGGGATTACAAGTGTGAGCCACTGTACCCAGCCACACCGTAATGTTTTTGAAGTTTACCCATGGTATGGCATGTATCAGTACTTTATTCCTTTTTATTGCTGAATAATATTCCATTGTATGGATGTAAGTTATTGCAATAGAATTGTCTTTTTTTTTTTAAAGCACAGACCTGATGATCTCTTTCAGCCCCATATTAAAATATTACAGGATTGAGTCCAAGTAATCTCACTCCATCTTCTTTCTCCTTCCACTCCTACTATTCTCTCACCTCAGATTTTTTTTTTTTTAAGACAGAGGCTCACTCCGTTGCCCAGGCTGGAGTGCAGTGGCACAGTCTTAGCTCACTGCAACCTCCACCTCCCGGGCTTAGGTAATTCTCCTGCCTCAGCTTCCTGAGTAGCTAGCATTACAGACATGCAGCACCACACCTGGCTAATTGTTGTATTGTTAGTAGAGATGGGGTTTCACCATGTTGGCCAGGCTGGTCTCGAACTCCTGACCTCAAGTGATTCACCTGCCTCGGCCCTCAATCAGATTTTATACCTTAGTAATATTGAACTACTTACATTCTATTTTACATCTTTGGGCCTCTGCCTGAGTTGTTCCCTCTGCCAGTAGTATCTTGCCCTGTTTTTTTCCCTTGGCAATGCCTTGATCTTTTTCAAAACCCTGCCAAATGTGTGTGAAATTACCTGTGTATTGAGTTCTTGTGGCAAATTTTGTAATAGTAAAATATTGGTAATTTCTTGAATGTCCATTCATACAGTAAGAGACTGCTTAAATAAATTATAAATTATGGTATAGTTCCACAGTAGAAAAATATGCAACTTTACCACTCAAAAGAAGAAAGTGTTTGTTTACTGATCTGGTAACAATCTTGTATTAGTCTGTTCTCATGCTGCTATGAAGAAATAACCTGAGACTGGGTAATCTATAAGGAAAGAAGTTTAATTGACTCAGTTCTGCAAGGCTGGGGAGGCCTCAGGAAACTTAAGATCATGGCAGAAAGGCAAACAAACATGTTCTCCTTCACATGGCAGCAGAAATGCCGAGTAAAAGGGGAAAAGCTCCTTTTTGATGGTTTTATTCATTAGATTTTGTGAGAACTCACTCGCTATCATGAAAACAGCATGGAGGTAACCACCCCTGTGATTCAGTTACCTCCCCCTGGCTCCCTCCCTTGACATGTGGGGATTATGGGAACTACAATTCAAGATGAGATTTGGGTGGGGACACAGCCAAACCATATCATTCCACCCCAGCCCCTTCCAGATCTCATGTCCTCACATTTCAAAACAAAATCATGCCCTTCCAAGAATCCCCTAGAGTCTTAACTCATTCCACCATTAACCCAAAGCTTTAAGTCTGAAGTCTCATCTGAGACAAGGCAAGTCCCTTCCACCTATGGTAAAATCAAAAGCAAGTTAATTACTTCCTGAATACAATAGGAGTACAGGCATTGGGTAAATACACCTGTTCCCAATGGGACAATTTGGAAAAAACGAAGGGGCCCTATGCAAGTCCGAAATCCAGTAGATCAGTCATTAAACCTTTAAGTTCCAAAATGATGATCTTTAACTTCATGTCTCACATCCAGGGTGTGCTGGTGCAAGAGGTAGACTCCCACAGCCTTGGGCAGCTCTGCCCCGTGGCTTTGCAGGGTACAGCCCACAAAATAGTAAAATATTGGTAATTTCTTGAATGTCCATTCATACAGTAAGAGACTGCTTAAATAAATTATAAATTGTGGTATAGTTCCACAGTAGAAAAATATGCAACTTTATTTTTTATTTATTTATTTTTTTTGTGGGGGGGAGGAAGGCAGAAAGGAAGGGAATAAGGACGGTAGGGAGGAAGGAAGGAAGGGAGGAAGCAGGGAGGGAGGGAGGGAGGGAAGGGAAGAAAGGAAATCAAGCAATGCAAGAGACATTGCCGACCTGGATCTAGAGGTTTACCAGTTGATTTCTTTTTTTTTTGAGAGAAGGAAAGAAAAAAAAAATAAGTAAAGGAGAGGAAGAAAGAGGAAGAGAAAGAGGGAGAGTAAATGGAAATATTGCTTTATTTTGAAAAACATTGGGTATTAATAATGGCCAATCAATGTTTCATTTAAACTAATGGGTAGGTGTGGTGTGGTATTGACAAGAATGTATATTTTGTGTATTTGAAGTGCAGAGCTCTATAAATATTTATTAAGTTTACTTGTTCCGGATCTGAGTTCGAGTCCTTGATATCCTTATTAATTTTCTGTCTCATTGAATCTAAGTCTCCTATCTGGGTGTTAGGATCGTTAGCTCTTGTTGTTGCATTGATCCTTTTACCACTATATCTTTGTTGCTTTAAAATCTATTTTATCCGATACAAGAATTGCAACTCCTGCTTTTTATTTATTTATTATTTATTTTTGCTCTCCATTTGGTTGGTAAATCTTTCTCCATCCCTTTGTTTTGAGTCTTTGTGTATCCTTGCATGTGAAACAGGTCTGGATGTAACATGCCATTGGGTTTTGGCTGTGTCTTTTGATTGGGAATTCAGTCAATTTAAATTTGGGGTTACTGCCATTTGATGTTGACTGGCTGTTTTATCCATTTGTTGGTGTAAATTCTTCTTTACGTTGGTGCTCTTTACTTTTTGGTGTATTTTTAGAAAGGCTAATACTGGTTGTTTCTTTCTGTGTGTAATGCTTCTTCCAGAAGCTCTTGTAAAGCAGGCCTGGTGGTAATAAAATCTCTGAGTTCTTGCTTGTTCATAAAAGATTTTATTTTTCCTTCAGTTGTGAAGCTTAGTTTGGCTGGATATGAAATTCTGGGCTGAAGGTTCTGTTCTTTGAGGATGTTGAATATTGGCCCCCACTCTCTTCTGGCCTGTAGAGTTTCTGCCGAGAGATCTGCTGTAAGTCTGATAGGCTTGCCTTTGTGGGTAATCTGACCTTTCTCTCTGGCTGCCCTTAGTATCCTCTCCTTCATTTCAACCCTGGTGAATCTAACGATTATGTGCCTTGGGGTTGCTCTTCTTGAGGAATATCTTTGTGGTGTTCTCTGTATTACCTGGGGTTGAATGTTGACCTGCTTTGCTAGTTTAGGAAAATTTTCCTGAATAATATCCTGAAGGGTATTTTCCAGCTTGGATTCATTCTCTCCATCGCATTCAGGTACACCCATCAAACGTAAATTTGGTCTTTTCACATAGTCCCACATTTCTTGGAGACTTTGCTCATTCCTTTTTATCCTTTTTTCTCTAATCTTTTCTTCATGTTTTATTTCATTAAGTTGGACTTTGACCTCTGATATCCCTTCTTCTGCTTGAACAATTCGAGTGTTTAAACCTGTGCATACTTCTCGGAGTTCCTGTATTGTATTCTTCAGTTCCATTAATTCACTCATACTCCTCTCTAAGTTGTCTGTTCTCAATAGGATTTCATCAAACCTTTTTTCAAAGTTCCTAGTTTCTTTACGTTGGGCTACAACATGTTCTTTTAACTCACCGAAGTTTGTTATTATCCATTCCTTGCAGAGTGATTCTGTCATCAGGATGCGCTCGTTCTCCATCAAGCCTTGTTCCATTGTTGATGTGGAACTGTGATCATCTTTAGAGGGAGAGGCATTCTGACTTTGAGTATTCTCAGCTTTTTTACGCTGGTTTCTTCCCGTCATTGTAAATTTATCCTCCTGTCGTCTTTGAAATTACCAACTTTCAGATTAGGTCTCTTGAGTGGACGTCCAGGTTGTTAGTTCCCAGGGCCAGAGCAGCGGCGTTAAAACTGATGGTGCTTTTCTGCCCAGGATTCTCCTGTCGGGCTTCCTTCTTGTTTCCGTAGTAGGCGACTCTACCTTCCCGGGGCTCCAAACCTCGGTCAGAAGGGGAACCGGTCCCGTTTACTCTGGGCTGAGCGCTGCCGCGTCGAGGTGCTGGCGGAACCGCTGCGCCGACCATGAGAGTCGCGCTGGCGACTCGTGTGTTTCCACCACTGGGGGATCTTCTGCTCCGTGAGCGACCAGACTTTGTCTGAAAGTGTGGCGTCCTCTAGTTCTCCGCGCCTTCCCTGAGAGCTGCAATCCCGGGATGTTAGAGATCGGCCATCTTGGATCATTCCAAATAGCAACTTTAATATGGATGCTTTCATGGGCTGGTGTTGAGTGTCTGTGGCTTTTCCAAGCACACAGAGCAAGCTGTTGGTGGATCTGTCACGCTGGGGTCTAGAGGACAGTGGCCCTCTTCTCACAGCTCCACTAGGCAGTACCTCAGTAGGGACTCTGTGTGGGAGCTCCGACCCCACATTTTCCCTTCCACACTGCCCTAATAGAGTTTCTCCATGAGGGCCTCACCTCTACAGCAAACTTCTGCATGGACATCCAGTTGTTTCTGTATATCTTCTGAAATCTAGGCAGAGGTTCACAAGCCTCAATTCTTGCCTTCTGCGTACCTGCAGGCCCAACATAACATGGAAGCTGCCAAGGTTTGGGGTTTGCACTCTGAAACAATGCTCTGAGCTGTACATTCGTCCTTTTTAGCAATAGCTGGAGCAGCTGGAATGCAGGGCACCAAGTTCCAAGGCTGTACACAGCAGGTGGGGGGCTAGACCCAGCCCAGGAAACCATTTTTTCCCTACTCCTAGGCCTCCAGGCCTTTGATGGGAGGGGCTGCTGCGAAGGTCTCTGACATACCCTGGAGACATTTTCTCTGTTGTCTTGGTGATTAACATTTGGCTTCTCATTTATGCAATTTTTTGCAGCTAGCTGGAATTTCACCCCAGAAAATAGGGTTTTCTTTTCTGTTGCATTGTCGGGGTGCAGAATTTCGAGACTTTTATGCTCTGCTTCCTCTTGAATGCTTTACTGCTTATAAATTTCTTCTGCCAGATACCTTACATCATCTCTCTCTAGTTCAAAGTTCCACAGATATCTGGGGCAGGGGCAAAATGTTGCCAGTCTCTTTGCATAGCAAGAGTGACTTTTACTCCACTTCTCAAAAAGATTCTCCATCTCCATCTGAGACCATCTCATCCTTGACTCCATTTTCCATATCACTATCAGCTTTTTGGTTAAAGCCATTAAACAAGTCTCTAGGAAATTCCAAGCTTTCCCACATTTTCCTGTTTTCTGAGCCTTCCAGTTCTCTAGGAAGTTCCAGACTTTTCCACATTTTCCTGTCTGCTCAGTCCTCTAAACTGTTCTAACCTCTGCCTGTTACCCAGTTCTAAAATTACTTCTACATTTTCAGATATCCTTTTAGCAGCACTCCACTCTACCCATACCAATTTACTGTATTAGTCCATTCTCACACTGCTATGAAGAAATACCCAAGACTCTAATTTATAAAGGAAAGAGGTTTAATTGACTCACAGTTCCACAGGGATAGGGAGGCCTCAGGAAACTTAAAATCATGGCAGAAGTGGAGTAAACACATCTTTCTTTGCATGGCAGTAGCAAGGAGAAGTGCTGAGCAAAAAGGGGAAAAACCCTTATAAAACCATCAGATCTTGTGAGAACTCACTCAGTGTCATGAGAACAGCATGTAGGTAACTGCCGCCATGATTCAATTACATCCCACTAGGTCCCTCCCATGACACATGGGGATTATGGGAACTGATTCAAGATGAGATTTGGGTGGGGACACAGCCAAACCATATCAGATCTCCATGGTATATAATTTTATACATGTTTTTTTTTTGTGTGTGTGTGTGTGTGTGTGTGTGTGTTTGCATAAAGTATGTTACCATTTATTTATTTATTTATTTATTTTTTTTTTTGAGACGGAGTTTTGCTCTTGTTACCCAGGCTGGAGTGCAATGGCGCGATCTCGGCTCACCGCAACCTCCACCTCCTGGGTTCAGGCAATTCTCCTGCCTCAGCCTCCCGAGTAGCTGGGATTACACCACCGTGCCCAGCTAATTTTTTGTATTTTTAGTAGAGACGGGGTTTCACCATGTTGACCAGGATGGTCTCGATCTCTCGACCTCGTGATCCACCCGTCTCGGCCTCCCAAAGTGCTGGGATTACAGGCTTGAGCCACCATGCCCGGCCTACCATTTATATAAGAAGAATTGTGTATGTTATTTTGTATATATATGCATTAGAATGTCTTGGAAGGATGTATAATATATCCTTGGAAGAATAATATTAAATTTAAATTTAATATTTATAGGTAGTCAATGTTATACATGTATACAATAATATACATAGGTAGGCAATGTTATACAATATTTAAATATTAAATATAACTTTCAAAAACCAAAACTTGCTATAAAGCATTCTGTGGGCTGGGCGTGGTGGCTCATGCCTCTAATCCCAGCACTTTGGGAGGCCAAGGTGCGCGGATTGCCTGAGATCAGGAATTCAAAACCAGCCAGGTCAACATGGCAAAACCCCCTCTCTACTAAAAGTACAAAAAAAAAAAATTGGTCTGGTGTGGTGGCGGACACCTGTAATCCCGGCTACTCGGGTAGTTTAGGCAGGAAAATCACTTGAACCTGGAAGGCGGAGGTTGCACTGAGCCAAGATCATACCATTACACTCCAGCCTGGGCAACAAGAATGAAACTTCATCTCGGAAAAAAAAAATAAAGTAAACATTCTATGATAGCAACCTTCCTCTTTGCTTTCCGAAGTTAATCACTGACATGTACTATTTCTTTATCTGGTACTGTTGCTCAGATATCAAACTTCATTGCTATTTATTTTCACAACTTTTATCTCTTTTATTATGAAATAGTTTAAACATGTAGACAAATAAGTAATTTTCTATTAGCAGATTCTGAGCATCTGAAAGCAGGAGTATGTTTTATTATTTCTTATTCCAGACCATGATAAGTTCTCAATATTTAAGCTCAAGCAATTGACACTAGTGAGATAACTTTGTAAAAAAAAATTTTTTTTTGAGGCGGGGTCTGGTTCTGTCACACATGCTGGAGTGCAGTGGCGCAATCTCGGCTCACTTCAACCTCCGCCTCCTGAGTTCAAGCGATTCTCCTGCCTCGTCCTCCCGAGTAGCTTGGACTATAGGCACGCACCACCATGCCCAACTAATTTTTGTATTTTTAGTAGAGACAGGGTTTCGCCATGTTGGCCAGGCTGGTCTTGAATTCCTGACCTCAAGTGATCTTCCTTCCTCAGCCTTCCAAAGTACTGGGATTACAGATGTGACCCACCGTGCCCAGCTATAACTTCATAAAATCTAAAGCTTTAAATAAATGGTAGTTATTTTTGTTAGAAGTGATATGTTATTCTACGACGCAGTGAAGCCTTACAGTTCTCTGTTGCATTGTTTACATTTTGGGCTTCAGTGAAAAATCCAAATATGTGCCTTTTACTGCCTATCCCAAGTGTAGATTTTTCTTCCACTAACATTGCAGTGGAAGAAATGTTCAAAAACTTACTCCAAAAGTAATTTTAGGTACATTCTGTTTCTAACATGTTCTATTCATACCTGTTTTTGCTTTTATCTCCATATTAATCCTCTTATTCACATCTCAGACTGTCCCCATAGACCCTTCCTGTCTCAGTGCTTCTTTTAAAATGCTATTAAATACCCTTGTTTTACTTCTAAAATTGAATAATGGCAGCCTTGTTCTACACCCTCCTTACCATACTTACCTGCCCCCAACCCACAGGTAATAATTATAAAATCTCAGTGTTAAGTGTTTGTTCTCAAATTTACCCTTTTAAAACTTAGCATGTTTGAAGAGAAAGGTTTGACTTGCTTTTGTTGAATAGTTGTCAAACACTTTGTCCTTTATTCTAAAGGTGGAAGGGAGGTATTAATACCTTTTAAACCTGGAAGTAACGTGATTAAATATCTTTGCATGGCCAGGCATAGTGACTCACACCTGTAATCACAGCACTTTGGGAGGCTGAGGCTGGAGGATCACCTGAGCCTAGAAGTTCAAGACCAGCCTGAGCAACATAGTGAGACCCTGTCTCTACGAAGAATTTAAAAATTAGTTGGGCATGGTGGTGCACACCTGTAGTCCCAGCTACTTGACAGATTGAGGCAGGAAGATTGCTTGAATCCATCCATCCTGGGCAATAGAGCGAGACCCTATTTCAAATACACACACACCCACACACACACACACACACACTCACTCACTCACTCTCTCTCTCTCTCTCTCGCATAACTTATGTGGGCTTTCTATCTTCACCACTTTTATAATTTGAGAATTTCACATAGGGGCACATTTAGCCTATGGTGTTCATGTCCCTGAGCAACTGTAGAACATCTGATACACTTGTGTTTTGTTTTTTTCTCATCTCTTCCCTTTTTTCTGCAGCTACCTTTATTTCCTTTCTCTTTTTTCCCCTCCTTCTCTCTTAGGGTGTCAATGACACCCAATGCTGTCTGTGGCCATTACTTAACCCTGCTAAGTTACCTAGGCTACACATAATCTGCATAGAGAGATGCTTGTTCTGTTCTCTGAAGTAACATAGGGACCGAATGCAGTAAGTTATTATACCAAACCTGCTTGGAGTGGTTCTCAAGTTTGTCATTTTAGCCTAGAAGTCTATTTTGAGTGGTTGGATTTAAGAACTTATATCAGCACTTTGGGAGGCCAAGGCGGGCAGATCACTTGAGGCCAAGAGTTCAAGACCAGCCTGGCCAACTTGGCAAAACCCCATCTCTACCAAAACTACAAAAATCAGCTGGGTGCAGTGGCGCATGCTTGTAACCCTGGCTACTTGGGAGACTGAGGCAGGAGAATTGCTTAAACCCAGGAAACAGAGGCTGCAGTGAGCTGAGATGATGCCATTGCATTCCATGATAGCCAGACTCTGTCAAAAAGAAAAAAAACTCCTATCAAGGCACTTCAGATTTTTCAGGTTTGTGATGATATAATTATGGCTAAATTGGATTATGTTGTAAACTTTCAGCCAACCTGGTCCAGCCCTTGGCCTGTGGGTCATGTGGCCCAGGATGGCTTTAAATGCAGCCCAACACAAATTTGTAAACTTCCTTAAAACATTGTGAGATTTTTTTTTTTGGCCCTTTCTTTTCTTTTCTTTTTTTCAGCTCATTGGCTATCATTATTGTTAGTTTATTTTGTGTGGCCCAGGACAATTATTCTTCTTCTACTGTGGCCCAGAGAAGCCAAAAGACTAGACACCCGTGCTTTAAACAATTGCATTTTACATTTTATTACAAGAAAAGCAAGGTTTGTTTAACTTAAATCCAACAATTTAATTTATAATTTTACTTAATTAATCTAGGTATGGATGGCAGAACAGAAAATATCATACGATAAGAAGAAACAAGAAGAATTAATGCAGCAATATCTTAAAGAACAAGAATCATATGATAATAGGTAAGAAATTCTATGCCAGTATTTCTAGAATTATCAATTTAATGAGAATCATTTTCTACTGAATAATATATTAAGTCAGGTTTTGGAATCGAATGCCCAGTTATAGGATTCATTTCTTTCCCTGAGGGCTATCTCTTTTACTCTCATACCTGTAGATGGCCTCTTTTTCCAGCTTTATCATGATTCATGTAAAATACAGATTCATGTGACTCATATACAGTCTTTGAGCAAGTCTCAAACTAGGCAAAGCTTAGAAGAACAATAAATGTACACACTTGAACTGCTGAGACCTCTTAGAAACTTATTTCTTTAACACACTCAAATGAAAAGATACCTAGGACACCTTCAAGAAGAAAAGTAAAGTGACTATTTGACATGCATGTCATTGTTCTGTTAAAAGCTGTATCGTGGCTAGAGTATTTCATTGGTGTCTTCTAACATGGTACCTGCCTTTAGCTAGTGTTTGTATATGCAGATCTAACACTGAAGCTGATATCTCTTGGTTAAGCAATTGAATAATGGTGTTTTGGTAAATTTTTCATAAAGTTCAATTTTTAATCAAAATGTGGAATTTAGCAAAGTAATACTAGACTATTACTATTTAAAATATAGTATATTGAGAGGAAAATTAAAGAAATAAAAGTTGAGTAGCCTTCTTACTAATTTTATTTAATCTTGTTAACTTTTGTTGATACCTACTCTATGCATGACGTTAAGTGGTAGTATAGGGACCTGTAAAAGTGTGTAAAGCGTAATCTCTCTACCCTTAGGAAACCTTAGTAAGAGATACATACATATAGTTCAAAGCCAAATATAATAACTGATATATTAAAACCACACACTGCTTTTAAAAATACAGTATGTGGCCGGGCACGGTGGCTCACGCCTATAATCCCAGCACTTTGGGAGGCCGAGGCGGGTGGATCACGAGGTCAAGAGATCGAGACCATCCTGGTCAACAAGGTGAAACCCCGTCTCTACTAAAAAATACAAAAATTAGCTGGGCATGGTGGTGGGCGCCTGTAGTCCCAGCTACTTGGCAGGCTGAGGCAGGAGAATTGCTTGAACCCAGAAGGCAGAGGTTGCGGTGAGCCGAGATTGTGCCATTGCCCTCCAGTCTGGGTAACAACAGTGAAACTCTGTCTCAAAAAAAAATACAGTATGTTAGTGTAGGAAAGAATAATTCCAGTTAGGATAACAAGGAAAACTTTATGCAAGAGGTGACATTAAAGCTGAAATCTGAAGAATGATAAGGATTTAGATAGGTGGTTCTCAACTGAGCACCATTTTTTGCAACCCTTGCCCAGGGGACATGTGGCAATGTTTGGAGACACTGTTTTGACAATGTTTTGATTGTCACAACTGCGGACTGGGGTACTATTAGCTTCTAGTGGGTGGAGGTGCTAGATGCTGCAAAACAGCCTATAATGCACAGGACCGCTCCACACAGCAAAGAACCCCTCAGTCCAAAATGTCAATAGCATCACTGTTTTAAAGCCCTAATTTATATATATTAATAGTAAAAACATATTAAACAGCACTGTGGGAAAAGAGAAGGTATTCAGGAAACAGTTGTTGAGTTAGAGGGATAAAAACAGAGTGGAGGTGGAAAACTGGGTTTGAAACAGATCATGGTGTTCATGTTTATTCTTTATCTTAAAAAAAAGTTACTGTTTTCCCTTTGTAATTAATTAACATTTGAAGCCCTGCAAATACTATTTCTCCTTGGACTTTTGCCGAATTTTGGTATTCATCAGTAGATACTGCCTGCGTCAATTATTTATTTATGTGGTGTTCTAATGGTGATTTTCTGTTTCTGTCATTTTCTCTACATTTCTTAATTTGAATTCCTCTTTAAGGAAGAATTTCCCTTATCTAGTTATTATTTGTTTTCTATCAATATAAACTCATCGATATTTCTTTGGATTGTAATCTAATATTATTGTTACTTATTTTCTGCACGACAGAAATCACATTCTTTATCGTTCTAACACTTAAAGTTCCCTGTTTGAGCTCTGTTTAAAAAAGGGTATGCTAAGCTGTTTAGAAAAAAAAGCTCTGTAACAAATGGAAAGACTGGTTGAGTCAAAGTTTTAATTCACAAGATCCAAGTAAAAATAATAAGGCGGCTAAAGAGTGAATATAATGTCTCCTTATATTTGGAAAAGATAATCACAAAGGACATATGACATGATTATAATTCCTCTCCTTATATCCACTGTATTCTGTAAAGAACTATTAAAAAAAAAAAGCAAAAGGCCACAGGGATCTACATCCCTACAATAGAGTGGTATTCAGCTATGAAAGGCTGAAGTAGTGATATATGCAATACCGTGGGTCAACTTCAAAAACATTACGCTATGTGAAAGAAGCCAGTCACAAAAGACCACATGACGTATGATCTAATTTATAGGACATGTCCAGAATAGGCAAATCTACAGAGACAGCAAGTAGATTAGTGGCTACTCTGAGCTGAGAGGTAGAAGGTGGGAGGACAAGGCGATGGAATGAGAAGTGACTGCTATCGGGTAGAAGATTTCTTTTTTGGATAATGTAAATGTTCTGAAATTAGATTACAGTGATGTCTCCAAAAGTCTAAATATACTTAAAAACAACATATACTTTAAACATGTGTATATATACAGTTATATATGGCTGTATATATACACCTGTTTAAAGTGTATGTTATACACCTGTTTAAAGCATTTAAAGTGTATAATATAAGATATATACTTTAATTTATATTAAATTAACATCATTAAAATATCAAAATCCTGGCCGGGTGTGGTGGCTCACTCCTGAAATTCCAGCACTTTGGAAGGCAAATCATGAGGTCAAGACATCGAGACTATCCTGGCCAACATGGTGAAACCCCATCTCTACTAAAAATACAAAAATTAGCTGGGTGTGGTGGCGTGCACCTGTAGCTCCAGCTACTCAGGAAGCTGAGGTGAGAATCGCTTGAACCTGGGAGGCAGAGGTTGCAGTAAGCTGAGATCACACCACTGCACTCCACTCCAGCCTGGCGACAGAGTAAGACTTGGTCTCAAAAAAAAAAAGGAAAATCCTGCAAGAAAAATGACCATGCCATTTTTTTCTTTTTTTGTTGGGATGGCCAGGATCTCTCAGGTAGTAAGAAAGTCTCAGAGTTTATAACCAGTTACTAAAGAAGCAGCACTGTTTGATTTCCATTCAGATATTTCAGATGTAATCTAGTCAGTAGAGTAAAGTTTTAGAACTCTGTTTCTAACAAAAATATTTTATCTTAATTCCCTTAGGTTTTTTGGTGGGGAGTGGATTAGCCTGTGATATTTTTTGTCCTACATGCAATTATTAACTTTGTCTTGTTGCACTTAGATTGCTTATGGGAGATGAACGTGTAAAGAATGGCCTTAATTTCATGTATGAAGCCCCACCAGGAGCCAAGAAAGGTACATATCTCTTCCCTTTCCTTTTCTTTTTTTTCTTTTTTTTTTTTTTTTGAGATGCTGTCTCGCCCTGTCACTGAGGCTAGAGTACAATGGCACAATCTCGGCTCACTGCAACCTCTGCCTCCCAGGTTCAAGCAATTCTCCTGCCTCAGCCTCTCGAGTAGCTGGGTTTACAGGCACACACCACCTCATCTGGCTAATTTTTTGTATCTTTAGTAGAAACAGGGTTTTACCATATTGGTCAGGCTGCTCTTGAACTCCTGACCTCAAGAGAGCTACCCACCTTGGCCTCCCAAAGTGCTGGGATTACAGGCTTGAGCCACGGTGCCCAGCCTCCTTCCTTTTAAGTCTTTGATGTGTTTGCAGCTAAAGATTGAAAACTATGACAGATATTTTTTTTAAGTTGCTATTTATCTTTTAAAATTGCTGTTATCCTGTGAAGATAATAAAAACTATAATCATACAACACAATAAATACTAAAAAATATCTTTCTAATCTGGTAATATTTCATAATGTGCCCTTTGAGGAGGAAGAAAGCCTTCATGTCCAAAGTACGTTTATTCTTTCATAATTTACATATATATAGTTCTTCTTACTATTTAATATTTTGTAAATTAAAAAACATAATATTCACTGTCAATGCACAGAAAAAGTTTAAAAACTAGGAACTAACATGCTTATTAAGTACTATCTCTTACTTTGTATTTTATCCTGCAATGGTCTAAATTTTTATCTTGTGAAAGAAGAAAAAAAGTAAAACCAATGAACTCTTTTGACAATTACGTAATATATCATAGTGTATACAGTAGACTTTTGTGTTGACATTTTTAACTTGTTATACCTTTTTTCTTCCATATTTTTGATATGCAATCAAGAAAATAAAGAGGTAAAGGACTATTTTCTTTTTCTGAATTTACTTGCAATTCATTGTATTTTATGGAAAAGTTAAAAGAATTTTCAATGAATGTTTTTAGAAAGAAGAAACAGAGGGAGAGACTGAATACAAATTTGAATGGCAGAAAGGAGCCCCACGAGAAAAGTAAGGACTGGTTTACTTTTAAGACAAGATATGTATCATTAAATTTGTATTTACCTGATATCCCATCTTATGTTGCTTTTTCAATCATTAGAGGAGGCAACTGATGTGAAAAGTTATTCTTAACGATTTTAATTAGCTGTCTTATTCAACTAATCTGCTTGATAGTAGTCTTTTATATACTTTTTCATGTTTTTAAAATCACAAATTATCAGACTAGACACATAATAACTAAATGGTGTTTTGAAACAGTAAATTTTATAGTTCTAAATGTTTACTGAAGTAATATATTTTGTAATGTTCTTAGAACTATAAAATTATTTTTCTGATTAACTGCTCTTCAGTATTTTAAATTATTCTTAATATTGTGCTTGTACATTTCCTCTAATAGATATGCCAAAGATGACATGAACATCAGAGATCAGCCCTTTGGTATTCAGGCAAGTGACATATATTTTACACTGTAAGAATAATTTTTTTTAATAAATATGTCTTTATATTGATGCCTAAAAGGTGTGTAAGCTGAAAAGGGGCACTATGGTTTTGATTTGTATCAGAAAATATAAGGAATAGAGGAGAAAACATTAAATGTAGTAGACTGATAAAAGATACGAATCAAGCTTTTAGAGTGAGAGCTACAATGATATTGGTCTCTTCAGTTTTCTAAAAATTTGGAGAATTAGCTCAAGGTTAAGAAAAGATTTAAATCTATTATTGGTTTAGAATCAGACAGACTATCAGCAGAGGGCAAATTCTTGTGGTAAAGAAAGTTTTATTGGAACACTGCTTTGCCTATTCATTTACTTACTGGCTACGCCTGCTTTCCTATTACAGCAGCAGAATTCAGTAGTTATAAAAGACAACATCTGTCCCAAAAAGCCTAAAATATTTACTATATTTAGACCTTTAAAGAAAATATTTACCAGCTCCTAGTTTAGAAATTCGAAACTTACTAAAATTAGAGAATTTAAGCTTAAATTCTTCACATAATGACCTAATTCTTTTTGGTATTTTGCCATTTCTTTTTGAATGACATTATATTGCCACCAAGCAAAAGGCAATAAGAAATGGGATTCAGCTTGCTTCTAGGCAAAATTTATAGTGAAAGATTTTAGTCTTTGTATTAAATTACCAAATATAGTTACAGAGTCTCTTTCCCTGGAGATCTTTGAAAAACGTAATTTTAGCTTAAATTCTATCAAGGAATAGGAATTTCAACATTGGTTAGATTCTTACTATTTTAGTAACCAAAATAACATTCATTATTTCTCAGGTTCGAAATGTGAGGTGCATTAAATGTCACAAATGGGGTCATGTTAACACAGATCGAGAGTGTCCTTTGTTTGGTCTTTCTGGAATCAACGCAAGTTCGGTTGCCACTGATGGCTCAGGTAGGCACTAGACATGACTTGTTTTTGGGAGAGGACAAACAAGGACAGATTAAACAACATTTTTCTTTAGTCTTTCTGGGTATTGTTTTATGAGGGTTTGTGTGTGTGGTTTTTTTCTTTTTGTTTTTTCTTTTTTTGGACTAAGACCATTCCCAAAATATGATTAATGGGAAACTGATGTTGAATTGAAATGCTGTGTAATAGGATTAAGTTTAATTTTTCCAGCCAAAGGCCCTGTGAACTAAGTTTTGAGGTAAAATACATTAAACATAGTTGATCAGGTTAGTAGCCTAAAAATGGAAGAAAAATGGTATTTTCTCCTATTCATGCCCTCCTGAATTATAAAACTAGACTGGACTGAAAGCCTCAGCAGCCGTCTCTTTTTAGTACAGAGATAAAAACAAGGTGAGTATGCTCAAATTGTTTTTGACTTAAAGTTACTTACTGTCCTGCCTATTACTGTCTACTTCAGAAAATTGGTCTAATTTGGTTTAGATCATTTTGGTTCTTTTTGTAAAAAGATACTAAACTGAGAAGTTTTAACTTAGATTTATCAGTGCCTTGTTAGTATATTATTGAAACAGGCACAATAATCCAACCCTAATTTGTAATAGATCATGATAGAAATAATTTGCTTAATACTATAACCGTAAGTTAGTCCTTTTACTTTTATGAACTTCAGCTCCTTATTTTAAAATAAGGATGATAGTACTTGGAGATTTGCTGCATTTTTAAAGCAGCTACAGAACCCTTTTTTTTGTTTGTTTGTTTGTTTTTAAAGAAATCTTACATGAAACCTCAGTATAAGAACATACAAAAGCAGGACTGCTCTATTAAAGCTCTGGGCATGAAAGCCCTGTCCTCTCAGGCCACCAACACCTGTGATGCACCTCCTTAGACTCCCTTTGGATCTCATAGCTGCCTCAATCTGAGCCCAGGGTTCACTCTCAATCAGCATACGATCTTTAGCCTCTATTCTATAGCTAGAGCTCCTGCTTCTTTCCAGCAAGCCGATATAGCATTCAAAGTGCCAGTTCTCCTATTAGGAGTTTAGGAATTTGCTGAATGATAAGTTTGTCTGTTTTTTTTTTTTTTTTTTTTTGAGGTGGTGTCTCACTCTGTTGCCTAGGCTGGAGTGCAGTGGCACAATCTCGGCTCGCTGCAACCTCTGCTTCTTGGGTTCAAGCGATTGACCTGCCTCAGCCTCCCAAGCAGCTGAGTTTATAGGCACACACCACCACACTGGCTAATTTTTATACTTTTAGTAGAGACAGGGTTTTGTCATGTTGCCTAGGCTGGTCTTGAACTCCTGAGCTCAAAGTGATCTGCCTGCCTTGGCCTCCCAAAGTGCTGGGATTACAGGCATGACAAAAACCTTTTTCTTTTTTTGTAAGGTGGGGACAGAGTCTTGTTCTGTTGCCCTAGTGGAGTGCCATGGCCCAATATCGGCTTACTGCAACCTCAACCTTCAACTCTCAGGTTCAAGCGATTCTTCTGCCTTAGCCTCCCACGTAGCTGAGATTATGGGCACCTACCACCACATTCGGCTAATTTCCTATATTTTTAGTAGAGAGGGGGTTTCACCATGTTGGCCAGGCTGGTCTGGAACTCTTGAGCTCAGGTAATCCATCTGCCTCAGCCTCCCAAAGTGGTAGGATTGTAGGTGTGAGCCACTGTGCTCAGCCCTTTTTTTTTTTTTTTTTTTTGAGGCAAGGTCTGGTTCTGTCACCCAAGCTGGAGTGCAGTGGCGCAATCTCAGCTCACTGCAACCTCCAACTCCCAGGCTCAAGCTATCTTCCCACCTCAGCCCCTGAGTAGCTAGCTGAGACTATAGACACACACCACCATGCCAGGCTAGTTTTTGTATTTGTTAACAGAGATAGGGTTTCACCATGTTGCCCAGGCTGGTCTCAAACTGCTGGGCCTGCCTCAGCCTCCCAAAGTGGTGGGATTACAGACAGGAGCCACTAGGCCTGGCAAGTAACCCCGTTTTAAATAGAAGGAAACTATTTGTTCAGTTGAAGTAGAAGGAAATTATTTGCTCAGTATTGTCAGGTGAGACAGTAACGATATGGACTTAAGTCTGGCGATCTCTGACAAAAGAACATCCCACTGATACCACAGTACAGGTACCCTTAAAAGTTTGTATACCTAATACCGTCTCCTCCCTTGCCCCCAGCTAATGAGTAGAAGAAGGGAGAAAGGCCTCAAAGGAAATAAAGCCCCAAAGAAAATGGAGTAGCATATATTATGTACTGAAAACCCATTTTCAGAAATACAAATATTTTGTGTTTCAGAAGTACAAATTGTATTTCTGAAAATGGGTTTTCAGTACATATTTGTACTTCTGAATATGTTTGTACATTATTTCAGAAATGTACTGAAATATTTCAGTAAGTACAGACATATTCAGAAGTACAAATATAAGTACAAACATATTCAGAAGTACAAATATTTCAGAAATGTACCGAAATATTTCTGACCCTTTTTTTTAGTCGCAGGGATTTGTTGTTATATCTGAAAAGTATAACCTGTTTTCTGGAAGTGGTGGCATCTTTCTCATCTTTTCCTTCACTCTAACCTTGTAGTGCCCCTACAACCGCATGACTTGTGAGTTGACTTGGGTCAGGCGGAAGTAATAGTGACCTTTATGCCTCAACCTTGTCTTACTCTGATCCTGAGTACATAGACTCCAGACTTAGTGCTTTCTTTTAATAATCAGTAGACTTGATTTCTCTTGAGTCTGTGTTAGAAAGTTGGCTAAAAATCAAAAGAACTTGTGCTAACTGAATAGTCAACCTGTAGAGTACTGGAAACAGTAAAACCTCACAAAAGCATGCCCACAATTATGTGAATTCAGATATAATAAAGCTGGTTATTATTGGCTCTTCTCCAGCCACCTTATAATAACTCAGTCACTCAATTTATACAATTGACAGTTTTAGACCCCTCTTACGCTGGGGTTTTACTGTAGTACTATTCCTTAGTAAAATGAACTTTTTCAGAATCAAGGGAATGAACTAGAAAAAAATATTCAATCATTTGGTTCCTATCAAGTTTTAACATATATGAACCAGACTTGTGAAGTCTACTTATTAGTAATTCTTTTTCTCTAAATGAATTGAGCAGCTGGGTGGGAGAGGATGAAAAGCATTACCTTTGTGAAAATAGTATGGTTTCTCTGCATGAGGCTGATACCCCTAATATATACAATGTTCTTTCAGGGCTGGGCACGGTGGCTCATGCCTGTAATCCCAGCACATTGAAAGGCCAAGGCAGGAGGATTGCTTGTGCCCAGGAGTCCAGGACAGCCTGGGCAACATGATAAAACTCTGTCTCTACAAAAAATACAAAAAAAATTAGCTGGGCTTGGTGATCTGCACCTGTAGTCCCAGCTTGTCAAGAGGCTGAGGCAGGAGGATCGTTTGAGTACAGGAGGTTGAGGCCGCAGTGAGCCAGGTTTGCACCACTGTGCTCCAGCCCTGGTGACAAAGTCAGACTCTGTCTCCAAAACGAAAATGTTCTTTCAAGTCAGTATGAGGAAGATGAACAAACAAACATGAAGGAGCAAAGAACATAAAGACGGTTTACAAAAGGAGGAATTCAAATGACCATTAAACATATGAAAATATTTTCAACAACATGAATAACAAAGAAATGAAAACTAAAACAATATATTACCTTTTTGCCTGTAAAACTTGGTAAAGATTTTTAAAAGGTATCCATCCAGTATGGCACAAGTGTGGTAAAGTGAACATTTTATTTGTTTATTTGTTTATTTATTTGAGAGAGTGTGTTATCCTCTTTCCAAGACTTGAGGGCAGTAACATGGGTCTCGCCTCACTGCAACCTCTGCCTCCCAGGCTCAAGCAATCCTCCCACCTCAGCCTCCTGAGTAGCTGAGACTACAGGCATAAGCCACCATGCCCAGCTAATTTTTGTACTTTTTGTAGAGATGGGGTTTCACCATCTTGCCCAGGCTGGTCTTGAACTCCTGACCTCATGATCCACCAGCTTCAGCCTCCCAAAGTGCTGGGATTACAGGTGTGAGCCACTGTGCCCAGCCTACATGAACATTTGAATCCTCTCCATAAATTAAAGCAACCTTTCTAGAGGGTTTATATATTTGCTGATATATATCAAAAGCCTGAAAAACATGCATACCTTTTTAGAAATTTGCCTTCCAGTAATTTATAATAAAAATGTGATAAGCTGGCTGGGCGCGGTGGCTCATGCCTGTAATCCCAGCACTTTGGGAGGCCGAGGCGGGTGGATCACGAGGTCAAGAGATTGAGACCATCCTGGTCAACATGGTGAAACCCCGTCTCTACTAAAAATACAAAAAAAAATTAGCTGGGCATGGTGGTGCGTGCCTGTAATCCCAGCTACTCAGGAGGCTGAGGCAGGAGAATTGCCTGAACCCAGGAGGCGGAGGTTGCCGTGAGCCGAGATTGCACCATTGCACTCTAGCCTAGGTAACAAGAGCAAAACACCATCTCAAAAAAAAAAAATGTGATAAGCCAGATTTTCTAAGATTTATAGTAGTGAAAGATTGGCAACAACCCTAAATGTTCATCAGTAGTTGGTAAGATAAACATATTTATTCAGTCATCATTTATGGAGCACTTTTTCTGTGCCAGGCCTTGTTCTAGGCTCTAGGAACGCAATGCTAACACCTTTCATTATATTGGGAATGACACACAGTAAACTAGTAAATAAGAAAATGTCAGGTATTTATAAATTCTGTGATGAATATTTAATTGAATACTGTGATGAGAACTAAACGGGGAATTACTTTAGATTAAGGGTCAGGAAGGGCTCCTCTAAGGAAGCAATGTTAAGCTGAGACCTGAATGACGGGAAGGATGCAGACATGCAAGACGGGAAAAGAGCAGTGAGCACCTTAGGCAAAAGGAATACCACTTCATATAGAGGAAACCATCATTTCTGAGGGGCCCTGTACTCAGTGGTTAAGCACACAGGCTGAGGAGCTGTGGAGCTACATAGATGCCTTGTTTGCAGCCAGGTTTACAGCCAGGCATCTATGTAGCTCCATACATAGCTACTAAGTGCTTTGCTGCTTTGTATCTGTATAACTTTAGGCAAGCTGCTTAACATCTCTCTGCCTCCGTTTGCTTAATTCTTAGAACTGAAGTTTTTTGTTTACTTTTTGAAATAATTGTATTTGCCAACTCTGTTGTATTTGACATCTTGCACATGAGCCAGTAAGTTTTATTTTTTGAACCCAAGCTCATAGAAGATACAGGCTCAACCCCTGGTTTACAATCTAATCAGACACATCAAATTAACATAGAGTAACTCCCAGTTTACAACCTAGCCAGGAAAACAAAGTACAGTATTATGTAAGACTCTATTTAATTGAGTAACTGTTAAATTATGTAGCTAATAGAGGAGATGGGACTAAAATGAGCTTTGAAGAATTAAAACTGAGGTAGAAGGAAAGGTTGACTGAAAAACAAAGATTAGAAGAGAAACATAAGCACAGAAGATTTAACGTGGGTGACTTTATTGATTTATTTATTTTTTTGAGACAGTGTTTCGCTCTTGTTACCTAGGCTGAAGTGCAATGGCTGGATCTCGGCTCACCGCAACCTCCGCCTCCTGGGTTCAGGCAATTCTCCTGCCTCAGCCTCCTGAGTAGCTGGGATTACAGGCACTCACCACCATGCCTAGCTAATTTTTGGTATTTTTAGTAGAGACGGGGGTTTCACCATGTTGACCAGGATGGTCTCAATCTCTTGACCTCGTGATCCACCCGCCTCGGCCTCCCAAAGTGCTGGGATTACAGGCTTGAGCCACTGTGCCCAGCCTAACTTGGATGACTTTAAATGATAACAACAGATTTGAATGGCTCTTAAAAAGCTGGCCGAAAGGGTTTGGCCACTGATGCTGTAACCAGTGTTTTCTCAAACCTACCTAAAGTAAAGGTTCACTTAAGTATTTTGTGTGAATGTTGGTTCCCAAGCCCCAGTTGCAGAGGGGCTGTTGAAGAAGAGTCCTGAGACGTGGGAGAAGTCTGAGCATCTTGCTCCCCAAAGATGTTGTTCACGATCTGAAAGTTTGGTGAAACCACTGTAAGCAAAATTAATGCCATGGAATTGTGTGTGTGTGTGTGTGCGCGCGCGCGTTTTGCTTGTAAGAAAAAATAAGCAAAACACACACAGAGGGATAATATAAAGGAAAGATGGTAATGTGTTAAAAGAGTTTTTTTTTAAAACATGAGAGAAGACATTTTCAACATCATTTCTAATTTTTCACCTTTGTAAACAGTCTAAATATCCAACACTAGGGGAATGGCAAACTAAACTGTTGATATCTTAAGTAAACTAATGAATACCAATTGAATCTATGCTATAATTCTAATATAAATCTAGGGGCATGTAAATTAGGACTGGAAAGAAACAGAAAAATGAAAACGATGTTAATTTGGTGAAATTACAGATAATTTTTTTATGTTAAAATGTGTGATTAATTAAAATTGGAAAAGAAACTTAAAATTTAGGCTTTTCAAACACTGAATGTCACATGATATTCTTCCAAAGGCTAATGTTTTCCTTTGTACTCCCATATTAAATATATTTTCAGAGTAATTGGAACAGCTAAAAAAAGCAGAGTTACCGGTGTGTTGTAAAAGCTATGTTCATGATGAGAAATAACTAGCAGACTGAATTAATTCTTTGCCTCAGTCGTTATAGAATAAGATGATAGGGAAATTTCCATTTCCAGTTTTTCCATTCAAACTGACATGGTATGAGAACAAATATTTGTAAATACCTTGGGTATTTTAATTTCTTAAATCATGTATCTTACAATATCTGAACTGTATGATAAAATTATGATTTACAAAATCAGTAACTTTCACCATCTTTATGCCACATAAAATGATGAAAGTTGCTGATCTGTTTGGGCATCATCAAGGTCAAGAACCATCAGCTTAAACTATACGTAAGAACAGTTGACAATTTGGGAGCAAAGTTCCTTTTTCTGTTTCTTTAAATTATGTTTTACTTATTACAAGTCATGAATCTATCCTAAGGAAATAATCAAGGATATGTTCAAATATTTAGTCACAAAGGGTTGTGTATAATATTTTAGTAAAAGAGAGGGTGGACATAGTGGCTCACGCCTGTAATCCCAACACTTTGGGAGGCCAAGGCAGGCAAATCACCTTAGGTCAGGAGTTTGAGACCAGGCTGGCCAACACGGTGAAACTCCATCTCTACTAAAAATATAAAAACTAGCTGGGTGTGGTGGTGTGCACCTGTAATCCCAGCTACTCGGGAGGCTGAGGCATGAGAATTGCTCAAACCTGTGAAGTAGAGGTTGTGGTGAGCCAAAATTGTGCCACTGCACTCTAGCCTGGGTGACAAAGGGAGACTCTATCTCAAAAAAAAAAAAAAAATAGATAACACCTAAATATCTAATAAAAGGATATTAAGTAAATATAAAATATTGTTACAATGGAATACTATACTATGCAGCTATTTTAAATTATATGAAGATTTCTTAATGATATGGATATTGTTTACAACCTTTGATCAAATAAGAAAAGCAGGTTATAAAACAGAGTAGTTACATTTGTGTTTCTCTTTGTATCTTGAGGTAGACATGTAGTAGAGAGACAGATACTTTTAGAAAAAGGATTGGAAGGAGACAGACAAATATTAACATTAATTTTAGTTTCATCTTGTTGGCTTACCTGTATTTCCATTAGTGAAGGTAAATTACAAGTTTTTTAAATGAACATTGTTTTAGAAGAATTAAAAATTGTAGGCCAGGCACAGTGGCTCATGCCTGTAATCCCAGCACTTTGGGAGGCTGAGGTTGGTGGATCACCAGGTCAGGAGTTTGAGACCAGCCTGGCCAACATGGTGAAACCCCGTCTACTAAAAATACAAAATTAGCCAGGCGTGATGGCGGGCACATATAATCCCAGCTACTTGGGAGGCTGAGACAGGAGAATCACTTGAAGCCAACCAAAAAGCGGAGCAGTGAGCCAAGATCACGCTACTGCACTCCAGCCTAGGCAAAAGAGGAAAACTCCATCTCAAAAAATAAAAATAACAACTGTACATAGAAGTAAATTATTTAAAATTGTATTGCTCAGTTAATGCCTTTAAAGTTTGACTTAAATTAGCAGTAGTACTTAAGCTAATAGAAACTCTTAAAGATTTCTCAAAAACAAAATCAAAATTCTATATCAAATAGGAAAGCAAATAATAATGGTGTTGGGTTCTGAATTTGAATGCAATGAAAAATAAACTGACCAATTTTCTAATCCACTTGCTGATTCAAGCTAAAAAAAGTCTTTTCATTTAAAAAAAATCACCTATTGAATAATGTCTCACCAGTGAATAGAGATTATGTTTTCAATAAGGCAATTTCAGTGGATGTGGTTATCATGGGATAATCACACCCCTGGGGTACAGCCTTGTGCCTGTAATCTCTCAGGAGTGTAATTATTTCATGATAACCGCACCCCCTGGTGTTGCATTATTTCTATTATGAAATTCTTAGTTTAGTATATAAAGTAACTTACTTTGATAACTGGAAACTGCAAGGTGCTGTTAGAATGTTCCAGCTGTGAGGTTTACAGAGACCAGCTATAAGATTTACTTCTCCTTTACAAAGTTAAATTAGGCAATCAGAATGCTTCTTTGGGCTAAAATGGTTTAGAATATATTTTCTACTGATAAGATCATCTTAACTTTATAAATTTTCATCCACTCCAGATACTCAAAATTATATGTAAAACTTGTAAGCTTCAGTGGTGACTAAATTTTTATCAGATATTTTTATACTACAACACAATTAAATGGCCAGCTCACCTGGCTTTTATCTATATTCCGTAGCCCTTATTCTTATCATTGACGCTCAACATCTGTCAGCTACTTGTGTTTTTAATATTAAAATTAAACATTTTTAAATCCACAGTGGGATATATCAACAGAGCAAGATTGTTTTCTTTTAACAACTTTTTTGGGCTATAATTTGCATACAATACAATTTACCTATTTGAAGCATACAATTCAGTGGCCTTTAGTATATTCACAGTTATACACCCAACACCATAGTCAATTTTAGAATATTTTCATTACCCAAAAAAAGATATCCCTTTGCCCTCACCCTCTCGTCCTCAGCCTTGGGCAACCATCTAATTTTTTCTGTCTCTGTAGATTTGCCTACTCTGGACATTTTATAAAAGTAGAACCATGTGCGGTAAAGAATGTGATTTTAATACCATTTTCTTTGCCTTTGAATTTCACAATGTAATAGAACTAAAATCGCTGATACCTGCCCACATTCTTCCATGAAATGTATTTTTCTATGACGCTTAAACACATACACATACTCTTATAATAATTAAAACTTCTAGCCCACGATGGGATAAGAATTTGTATATAGGTACTTATGAAGCAAATTAATGTTCGTCAGATTGTCACAATAAATATAAAGCAGAATTCTATCTACTAAACAATTCTTTTCCCCAAACAAACAAAGATTTTGTGCATCTTTCCATGTTTGAATTTCAGATTTCTTTCCTCAGGCAGCTAACAGGTAACACTAAACAGTCACTCTGGCCCACGCCTATAATCTCCTCACTTTGCGAGGCTTAGTGGGGAGGATAGTTCACGACCAGGTGTTTCAGACCAACCTGAGCAACACAGCAAGACCCTATTGCTGCAAAAACTTTGTATAAATAAACAGTTGCTGTGTAGGAAAGACATGGGGCTGGGAGTGCTAGCTCTACTTCAGCCTGCTCCTCAACCACCCATTATGCCCACCATTGAACTCAGCTCTGCATCTGCAGTGAAAGTGGATGAGCCAGCCCTGAAACCCTAATGCAGGCATGCCTTGTTTGATCACACTTCACCTTCTTGCCCTTTGCAGATGCTGTGTTTCTTACGAATTGAAGGTCTGTGGTAAGCCTGTGCTGAAGTCTATCAGCACCAGTTTTCTAACAACATGTGCTCACTTTGTCTCTGGGTCACATTTTTGGTAATGATTGCAGTATTTCAAACTTATAAATTATTGTTATATCATTATGGGTGATCTGTGCTCAGTGATCTTTGACATTACTATTGCAATCGTTTTTGAGACACAAACCGCACCTGCAGAAGATGGCATACTTAATGGATAAACGTTGTGGGTATTCTCAGTGCTCTGTGCACTCTCTCTTCCCTCATTTCTCTCCCTTTCTTCAGGTCTCCCTGTTCTCTGAGACACAACGATATTGAATTTAGGCAATTAATACCCTAAATGTCCTCTAAGTGTTCAAGTGAAAGGAAGAACCACACATCTCTCACTTTAAGCAAAAGCTAGAAATGGTTAAGCTAAATAAGGAAAGCATGTTGAAAGCTGAGATAGGTCAATTGGTAGGCCTCCCACACCAATTAACCAAGTTGTGAATGCAAAGGGAAAGTTCTTAAGGGAAATTAGAAGTGCTACTCCAGTGAACACACAAATGAGAAAAAAGTGAAACAGCCTTACTGCTGATATGGAGAAAAATTTAGTAATCTGGATAGAAGATCAGACCATCCATAACATTCCCTTAAGCCAAAGCAAGGCCTCAAACTCTATTCAGCTCTGTGAAGGCTAATAGAGGTGGGAAAGCTGCAGAAGAAAAGTTGGAGGCTAGCAGAGATTGGTTCATAAGGTTTAAGGGAAGAAGTCACACCCCTAACAGAAAACTGCAAGGTGAAGCAGCAAATGCTGATGTAGAAGCTGCAGCAAGTTCTCCAGAGAATATAGCTAAGATTATTGATGAAGGTAGTTACACTAAATAACACATTTTTAGTGTAAATGAAACAGCTTTCTATTGGAAAAAGATGCCGTCTAGGACGTTCATAGCTAGCAAAGAGAAGTCAGTACCTGGCTTCAAAGCTTGAAAGGACAAGCTGACTCTCTTGTTAGAGGCTAATGCAGCTTGGGATTTCTGAAGCCAGTGTTCATTTATCATTCTGAAAATTCTAGGGCCCTTAAGAATTATGCTAAGTCTACTTTGCATGTGCTCTATAAATGGAACAACAAAGCCTAGATGACCGTACATGTTTACAGCATGATTTACTGAAGATTTAAAACCCATTGTTGAGAATTACTGCTTAAAATAAAAGATGCCTTTTAAAATCTTACTACTCATTTACAATGCACATAGTGACCCAAGAGCTCTAGGTGACAAAAGCCAGCCAAATTCCTTATTACATAGCAGTTGGTATTTTCACTTTCTTTTTTAGAGACAGGTTCTCTGTTGTCTGAGCTGAAACTCAGTGGCACAGTCATAGCTCATTGCAGCTTCAAACTACTGGGCTTAAGCAGTCCCTCTGCCTTGGTCTCCCAAAGTGCTAGGATTATAGGTGTGAGCCACCATGTCCAGCAATTTTCTTTAGTTCAAAATATATTTTTTTAACTTTGTCTTCAGACTACCTTTTTGACTCCTATGTTTATTTAAAAGTGTGTTTTTTAATCTCTAAGTATTGGGGGATTTTCCAGCTGTCTTTCTGTTACTGATTTCTGGTTGAATTCCATTGTGGTCTGAGAGCATACTTTGTATGATTTCTGTTCTTTTACCTTTGTTAAGGTGTGTCATATGGCCTGTATGTGGTCTATTTGATGAATGTTCTATACAAGTGGGAGAAGAATGTATATTCTGCTGTTGTTAGAGGAAGTGTTCTATTAATGTTAGTACATCCAGTTGATGGATGGTACTATTTAGTTCAACTATATCCTGCTGATTTTCTGCTTGCTGGATCTGTCAGTTACTGAAAGAGGGGTGTTGACATCTCCAACTATTATAGTGGATTTGTCTATTTCTAAAAACATTTGAATCTGGTTTTGCTTCATATTTTGATGCTCTGTTGTTAGGCACATATACAGGGAATTGTTGCATCTTCCTGGAGAATTGACCCCTTTGTCATTTATGTAATGCCTATCTTTATCCTCGATGATTTTCCTTGCTCTGAAATCTACTTGTCTGATGTTAATATAGTTACTCTGGCCTTATCACTTAGTGTTAGCATGGTATATCTTTGTCCTTTTAATTTATCTGTGTCTTTATATTTAAAGTGGGTTTCTTATGGACAACAATAACATATAGTTGGGTCTTGTTTTTTAATCTACTCAAATCATCATCATCATCATCTTTTTTTTTTTTTTTTTAAGAGACAGCATCTCTCTCTTGCCCAGGCTGGATTTCAGTGGCAAGGTCATAGCTCACTGTGGTCTCAAACTCCTGGGCTTAAGCTATCCTGCCACCTTAGCCTCCTAAGTAACTGGGATGACAAGCATACACAATCATTTTTGGAGTAGCACTGCTAATTTTAAAAAAAAAATTTTTTGGGGGGCTGGGCGCGGTGGCTCAAGCCTGTAATCCCAGCACTTTGGGAGGCCGAGGCGGGTGGATCACGAGGTCAAGAGATCGAGACCATCCCGGTCACCATTGTGAAACCCCATCTCTACTAAAAAATACAAAAAATTAGCTGGGCATGGTGGCGCGTGCCTGTAATCCCAGCTACTCAGGAGGCTGAGGCAGGAGAATTGCCTGAACCCAGGAGGCTGAGGTTGTGGTGAGCCGAGATCGCGCCATTGCACTCCAGCCTGGGTACAAGAGCGAAACTCCATCTCAAAAAAAAAAAAAAAAATTTTTTTTTGTAGAGACAGACTCTCACTATGTTGCACAGTCTGGTCTTCAACTCCTGGCCTCCTGTCTTGGCCTCCCAAAGCACTAGGATTATAGGTGTGAGCCACCACATCTAGCCTCCGTCTTTTGATTGGTGTGTTAAGACCATTCTTATCAAAAGCAGTGACTGAAATAGTTGGATTAATATCTACTATATTTGTAATTGTTTTCTATTCATTGCCCTAATTTTTTGTTTGATCTTTTGTCTCTTAGTTTCTGTTTTCTCTGGTTCTAATTAAGCATTTTATAGGAATCCATCTTTTTTTTTTTTTTGAGACAGAGTTTCGCTGCTGTTACCCAGGCTGGAGTGCAATGGCATGATCTCGGCTCACCGCAACCTCCGCCTCATGGGTTCAGGCAATTCTCCTGCCTCAGCCTTCTGAGTAGCTGGGATTACAGGTGCCACCATGCCCAGCTAATTTTTTGTATTTTTAGTAGAGACGGGGTTTCACCATGTTGACCAGGATGGTCTTGATCTTTTGACCTCGTGATCCACCCGCCTCGGCCTCCCAAAGTGCTGGGATTACAGGCTTGAGCCACCGCGCCCAGCCAAGAATCCATCTTATCTCCTCTTTTAGCATATTATACTTTAGAGATTTTTTTTTTAGTGATTGCCCTAGAACCACTTTTGTATGTATGCCACAGTTGTAAATATGAATTTATAACTAATCTAAGTCCATTTTCAAATAAACCTATACAACTTCATGGTTAGTTCAGGTATTTTATAACAGAGAAACCCAATTCCTCTTCTATAATCGAATTCTTTCTTCATGTCCCTTATAACATTGCTGCCATATATTTCATTCATCCCTAAGGTATAATTCCCAGTATATTGTTGCTCTTATTATTTTAAACAAGCTTATCTTTTAGATCAGTTAACAATATGAAAAATAAAAGATTGTATTTTACAATCTTCATTTCTTTCTCAAACATTCTTCCTTTCTTTATGTAGATCTGAGTTTCTGGCCTATATCATTTTCCTTTTACTAAGGAACTTCTTTTGATATTTACTTCAAGACAAGTCTACTGGCAAAAAATTTCTCCATTTTTGTTTTCTGAGACGGTCTGTATTTATTCTTCACTTTTGAAGGATAATTTCACTGGATACTCAATTTCTTCATTGTTGATTTTTTTTTTACAGTGTGAATGTGATATGCTTAGGTATAGATTTCTTGGTATTTATCTTGCTTGGTGTTTTCTAACCTCTGAATGTGTGGTTTGGTTTATATCATTAGTTTTGGGAAATCCCCAGCCATTGTTATTTCAAATATTTCTTCTGTTCCTGTCTCTCTTTATTCTCTTTCTATTATTTCCATTATATACATGTAACACCTTTCATAATTGTCCCCCAGTTCTTGAATATTCTTTTTCTTTTCTCTCTTTTCAGTTTGGGAATTTTACGCTGACATATCTTAAAGCTCACTGGTTCTTTCCTCCTGATGAGCCTATCAGAGGGATTGTAAATATGAATTTACAACTAATTTAGGTCTGATAGTGTTTTTGATTTCTAGCATTTCCTTTGATTCTAAGAGTTTCCATCTCTGTGCTTGCATTATCCATCTGTTCTCACATGTTGTCCACTTTTTCCATTAGAGCCCTTAACATATTAATCTCAATTATTTTAAATTCCCAGTCTGATACTTCCAGAATCTCTGCCATATCTGAGTCTGATTCTGATGCTTCCTTTTTTCTTTAGACTATGATTTTTCCTTTTTTGCCATATGATATGGTTTAGCTGTGTCTCTACCCAGACCTCATCTGGATTCCCCACATGTTGTGGGAAGGACCTGGCGGGAGATAATTGAATAGTGGGGGTGGGTCTTTCCCATGCTGTTCTTGTGTTATGAATAAGTCTCATGAGATCTGATGGTTTTAAAAAGAGGAATTCCCCTGCACAAGCTTTCTCTCTTTGCCTGCTGCCATCTGTGTAAGACATGGCTTGCTCCTCCTTGCCTTCTGCCATGATTGAGAGGCTTCCCCAGTCACTTGATACTGTAAGTCCAATTAAACCTCTTTCTTTTGTAAATTATAAGTTTGGGGTATATCTTTATCATCATGTAAAAACATGCTAGTACAGTAAGATGGTACCAGCAGAGTGAGGTGTTGCTGAAAAGATACCCTAAAATGTAGACTCACCTTTGGAACTGGGTAACAGCAGAGGTTGGAACAGTTTGGAGGGCTCAGAAGAAGAAAGAAAATGTGGGAAAGTTTGGAATTTCCTAGAGACTTGTTGAATGGCTTTGACAAAAATACTGATAGTGATGTGAACAGTAAGGTCTAGGCTGAGGTGGTCTCAGATGGAGATGAGGAACTTGGGAACTGGAGCAAAGGTGACCCTTGATGTGTTTTAGCAAAGAGACTGGCAGCATTTTGCTCCTGCCCTGGAGATTGGTGGAACTTTGGACTTTAGAGAGATCATTTAGGGTATCTGGTAGAAGAAATTCCTAAGCAGCAAAGCATTCAAGAGGTGACCTGAGTGCTGTTAAAGACATTCAATTCTATAAGGGAAGCAGAGCATAAAAGTTCAGAAAATTTGTAGCCTGACAATGCAATTAAAAAGAAAATCTCATTTTCTGAGGAGAAATTCAAGCCAGCTGTAGAAATTTGCATTAGTAACAAGGAGCTGAATGTTAATCCCCAAGACAATGGGGAAAATGTCTCCAGGTCTTCACAGTGACATGTGAAGACATGTCAGAGGTCTTCACAGCAGCCCCTCCTGTTACAGGCCCAGAGGCCAAGGAGGAAAAAGTGGTTTTGTGGGCCAGGCCCAGGGTCCCATGCTGTGTGAAGTCTGGGGACTCAGTGCCCTGCGTCCCAGCCGCTCCAGCTATGGCTGAAAGGGGCCAACATAGTGCTTGGGCTGTGGCTTCAGACAGTTCAAGCCTCAAGTCTTGGCAGCTTCCACATGGCGTTGAGCCTTTGAGTGCACGGAAGTCAAGAATTGAGGCTTGGGAACCTCTGCCTAAGTTTCAGAAGATGTATGGAAATGCCTGGATGTCCAGGCAGAAGTTTGCTGCAGGGGCAGGGTCCTCATGGAGAACCTCTGTTAGGGTAGTGTGGAAGGGAAATGTGGGGTCAGAGCCCCCACACAGAGTCCCTACTGGGACACTGCCTAGTAAAGCTGTGAGAAGAGGACCACCATCCTCCAGATCCCAGAATGGTAGATCCTCTGGCAGCTTGCACAGTGCTTCTGGAAAAGCTGCAGCCACTCAGTGCTAGCCCATGAAAGCAGCCAGGAGGGAAGCTATATTCTGCAAAGCCACAGGGACGGAGCATGACTTGGAGGTGAGAGATGGAGTCAAAGGAGATCATTTTGGAACTAGAAAGTAGCTGACCCGCTTTTGATTTTATAGGCTCATAGGCAGAAGGGACTTGCTTTATCTTGGATGAAACTTTGGATTGTGAACTTTTGAGTTGATGCTTGAAATGAGTTAAGACTTTGGGGGACCGTTGGGAAGGCATGATTGGTTTTGAAATGTGAGGCTGTGAGATTGGAGAGGGGCCAGGGGTGGAATGATATGATTTAGTTGCATCCCCACCCACATATCACCTTGAATCCCCATGTGTGTGGGAGGGACACAGTGGGAGGTAATTGAATCATGGAGGCAAGTCTTTTCCATGCTGTTCTTGGAGAGTCAATAAGTCTCACAAGATCTGATGGTTTTAAAAAGAGGAGTTTCTCTGTACAAGCTTCTTTGCCTGCTGCTCCATGTAAGATGGGACTTGCTCCTCCTTGCCTTCTACCATGGTTGTGAGGCTTCCCCAGCCACTTGGAACTTACGTAAGTCCAATTAAACCTTTCTTTGTAAATTGCCCAGTCTAGGGTATGTCTTTATCAGCAGCGTGAAAACAGACTAATATGGCATCCCTTGTAATTTGTTGTCGAAAACTAGACCTGGTGTATCAAGTGAAAGGAACTGAGGTAAACAGATGTTTAAGGTGAGGTTTTATGTTTATCTGGCTGACCGTGTCTACTGTTTGCTGTCGCTGTAGATGTCAGAGGCTAAAGTTTCCTCTAGTGTCCTTGTTTTTGGCTGCCCTTATCTTTAGTTTCTTAAAAGACTCTTCTTTCATTATTAAGGGTCTGAGCCTTGAAGATCTTTCATTTGTAATCCTCTGATATTACACAGGAATGCTCCTGATGTGGTGGTAAGATGTGGGGGAAAGGGAAGCATTCTCTAACTCTATGATGGAGTTTTAGTCTTTCAGTGAGCCTGTGCCTGCTGTGGGCTGTAACCTTCAGATATGCTTCTCAGCTTTATTTTCCCATGTAGGCTAGGCTGTGGTAACATAGTTTCCCTTGAGAGTAAGCATTTGTTAAGTACAGCAAAATGCTCTGGGCACACTTGAAAATGGTTACTTTTCACTTTCCACTGATGGAATGGAAGCACATGGAGATTGTTCTTTGGTCTTCATGGTGAGAAAGTAATGGATATTCTGGAAGTAAAACTCATGAAAGGGGATCTACCATGTTGGGCCTCTAGGAGCTTTTGTCTGTCAAGAAAGCTAGTCCCTGATCAGTCTCCGACAATTAGTCAAATTACTCTTTTAAGTATTCCTACCAATGGCTGGCTCCAGCAGTAGTTTCTGATTCTAGCAGGCTATAATACTCGGTATTACCTATCTCCCCAGTTTTCAAGGCAGCGGTTTCCCCTGCAACCTCAATTCTGTGATAGATTTAAGATTTTTTAAATTTTCTCATTTTTTCAGCTTTTATCTTGTTATGAGAATAAGAGGACTTTCAGGCTCTCTATATTGGACTGAACCCCAGAAGTTATAAGAGCAACGCAAAGTGAATAAACATTGATTCCAAATTTATTAACATTTATTTTATATTTTGCTAATTGCGTTTTTGATTTTTCAGTTTATTATATATTTATAGTTACTTTGCCATAATTTTTTTTTTCGAGGCAAAGTCTCACTTCATTACCCAGGCTGGAGCGCAGTGGCACAGTCGCAGCTCACTGCAGCCTCAACTTCCTGGGCTCAAGCACTCCTCCCACCTCAGCCTTCAGAGTAATTGGGACCACAGGCACATACCACAATGCCTGGCTTATTTTAACATTTTTTGTAGAGACAGGAACTCACTATGTTGCAAAGGCTAGTCTCAAGCTCCTGGGTTCAAATGTTCCTCCGGCCTTGGCCTCCCAAAGTGCTGGAATTACAGGCATGAGCCACAATGCCCAGCCCTGCCATAATTTTTTTTTAAGTTAGCGAATTTTTTTAAATATTTGGTACTGAGTAGATAGGATAATATGGTAAATTTCATGATTTGAATAAAAGTAAATTTCAAATTCAAAATACTGTCACCAGATACACTAGATCAAAATAATGTCACTGGATACACTAGACATATGCAAATTGCTTTTTAAAAAGAAAAATATTGCTTCCTGCAGAAGGTTTGCTCAGTTGTGTAAAAAAACAAAAAACAATTATATTATATATATATATATGTTTTATTGCTTAAGTCTGAGTCCCAGACACACCACAAATGGCTAAAATACTGATAGGGACTTAATGTTTCAAATGTTTCTATCCAATCTTGTTTACACTATAGCTTTTAGTGTGTTCTAATTGAATAAAAATGAACAGTTTAAGGAAGTCTTATTTTACACTTGCTGCAAAGATTTGTTTGTGTATCAGTGTTCTTCTCCTTGCCTAATTTTTCCTAATTCTTTATTTAATTTTTTTGGAGAATGCTGCACTAGGCCATGGTGCTGATACAAGTTTTCTGCAACAAGTGCTCCCACGTGCTGCTCCTCCATCTCTTCATAAACCTTTCATGTTGAAGGCATTTTTGTTGCTTGGGAACACATTTGAGAAATTTACCAAAATAATGATCTGATCACAATCTTTGCTAGAAAGACACCTAGAAGCATGCCAGAGGAACTTCCTGTAGAAAGAAGGAAAAGAAAGATGATAAACTCAGTTGCCCTTCTGGCAACTCCACCTGAATCTGTTACAGAACAGTTCCTTAGGCAACTCCTTGAAGAGGTCAAGTCCTAGCAGGATAGCTCCTGATAGCCCTACATCTAATGCAGACTTCTTTTTAATCCTCCAACGTAATTCTACTGCAGAAAAACATTGGCGTTACCAGAATTTCATTAAAGCTAAACTCCTAAAATAGGCAAATATTGAATCTAGTAAATAATGAAGTGACCTCAAAGAAGTGAAGTTAGGGACTGTTTCTGTCTTTTATAATATGTGGTTTTATAATATCGTGGTTTATTGTACTTGATTATAGTTGATTATAAGTCTCTCCTTTATAACATGTAGGTGATTTGCTATTTAAATTTTTTCTTTTTTTATGGAAGAGGAAGCTAGTTAGTTGAAAAGAAATACTGGCCTATTAACGAGATTTCAGTAAAACCTGTCCAGTCATAGTGCTTCAAAGGTCAAAATGATCCTCCTTATTAGTACTTTACATTTTGGCTATTTTAAGTATTACCAATGGTTAAGTCATTTCAAATTATTTATATACATTATTATAATTTTGTAATTAAATTTGTTGTTATAGTGGCTGTTCCTTGAAATTTAGTTGACTTGAACAAATTAATTGTAGTCTTGTTCTGTCAGTAAATGACCCTGCTTGGTGTTAAAGACAGGTACTAGTGAAAGTTTCAGTGAGCCGAGATGGCACCATTGCACTCCAGCCTGGGTGAGACTCCCTCTCAAAAGAATGATAAATAAAACTAAATAAAAATAAAATATATTCATTCTGTAGGCAAGGTTTCTAATAAACAGTGATTTTTTTTTACTAGCATACAATAAAGACAGTTTCATATTTCTTTGTCTTTGTGTATTTTCCAGACATATAGACTAAAATGAAATGTTTAATTTTTCCTTTACATTGTGTTTCAGTAGACATCAATTAGCCGTCTTCAGTATGAACTTGGGATAAGGACAATAAGAAACCCTATTGTCTCCAGCCTCCACTAAGATGAACTGGCAGTGTGTCAGGAAAATTCCCAGTTTGGAGCAGTTTTATTACAATTCAGTACAATTGGTTCTTGCATAACCTTTCGAAAATCATACATAAAACATTCTCATCTATATAAATAAAAATCACCCACACACTTTATTAATAGCTTTGTTCACTTTTTTCCTGGGTGTTATGCTGCATGTTCCTACTGAGCCCCCTTTTTTTGTCTTTTTAAAAGATAACTTTCTTTAAGCTTTCTTAAAAGCAGAAAGGTATGGTAATATTAGGAATCAAATATAATTCTTGGTAAGTCCCATTAGATATAGATCTTCCTCCTGATCACATAGCATCTAACTGTCCTTTTTACTTTTAGTGAAAGGGACTGGGTTATTCACTAGATATAGTCAGTTTAACTCTAGGAAAGAAAAAGGGACAAGATTATACTTTCATGGAAATAATCATATTTCATTTGTGATGTTTGGGATTTATTTTAAAACAGCTTTTACAGTTATACTACATTTAGTATAACTGCAATAAATACATGGGAAAGTGGTTACAAGAACATATAAGTAGTCTCCTTTTTCTTTAGCTAGAAACATGTTTTCATTAGCCAGAAATGTATTTTCAGCTGTCATTTTCCTGAATCCAAACTTTAGAAAACTTGCCATACATTTCCCCCAAAGTATGTGCATAAAATACCAAATCATTTAATAATAAGCCTCTAGATTTAACTACCAATTCATAGGAAATATAAGAGCTAAAAGAACAGGTTAAATGGCATCACCATCCAGAATGTGGGACATTACCCAGTTTAACAAAGGAATAATAATAGGGAGGGGAAGATAGGTAAATGTTTTAGATTAAAAGAGATCTATAAACCAAATGCAATATGTGGACCTTGTTTATGTTCTAATCTGAGCAAACCAACTATAAAAAGATACTTTTGAGACAGTTGGAGAAATTTGTTGACTATTTGATGACATTTTAAAATTATCAATGTTGATAGGCATATTAAAGGTGTTTGTGAGGTTTTAAGAATTAGTTTTTATTCGTTAGGGATTTATACTAAAATAATAGCTGAGATTTTATTTGAAATACTCTATGAAGAAAGAAATTTGGAAGTAATAGATAAGAATGGTAGAATATTGTTAATTGTTAAAGTTGTATGATGTAGGTTTGCGGTTTTCCATAGTAAAAAGTTAAATCTCTCTCTCTCTCTCTCTCTCTCTCTCTCTCTCTCTCTCTCTCTCTCTCTCACACACACACACACAGACACACACACACACAATGAAAAGGGAAAAAAAAAAGATCATCATTGTAATTGTAATAGGAAGCAAAACCATATTCACTTCAGGGTAGCAGTTTAGTTTCAGCCAACAATGGCATGCTGTAAGTACATACTGTGTTAAATTTGGGAGATGGAGAGAAAGGCTTTTCTTTTCCTTTCCTTTCTTTTCTCTCTCTTTTTTTGTGTGTGTCTCTCTCTTTCATCTCACTCTGTTGCTCGGCACTTCTCTCTCTCTCTCTCTCTCTCTTTTACAGGGTCTCACTCTGTTGCTCAGGCTGGAGTACAGTAGTAAGATCACAGCTCACTACACCCTCAACCTCCTGTGTTGAAGTGATCCTCCCACTTCAGCCTCCCTAGTAGCTGGGACGACAGGCATGTGTGCCACCACAGCCAGCTGACTTTGATATTTTGTAGAGACAGGGTTTCACCATGTGGCCCAAACTGGTCTTGAACTCCTGGACTCTGGCCATCCATCCGTCTCTCACTCCCAAAGTGCTGGGACTACAGGCATGGGCCACTGCACCTGGCCAGGAAAGGCATTTCTAATTCAGCCTTACCTAACCTACAACTCACTGCCCCCTTTTCTCCTACTTAATACCATAAAATTGTAGGTGATAATGCATTATCTGAAAAGAATGATGAACTTGTAATGGAGCAGAAGGACCTAGTGTTTGCAATGAAACACACGTGTCTGCCTTCAGCTTTAGTCTCCCTCCTATGCTCTTTGTGGCATTCCTCTGGGACTGCCATACTAGTTGTATGGCATTTCCTCATAGCCAGAACTTTTGAGTTTATATATTATTCTTTGATAAAATGCCTATTTTACAACAGGACATTCTTTTTTTACTTTTCATTGGTTTTGTTCTATAAAAGTGAATACTCTTAGTGAATACATTAATCCCTTTACATACATAATTCTATATGCCATAATCTACCTTCTGGGAATTTTTTCTTTTCTGAGACTCTGATTTCATATTATTTTTCCTGTAGAGAGTAGCCTGGATCCAATCAGAACATGGAACTATACACAGTGGTATTTTGACACTTGTCCATCTCTTAGCAAAGAAAACGTTTGTAAAATAAGTGAATGTTGAAAGCAGTTTCTTCAGTGGACCTGCTTTTCTAAGTTGGAACATTGGTTTTCATACTGTGAAGCCTTGGCTGAGATGACCTAGAAAGGAACCCTCACAAATCTGCAATTTAGAACAAATGCCCTCTTTCTGAATTCTCTAGTATTACTCTACCATAGCAAATTTAAGAATAAGCTAAACAATTTCTAAGATCCAACTTCAGCTATAATTGAAATTATTAAGGCACCCTACATAAAAGTAGTTATTTTTCATTTGAACATACTTATATAATCTATTTTATCAGCATATCTAATAATCTGTTATATTGACTAAATTTTGAATTCTCAAAAGAGCTGGAGTCATTTCTGTCAATGTAACTCTACATGGCCTCTGTCATAATAATGTGAAAGTATAAAGATGCTTGCTAAATATATCTTAATTAAACCTGACTTGTCTCATCTCCTAAACCTAGGACTTTAAACCCAGAACTTTGGTTGATATAGGAGAAGGTTTAAGTACAAAAAAAAAATGTGAATAAGATGATTGTGAAAAGTACTACTACTAAGAGCATTTTTTAAAATTATGAAAAGTACCATAATATAGTCATAAATGCTGGATAGTGGCCAGGTGCAGTGGCTCACACCTGTAATCCCAGCACTTTGGGAGACCAAGGCAGGTGGATTGCTTGTGCTCAGGAGTTCAAGACTAGCCTAGGCAACATGGCAAAACCCCGTCTCTACCAAAAAAATACATGTTTTTTAATATATAAAAATATATATACTAAATATATAAATTTATAGAAAATATATAAATATATTAATATATATTAAAATGTATAATTTCTTCTATATAAGAAAGTTGAATAGCTATTGGTAAAAATAATAGTTGTTCCTCTTTATTAAGTACTATTTGTCAAGCACTTCACTAAGCACTGTATTTACAGTCATACAGTGTGGAAGTATGCTAAATTTACGTACTACAGAGTTCAGTGGGGGTGTTTGAAAAATATAAATGCTAGAAGAGTAATGTTTAATAGTCTGTATAATCTTTGACACTGGGGAAATAGATCATTTTCTTGAAGTAGTTGGAAGTATTGTAAAGAAGTCATGTTTTCTATCACATGTTATTAAAATTACCTATCATGTGATGAAATTAGTATAACCTCTCATCATGATGGCCAAGCTCTGTGACCCTTTATTGGAGTGGTTTTTATTCTAATTCTTAACAAGTTTGCTATCTGAATTCATTTGACATATTATAAAATTGTTGACAAGGAAATGTAGTTTTGACACTTCAGAAGAGATATTTTCTACTTTATAAAATTAAGTTCCTACATGTGAAATTTGAGAAGCCACCAAAGTGAATGTTCTATTATTCATTTGAAGCTCTTAATTGTATGAACACTTTTATGTCATTTAGAGGCAACCAGTATTAATATTTCAAATTCAGTTTTATTTATATTATCAATATTAGCAACCAAACTGAATAAAGGGCCATTAAAGTAATATATAGGAATTAAAAATTTTGTATAGAAGAAAAATTTAAAACCCTCTTGGTTTAAAATAAAATATTAATCTAATAAGACAGAGGTGCCACTTTATGGTGTTTTTAAGGTTTTTCCTAAAACTATCACATCATTAATAACTTCCCCCATACTCCAGTAATACACAGTTTTTTTCCATCATCTCTCTAATAACCTAGAGCAAACTTCCAGTTGTTCTTAGTAATATGAGTAGAATGGTAAAGCCCAGAAAATCCAGTAAAAGATATTATAACTGAGTTTTTCTCACCAAATTTTTAACTAAAGCTCCTATTGACAGGTAAACAAATTTGAACTGACTACCTTTTGCTTTCCATGATAACATGCAGGTGAATATGCAAATAAGTGGTAAAAGGCCAATGAAGCAGTAAAAAGAAATAGACAAAGTATTTAATCAACAAACTAAAGAATTCGTGTCTGAGTATTTTTCTATTCCCCTACCCTCCCTTATGAACTTATTGTTGGCAGTAACTATCTCTTTCTTCCTTAAATGGCAGATGCATCAGCTGGAGTAGTTCATTTAAGCCAGTATAGGTGATTTAGGCTGGCAACCTAAAATAGCTGCCATGAAATGTTGTCATTAGTTTGCTACCTGCAGGGAAAACAAAATGAAACAGGAATATACAAAAGGAGGTAAGAGTCTCTCCTACCTTACATAAACCTTATGATTGAGGGTAGGGAGCAAACCTTTAAAAAAAGAATTTATTTAGAGACAGGGTTTTGCCATGTTGGCCAAGCTGGTCTTGAACCCCTGGGCTCAAGTGATCCTCTCACTTTGGCCTCCCAAAATGCTGGCATTACAGCCATGTATCTACTCCCAGCCATGACACTACTCTCAGCTGAAAATTTTTAAAATGTATTGTTAGTCCCTGATTTGGGACCAAAAAGCTCACTTTTTAGTCTGAGATTTTGCAGAAATAGTAGTGTCTTGTAAAAAAATGTAAAACATGCACACCAATAGCCAGCCTAAAACTGCTTGTTACCAACCCAAGCTAGTAATTAGAAATTCCAAAATCTGGAAATAAAAGCAAGATTAATTAAAGTACTTGAATTGTTACCCATGGTGTGTGTGTGTGTGTGTGTGTTTAGCAACCACATGGCAATGTATTCAGCATTATTTGACAAATAAGGATGAGGAATTTTGAATGGAAATGAGGATAATAAATTTCTCATGTACCTTTAAAAATGTATCTTTTAAATGAACTCTGAGAGAATACTAAAAGTTTAATTGTAGTTTTTTATTATATTTTGCTTTTTGTACTAAAAACTGCCAAGCAGATAACATATAAATGTAGCTTTTTCAGTATGACAAAGTTACATAAGAAGACTTCCCCTTGCACGTAAAGAAAAATGCAATTATTTTCCATTCTGAATCTCCAGACTGCTGTTTTAGAAAATCATATCTGATTATTTGCTCAGCAGAAGATTATTGAGTTGATTTAGCTGTGATTTTACTTAACAAAGCTTCAACTGCATTCCTACTGTGGAGTCCGAAAAAGGTAGAGAGATATAAATGATACATTCAAACTGTGATTTTTGTGAACAGGGCCATCGATGCACCCCTCGGAGCTAATAGCGGAGATGAGAAACAGTGGGTTTGCACTAAAACGAAATGTACTGGGGAGAAACTTGACCGCAAATGATCCATCACAGGTAATGATCTTTTTATCAGTAAGCTGAAAATGTCTATAAATCTAAATGTGATTGCTTGTGAATTGCTACTTAATGTTTTCCAATATGCATATATCCATAGGAAAGTAAGATAGAGCAAAGACAATGCCCAAAATGTATTTTGATTTTGCTTATTATTTTAACCTAAATGAGAAATTGCTTATAAACCTATATTTTAATAAAATGAAACTATTCCTCTGCGTTTATGTGGATAAAATATCTAACTGAACTGGTGATGAGGTTGCTGGGTTTTTCTTCCTGCTAACTCACCCCCGATGTGACATTAAATAGAACCAGTGGTTAGAAGTATGTAAAAACAAACCCCTAAAAATTGTAGAAAATATTTTAAACTTAGTTAAACTATGTACTTAGTTAACTGTACATAGATCCAGAAAATGATTGAGTTTGAAGGGCTGTATTATATAGTTGATAATGTGCCATTGAAATTATAAAGGCTAAAAATTGTGGATATTTTGACCTTTCTATAAAACTCAGTTTTCTTTTTTATATTTCATTAAATTAAAAATAAAGTATTTATACTGGCAAGTGTTAAAATTCAAGAGATAGAAAATGGAAGTCATGCTGTAAACATTTTATCTGTGTTTGTCTATCATCCTTTTCCTGGAAAAGTTTCCTAATGCTGGCGAAGCAGTCACGTTAACCTCTTAGTGCCTTATGATCCACTTTGGCAAGTAGACTACAAAAATGTTTCTAATTCCCTCCCATTTTCCAATCTAAAACATCATATTCATCTACAGTGTGTCCCTGTTACAAATCTTATTTATAAATCTTTTCTTTCCTATCTGATAACGACCTTTCGTGAAATCTAGCAATTTAATGATGTCTTTGTTGACTCAGGAGTATGTTGCAAGTGAGGGTGAAGAAGATCCAGAAGTTGAATTTTTAAAGTCACTAACAACCAAACAAAAACAGAAACTTCTCAGGTAATTTAAAAGTATATATTTAATAGATTTATTTTTTCCTTATGTTTCATCTCAGTATCGTATTCAACTGTGATCTGAAGAGCTCCTGAAGGTACGTAATTCATGCATCACATTTATTGATTTATTCTTCACTCATAGCTAATACAATTTTGTCTTTCTTTTCAGTAACATGGAAATGAGTGCAAGATTGTATACTCAGATTATACCACAAAACTATTGCACTTTTCAAAGCGTTTAATTTGTAGCTGTTACTTTTCAAAAGAGATTTGTATGTATCTTCACAAACAATTTGTTCTTAGAAAACACTTTTGGCCTTTTTTTTAATGTTCGGTAAAATTTTATGAGAAATGCAGAAAGAATGCTTAAATTTAAGGTAAACGTGAATTTTGTTCAACAGACTACCCCTGAATTAAAGAATCCAAGAAATGTCTGCTGAGTCCAATAGAGGGAGCTCATGATGTTTTGAGAATCGCTGGACAGAACCTAGAGACTTATTTTCAGAATAACTCAAACATATCATAAAAACAAGTTTAGAAATTCACAACATTTTAATAGAATTGTCCTAATTATTTATAAAACAGAACAATTGTTAAAAACAAGTATTAACTATATTATTTTATAAAACCAATATTTCAAAAGTTTAATGTGTATTCTTACTCAATTTCTGGAGAATATTCTCTGGAATTTTGATAATGTAATGTTTAATATTTATATGCTGTAAAATAGTACATAAAATTAATTTTTCATCTGATTATAGTTATATATTTGCTTTTAAAGTAGGTCCAACTGAAAGGTGTGAAAGGTTATACACCTTTCACGGGTTTCTTTAGATTAGGATGACGATTTAGAGTGCTATATAATTTCAAGTTCTAACTCAGTAAGAATTTAACAAAATAGTAGTCATTACTATTGAAGTATAGTCAGAAAATTGGCTTATGCATTTAATTTTTTAATTTAATATATAAATGCCTTGAATAATTTTAAAGGAAGAAAATGAGTTGTCATTTAGTAAACAATGAGTTCATATATGGATACCTTTTTTTTGAGACAGAGTCTCACTCTGTCACTCAGGCTAGAGTGCAGTGGCACGATTTTGGCTCACTGCAACCTCCGCCTCCCAGGTTCAAGCAAGTCTCCTGCCTCAGCCTCCCGAGTAGCTGGGATTACAGGCCTGTACCACCATGCCCAGCTAATTTTCGTATTTTTAGTAGAGACGAGGTTTTTCCATGTTGGTCAGGCTAGTCTCAAACTCTTGACCTCGTGATCCACCCACCTCGGCCTCCCAAAGTGCTGGGATTACAGGTGTGAGCCACTGTACCTGGCCATGGATACCATTTTTAGTAACTTCTAAGAAAATATATTATTTGTTCGTAACTTACAGTTGATGAAATAACTATTTTTCACAGTCTGTTACTATTTATTTCCCAATTACAGGAAGTTAGATCGACTGGAGAAGAAAAAAAAGAAAAAAGATCGAAAAAAGAAGAAAAAGCTTCAGAAGAGCAGAAGCAAACACAAAAAACATAAATCCTCTTCCTCTTCCTCTACTGAGACTTCAGAAAGCAGTAGTGAGAGTGAGAGTGACAATAAAGAAAAAAAAATAGAAAGGAAGAAGAGAAAGAAAAGCAAGTGTTCAGTGCAGAACAGCAGTGATTCTGAAGAGAAGTCTAAGAAGAGAACACTTCATGAAGAACTTTCCAGCAGTCACCATAACAAGGAAAAAGCCAAGGAAAAGCCCAGGTTCTTAAAACACGAGAGTTGTAGGGAGAACAGCAAACGGAGCCATTCCAATTCTGACAAAAAGTCCAGAAGCTGTAATCATAGCCCAGAGAAGAGAGGCTCTGAAAGAAATGAAGGGAGTGGCAGAAGCCACGGCAGGGATGAAAGGAGCAGGAGAAGCCGGAGCAGAAGTCCTGGTAGTTATAAGCAAAGGGAGTTAAGAAAATGGCCACAGCGAAGTCCCACTGAAGAGCAAAGTAGAAGAAATGACACCAGAAGCCATGGCGTAGATGTATACAGAGGGGGAAAAACGTACAGAGAGCACCCAGGAGATAAGCATGCTAAAGTGACACAAAGAGAATGAAGCAGAAGTAGAACGAGAAGAAAGAAAGACTGTATGTGACAGTTACCTGGGAATAAAATATCTCCACATTTTTATTAAATACCTTTAGCAAGGGCTAAATTATGTACTATTGTCTTTCTAATAAAAAAACCTCAATTTTAACTTTTCATCTCTGTAAACTGTCAAGTCAAGTACAAAACTACATGAGTACCATAAGAACAAATTTTGCAAATATTTGTAAGTAAGCTATTTTGGGACTAGAAATATTTTCTGTTGGTAACTGTTTCTTGTGCCATATACCAGATAAAAACTGCATATAACTCTGTGACATTTTCTTTGTTCTGAAACATCATTAAAAGAATGACAGTACATTGAATGGGTATAATTTAATTTTTTTTCAGTTCAAATTTGTTATTCTAGGATTTGAATTTGCTTGAAGCAAAGTGTAAAATCATTCAAATTCACTAGTATGAATTAAACTATGGATTAATCTTTAAGACTTTTAAGCCCCCTTTTGGTGTTTTTTGGATATTAGTTTTCTGTGCTGGCATACAGATTACCTCAAACTTAAAACAGTCCAACTGAGCCAGGCGCTGTGGCTCACGCCTGTAATCCCACCCTTTGGGAGGCTCAGGCGGGTGGATCACTTCAGGTCAGGAGTTCGAGACCAGCCTGGCTAACATGGTGAAACACCAACTCTACTAAAAATACAAAAAAGTAGCTGGGTGTGGTAGCATCTGCCAGTAGTCTCAGCTACTTGGGAGGCTGAGGGAGGAGAATCACTTGAACCTGGGAGGCAGAGGTGGAAGCTGCAGTGAGCCAAGATCATGCCACTGCACTCCAGTGTGAGCAGCTGAGCAGGACTCCATATCAGAAAAAGAAAAAAAAAATCCTGTATTAATAGTTCTAGAGGTCAGACGTTTTGACATGGGTCTCACTGGGCTAAAGTCAAGGTGTTAGTAGAATTGTGTTTCTTCTGGAAGCTTAAGGGGAAGGTATGTTTGCTTGCCTGTTTCAACTTTAGATGCTGCCTGCATTTCTTGGCATCTGGCCCCCTTGCTCCATTTTCAAAGCTAACAAAAGTCAAGCCCTTCTCACATCTAATCATTCTGACACTTTGACATTCGGCATCCTTCTTCCAATTTTAAGGACCCTTGTGATTACATCAGGCCCCCTGAATATCCTGCAATAATCTCCCAATTGTAAGATCAATGTTAATTCTATCTGCAACTTTAATTCCCCTTTTCTGTGTAATGTAACATTCACAGGTTCCAGGGGTTAGGACATGTACATCTATGAGGGACTGTTCTGCCTTCCACAAATGGCCCTTCTATTACTGGCATACAACTATTAAAGATTTTACTTCTTACCTGGTTGATCCTGCCAGTGAGGGGTTATGGGGGGAGATTTTACTTCAAATGAAACAATGCAAATGATTTTTATATTTCACCAGTATAGGTATATAAGGCATATTTAAATTTTGCTGCAAGTTTTCCTTTGTGTTTCAAAGGATACGGTAAGGGAAAATTACAGAAAGAACTGGTCTAAGTCACAAATAACATGCAGCTCCAAAAAAACATACTTCACGTCTTGGCCACAAGTATTTTTGTTATCAGTGTTTTTTTTTTTTAAACATCTGCTATTTAATACAAAACAAATATTAGATGGTTTTAATCACTGGCAGTCACAATTCCATAAATTCTGTAAGAGAGCAAATAACTCCTATTTGAAAGAAGTAAAACCACTCCATGTGGTCTGATATATGTCTTTGCCTTGTCTCTGCACACACGGAAAACAAATGTCCTCTAATTTCATAAAAATGGAAGGGGTAAGCAACCCTTGATTATTTAGATTTTTAAGATGGAGAGGGGAGGAACTTGAATCCCTTCCACAGTACTGTTTACTAACTTACAGCATCCCTCAAAGATCCCTTCACTTAAAAAGCATGCATTTGAAATTGATAACTGCTAATTTACACCTTGAGTTCATCAGTGTTGCAGTGATTATTTTCTACCTTATGCCTTTTTTGACTTTATAATTTTTTATAATGTCAAAACCTATGCAATACTTACTGCCTTAAAGGGTTTCTGAAGCAATAGTGTTCATGAAGAGAAATGCTGAAATGCATCCTGTAATTTAAAATGAATTAAATGTTATTTCTTATACTTCTTTCATTTGACTCACAAAACATGGTGCACTTTTTTTTTTTTCTTTTTTTTTTTTAAACCACAGATGAGGTCTTGCTACGTTGCTCAGGCTGGTCTTGAACTCCTGAACTCAAGCAATTCGCCTGCCTCAGCCTCCCAAATTGCTGGGATTATAGTCATGAGCCACAATGCTTGGCCAATGTAGTCCACTGTTAACTTTATATAAAGTGGCCGTGAGAATTTTTTTAGTCTCTGATTTAATTATCCTTATTGTTAGGATTGAGAAACTATACAGTACTGCCAAAAGCCCCAATATTTTTACCCATCTAATTCTGAGAAAAAAGAAATTCCATGTAGTTATGGAAGATGTTGATTTTCTGTTTGGCGTTTAGCCTTGGTTACCCAAGGGTGCTCAACAGCCCTAATGAACTAGCATTCTAACTTTGTAAACTTAAAAAACAGAAGAGAGGCATCTTTCACAGAAAATCATACCAGGATAACAAACAGGTTTAAAGAGGCTCATCAGCTAATGTGTTCCACCTAATCTAATGATGGAGAAAATAATTGGAAGTTATTTTTTAAATAAAAATATTAGGTAATTCTACTTTTGCTTTTGAACGTAAGCTAAGAACCAAGGAGATGAACCTTCTAAGATGAACCTCATAATAAATAGGACGTCTAGTATGTGTAGAGATTCCTCTAAGTACCTAAAGCTCAAGAAGAATCCTCCAGATTTAATGAATCTATGACTTAAGAACCCAAACAGAAGTCCTCACCGGAGACATTTTTTAGAAAACCAGTCTGGTGAAATTTGTCATTCTTACGCTTCATAGAGAAGTTCCTTTAAAGAAATCTTGGTACACCTACACATTTCTTATTTATCCATGAACCTGGAACTGCACGAGGCATAGGACACATTTTGCGGGTATTTCTCCCCCTGGGAAGTCTCCTAACATTTAACATAACACTAGCAAATTAATTCCTGTAGGAGGTGCTGTCGATTTATAAATAACCAGGAAAGATCAAGTTGCTAGGTTGGAACTTGTTTATCTGAATGTCTCCGTAGTAAATTAGTCCTAATTCATTTTAATAAAGGCCAAAATGGCCAGAGGTCTCTGTAGCATAGTGGCAGGTCTCCTTACCTTGCATTGTAAAATGGAGATCGTGTTTTGAACCAGAGGGCTGTAGTCTTAAGAAAGCTTTTCATCCGAAAGGCTTGGAGAGACCTTTCTTGCTGTTCCTCCATGAGACTGCTTGCTGATAGTGAATCAAATCATTCCACGCTGCTGGAAGCAGGCGTTTCCTAGTTTTAATCACTGAACACTTCGTATGCTTTGGCATTGAAGCTCAAAGGGTTCAAAATCCACCTGAGCCATTTCACTCTTCTCCTTACCTAATGACGACTGGGCCAAGACTCAGGTGGAGGCAGCTCCAGAGGACTGCAGCTCCACACCCCGGACTAAGACTAGGAAGAAAGCAGCGTTTTTAAGGCCTGAAGCAGCTGAAAGATATTTTAAAAATATTCAGCAACTGAAGGATATTTAAAAATCTTATTTAGGTTTTCTGAAAAAGAAAACCTCTCCTATACTTATCATTTCTTGAAAAGAGATAAAAACATGCAATACCTGCAGGCTTTGGGGCATTCTCTGATCGAAAGGAGAAAGGCCTTTAAAAAGTTGTGAGAACAAGTTAGACCGGGGAAAGTCTAAGGCTTGGGAAAGCGGGGGCCGCTGAGAGCTCTCCTACCTGATTGAGGCTCCTAAAACCCGGTTCCTGTTGACGGGAAAAGAAGAGGTAACTCCTCAGCACTTTCCCCCTTTCTCCTCCCTTCACGCCACACTTCACATCACCCCCAGAATGCCCAGAATGTGACAGTAATGATGAAGATATGCGAGGTGAACGCGGAGAGCTGTCTGCAATGGAAAAAAACGCACCCTCCGGCTCGACCTGCCCTGGAGCCGCGTTTCCCCAGCCACTCCGGCTTGAAGGGCTTCGCGAGGGGTTGGACAGAAGTGGAGGTCCGGGGGTTCCGGGGCTCACAGAGCGGGGCTTCCTTCCTCTTACAGCAGGAGGACATCGCCCTAAACCTAAAGGAAGCCGGAAGCGGGTGGAGAAGGGTGATGGGATGAATTCTGGCGGGAGTCGCCCCTTCCCATCCGAGGCGACGCCCCCGCTGCGTGCTCTGATGCTTTCCTTCTGGATGCGCGTCTGGCAACCTTGCGAACGCACCCCAAACCCAAATGGGGAGGCCGGAGTTGAGGGGGCGCTCACCCTTCCTAGCAGAGGCGCCTCCCAGGCCAGGAGGCCGCTTGACACCCGACCCACAAGGTGCGGCGGGGAAGGGTAGGGGCCGGCCCTCTGTGCGTCTCCCTCGGCCCCCATTGGCCCTAAGCCACCCCCCTGAAGCAATTTCCAGGCCTTTCCGCCTGGGGCTCGCCCACTGAGGGCCTTGCCAGTCCCCGCCTAAGCTTGCCGAGCCTCTGGCGCGGATCCCGCGCGCGGGTCGGAAGGCGGATTCGCCTCCAGCAGTTAGGAATGAGTAGCTCCGGCTCCACAGGTGAAGAGGGCGCTTTATAAAGCTCCTGGGACAAACAGGAAGATAACTACTTCCGTCAGCAATCCGCAAACAGAGTACGGATGGGGGAGACACCCTCTCACTTTGCATTTCCTTTATAAATAAACAAATCACCCAGAAATGGTTATTTGCCTGCAAAACAATGCAAAATCCCCAACACGGATTTCTAAAGGAAGATAGTGTAGGCGTCTTGGAAAATCTAGAACTCTTAGGGGCTGTGGTTTTCCGGGTCCTCGACGGCGGTCGCTGAAGGGACGTGTCCCCACGGACATTCTGAAACCTTTTCCTGAACTGGAGTTGCAAACACACAGTCTATATTTATAGCAACAATATATGGAGGAGGCATGTCTGTATGTATTTACCTCATACATATTTCTATACACTCCAGCGTCTGGGGAGGGTGGGGGGTAAATAACAGTGAACGGTTAAAATTATGGAGAAGGGATAATAACTGATTACTAATTTGAAAGTAAACAAACAGGTGACTTTTTCAGATCAAATTCCTCCTTGTATCGTTACAATAAATATCTCTGAAGGAAGCTCTCTATTTATGTTGTCATTGATTAATTCTTCACTACCTCATTTGATTTCGATTTAGAACGATTTGATTCTAATTTAATTAGCATGTAATTTGGATGTACATAATTACTGTAATTATGACATTCAGGTAAGGCAGCTTTAGGCTGAAAGGCAATTTCAAATTTTCTAGCAACCTACTTTGTACTGGGAAATGGACAAGGACTTTGCGCCCTGCTATCCAAGTAGTAATTAGCACATCTTTGAAATAGGCAGTGCGGCGGGGTTTGTGTTAAAACAGCAAATACAAACCCAGCCGAGTTACCCGCCGCAAAGGTGGCTACGAGTCCCCAGAAACGCACTGCATCTCCCCCGCGCGAGTCCAGGGATCCCGGCGCCCAGGCGCCTGGGCTGGGCTCTCCCTGCTGCGGGCTACGGCGCCTCCGTCGCCTCGGGCGCAGTGTTTGAAGGTGTCGCTTTTTAAATTAAAATACAATAAATACGCGCTGGAGGGTGGAGGACACAAAAAAGGAGAAGGAAGTCACTCCAGGCAGTCCGAGGACGGACTGGGGTGGGGGAGATAGTGGACTGCGAAGAGGGGGGGAAGGGGCGGCGGGGGGAGGGCAATGCACTCAGAGGAGAGAAAATTGGCCTACACCCCCAACGGTTACCCGATCTCAAATTTGGGTTTCAAAGGGAAAAGGTGAGCACAAAATGGGTTGGTTTGCTACGGGATGGTGTGCGCACCCTTCGGGGAGGCCTGGGGAGGAGGGCTTGGGGGTTTCTCGCCGCCCTCGGGGGCCCTGTTAGCCCGGCTCGGCACCAGCCTGCCTGGCCGCCCCCCACAGCCCCCTCGGGCTGGGGTGGCGGCCGTTGGACGAAGGCGAGGCAGAAGGCTACTCTGGCCCGCCTCAGGTTCCGGCTGCGAAAGCAACGGGTTCCTTGCCTTCCCTAATTGTCCACGGGGGGTGGTGGGGTGGAATGGTTTGGTGATCTGCTGGCATCGGCCTGGTTCCAGCCGGCCCTGGATGGTCCCCGCAGGCCTTGCGGGACGGAAGCCGCGGATACAGGGTCGTGGGAGTCTGAGTCTACAGCTGGGTCCCCACATCCTGGGGTCCACGTCGCCGACAGCGCTCAGTATTCTCAACTCTAAGTTGGAAGACCCTGAAGTTGCCTTGAAAAGGCTGTTAAATGCGACAATTCTAAGACCAGGGCCAAGCGGTCGCTATTTTGTTTTGTTCCGATTTTCAGTTAGCACGTTCCAGAAATGACTCTCTTGCCCAGAAGCCACTGCTAAGCAGTGCTCCCCACCCCAAGAGCAGTGCTCGTTCCCCGCTGGAACGCAAACCCTCGCGTTTCTTCGCAGGATCCGCTGGGTTGCTGCTGCCGGAGGCAAAAGCTGGTCTCCCCGCGCTGACAGCCGCGATCAGGGCAGGCAGCTGCCTTTCCGCCTGGGAGCTCTAGATGGCGCCAGCGAGCCGCACTCGCCAAGCTCCTCTTATGGGAATCAAGAGCTACTGTCAAACATAAAAGCAAATCAGAGTTTTCAGTTTTTTTAATGTGTTAAGAATGTTATTCCTTAAGAAAATTTGTAGCTAAATTATTCTCACTTAAAATAAACACTTAGTATACCAATTACACAAATGGGCGGGATTTGTGAGATTTACTTCATCTGCATTTTTGTAGTGGAAGAGAGCCTTGGTGAATACAGATAATAGATGCAAATAAGATTAGAGTTAAAATAAATAAAGTTTCCATCTGAATAAAACGAAATTCAATTTTACACGACTTGTAACGATTTGACGAAGGTCCAGACGCGCCATTCAGGTGCACAATCTAATCTCGTCAAAATAACGTTTCCCTCCTTGAAGAAAGAAAATCTTTTCTTTTTCCTCATCAGGTAGAATCTAATTCAGTCCAAAGTGAGAAAACGCGTCAGAAAAGGAAACGCCGGAGGTCGGTGCGGATCGTGGCTGGGTGGGCGCTGGGCCGAGAAAAATTTGGTCTTCGTTTCTCTGCTGCGCTGGAAGCTACGGGACAGGAAACACCGGGGAAACCCGGGGACTCGAAATCGCACTGTCCTCACTCTGGCCTGGGCGGGACTCTGCACCCCCAGGCCGCGGCCCCCACCCCACCGACCTCCAGGCCGCTGCCCACCTCTGCCCTTGGGTCCCTGGCCGGCTCCTCCTGTCCCCCTGAGCTGGGGAGGCCCAGGCCGCCGGGGCCCGGAGGTGGCCCTGGGGAGGCGGGATCCCACCGCAATTGGAGACCGAACTTGTGTTCTAGTTCGGGGGGCTCTCTCCTCCCACGCGCGCTGTCTCCAATTTGGTCATCCTCGCCGGCCGGTCGCCACCCGCTCAGGTCAAGGTTCCCCGCGCCCCCAGGGGCGCCTAGGGCTGGGGGAAGGGCGGGCAGGAGGCCTGGGCCCTGTTTTCGCCGGTTGGCTTCAGCCGGAGCACCGGGGCCCCACTCCCTCCGAGCTCCGGTTCTGTGCACTGCTGTCTCCCGGCTGGACGCTCTGGCCTGGACTACCGCCCGCCACTCCCAGGAGCCTGGGTGATGGACGTCCGCTGACCCGCGGGGCAGAGGCAGCGCGCACAGGCCTTGATCACTGGCCTGCGGAGGGAGCCGTGCGGCCAGCGGGACCTGCACGGCCGGGCCCTTTGATCTGTCTTTATTATCAACGAGAAACAAAGCTGCCTGAGCCCGACGCCCGGGCGCCCGCGTTCCTCGGGAGACCCACCACACCCTCTACTCCGCGCCGCCAACCCGCGGCCCCCAAACGCGCCAGGCACCCTCTGGGCTCCAGCGCCCCGGCCCGAAGCCCCTCCAGAAAACGCGCCGCTGCCAGCCGGTTCTCCAGAAGACCATCCCCCCAACCAGAGGCGCGTGGGGAGTGGTGGGCTCCCGGTTATGAACAACATGAGCCGGGAGAGAAAATGGCTAAAGTGAAGAAAAACTCGAGGAAGAAGAGCGGGGCAGCCTGGCTGCACGGTGCGCAAGGAGGAGGAAGAGGCCCTTGAATGTCATGCTGCAAACTCCCTGCTGGGGACCTTCGTTCTGTTGTATCGCTACTTTGCGACTTGGTGTTTCAGAACAGTTTCCGAGTAAACACTTTGCTGACTGTTAATAACAAGAACTTATTTTTTCCTTCCTAAAAATCAAAACTTTCGTTCAAATTCCCAAGGCGGACAGTCATCAAAAATGGGGAAAAAAATTATGTTGGTGCTGACTTCGCTTGTATTTCCTCCTGTGTGAAAAGTCTTTTAGAAATATTTTTATTCTGTAAATATGTACTTTATTTTCTAAATTAACATTTTTTCGAATTGCGAAATTATCTCATTTACCAATTTTCTTTTTGTCTCTCCCTCTTAAACTGGGGCTGTTAAGTTGGTGGTCAGAAGACAAAGAGAGTGAAAATAATTTTCATTTCAATAATTGCCTTCTGGTCAATTTAACTGTGCCTTATTTTGAAAGAGACTGTCTAAATGAGATTCCTGTCCCAAATGTGTTCCCAGGCCTGATCCCAGCCTTTAATTATTCCTGAGTTTTTTTCTTCAGAATAAGACGCCGCACTGAGTAATCACAAAGAAGTCAGAGAGCATCCTTGAACCTTTTCAGAAGCAGCGCCACTGATATTCAAATAACCTGCGAGGGCCATTTGACGGCGCGGGGACCTCGGCATTTCCAATTCACTATTTGCATAGATCAGCCGTCTTTGAAAAGGAAAGGAGCAGTTGTCTTCCATAACATTAAAAAGCCTAGTTATCAAATCAAGTGCTTAGTTTGGGGGCTTTTAAAACGTTTACATTTTATCTCAGGTTGCCCTTTACCGTTTGACATGCAAATTTGGTGCAGTTAATTTAGACAATTAAAAAGATCTTCAAGGGAGCTTTGTCACAGAGAATATTTGGAGTTTTCCCCGCGGACCAGCTGAGATAAAGTTGGCCAGAACAAATGATGTCTAGGAGATTAATTAGATATTTGATAAGACATGAATCCCTAATAAGGGAATACAAGGCACAGGGGGCTGCTGTGTGCTCTAAGTCAAAATTAATAACATTTAACAAGATTTTCATTTAGGCATGAAATGTCTTTTCCGGGGTATTGACTCTAGCGATTTATTCCCTTGAGTTGCTTCCCAACATACAGGGCCTTGGGAGCGAAAAGACTTTTTAAAAAGCGTTTTCCTTTCACAGATTGTTTTTAAATCACTTTTTAAAAACAAACAAAACCACCAGAGTTTTCTCTGACCCTCCCAGTGGTTTAGGCACCTCCCCAGTTAAAGCTGCCAAGGACCTTTGCATTTAGGCGATCCAGAGTTTTAAAATGTCACCTTTTGAGAGCCTTCACATTAATAGAACTACACGTCCTTATAACCCAATTTAATATACACTGTTGATATACAAATAAATAACTTTGACTTCTCAAAAACGTATATGTAGTATGGCTTTTGTAACCCACATAAACTTTACATTACCTAAACTAACATTAAGGAAATTTTTTCCCAACCAAAAAACAAAAACAAACCAAAAAAAATCGACCCACGAAAAGGTTATTGAAGGGGAAACAGGATTTTTAAAAAAAGGAACTGTATTGTGCAGAGTCCTTTAATAATACCCAAATGAAAATATGATGTCAAGATTTTCTTCATACAGATAAACGCATTTAATTTCTTTAAATGACCTTAACTTACGTATTTGTGAGTGAAATGATAACTCAACATTTTAAATATCTTTTACATATATACTGACTTTCACAAAGTGCATCAGAAAATTAAAAAAAAAACCTCCCTGAATTTCAGGGATTCACCAAAAAAAAAAAAAAAAAAAAAACTTTTCGAATGAACATTTACAAGAAAATAAAAGAGAACACAATCTTTTGAACCCTATTTATACAGATGTTATGAAATACAGAGAAACTGTCGCTAGACTTCCAGTTTAATTTCTCACCTTAAGCCTTTTGATGCTTCCTTTTTTAGGAAAGTCTCATTGTAAGTAGATATCAAGCAGAACTTGGAGCATTATATATATAATATAATCCACACAAAGGGTGTTTTTTATCCGTCCCGTTTGTTTTCAAATGTTCTGACAGTCCTTTGCTGGGTGGTGGCTTGTTTTTGAGAAAAGGGAAGAGAAGGGTGTTGGAGGGAGATGGAGAGTGGGGAAAGAGGGAGCCTTTCTGTGTATTGCTCTTCGTTCGAGAAGTTTGGGCGAGTGGTTTGTGTGCGCGCGCGAGTGTGCGTGCTTGTGGTTGAGGGTCTCCGGGGTATGTGTATGTCTGGGTGTACAGTTTTTAAAGTGTTTGTGTCGGAGGATGGTTCGCTTTTGTTTTCGGACCACGCGTTCGATTCTCATCTGGGCGCGAAGGCGGAGAGCTCCTGGCACGGCGGGCGAACCGCAGCCCCAGAGCCCCGCGCGGCACCACCTCGCGCCCAGCCCCGGCCCCGGGGGCGTCACTGGAGCCCCATGCCCTCCCGTCCCCCACTCGCTCGCCCTCCGAACCTCTCGTTCGTTCTCGGTGTCTCTAGTCGGTCGCGTGCTTGCGCCTCTCGCCCGGCCTCTAAGAGTCGTTGGGGCCAGACGCTGCTTCCTTGCCTCCCGCGGAGGCCGCCGCCGCCGCCGCCGCCGCCGCCGCCGCTGCAGCCGCTCGGGCGGCACTGACGCCGGAGTCATGCAGGATGAGGTCGGGGGATTCGGAACGGGGCGTCTCCAGGTTGCTAGCGTCCGTGTCACTGTCGCTGCCCTTTTTGCCCCCGCCGCCCCCGTTGTGCGTCTTAATGTGTTTGCTCAGGTGGTCGCTGCGCATGAAGCGCTTGTTGCACACCGGACAAGCGAAGCGCTTCTCGCCCGTGTGAGTCCGCAGGTGCCGCTGCAGCTCGTCCGAGCGCGTGAAGCGCTTGCCGCAGAAGAGCCAGTTGCACACGAAGGGCCGCTCGCCCGTGTGCCAGCGCAGGTGCGCCTTCAGGTGCGACGTCTTCCCGTACACCTTGCCGCAGCCTGGGATATGGCAGCTGTGCAGCCCCTTGCGCCGCAGGCTCGCCCCGGCCGGGCCCAGCCGCTCCGCCTCCTGGCAGTTGGGGCAGTCGCAGGTGGCGCGGCCTGAGTAGCGGCGGGCAGAGCGTGCCGAGCTCCCCCCGGCGGCGGCGGCTGCGGCGCCCGAGATCATGGCGCTGGCAGCGGCGGCTGCTACGGCGGCGCTGGAGTCCGAATAGGAGGGCAGCACCGGCTTGAAGCCATCCTGGGCCAGCAGGTGCTGGCTGGTGGAGAGCAGGTGCGAGGCGGCGGCGGCGGAGGAGCCGAGGCCCGTGGAGCTGAAGGCCGAGTGCGTGAGCGAGCTGAAGTCGGGGTTGTAGGTGCCCAGCTGCGAATGCAGCGAGGCCTGGGGGGCGCCCGAGTGCAGAGAGCTCTGGAGCCCCCCAGCGGGGTTCTGCACTTCCAGCCACGAGCCTGGGCTGCTGTGCACGTCCCACCACGACGACGCCGCGCCGTTGGTCACCTCGCCGGCCGCCAGCGTCGAGTGGAAGCCCGACTTGTACCACGACTCGTACGGGTGCGCCATGCTCACGCGCGGGTACAGGCCGTCGGCCGCCGTCGTGTGCACCTTGGAGATGAAGGCCGACTGGCCACCCGCCTCCTGCGGGGACACCCCGGCCGCCGCCGCCGCGGCCGCCGCCGAGTTGGAGAAGAGGCCGCCGTAGTCGCTGCTGAAGGCGGACGACGTGGGCGACGTGGAGGCCAGGCAGAAGGCGCTGTTGGCTGCGCCCGAGCCTCCCGCCAGGCCGCCCGAGCCACGGCCTCCGGTGGCCACGGCGAAACCCGAGAGGCTGGAGCCGAGGTTGCAGCTGGACGAGGAGCGCTTCCAGGGGTGAAAGCCGCCTTTGGCGAAGGCGCTCGACTCCGGCAGCGTCGTCAGCGGGCTCGTGTTGCCGATCTTGTTGCAGGTAGCCGCCAGCATGGCCAACGGGGTCGTTCCGAAGCGCGGCTCTTCCTAGAGTGGGTGGGATGGGGGAGGGAGCAAGGAGGAGGAGGGCAGGAGGAAGTGGGGAAGAAACAAAGTGCACCCGTGAGCAGCCAAGTCCCTTGCGGCGGCTCCCGGGGCGCCGTGGCTCCCCGGCTCGCGCCTCCTCCCCACTCGCTCGCAGAGGAGTCGCCGTGCCCCGCGCGGGGCAGGGGCGATCACAGGGACGAAGGTCCGGGCGCCGAAAAGTTGCTCTTCGCTGAGCCTATAAATCAAAGATGCCTCCGGTTCCCCGCCTCAGTCGCCGCAACCCTGCCTACAACCGGACTTTGGTTGTCGCTGTAAACCGGCTCCTCTCCCAGAAGACCCCAAGTCACCCTTCGGGGTGAAGCACGAAGGTAAACACAGAGACAACAAACACCAGGTGAGGGCGGAGGCGGCCGAAACAGCTGCCAGGGACCCGGGAAACTTGCAGCACTCCAGGATGGCTACGACTTGACTTTTTTAATAGAAAACGTTTGGTTTTAAAGTTTACGCACACACACACATACACAGCGATTATGAAAACAACAATCCGAGGATATGCGGCCAGCAACGTATTTCAAAGTCACGGATGAATTGGGGAGCCGCGGAAATGTAAATGTTTATTAGCCTGACTAGATGGACTGCAAAACGATTAAGACTGTTTTCTGGAAACACCTCTGTCGTTTAATTGCAACAACCCCCAAAGCAAGGCAGGGGATGGGGTATAACTCACCAGAAAAAAAGAAACCTCTAGCTTTTCCTTGAAACAAAATAAAAAAGGACTTGCTTAAAACCTTTTCTTGCAAAGGCATCTGCTGGGTTCCAAAAACTTGGGAAAAAATCAGTCCCAGAATTGTGGAAAGTGCTAATAGAAGCTGAAGCTGCAGTCCAGCAGCAACAGTTTCTCGGGAGCCGCAGACCCCAGAAGCCATAACGAAAAATTACTCCGGTTAAAACAAGCAGATGCATTGCCGCGCTGGCGACTTACCCCGAGTATAGACGTGGCCATAGCAGGTCTCTGGCTGCGCAGCGAGGCTGGGAGCGGGGCTGAGCCTGGCGGCTGCTCGGAAAAACTGGTTGGGTCCCGCGCGGCTCCGTTGTCCCCGCGCTCGCACCGAGCGGACTCCAGGCTCCCGCCGGCTAAACTCAGCCTAAGTGCGAGGAGCACCCGCTTTGAAGTGCCGCTGGCTGTGCCTCTCGCCCAATGAGGGCGCAGGCAGAGCAGACGGGAGCTGCCCCGCAGCCAATCAGACGCGCCGAGGGGCCCGAGCCCGGGCTCCCGGCGCGTGCCAGTCAAGTCCGCAAGCTAGGACTGCGGGTGGGGGTGGGCAGGGGGGCATGCTGGGGGGGTGGGGGCGGGCTGGGGACTGAAGAAATTACAGTGCAATTAAAAATTTACACACACGCACCAAGCCAGGTTTAAGTACCAATGAAACCCAGCTACAGGCACCCCCTACACACACACACACACACACACACACACACACGCACACGCCACCCCAAGATTTTGCAAGTTAGGGTTGACAGTCGTACTCTACTCCCCACTTGCAGGAAAGGAGGCAGGAGAGGAGGAGACATTGAGGCAGAGGCTCCACCAGCAAGGCCCAAGTGGAGACAGAAATGTCAGTGCTCACTTTGTGTGTCCAGGCTCTTGTCTACAGAGCACAACTTCAGCTTTTATCTATCATTCTTGCTTGTGATTTTTATTATTTTCATGTGTCTTCTACCCAATTCTTTATTCCACTAGATTCAGTGTTACTCTCTCAGTTACACTGGGGAAGGGCGCGAAGAGACAGCTCCTCCGAGAGGAGCGAAATAGGCCTCTATGTACAGGTTTACACCCACAGATTTGTTGTGAAGTCCTGGAGCCTGCTGCATCCCGCCATTTCTCCCCAGCGGTGTAAGTGACTTCCTAATTGTCGCTCTGGCCTCTGACCCGGGGGGTAATACAAGTGCCACTCACTCTAGAGGCTTCTGGTGGTAATTGAGGGCACCCTTTGTACGGTTTCGCCAGCGCTTAGATACCAGGTTAACCCAGTTGTCAAATATGACTAAACAGTGGGATGTGCTGATTATCTGCCGGGTTTTGCTGGGGGCTGGTGTGGAGGTGGGAGGCATCAGCCCATACAACACACTGCACGAAGCCACTTATTTTCACATTGTAACAACTTTGGAAACAGAGACTGGCGCGAGCGGCGTCCGCCCCCACCTCCACCTCCGCTGAAGCTGCAGCTTGCTCGGCTGTTTGTTTAACCCGGTGAAGATTTGCATGTCGCGTTTCATCCTGGAGTGGAGTTTTCTTGTCCCAGCTCCAACCCACTCCCACGCCAGACCGCCAGGGCCTAGAGGCTCGTCTGCAGGGCAAGTGCGCCACGTTAAGAGGTGGGCTCCCCCTTAGTGTCCTGCTTTCACGGACGTGCCTGAGAAACCTTTCCAGGACTGTCACCCGGGAGGGCGGAGGACCAGGCCACACAGACGCCTCCACATTTTGCAGGCTGAAAGCATCCTGAAGTTCTCCTTGGACATTGTCAATGTGAAAAAAGGTGTCCTCAAACAGACCAAGGTGAAGCTTCGAGTCCCCCAGCAACCGCTGAACTGCTTGTTTTTCTCTTTCTGGGCCCCGCTTTCTCTTTCTTCTCCAGGGTAGCCAGAAGCTGTTTTTGAACCAGAAATATCAGCGCGCCCTCGGACAGACCTGGGCACTGGTTTTAATGTAGCACATTCCCCACTAAACCACACCCTCTTCTTAGGGGGAAAAAAAATTTCAACTATCAACCCCAAATGCTCGGGTGCAAACGACGAGTTGTCTTGGAGCGGGTGCAAGTGACAAGGACGTGGAACTGTGCCTCCGTGTTTTCTCTCCACTTTTGCAAGATCTCTTGACCCAGCACTACAACCAGAGGCGCTGCTCTCGGCCCTGTGATGGAGCCTGGGTGCATCTTGGCGCACTCCGTGGGTGGGGACTATGTGGGTCGCTTTCTTGGATTCCTGTTAAAATACTTTTGCTCAGAATGGTTTGTCTTTTTTTATTTTTATTTCTCTTTTTTAAGGTGGCGAAAGCACAGAGGAAGAGAAGGGACAGAAGAGAAGAGAACCAGAAGGCTCTGGTGGCTGTCGATGAAGCGCTGTGCCCTGGGAGACTGAGGTGGAAATGGGGGTGGGGAGGTGTGAAAAGTCTCTGGGGGACGCGGGGTGGAGAGTGGAGGAAATCGGGCCGCCTGGAAGAGCTGGAAAGCCCAGCAGGGGGACCCGGGAGCCGTTCCCAACAGGTGACTTCTGCCCTGGAAGAAGACACTGGTCCTCGGCTTCCCATAGAGTCTCCGCGTGGATTTACTAATAGAGGGATTGTTAAGTGGCAGCGAGGCGTTTCCGACTCACCCTGTGCAGCCCGTGGAGGAGAAGCGCCGAGGTTTCCCCTGTCCACCTCCTCCCCACCCCCAACACACCCTCTCCTTAAGGAAACCTGACAAAGTAATAAATAAGACAATCCGAAAAGCCACTTAGCACTAGTGACATTTTCAAGCCAACCATTTAAAACAGTCCTTGCAGGCACCTCGGGCTCCCGGCACCCTGCTCGCCTTACTCTTCTCCTCCTCCCCCTGGCTTCTCTCCCCTCCCCCTCCCGCCGTTTCCCCGTAGTTCCAGCTGTCAGACTCTAGACGTGGGCACTCGCATATTCCTTTAGATACACGCGTCTGCATCACAATAAAAGTTAGGGAAATCTTCCAAACGAATGCAGGCAAACACCCGGGCCACTTCAACTCTAAGGTGGGGCCCCAAGGAAATCTTTCGGAGGAAGTCCAGATTTTTTTCATCTGACAGATTTTTTTTTTTATCCTCTAAAAAAGTCTAGTTTTTAAACAAAGATCAATGTGTTATGCTAAAGTGTTGAGCTGACTGTTAAAACATTTGGGGAAATAATGACAATGTAACAAAGGCCTGGTTTGGAGTGAATCATCACCCTTTTAAAAGTTAAAGCAATTTTCAGGAGAATAGCTTTCAGCAAACGCTTTACATTATTCAAAACGGCCAAATAATGCTCTATTATAGCGCCTGAATGCTGCCAGTCAGCCCCTAAGTGCAATTTGTGCAAAGGCCCCGGTGCCTTATCTCCACTTCTTTATAAAGAGGTGAATATAAAACAATTTCTTCCAAACCCAGACAGAGAGCACGAAAATTGCTTCCCTTTCTGCAATCAGGGCAATTTAACTGGAGTGCAATTAGCACTATTAAATGTCGATTCTGCATAAACAAATCTGACTGAGCAGCAAAAGTGGGGTGAGAACCTCATATACACTGAAACTGATTTTTTTAAATTATGTATCCGGGTCCTTTACAATTGATCCGTGACGTTTTCATCTTGGAATATATTTACATCATAAATACACTATGGTTAAATCAACATAATTTTTTTGCAAAAAATTTCAATACGAATCCTAATAAGGAAGAATAGGGTAATTAAAGGGAAAAGTTCACTTCCTTTGAACAAATATTGTTTCTCCCATCTTGCCTCTCCCGAAAGCTTTGATCTGAGCAACTGCTCAAGTTGCTGTGTTTAGAAGGCAAAGCCAGGGAAACAATTCAGTCATTAGCTCTGATCGGAAGGATTGGACCTCCTAAGCCACAGATAAAATGCTTCTCCCTCATGCGCAGGAAGCAGAGTGGCAACTGGGAGGACCAGTTATTTTCTGAATAACTCGATATACTAGCTGGTTAAATATTAGGTGGCTACCCAGTCTCCCGGGAGCTTTAACCTGGCAGAATTTAGCAGCAGATATACGCCACTGGGGTGGGGTGAGGTGGGGTAGGGGGAGGTGAAGTGGAGTTGGGGGACTCCAGAATACCACTGAAGGGGGGGCATTGGGGGAGGAGGAATGGAAAATGCCTGCCTTGGCCAGGCTGGCTGCAGTCAGTCAAGGTCTGGACCACCGAGGCCTGGGGGGGTGGGGGGTGATGGGAGCCCAGCCTATTAAAATCTGACCTGTCCTCCCAACTGCCTTTATTTATTTCCTAAGCCACAGTGCTCCTTTTTAAATCATTTGTGCAATTAATTATGCTTTTCATTTGCATGATCTTCACTAGAGCAGTGATTATCAGGTCAGCACGGTGTGGGAGTTGGGGAGATACATTAATAACTTGAGTTAAAAAAAAAAAAAAAAGGAAAAGCTGCCCTTGTGTACACACGTTGCCCGCCATGAGCAAGGAAGAAGGAAGCCCAGGAAGGTCCATAGTGCCTGTTGAGTCGGGTGAATCCTTCCCACAGTTGGAGTCTTGTCAGTGGGTAAAATGAAATACAGCCTTTGATTAGAAGGGAATGTTTTATAGTTAACACATATTTATTTTTTTTTAAAGCACCAGTTGTTGAGATCAAATGGATGGAGAAAATTAATTGAAAATCAAGAAACTCTCCCACAGTTTCTGTTGAGCTTTCATTTTGTATTTGTTTTATAATGTCCTAATTCCAGCCCAACCCTTGCAAATGAAAGAGCCAGGAAGAATCAATAGGCCAATGGGATTTTCATCTTTTTTTCTGTATCTCAGAGGCGTCACTGCCATTAGCAGTGGTAGAAGATGCAAATCTTTCTTGCCTCTATAGGGTCTGCTGAAGAAATTGAAAACCCCTAGTCTATTAAGTACAGTCCAAACGTTTGTTACACAACTAATTTTCTGCTGCTAGGTGTATCTGGGCCATATATTTTAAGCTTGCCCCGATCTGTTTATCTGAGCCAAAAATGCATTAACAATTAAGGAAAAGGCTGGTGTGTCAAAGGAAGGAAGGTGACTGTAGACTGTGTGATGATTTTAATGACTGCAATTATTGGAAGATTATTCAACAAGCATCATAGATTTGTTTACTGCATCACTCGGAAACTATGGGGGGCCTATTCAGCTTGGGGTTTTACTTTCCTCCCTCCCTCACCAACTACCACAGAAGGGTTAGACCTAAGCAAATGCGGCATTCTGTAGTGCCTTTCTTCTTTTTAAGAGCATCTCTACCAAAGTGATGCACATGTATTGTCTCAGCCAACTCTAATGGAACTTTGGAGATATTAAAGCAATCTTTTCACACAGACTCTAATATCAAGAAAAGCCAGAGGCCAGAGGATTCTGATCATTAGTCAGCTTCTCCTAGCTAGGGTACCAGTTTCCTCAGTTTTAGCCTTTCAGAGGCAGGTTTGAGGAGGCTTCCAACTCTTTCCTCCTCCCTCCAAGGCTTGGAAAAGGCACTACAACCACAAGATGTTAAACAAGAGTAGGCATACCTCCAGAACTCTCTTGGATAGTCTGGCTTTTCCTTCCTTGCCGTTAGCACATCCCTCCCCCATGGTTATTTCCTATCACAACTCCTGATGTTGCTCTGTTGAAAATAAGTTAAAAAAAAAAAAGCATGGCTAAAAGCATATCAGTTTGTAACTAAGGAAGTTTTTACTGTAAATACAAACACAGGGGATGCAAGTAAGGAAAGTTTCTTCTCTGATATTAACAAAATGATCCTCAGTCCACAATAATCTATAAATCGCCACATGGGCTTTGCTCATTCATCAGTGACTGATTTAGAAGGGAGATTGGGGGAAAAAAATGAACAGCAAGTAGCCCCACTAACACCCCCTTTCTTCCCTCCCCTGCAGAACTGAGACTGGAGTGACTGCGCCATCTAGACTTTCTTCCTGGGTTCTGTAATTGCCCAACCTCAAGCCTTAAGGTGGACTTGGCTGGAACCTTCCCTGTTCAAATATGAGCCTGCAGGATTCTGCAAGTGGCAATTAGGAGCCTACTACAAGCCATTAGATTGATCAATGTACCTTAAACAATGCGAATGATTTGTATGACTGATTTATACGGGAAGAAAAAGAAAGCAGTGGGGGACTATTTCATCTCCTTTACATCCGCAGGCCGTTCTGGAGAAGAACCAGGCCTAGCCTCTGGTTCATCATAGCTTAGAACCACCCAAGCCATTTATCTAGAAAACTTTTCAAGCAAAGACAAGGTCCTCTCAGCTTGTCTGGTGGGTGGCGAGGTGCACGTTCTCTGCCCCTCTCTCTGCTTTCTAAGGAAGAGCTTAGAAAGACCAAGGCTCCGAGGGGTAGCCGAAGGTCACAGCGGCGCCACTCTGCTAGCCAAGGACACCACCCGGAGCAGGCCCAGCTGCCTCCTTCCCTAGAGTCCGTCCACAGAGAGGGGAAGGACGACTTACATATTTGTTAAACGGAGTGTTGGAGAGCTGCGTGGCCTCCTAATTACGTCAGGAACACAGAACCATCAGCCCTTGAAGTTTCCAGCGAGACTTCGGGAGGAGCGGCGACCTGACTCCGGGCGCGAGATGACGCGGGGGGGGGGGGTAGGGAGGGAGGGGACTCCGCAGAACAGAACTCCATGCTAGGGCTGGCGGTTCCGGCTAATCTGTCTGGCGAAGACAAAATTACAACAGAGCTGGAGCGATCAAAGCTGGCCCCCCCGTCCCCATCCCCGCCCGCCTGCCTTCCCTGCCCAAAGTCTGTTTGTAGTTGTCTTCTCGGCTGCAGACACTCGTCCATCTTCTCACAACAAGGAAATTCCTGCCAGTTTTTCCAGAGCCTGCAAGGAGAGGACAGACGCACTTCACCCGTCCCTGAGGAGGAGGATTCCCTTTGTTTAACCTCCTCCTTCCACAGTCGGCCTTCAGCTCTGAAATGGGGGAGGGGGACAGGGGATGGAAAGACCCTGGGCGTGGAGGGGCCATTATAACAGAACCCCAGGTCCAACTCTGCCCTGCTGGTCCCTCCTCTTCCTTCTTCCTCTTCTCTTTCCAAGCTTCTTCCTCCTTCCCTCTCTCCCTGCCGCCCTCCTTCCGATCTTCTAGATCCTCTTCCCACCCAGGTCCTCTCCCGAGCTCGCGCGCCCAGAGCCTGGGCAGCCTCTGTTTATTTCCTGGCCTTCGTAGTTTGGCGGGAAAGGGCTTCGTCCTGGCTTGTTCGTGTCTGGGACAAATCCTTTTGTTTGTGTTTAAATGTGGAATGGGAAGCCTTCCAGGTTGATAATGGGGCGCAGAGAGAAGAGGGAAAGAGCAGAGAAGCAACCTGCGTGTGTCTTTTGTAGCCACTATGCAATGGCAGCCAAGGGCTTGGAACCCCTTCCAGATGGATCATGATTTCACACGCACACCCGGGTGTGCTCATCTGTCTTCTATTATCCATATTCCACTCCCGGGTTCTTTTCTAAGTTAGTTCCTTTCAGTTCTCTCCTTCCTAGAACCTCTCTTCTCAGAACCCTACAGTTCAGTGAGAAGGGGAGAAAAAAAAGATAGGTTCTAAGACTCCTCTCGAGGACCAAGGCACCCCGTGACATATCCGGAAACAGGCCAGCCCTGGGCCCACGCATCCATGCTTTCTTGATTTCTGTCACTGAACGCAACCCTGACAGTGGGACTTCCCTGTCACACCCATGCACTTCCAGAGTCCGGACGGATGCCCTCCGCCCAGACCTGCTTCCTGGAACGTTGACTGGAGGGTATACGTAGGGGTAGAGGAAGGCTCTGCGCACTTTAGACACGTGCGCCTCCCCCTCACCCCGCTGCCACATGCAGAATGTACACTTATGACAAACACACACTTACCCGGGCACATGCCAGCGGCGTCCATCCTCCTTCCCAGGCAGGCATCAGCAAGCGAGACGGCCTTGAGGCAGGTGCCATCGCTGCAGGAAGGTTGACTCCGAGCTCCAGATGTCTCCCTGGGAGTCGGGACATTCAGGTCCCCCAAAGCCAGATTTCAGCCTCCTGGGCCGGGTGGCTGAAGACCTTACCGAGGCTAGGCGTCCCCCTCTGCCTCCCGCTGTGCTCCAGCGCTGCTTCCTGCTCACACCACCTTCGCCGCCGCAACTGCCGGAGCGCCCCTCTCCGAGAAGCCCTCTGCCCGCCGCACGCAGCCCATAGGCTCCGCTACATCTGGGATGCATTGCCCCTTAATTGTCAACCCTATTATTGTGATGAAGTGAACGTTGCTAATCTCTACATTTATTATTTAGGTAAATAAAGGCTGCATTTAATCAATATTCAGGACCCCAGCTCTCGCAGCCCCAAGTAACTTAAGTCAACGGTGAAGATTTCAATGTGTTCGTAATCACAGAGCTCGCGGAATCTTCGCTCCAGCTCAATTCCACGTCTCTTCGCCGACCCGGGGGAGAGGCAGGAGGGAATGCGAGGAATCTCCACCCTCCAAGGGGTCGAGGGCCGGCTCCTTCAGGGCAAGTAAATGACTTCGTGGCGTTGACACCGCGCGCCAGGTCCGCGCCTTCAACTGAGCGCGCTGCGAACGCGGGGGCCTGAGGCGGGGCTGGGAATTGCCCCCGACTTCCCAGCGGCAGAATCTGGCGCTCCGCGCCCCCACTCTACCGCTTCTGGACCCCTCCCCTCCCAAATCTGCCTCAGGGAGGTGGGGGTGGTTCCCCATTTGGCAGTCCCGCGGCAGGCGGGAAAGCGGGGGCGGGGCGCTAGAGGTGGGTTGCCCCAAGTTTCCTACGCCCCCGGCCCCAGCACGCAGGCTCCCTCTTCTCCACCCCAGCTACGGGGAGCAACAGAGTTCCTTGCCCCGGGGGAACTCCCTAGAATGCTACGCTTGGGCGTGCAAAGCGCGGGTTATTTTGCGCTTCTTCTTAAATAGCTATAGTTTCCTAATTTAAGGGGACCTTCGCTGGGCAAGAACCTCAGGGATTCACAGCAGGGGGTGGGCAGGTCTGGGGAGGTGGGCGGTTCGCTCCGGCTTGTCAGCTCCTTAACGTAGCTTGGCTGCAGGAGTGGTCACAGAGTGAGGGCCTCTGGGTCTCGGCGGGGAAAGGGTTAGCTGAGAATCTTCCGGGCAGCGGCGGAAAGAACCCGACCCCCCACACACACCCTGGAGTAAGGCCCAGGAAGCTGATCCTCAAGTTTGAGATGCCAACACTTCTCTTTTGGCAACTCCGTCGTCGGGAGTTTCTCTTTCTTCTGGTGCCTCTTTCTCCGCTCCATAGGAATGGAGAGTCCGCCACAAACAATCAATAACTTCATTTGTAACCAGATACCCGCCTTGCATGGAATTGTCCGGCTTTATATAAGCAAGATTCTAAGGTCAACTCATCATTTGCAAGTTTAGAGTGCCATTGCAACCTCCCAACTAAATTACAGCTGAAGTTTGAAAAAAGGACCCACGGTATTTGATGGCAGCTGGCTGTTTTTAATTTTCGGAATTCAAGAGTTTTCGTATAAGGTACCTCTCCCTGCTTTCTTCTTCCCTTAAGTTGAATAGCATTTGGAACAAGAGGGAAATGAAACACAAATGTCAGCGCAATCCCGAAAAGCTTTGTGTTTGTATTACTACATTCAGAGCCTCCCCTCTGCCGGGCCCAAGCTACTCCCAAGCCTGTAACCCCACTCATCAGCTAGGCAGACCTTTTTACCACTCCGCTGCAAACCAGTGCGGACTCTGCCTCTACAGGACAGATGAATATGGTGTCCGACTCTTTTAATTGGGAATGTCAACTTAAAATTTTCTGGGTGGCAGTTGTTTTTAAGCTAGGATAAGGAAAAGAAAGGCAAGAGAGCTAATAGCCAGAGTTCCTGGGTAAACACTAGCCCTTTGGAGGTCTCAGGAGTTGGGTGTGAATTGAGACCCACTCTTAACAGTGCTGTGACTTTGGGCAGGCCTTGAAACTTGTGTTTCCTTTTCTATAAAATGAAGCTAATAATTTCAACTCTGAAGGATTGTTATGAAGGTTAAATAAAACTATATAGGGAAATTCCTAACAATGTGCTCAATACTTTTTAATAGTTGAGCTAAAAAAGTTCTTGCCTTCCATTTTCCAGTGAAATAGCATTCCCAGCTAAAACTTACTGTGAAACTAAAGGCGCTATCAAACAGAATGTTAGTGTGTGTGTGTGAAGCACAGGGCCTAGTACAGAAGCAAGGTTGGATGAGGATGCATGCAATGACAGCTTGCAGCTGTCTGATTTGGAAGGAGTAAGGTTAGCTGCTCCAGTCAGCAACACATTTCATGGTCTGGCTTTCATAGTTCTGCAGGAGGGGAAGAGGAGGTCTTGTCTCTAAAAGTAATCGCTAGTATTTATTGATCATTTATTACATACCAGGCATTCTGCCAAGTGCTTTACACACAGCATCTCATTTAATCCACACAATAATCTTAACCAGGTATTACTGATACCTTTTAAAAACTTTTATTGTAGAAAGTATCTGCTGGGCACCATGGCTCAAGCCTATAATCCCAGCACTTTGGGAGGCCAAGGCAGAGCATTTCCCTTGAGCCCAGGATTCGAGACCAGCCTGGCAACATGGGAAAACCCTGTCTCCACTAAAATATAAAAATTAGCTGAGCATGGTTGTGTGTGTCTATGGTCCCAGCTACTAAGGAGGCTGACATGGGAAGATCAATTGAGCCTGAGAGGTCGAAGCTGCAGTGAACCATGATTGCACCACTTCACTCCAGACTGGGTGACAGAGCAAGATCCTGTCTGAAAATTGAAAAAAAAATCAAATACTTATTTAGAAGTAGAGGTAACATTTTAATGAGCCCCTCTATTTCCATCACCCAGTACCAACATTTGTCAGCTTATAGCCAAACTTGTTTCATCTCTATCCCATCTATTTCCTCTTCCTTATTTTGAGGCAAATCTCAGACATTATATTATTTTATTTGTAAATATTATGGTATATATAAAAATGTCAAAAAATAACACCAAAATCCTCCAAAACAATGTTATTCTATAATTATACCTAAACACATTTGAAATAATTCTTTAATGTTATTAGATATCTAATCAACGTTCAAGTCTCCCCAATTGTCTCATAAATGATTTTTAAAATTTTTTTCAAATCATATTTAAACAGGCACATATAACATTTAGTTAATATGTCTCCCAGTGTCTTTTAATCTATAGGTTCCTCTCTCTCTTTTCCTTTCCTTGCAATTTATTTGTTGAGGTAAGTCAGTCATTTGTTCTGATATCCCCCTCCCCTACCCCCACCCTGTTTTTTTTTTAACAGACAGGGTCTCACTATGTTTTCCAAGCCATCTCCAGTTGCTATTCACAGGTGGGATCATAACTCACTATAGGCTCAAACTCCTGGCCCCAAGGGATCCTCCTACCTCAGACTCCCCAGTAGCGGGAACTACAGATGCATACCACAGCCCTTGGCTGATATTTTCATATTTAAAGTATTTATTTATTTAGAAACAAGGTCTCACTCTGTGGCCCAGGCTGGAGAACAGTGGTGTAGTCATGGCTCACCACAGCCTTGACCTTCTGGGCTCAGTGGATCCTCCCATCTCAACCTCCCAGGTGGCTGGTACTACAGGCACATGCCACCATGCCCAGCAATTTATTTATTTGTTTGCTTTTAGTAGAGACAGGGTTTCACCATGTTACTTGCTGGTCTTAAACTCCTGGGCTTAAGCAATCCTCCCACCTCAGCATCTCAAAGTGTTGAGATTACAGGTGTAAGCCACTTTGCCTGGCCTTAATCTTTTTATAAATAAAGAAACTCAGAGAGGTGAAAAAAATTTAGTAAGGGATAGAAAAGGAATTTAGTCCAAGATATGACCAATTCCAGAATCCAAGCACTTAATGGCTTTATTATATTCACTTTAAATCAAGTGATGAAAACCAAGAGAAAAAATACAATCACTCATAAAAGATTTCAGAACATGCATGACTCACCCAAGTAACCAGTTCCTTCACCAAGTGCTCATGGAAAACTGTTCACTTAAAACCCAGGCAAGGCTTGAAATGCGGGAAGAGAAATTGAAAACAGAATAACCCAGTGTCCACCTTATGTTTTGAATCTGACTAAATAAATCCTGCATACAAATATATCCATAACGTAAAAGAATTTTTACTTCCAACAAATATTTAGCAAGGCAAAAACATTTCTTAAACAAATCTATCAGTTTTTTTCTCCCTTTTCCTTCTTTTCTTCCTGTTCTTCCTTTCCCTCTTTTCTCTATAGCTAAGATAAGGAGGAAACATCTTTCAAGCAGTTATTTTTAAATACTAGTCAAATTAACAATTTGGTAGTTTGATATGTGATACCTGGGCTTTTGTTATGATAGTTTTGAAACCACAGTTACCCTAGCAACTGAATACATTTTTTCTTTAAAAAAATTTTTAGCTGTCTGAAGGAGAAAAAAAAAAAGAAAAAGAAAACTTCTTGCCAGAATTTTCCCATAATAGCGTCCATTAACTGCAGTGACTTCTATTGGAGAGGCCAGCACTGCTGTCTCCTGCTGTCACCAGTCATTCACTGATCTAGCAGATGTTTTGTTTGATAAGGCCAATTTGAGCTTTATAAAACATTTATTTTTTTCACCTCCAAGGAGCAAATACCGGTAAGGATAGATTCAACATCGATCGCTGGATACCGTACAAGGGCCTCAACCTGCCAGTGGAGCTTGTAGGTAAGAAGAAAAATTTAGCAAGAGGCCAGGCACGGTGGCTCATGCCTGTAATCCCAGCACTTTGGGAGGCCAAGGTGGGCAGATCACCTGAGGTCAGGAGTTCCAGACCAACCTGGCTAACATGGTGAAACCCCATCTCTACTAAAAATACAAAAATTAGCCAGGCATGGTGGCACATGCCTGTAATCCCAGCTACTGGAGAGCCTGAGGTGGGAGAATCGCTTGAACCTGGGAGGCAGAGATTGCAGTGAGCTGAGATTACACCACTGCACTCCAGCCTGGGCAACAGAGCAAGGATCCATCTCAAATAACAAACAAACAAACAAGAAACAAACAAAACTTAGCAAGAGGAAAGAGTGAGCAAAAGAGCCAATAGTCTATTTTAGAATCTTTCTGGCAATACCTGGTAACTGTGCAGTTGCCAAAGAGGGCAATGATGCTAGTTAGTGAGAAAAAGGAAGAAAAAAAAAGGAGTGATAGACATTGCATTGAGTTTTGTAGGTTTTATAAACCATGGGTTGGCATTTTTGAGATGGAGTCTTGCTCTGTTGCTCAGGCTGGAGTGTAACGGTGCAATGTCGGCTCACTGCAACCTCTGCCTCCTAGGTTCAAGTGATTCTCCAGTCTCAGCCTCCTTAGTAGCTGGGATTACATGCATGTGCCACCATGCCTGGCTAATTTTTGTATTTTTAGTAGAGACAGGGTTTCACCATGTTGGTCAGGATGGTCTTGAACTCCTGACCTCGTGATCCAGCCACCTCAGCCTCGTGATCCACCCGCCTGGCTCACACCTGTAATCCCAGTACTTAGGGATTACAGTAGTAAGTACTGGGATTACAGGTGTGAGCCACCGCACCGGGCCCTTGGGTTGGCATTTTAAGGAGGTGAAGTAGATAAGACTCAGCAAGGAAAAAAAGGTGTACATTAGGACTCTTGAAGCACCTAGACTCTGAGTGTTGGCGCAAATATTCACTTACTTCTGAACGAAATCCCTTTCACAGTCATGTTTGTGATACAAATATCTCTATGTTTCTTTTCTTAAAAACACACACACACACTGATTTTACAAAAATATCCATATCCTTTCTCTTGAATAGTTTTTAAGACCTAGGCTGTGGTGTGGGTAAATCAAGAGATGGCAAAAGAAGCACAAGGTAGTTCTGCCTCTGTTAGTAAGATACTGCTTTTTGTAGGCCTCCTGGAGCTCATTTATTTAGTCATTGTGCAGAGGATGAAAAGAAGCCAAAATCCAAAACAGGAGGCTATCCTTTGCAATATAACGGCTCAACAAAGTTTGAAAGAATGAAGATTCTCATCCTTGGGATTTTATTTTAGATTGCCCTACCTACCTAAGTATACTATTTTGACTTGAGGAATTATATTTTAAGCCAAGGTAAGAACTAAAAAAAAAAAAGAAAGAGGACCAACTATTTTTGCAGAAAGTGTAATTTTTCTATAGTAAACTCACCCACACTAACTCTCTCTCTCCCTCTCTCTGTATATGTGTGTGTATAAATATATATGTAAAGTCCTAATGAGCACATTTCTCTCTAAGGCAAAATAGAAAAAGAGAGCAAAACCAGCCAAATTAGTTAGGCCTTTTTCTTTCCTTTTTTTTTTTTGGCTCACTGAAACCTCTGCCTCCCAGATTCAAGTGATTCTCCTGCCTCAGAGTCCCGTGTAGCTAGGACTACAGGTGCACACCACCACACCCGGCTAATTTTTTGTATTTTTAGTAGAGTGGGGGTTTCACCATGTTAGGATGGTCTTGATCTCCTGACCTGGTGATCCGCCTGCCTTGGCCTACCAAAGTGCTGAGATTACAGGAATGAGTTACCACACCTGGCTAGGACTTTTTCTTAACGACTTAAACTATTAAAGGAACTTGCTGCTTCTTTATTGACCATCTGCAAGATGTTTTACCTGGGTTACATTTTCATTCTTGAATCCCACTCTTATGTAAGATCTAAAACTGGAGAATGGCTCTCCAAAGGATAATCTTGACACTGTTAGCATCAGAAGGGGGACTGGGTATTGGGAAGAGAAAAATAAAAATGTTAACTACAGATAGCAAAAAAGAAAGACAAAATCATATTGATTAATTACAAGAGCTGAGGAAATCTGGAATGAAGGATTGCTCTGAAGTATTTAAACACCAGTAACAACAGACATTAATCAGAATTAGAGAACTGTGCAGTAAATTTGGTTCTTGTTTCTAGTCTTTATCCCTTTTCTTTTCTGTTTCAACATGCTCCTTATTTTGAAATATAATTTGAAGCTCACAGAAAAGTTGCTAGAATCTTACGAAGAAACATTTCTATCTTTTAGCACAGTCACCAGGTTTTAACATTTTGCCTTATTTGCTTTGTTACTCTCTCAGAAGATTCAGATTTTCAAAGAAGAAATGGGTTTGGTTTGAGACCAACTTAAGTTTGAGAGAATGATGGAATGTCTGAGCAGAAAAGCTCGGCCAGGCATGGTGGCTCATGCCTATAATTACAACACTTTGGGAGGCTGAGGCGGATGGATCACTTGAGGTCAGGAGTTCAAGACCAGCCTGGCCAACATGGAGAAACCCCATCTCTACTAAAAATACAAAAATTGTCTGGGCATGTTGGCTCATGCCTGTAATTCCAGCACTTTAGGAGGCCAAGGCAGGCAAATCACAAGGTCAGGAGTCTGAGACCAACATCAACAATATGGTGAAACCCGTTCTACTAAAAATATAAAAATCAGCGGGGCGTGGTGGCACATGCATGTAGTCCCAGCTATTCAGGAGGCTGAAGTGGGACAATTGCTTGAACCTGGGAGGCAGAGGCTGCAGTGAGCCGAGATCATACCACTGCACTCCAGCCTGGGAGACAGAGTGAGACTCCATCTCAAAAAAAAGAGAAAAGCCTAGCAGACTGAGAGTCAAGGATCTGGAACTCAAGAAAAAGACTACTCAGAAAGATAAAAATATGAAGAAAAAACTAAGTGGAACTAATTTGTTTGAGGACATGGTTTTTGAGGAAAAGCCTAATTCGGGAAGACAAAAGGTCTTAGTTCTGGCCAATGAAAAGGCATGGGATACTATTAATATACGAATTGTAACTTTTTCATATCTTGGTCCACTTTAGGGTCATCTGCTATTATTCTTATTTTACATTTGAAGACTACTTTGAAAATATATGAGGCATATTGTATGGTTTTATTCAGAAATTTATAAGAAATTGGAAGTCGTGTCATTAATATAGCTTTTAGGTAACATATGTTCCAGTTACCACTGTTGTGTAACAAATTACCCTAAAACTTAGTGGCATAAAATGACCATTCGATTATGATCACAGATTCTCTGGGTCAGGAATTCAGATTGGGTACACTGGGTTTGGATGGCTGTCTTCACTCCATCATATCTGAAGCATCAGCCAGAAAGACTCAAAGGCCAGAGGTAACTCAGCAACTGGGGACTGAAATCATTTGGCTATGACTGCACTCACTTATCTGGCAGAGGATGTTGGCTATTTTTTTTGAGATGGAATTTTGCTTTTGTTGCCCAAGCTGGAGTGCAATGGTATGATCTTGGCTCCCTGCAACCTCCGCCTCCCGGGTTCAAGTGATTCTCCTGCCTCAGCCTTCCAAGTAGCTGTGATTATAGGCGTGGGCCACACCATGCCTGACTAATATTTAGTATTTTTAGTAGAAAGGAGGTTTCACCATGTTAGCCAGACTGATGTGATCTGCCCACCTTGGGCTCCCAAAGTGCTGGTATTATATATAGGCATGAGCCAACATTCCTGGCCCAAATGCTGGCTTTTAACCAGGACACCTACCATGTAGCTCTGCTTGGGCCAGTGCAGGCTTCCTTACAGCATGCAGCTGAATCCCTGTAGTGAGGGTCCCAAGACAGCAAGATGAAACACTTGGCATTTTTGTGATCTAGCCTCAAAATGTACATAGCATCACTCTCCAGTGTATTTTTTTTATTGAGACAGTTGCAAATGTTTGCCCAAAGTTAAGGGGAAAAGACATAAACTCCACTTCTCCATAAGATAAATGTTAAGGTCACATTATAAGAAGAGCACTTGGAAAAACAGATTCTGTTTCAGCCACTTTGGGAAAATACAATCTGCAGTAAAACATATATGAACACAAAAAGGGAGCATCTAACAGAGTACAAAGAATATGCATCTGAGAGGTATTTTTTACTGTCTATGGTAGTTGAAATTTAAAATATTTCCTCAAAGACTAAGATATAAGGAAGAATTTTACATATACCCCATGCCTTCTTTATTAGGAATTATTTTCTTGAAAAAGTAAGATTTGCAGAGGTATTTATTTATTTAGAGACAAAGTCTCACTCCCTTACCCAGGGTGGAGTGCAGTGGCTTGATCTTGCCTCACTGCAACCTCTACCTCCCAGGTTCAAGGAATTCTCATGCCTTAGCCTCTCGAATAGCTGGGATTACAGGTACACACCACCACACCAGGCTAATTTTTGTATATTTAGTATAGACAGGGTTTCATCATGTTGGCCAGGCTGGTGTCAATCTCCTGACCTCAAGTGATCTACCCGCCTTGACCTCCCAAAGTGCTGAGGTTACAGGCATGAGCTACCATGTCTGGCCACAGTGTTTTGATTAACACTTTGCTCTTACATGTACAACTTAATGGATTACAATTCTTTAAACATCTCATGAGCAGATGAACAGCAGCTCATGAGATGTCCAGTATTGCAAAATCTATAGGATTTTTCCATTTGGCTCAAAATTGAGGTGCTCATCTAATAATTTGATCACTCATATCTCTTTAAAATAAAATCTGATAGATGGCTTTAATAGAAAATTATTCATAATAGAAAAAATATTCAATCTGTCAGGTGTGCATTCTTTTTTATTAGCTCCCATATTCAATCCAAAGGTCTGGAATACTGGAAATCAGCCTGCATCTTTGAAAGAAACCTTAATAGTTTGTTACTGCAAGTATTTTTTTCTTTTCCTTTTTTTTAAATATGAAAAGAGACTGAGGAAATGTCTTAATGTTTGGTTAACAAATTAAAAACCCATGTTTAAGTGCTTTAATATTCTAGTCCTATTTCACTGTGTCATCAAGGGGTTGATTTACCAGCTGTAAAATTACATAAGAAACCTTTTAAATGTAGACCTGTTAACAATATTTGAATCTCTGTGCATATACTGTGATCTTCTGATAATGACTACATCAACTGTGACAGCTCATTGTAACTTACCAGCACTAGCTCTGCATTCGCTGATGTATTTTCAGAGATCAGAGAAGGTAACAAGGCTGGGCTTGTTCCAGTACTCAGTAGTTATTATTCATTCAATATTTCAAGTCTTTTCCAGCCTTCGCCAAATCCTTTTTGCAAACCATATGAACGAAACATTACTTTTTTTTGAGACAGGGTCTCATTCTGTCACTCAGGGTGGAATGTAGTGGCACGATCAAAGCTCACTGCAGGCTCAACCTCCCCAGGCTCAACTGATTCTCCCACCTCAACTGATCCTCCCACCTCAGCTTCCCAAGTAGCTAGGACTATAGGCACATACCACCATGCCCAGATAATTTTTGTAATTTTTTTTTTGAGATGGAGTTTCACTCTTTTTGCCCAGACTGGAGTACAATGGTACAATCTTGGCTCACCGCAACCTCTGCTTTCCAGGTTCAAGTGGTTCTCCTGCCTCAGCCTCCCAAGTAGCTGAGACTACAGGCATATACCACCATGCCTGGCTAATTTTTTATTTTTAGTAGAGATGGAGTTTCTCCATGTTGGCCAGGCTGGTCTTGAACTCCCGACCTCAGGTGATCTGCCTGCCTTGGCATCCCTAAGTGGTGGGATTACAGGCATGAGCCACCGTGCCTGCCTCAGTTTTTGTAATTGTTTTTAGAGTTGGAGTTTCGCCATGTTGCCCAGGCTGGTCTTGAACTCCTGGGCTGAAGTGATCAGCCTTGGCCATCTAAAGTGCTAGGATTACAGGCATGAGCTACAGCATCTGGCCAGAACAGTACTTTTAAGAACCAAGAAACTGATATATTTGAGTAGCCAATCAAGAAGGCAGAAGAGATGTTGACTGTATAGCAAGGGCAGACCAAGGGAAAGGAGTTTTAAAAGTTGAACATTTTTCATCTTAAAACATTAAGTTTGGCTGGGTGCTATGGCTCATCTCTGTAATTCCCGCAAATTACAAGAGAATCACTTGAGGCCAGGAGTTCAAGACCAGCTTGGGCTGTGTAGTGAGATTCCATCTCTACCAAAAAAAAAAAAAATGTTTTTTTAAATTAGGGTGATGTGGTGGTGTACAACTGTAGTCCCAGCTACTCAGGAGGCTGAGGTGGGAGGACTGCTTGAGCCCAGGAGTCTGAGACTACAGAGAGCTGTGATAGCCTCACTATTCTCCAGCCTGGGAGACAGAGCAAGACCCTGTCTCTAAAACAAAACCAAAAACCAAAAAACATTAAGTTTAATGGAATATATCTCAGTTAATAGTTATGTTACAAGATGAGGCCTTAGCTCAGAGCAAATCCAGTTTTCTGAGTGTCTAGTTCTACCATAATTGAGCAATGAGGAAAGAAGTATACAGCAATGTGTCTAAGTCAGGATTTGTTTGGCTACAGGTGTGAGAGTAATCAGAAACCAAAATACAGAACATTGGCTTGATTGAAGTGCAGAAAGAAGTTTACTTTGAAACTGATATGGTGGCTCCATGGATCATCAGGGATCTGAGTGTCTTTTCTCTCCCTTTTTTTCCCCCACTTGTCTATGTCATCTATGATTTAAAAAAATTTTTTTTATTTCAATAGGTTTTGGGGGAACAGGTGGTGTTTGGTTACATGGATAAGTTCTTTAGTGACAATTTCTGAGATTCTGGTGCACCCATCACCCAGGCAGTGTACACTGTACTGTGCCCAACATGTAGTGTTTTATTCCTCACCCCCTTCCCACCCTTTCCCCTGAGTCTCCAAAGTGCATGGTATAATTCTTATGCCTTAGCATCCTCATTGAGTGCTTCTCTTTTAATATCTCACCTATTTTTCTTTGTACATAGCCTCATAGATCAAGATGCTTCAGTTCCAGCGACTGTTTCTCTTTTCTAGTGAGTAAGAAGGAGAAAGGGCAAAGAAACATGCCCTCTACCCTTACAAACACTTCCCAGAAACTCAGCTCAACAATTCAGTTAACATCTCATGGACTAGAATTTACTCACAGCCACATCTAGCTGCGAGGAAAGCTGGGAAATACAGTTTTTATTTTATTTGCTTCTAGCTAAAAATTCTATAACCAAACACTATCGTTTGAATGTTTTTGTTTCCTCCAAATTTATGTGCTGAAGCTTAATCCTCATTGCAACAGTGTTGAGAGGTGGGGCTGAATAGGAGGTGTTTCAGCCATGAGGGCTCTACCCTTGTGAGTGGATTCATGCTGCTGTTTAAAAAGAGTTTGCAGGAGTGGGCTCTCTCTCTTCTGCTCTTCTGCTATGTGAGGAACACTGTTCCTCTTCCTCTGGAGGATGCAGAGTTCAAGGCACCATCTTGGGGACAGCGACCGGCCCCACACCAGATGCTAAACAGGCTGGTGCTTTGATCTCAGACTTCTCAGCCTCCAGAACTGTGAACAATAAATACCTGTTTATTATAAGTTCCCCAGCCTCGAGTGTTCTGTTATAGCAGCACAAATAGACTAAGGCACTAAGGAAAAGTGGGAGCTAACAGACAGTATTCCCTGACACAAAGTAAGTCTTTTGGGAAAGGAGGGATGATCTAGGAACCAATCAACTGTTGTGGTGAAAAAAATGTATATGATGCTTGGCTAGTCAGTGTGTGACCAAATAGCAAAATGATTTTAAACTTTATTCTACCCAAATGAACATCAAGAATTCAAGAATTAGATTTAAATGAGACAAATAATTATTCTTTTTTTTTTGAGGGGGGGAGGAAGGCAGAAAGGGAGAGAAGAAGGACGGTAGGGAGGAAGGAAGGGATGAAGGAAGGAAGGAAGGGAGGAAGCGGGGAGGGAGGGAGGGAGGGAGGGAAGGGAAGGAAGGGAATCAAGCAATGAGAGAGACATTGCCGACCTGCATATAGAGGTTTACAAGTTGATTTCTTTTTTTTTTGAGAGAAAGAAAGAAAAAATAAATAAATAAATAAGTAAAGGAGAGGAAGAAAGAGGAAAAGAAAGAGGGAGAGTAAATGGAAATATTGCTTTATTTTGAAAAAAATTGGGTATTAATAATGGCCCATCAATGTTTCATTTAAACTTATGGGTAGGTGTGGTGTGGTATTGACTAAAATATATATTTTGAGTATTTGAAGTGGGGAGCTCTATAAATATTTATTAAGTTTACTTGTTCCGGATCTGAGTTCAAGTCCTTGATATCCTTATTAATTTTCTGTCTCATTGAATCTAAGTCTTGTACCTGGGTGTTAGGATCGTTAGCTCTTGTTGTTGCATTGATCCTTTTACCACTATATCTTTGTTGCTTTAAAATCTATTTTATCCAATATGAGAATTGCAACTCCTGCTTTTTATTTATTTATTATTTATTTTTGCTCTCCATTTGGTTGGTAAATCTTTCTCCATCCCTTTGTTTTGAGTCTTTGTGTATCCTTGCATGTGAAACAGGTCTGGTTGTAACATGCCATTGGGTTTTGGCTGTGTCTTTTGATTGGGGGATTTAGTCGATTTAAATTTAGGGTTACTGCCATTTGATGTTGACTGGCTGTTTTATCCATTCATTGGTGTAAATTCTTCTTTATGTTGGTGCTCTTTACTTTTTGGTGTATTTTTAGAAAGGCTAATACTGGTTGTTTCTTTCTGTGTGTAATGCTTCTTTCAGAAGCTCTTGTAAAGCAGGCCTGGTGGTAATAAAATCTCTGAGTTCTTGCTTGTTCATAAAAAATTTTATTTTTCCTTCAGTTGTGAAGTTTAGTTTGGCTGGATATGAAATTCTGGGCTGAAGGTTCTGTTCTTTGAGGATGTTGAATATTGGCCCCCCACTCTCTTCTGGCTTGTAGAGTTTCTGCCGAGAGATCTGCTGTAAGTCTGATAGGCTTGCCTTTGTGGGTAATCTGACCTTTCTCTCTGGCTGCCCTTAGTATTTTCTCCTTCGTTTCAACTCTGGTGAATCTAACGATTATGTGCCTTGGAGTTGCTCTTCTTGAGGAATATCTTTGTGGTGTTCTCTGTATTACCTGGGGTTGAATGTTGACCTGCTTTGCTAGTTTAGGAAAATTTTCCTGAATAATATCCTGAAGGGTATTTTCCAGCTTGGATTCATTCTCTCCATCGCATTCAGGTACACCTATCAAACGTAAATTTGGTCTTTTCACATAGTCCCACATTTCTTGGAGACTTTGCTCATTCCTTTTTATCCTTTTTTCTCTAATCTTTTCTTCACGTTTTTTTCATTAAGTTGGACTTTGACCTCTGATATCCCTTCTTCTGCTTGAACAATTCGAGTGTTTAAACCTGTGCATACTTCTCGGAGTTCCTGTATTGTATTCTTCAGTTCCATTAATTCACTCATACTCCTCTCTAAGTTGTCTGTTCTCAATAGGATTTCATCAAACCTTTTTTCAAAGTTCCTTGTTTCTTTACGTTGGGCTACAAAATGGTCTTTTAACTCACCAAAGTTTGTTATTATCCATTCCTTGCACAGTGATTCTGTCATCAGGATGCGCTCGTTCTCCATCAAGCCTTGTTCCATTGTTGATGTGGAACTGTGATCATCTTTAGAGAGGCGTTCTGACTTTGAGTATTCTCAGCTTTTTTACGCTGGTTTCTTCCCATCATTGTAAATTTATCCTCCTGTCGTCTTTGAAATTACCAACTTTCAGATTAGGTCTCTTGAGTGGACGTCCAGGTTGTTAGTTCCCAGGGCCAGAGCAGCGGCGTTAAAACTGATGGTGCTTTTCTGCCCAGGATTCTCCTGTCTGGCTTCCTTCTTGTGTCCGTAGTAGGTGACTCTGCCTTCCCGGGGCTCCAAACCTCGGTCAGAAGGGGAACCGGTCCCGTTTACTCTGCGCTGAGCGCTGCCGCGCTGAGGTGCCGTCACAGCCGCTGTGCCGGGCTCTGGTGTCCTGCTGGGGACCCGTGCTGGTGCTCCGAACCTGTTTACTCTGCTCCGAGAGCTACCACGCCGAGGTGCCGGCGGAACCGCTGCGCCAGCCACGAGAGTCGCGCTGGCCACCAGTGTGTTTCCTCCACTGGGGGATCTTCTGCTCCGTGAGCGACCAGAATTTGTCTGAAAGTGTGGCGTGCTCCAGTTCTCCGAGCCTTCCCTGAGAGCTGCAATCCTGGGATGTTAGCGATTGGCCATCTTGGATCGTTCTCCGACAAATAATTATTCTTGATGTTATTAGTGTGAAAGTGGCATTGTGGTGGTGATGTTAGGAAAATGTCCTTACTTTTTAAAGATTTATATTGAGGATAAAGGGGTGAAATGACATGATCTTTGGCATTTACTTAAAATACATCTACAGGCCAAGTGCAATGGCTCATGCCTGTAATCCCAGCACTTTGGGAGGCTGAGGCAGGAAGATCACTTGAGCCCTGGAATTCGAGACCAGCCTGAGCAACACAGGGGGACATTGTCTCTACAAAAATATAACTAAAAATTAGCCAGGCATGGTGGCACACCTGTAGTCAGTCCAAGCTACTGGGGAGGCTGAGGTAGGAGGATTGCTTGAGCCCAGGAGGTCGAGACTGAGGTGAGCTGTGTTCAAGCCACTGTGCTCCAGCCTGAGTGACAGAGCAAGACTTTGTCTCAAAAAACTAAACAAAAAACAAAACAAAGCTTCTACAAAGAGAAAAAACGGGGAAGATGAAAAATATATAGTCAAAATCTTGATCATTGTTAATTTGGGGTTGGGGGCAGTTACTCACACCTGTAATCCCAGCACTTTCAGAGGCTGAGATGGGCAGATCCCTTGAGTCCAGGAGTTCAAGACCAACCTGGGCAACATAGCAAATACCTTATCTCTATAAAAAATACAAAAATTGGCTGGGCATGGTTGTGCATCCTGTGTTCTTGGCTATTTGAGAGGCTGGGGTGGGAGGATCATCTGAGCCTGGAAGGTCAAGGCTGCAGTGAGCCGTGAGATCATGCCACTGTACCGCAGCCTGGGTGACAGAATGAGACCTTGTCTCAAAAAAAAAATTTTTTTTTTAATTTGGGATATGAGTACATGAAATTTACTGTACTTTTTAAAAGTATGTTTGAAATGTTTCATTAAACAAACTTTTTTGTAAATAATCAGGATCAAAATTTCTAAATCTTAGTTTGGAATACTGAACTTAGTTCAGCCATGTATCCTTAATGTTTCTGTGTTTGGGTTTTTACATATGTCAAATGCAAATAATAATACCTGGCCTAACTAGTTAACAGTACTGTACTGAAGGCCAAATATAAAAATGCCCGTGAAAGAGTTTTAGAACCTATAATGTGATATGATATCAGATATTGTTGATAATATGCTTGCTGTCATTTTTATTCATGTGAGACCAGAGTCCATGTCCCATTATTCACTGCTATATCTCTAGTGACTGGTAAAATGCCTGGCATATAATATATATAAAATAAATGTTCAATAAGTGAGAACAAAAATTAAGAAAAAAAATTGTAAATGAAATTGACATGAACTTGTAAGGATAGAAGAGACCTGAGAAGTCATCCAATAACCTCAGGTTACATATGAAGAAACTGAGCCCAGAGCAATTAAAGGACCCACCTAACATGACACAGGTGGCAGAGCTGCAGTACAGTCAAGCAGATAAAGGCACAGTCATCCTTAAAATGACAAGGGAAACACCAGAGACTCCAGGAGAATGCTGACCTGTTTTTAGCTATTTCAAGAAAATCATGCCATCATATCATCACATCACTTCTTGTTGCAGTCGCAACAAACAGTGTATTCTCTAGCAGCACTCAGACTTTGTTCCATTAGCAACTGTTACCAAACAGGAGGCAGTACAGACTCAAAAATCCTTTTGTCACATTTTGGTTTTTTAGGGCCGGGCGTGGTGGCTCAAGCCTGTAATCCCAGCACTTTGGGAAGCCAAGGCGGGTGGATCATGAGGTCAACAGATCAAGACCATCCTGGTCAACATGGTGAAACCCCGTCTCTACTAAAAATACAAAAAATTAGCTGGGCATGGTGGCGCGTGCCTGTAATCCCAGCTACTCATGAGGCTGAGGCAGGAGAATTGCCTGAACCCAGGAGGCGGAGGTTGCGGTGAGCCGAGATCGCGCCATTGCACTCCAGCCTGGGTAACAAGAGCGAAACTCCGTCTCAAAAAAAAAAAAAAAAAAAGTTTCCAATGATAAGAATTGGTCCTGTGGATGGAACAACTACTTATAATCTTTTCTTTAAAAGTTCTCCTAGGCTAGACGCGGTGGCTCACACCTGTAATCTCAGCACTTTGGGAGGTTGAGACAGGCGGATCAACCGAGGTCAGGAGTTCAAGACCAGCCTGGCCAACATGGTGAAACCCTGTCTTTACTAAAAATGCAAAAATTAGCTGGGTGTGGTGGCGGGCACCTGTAATATCAGCTACTCGGGAGGCTGAGGCAGGGGAATCACTTGAACTTGGGAGGCGGAGATTGCAGTGAGCCAAGATCGTGCCATTATACTCCAGCCTGAGTGACAAGAGTGAAACTTTGTCTCAAAAAAAAAAAAAAGTTCTCATAATACTGTTAAACAGTCTTTGTGGCCAACAGCTATGAATTCTGAGCAAATATTTCATGGAAATCTTCTCCTTGAGTATGCATCTGGATAGACTGTGTCAACCATGTCCTGACATAACGGCTGAGTCTGGATGGTATTTTTCAGAAAAGCACTCAACTTTGATGTGCGTGGTATGTGCTCAACAATTCCCAAGCCAATAGCACCAGACAGCAATTATTTAGCAACCAAGTTTCAAGGATAGAAATTATTTAACATTTATTTATTTATTTTGGCATATAATTTTTTTTTTTTTTTTTTTTGAGATGGCGTTTCTCTCTTGTTGCCCAGGCTGGAGAGCAATGGCACAATCTCGGCTCACTGCAACCTCAGCTTCCTAGGTTTCAGCAATTCTCCTGCCTCAGCCTCCCAAGTGACTGGGATAACAGGCACATGACACCATGCCTGGCTAATTTTTTTGTATCTTTTAGTCAAGACAGGATTTCACCATGCTTGTCAGGCTGGTCTCAAACTTGTAACCTCAGGTGATCCACCTGCCTCAGCCTCACAAAGTGCTGGGATTACAGGTGTGAGCCACCACACCCTGCCAAAAATATTTATTTTTGCTCATGAGTCTATGGATTTTCTAGGCAGTTTTGCTGTTGAGCTAGGCTTGATTTATTTCAGCTGGGTTCACTGGTATCTGTAATCAGCTGGCAGGTCAGCTGGGGGCTAACTGGACTAGGATGGCTATGGCTGCTATGACTCATCTCTGTGCTTTCAGGTTTCCTATCACAGTGGAGGAAAGGTTCCAAACGAGCAAGGAGAAGACACTCAAGGCTTCTTTCTCCAGGCCTCAGGTCAGAACTGGCATATTCACTTATGCTTCATCCTATTGGTTAGGCAATTAACAAGGCCAGTAGAGAGAGATTCAAGGGAAGGGGAAAATGGACTTCATCTTTAGATGATGGAAGCTGCGAAGTCACATCATAAGGGCATAGATACTGGGAAGAGAAGAACTGGGGCCATTTTTGCACTCATTTTATCACAATAAGGATGAAATGTTGCTAGGGATACTTCAGTGAACTTTCTCCTTGGAGTATTCTCAGCCAACCAAACACATAGCACATAGCCTTTACCTCTTGAATGGGGAGAAGAGGAGCACTTGATTGAAATAGTGGAGATAAGTTTGAAGTCAGGCAGGCTGGCAACAGATATAGACTTTACAAAACCAGGCATGGATGTTATTTTTTTTGTTGTTCTTTCCAAAGTTTGTCCACGCCCAATAACAACATGGATTTCTATGTTCTGGGTATTACACCCTTTATGTCTAGTGGTTCAATTAATCCTCACAACCACCAAATTAAATATAATTAATCCATATTTTATAGACAAGTTAACTGAGGTTTAATCAAGGTTTAAACAGTTTAATCAAGGTCTCTCAACTATAATTGGGAGAGTGTAGATTCACACCCAACTCACTCTAACTTCAAGGGCTGTAGATGCCACAGACTATCTCCCAAAATGCAGAAGCTCCCTCTACCCCTGTAAATTTTACTGCACATCCATTTGGAGGTACAGAAAAACCCAATAATTTCCATTTTAATTTTTATTTGCAGTTAATATGGTAAAGCAGGTTGGTGTCATATCTTAACAAAGGTGTCTATAAATTTTTTTTAAAAGCCAGATAGTAAATATTTTAGGCCTATGGGTCATATAGCCTTTGTTGCAACTCTTGGCTTTGTTTTTATAGAACAAAAGCAACCAGAAGACAATATGTAAATGAATGGGTTTGGCTGTGTGCCAATAAACTTTATTTATAGAAATGGGTGACCAGCGAGATTTGTTGTAGAGAATTTGATAAGAAGCCAGGATTTAGCTGTTTGAAAGGCCAGTTTGAAGTGTTCTCCAACTCCTCTCAAACATTACAGTAATGATGTCCATTATAACTCATATATGCTACTAATAAAATGTTATTTTTAAAATAAGGCAAAAGTGTGACTGTCATACAAATATTTTAAAAAGTTAAAAATTTTGCCAGGTGTGGTGGTTCATGCCTATATTCCTAACACTTTGGGAGGCTGAGGCAGGTGGATCACTTGAGGTCAGGAGTTCGAGACCAATCTGGCCAACATGGTGAAACCTTGTCTCTACTAAAAATACAAAAATTAGCTGGATATAGTGGTGCAACTGTAGTCCCAGCTACTCAGGAGGCTGATGCAAGAGAATCACTTGAACCCCGGAAGCAGAGGATGCAGTGAGCCAAGATCCTGCCACTGCACTCCAGCCTGGATGACAGAGTGAGACTTTGTCACAAAAATAAAATAAAATAAAAATAAAAAACAAAGTCAAATATTTTATTTAACACATTCATTAATAAAGAAAACACTAATAAATTAAAACCAGTTGAAAGGGGATTAAACAAACACATATATAGAAGCAATCAGGAATGCCAAAATGAATTTCTCAACAGATGAAAACTGATGGATATTTATAAGAAATAGAATAATGCTTGGAATCATCTTGTCCACAGAGTGGTCATCAATTGCATCTTCACCAAACACAATTTATAGCCAGGTCTATGGAAAAGACTGATTTGCATTACTGTAGGGTTTTTTTCTAAAACAGGGTCATGCTCTGTCATCCAGGCTGGAATGCAGTAGTGCCATCTTGGCTCACAGCAACCTCTGCCTCCTGGGTTCAAGTGATTCTCATGCCTCAGCCTTTCGAATAGCGGGGATTACAAGCATGTACCACCATGCCTGTTTAATTTTTGTTATTTTAGTAGAGACAGGGTTTCACTATGTTAGCCAGGGTGGTCTTGAACTCCTGGCCTCAAGTGATCCACGTGCCTTGGCCTCTCAAAGTGCTGGGATTACAGGCATGAGCTACCACTCCCGGCCTGATTTTTTTTTTTTTTTTGCACCCATGCTGTTGATTGCTAAATGTAATAGTCTGATCATAACGCTGAATAAATGTCTTTTTTTTTTTAAATGTGCTGTGTAAAGTTAGTCTACGCTGAAGCCATCTTGGTAAATTTCCCCCAACAGTGTGAAGTTAGAATTCTTTCAGGGTATTGCCAGGTTCTATTTGGAATTTATATACAACCTGCTTGGGTGGAGAAGCCATTGTTTTCAGAAACCTTTGTGTAGTTGAACTGATAGTTACTGTTGCAATCTGTAGTTCACCATTAAAAGGGATTACCTAAGCAAAATCATGGAATTTTTGGTTATAAAAATGATTGTTGGTACATCCCATGTAATATATCTAAATTGAATAATGATACCAGATAAAATTATAGATGAGAATGAAGCTGTGTATCATCCATTATCATGTATAATCAATAAATGATTAAATTCTCTTAGGAAAAAAAAGAAGCAAGAATCAAACAAATATCAGGTCTCCTATCAACATTAGATGCTCAAAAACAGAAAAAATACCTTTGAAGTTTAGAGTAAAAGTTATTTTAAGTGTAGAATTTTATTTCCATTCAAACTTTTCAATCGAGAGTGAGAGCAAAGCATGGTTATGCTCAGAAATTTAATAACTCAGAAGATTTAACAGCCATATAAATTCCAGATAAATTAAAAACTTAAATGTGGTACAGACTTGTTTCCAGCACAGATGGAGTCACAAAGACCAGATTTACCCTTCTGCCTGAAATCACTAAAAAAATCAGATGAAATCTATGAAACAATGGTTTTTAAGGCACTGGACATGAGACAATAAAGAGTGATCCCTACCCTTCTGCCTGAAATCACTAAAAAAAATCAGACGAAATCTATGAAACAATGGTTTTTAAGGCATTGGAAATGAGACAATAAAGAGTGATCCCTGAGAGATGGGAAGCTAGTCAAGTGAGCCCAGTGACTGTCTGAGCTTAGTGCCTGAGGAGAGTTTCCAGGCTGCAGGGCATGAGCATTAAAGGGGGAACCCAAGCAAGATGCAGTGACCTTCTGGACTTAAGGAAAAGACCTGAAAGTTGAAGAGATGAAGGTGGGAAAGACCAAAAAGACCAAAGCTGCTGGAGTTTGCAGAATAAAGTACTGGAGAGGAGAAAGGTTCTCAGAGAAAGAGAGAATCACCAAAATGTCCAGAGGTTCTCCCTCACATACTCAGCCGAGTACTTTCCAGCACATGCACGGGGAAAATCACACATGAAAAGAACTACTCATAAGAAGCTTGTGTGGGGCCAGGAATAGTGCCGACTCCCCCCAGCCAGACTTGAAAACCTCATAAATAATGGGGTTTTGGGTAGAGTACTCAGAAGGGTTTTGCCTCCATAGTGGGAGAAGGTTAGCCCTAGATTAAATGTTATTCTGATCTCTGAAAGGATCAAACTTTTTCCAGGTAACATAGTTGCATCTCAGAACAAAGCTCAAGGATGTTTGTAGGTATATGAGAATATCCAGCACCCAACGAAGTAAAATTTACAATGTCTGACACACAATTTTAAAAAAGACAACTCTAAGGCATGCAAAGAAGCAGAAAAATTATAAGGAGAAAAAATCAATCAATCAAAACTGCATAAAATGGACATAGTTGATAGCATTAGTAGACATGGGCCGGGCATGATGGCTCACGCCTATAACCCTAGTACTTTGGGAGGGCAAAGCAGGCAGATCCCTCGAGCCCAGGAGTTTGAGACCAGCCTGGGCAACATGGCAAAACCCCATCTCTACAAAAAATACAAAAATGAGCCAAGTATGATGGTAGACATCTGTAGTCCCAGCTACTTGGGAGGCTGAGGTGAGAGAATCACTGGGAAGGTTGAGGCTACAGTGAGCTGAGATCGCACCACTATACTCTATCATGGATAAGACCCTGTCTCAAAAAAAAAAAAAAAGTAGACAAGGACATTAAAACAGCACTTATAACTGTATTCCTTGTATCTCAAAATCTAGAGTAATAGTTTTCAGTAGAGGCATATTCCCCATCCCTGGTGATATTTGGCAATGTCTGGAGATAGTTTGGTTGTCACAACTTGGGGGTAGTGGTGCCACTGGCATGATGAAGGTAGAATCCAGGGATGTTGCTAAACATTCTTTATGCACCAGAATAGCCTCCCAAGACAAAAAAAGTATCTAGCCCAACTGTCAGGAGTGCTGAGGTTGATAAACTGATCTAGAGGAAGCATTGAATATGTTAACTAAAGACATAGGAAATATGAAAAAGATACAAATTGAACTTTTGAAGATAAAAATAACAATGACTAAGATTAAAAATACACTGGACAGGATCAGTGACAGGTTAGACATTGCAGAAAAATATGAGTGAACTTGAAAACATGGCAATATAAGCCATGCAAAATGAAACTCACAATATAAGTCTGGGGTATAAGAAAAAAGAAACAGATCATCGGTAAGCTGTGGGACGATGTCAAGTTAATATAAAAATTAGCTGGGTGTGATGGTGGGCGCCTGTACTACCAGTTACTTGGGAGGCTGAGGCAGGAGAATCACTTGAACCCAGGGGCAGAGGTTGCAATAAGCTAAGATGGTGCCACTGCACTCCAGCCTGGGCAGCAGAGTGAGATTCCATCTCAAAAAAAAAAAAAAAAAAAAAAAAAAAAAAGCCAGAGGAGAAAGAACATATAATTTGTACAGAAGAAAGGAGATAATGATGACAGAACATTTCTTGTCTGGTGGCCTAATATATATGTTGTTGGAGTCCTGAAGGAAAGGGGTGATAGAAAAAAAGTCTAGGAAGAAATAAAAGCCATGACATTTCCAAATTTGATAAAAGCTATAAACCAACAGATACAAGAAGCTCAACAAACCCGAAGCACAAGAAATGTGAAGAAAACTACACCAAGGCAAAATCATAATCAAGTCACTTAAAATAAATTATAAAGAAAAAATATTAAAAGCAGCCAAAGGGCCAGCCAGGTACAGTGGCTCATGCCTTATAATCCCAGCACTTTGGGAGGCTGAGCTGGGTGGATGACCTGAGGTAAGGAGTTCAGTACCAACCTTGCCAACATGCTGAAACCCCATCTTTACTAAAAATACAAAAATTAGGCAGGTGTGATGGTGGGTGCCTGTAATCTCAGCGACTTGGGAGGTTGAGGCAGGAGAATTGCTTGAACCCAGGAGGCGGAGGTTGCAGTGAGCTGAGATCGTGCCACTGCACTCCAGCCTGGGTGACAGAGTGAGACTCTATCTCAAACACACACACACAAAAAAGCAGCCAGGGGAGAAAGAAGATACAATTTGTACAGAAGAAAGGAGATAATCATGATAAACATTTCTTGTCAGAGACAAGGTAAACAAAAGAAAACAGTGGAACAACATCTTTAAAATACTTAAAAAGAAAAAGCTGTCAACCTAAAATTGTATATTAAGATATCTTTTAAGCCAGCACATGGTGGTGCATGTCTGTAGTCCCAGCTACTCAGGAGGCTGAGGTGGGAGGATCGCTTGAGCCCAGGAGTTTGAGTTCAGCCTGGGCAACAGAGTTAGATTCCATCTCTAAATAAATAAATATATCTTAAAAACTAAGATAAAATAAATACCTTTTAGATATTAAAAAGCTGAAAGGACTTATCACCAGCATATCCACATGACAGAAAATATTAAAGGAAATATTTTAGGAAGAAAGAACAGTTGGAAATATAAACCTACATAAAGGAATAAAGAGCACTGGAAACAAACTATGTAGGTAAATATATAAAATTTTTATCTTATTATGTCAATATTTTAAAAAGATAACTGCCTAGCCAGAGCAATTAGACAAGAGAAATAAAGGGCATCCAAGTTGGGAAGGAGAAAGTCAAATTGTCCCTGTTTGCAAACAATATGATCTTATATATAGAAAACCCTAAAAGTGCCACCAAAAACTCTTAGAACTGAAAAAAAAGTTTAGTAAAGTTGCAGGATACGAAATCCACATACAAAAATCAGTAACATTTTTATACATCAACAAGGAGCTAACAGAACAAGGAATCAAAAAAGCAATCTAATTTACAATAGCTTCCCCCCAAAAATTCCTAGGAATAAATTTAACAAAGAAGGTGAAAGCTAAAGATATTTCTCTATAAACTATAGAAAAACTATAAAACACTGATGAAAGAAATTGAAGAGGATGCATTCAAAAATGGAAAGATAGTCCATGTTTGTGTTTCTAATATTTTTGGAAGAATATTGTGAAAATGACTATATTACTAAAAGTGATCTACAGATTGAATACTATCCCTATAAAAAATATTAATGACATTCTCCACAGAAATAGAAAAAAAAAAAAAATCTTAAAATTTCTGTGGAACCACAAAAAGCCCTGAATAGCCAAAGCATTCATGAGCAAAAAGAACAAAATTAGAGGGATCACACTATTGGACTTCAAAATATATTACAGAGCTATAGTAACAAAACAAGATGGCACTAGCACAAAAACAGGCACACAGATGAATGGGACAGAATGGAGAGCCCAAAAGTAAATCCACACGTTGCAGTTAACTTATTTTCAACAAAGATACCAAGAGCATTTATTGGGGAAGGTGCAGTCTTTTCAATAAATGGTGATGGAAACTGAATATTTGTATGTTAAAAAAATGAAACTAGACACCTGTCTCTCACCATATTTAAAAAAAAAAAGGAGGGATCCAAGATGGCCGAGTAGGAGCAGCTCTGGATTGCAGCTCCCAGCAAGAGTGCAGAGGGTGAGTGGTCACCACATTTCCAGACAGGATTTTATTGCCCACAGACCAGGAGATCTCTGGATGAAGGAGCGCTACAGGTCTCCAGCGTGGCTGTTTCAGCCGGAGCAGCAGGTCTCCCACAAAAACTCACATGGGTCCGGGTGCCATTTCAGCTGGTGACTGGAGCGCCTGGAAGACAGAGTCACCCATTCAACTGATAAAAAGGTGACTGAAATAGGGAGCCAGGCCAGGAGATTCTTGGGCAGAAAAGTGCCATGAGTCTGCAGCTTGGCTGTTTCAGCCGGCACAGCGGGTATCCGCACAAAATCTCACACAAATCCGGGCACCTTTTCAACTGGCAACTGGAACACCTGGGAGACAGAGTCGCCCATTCAACTGAAAAAAAGGGGACTGAAACAGGGAGCCATGCCAGAAGAATCCCAAGCGAAAAAGTGCCACGAGTCTCCAGTGCGGCTGTTTCAGCCAGTGCAGTGGGTTGCCGCACAAGAACTCACACAAATCCAGGCGCCATTTCAACTGGTGACTGGAATGCCTGGTAGAGAGAGTCACCCATTCAATTGAAAAATAAAAGGGGACTGAGGCAGGGAGCCAGGTGATCAGGCTCAGCTGGTCTCACCCCAACAAAGACCAGCAATCTGAAATGCTCTGGATTGAGAGTTTCACAGCAAGCACAGCTGAACCCAGGATAGTGCAGCTCTGTGGGGGGAGGGGACGTCTGTCATTGCCAAGGCAGTTCATCATTACTGAGGCAGCCTACCACTGCCAAGGCTGTCCACCATTACAGAGCAAGTCCTCCATTACAGAGGCAGGCCACCATTGCTGAGGCAGTTCTAACTATTCCCCTATAAACAGGACTGCAGGGAAGTTCACATGGCAGCTGGCAGAAGCCCACGGCAGCTCAGCAACACCTCTGCTGGCAGATTGTGACTAGCTGCCTCCTCACTGGGCAGGGCATCCCTGAAAAAAGGCAGCAGCATGACAGAAACTTATAAATAAAGCTTTACCTTCCTGGGACAGAGCACCTGGGGAAAAAAAGGCGGTTATGAGTTCTGCTGCAGCAGACTTAAACGTACCTGTCCAGCAATGCTAAATGGAACAACGGAGCTCACAACTCAGCACTTGAGCTCCTATAAAGAACAGACTGTCTCCTCAACAGCTCCCTAACCCCCCTATATCCAAAGAGTCACCACATAAAGGAGAGCTCAGACTGACATCTGGTAGGTATCCTTCTGGGACAAAGATAGCAGAAGAAGAAACTGGCAGCAACTCTTACTGTTCTGTAGCCACTGCAGGTGATCCCCAGGCAAGAAGGGTCTGGAGTGGACCTCAGCAGTCCTACAGCAGAGGGGCCTATTAGAAGGAAAACTAAGAAACAGAAAGAAATAAGTTCATCATCAACAAATAGGACATCCACTCAGACCCCATCTGAAAGTCACCAACTACAAAGACCACAGGTAAATCAATCCACAAAGATGGGAAGAAACCAGTGCAAAAAGAATGAAAACACCCAAAACCAGAATGCCTCTTCTCCTCCAAGGGATCACAACTCCTCATCGGCAAGGGAACAAAGCTGGATGGAGAATGAGTCTGATGAATTGACAGAAACAGACTTCAGAAGGTGGTTAATAAGAAACTTCTCTGAGCTAAAAGAACATGTTCTAACTCAATGCATAGAAACTAAGAACCTTGAAAAAAGGTTTGACGAAATGCTAATGAGAATAAACAGCTTAGAGAGGAATATAAATGAATTGATGGAGCTGAAAAACACAACATGAGAACGTCGTGAAGCATACACAAGTTTCCAAAGCCAAATTGACCAAGCAGAAGAAAGGATATCAAAGGGTGAAGACCAACTCAATGAAAGAAAATGAGAAGGCAAGATTAGAGAAAAAACAATAAAAAGAAACAAACAAAGCCTCCAAGAAATATGGGATTATGTGAAAAGACCTAATCTACATTTGATAGGTGTACCTGAATGTGACAGAGAGAATGAATCCAAGCTGGAAAATACTCTTCAGGATATTATCCAGGAAAACTTCCCCAACCTAGCAAGGCAGGCCAATATTTAAGTCCAGGAAATACACAGAACAACACAAAGATATTCCTCAAGAAGAGCAACCCCAAGGCACATAATCGTCAGATTCACCAGGGTTGAAATAAAGGAGAAAATGCTAAGGGCAGCCAGAGAGAAAGGTCGGGTTACCCACAAAAGGAAGCCCATCAGACTCACAGTGGATCTCTCAGTAGAAACCCTACAAGCCAGAAGAGAGTGGGGGCCGATATTCAACATCCTTAAAGAAAAGAACTTTCAACCTAGAATTTCACATCCAGCCAAACTAAGTTTCATAAGCGAAGGAGAAATAAAATCCTTTTCAAACAAGCAATTACTCAGAGATTTCATCACCACCAGGCCTGCTTCACAACAGCTCCTGAAAGAAGCACTAAACATAGAAAGGAATTACCAGTACCAACCACTCCAAAAACACACCAAATGGTAAATAGTATCGACACAATGAAGAAACTGCATCAACTACCATAACAATATTAACCCTAAATGTAAACGAGCTAAATGCTGCAATAAAAAGACGCAGACTGGCAAATTATAAAAAGTCAAAACCCACTGGTGTGCTGTATCCAGGAAACTCATCTCACATGCAAGGATACACATAGGCTCAAAATAAAGGGATGGAGGAAGATTTACCAAGCAAATGGAGAGCAAAAAAAGCAGGAGTTGCAATCCTAGTCTCTTGTTAAAATAGACTTCAAACCAACAAAGATTAAAGAAGACAAAGAAGGACATTACTTAATGATAAAAGGATCAATGCAACAAGAAGAGCTAACAATCCTAAATATATACGCACCCAATACAGGAGCACCCAGATACATAAGGCAAGTTCTTAATGACTTACAAAGAGACTTAGACTCCCACACAATAATAGTGGGACATTTTAAAACCCGACTGTCAATATTAGACAGATCAATGAGACAGAAAATTCACAAAGATATCCAGGACTTGAACTCAGACCTGGACCAAGCAAACCTAACAGACATTTACAGAACTCTCCACCCCAAATCCACAGAATATACATTCTTCTCAGACCACATCATACCTACTCTAAAACTGACCACACAATTGGAAGTAAATCACTCCTCAGTAAATGCAAAAGAACAGAAATCATAACAAACACTCTCTCAGACCATTAGAACTCAGAATTCAGAAACTAACTCAGAACTGCACAGCTTCATGGAAACTGAACAACTGGCTCTTGAATGTTGACTGGATAAACAATGAAATGAAAGCAGAAATAAAGATGTTTTTCAAAACCAGTGAGAACAAAGATACAACATACCAGAATCTCTGGGACACATTTAAAGCAGTGTCTAGAGGAAAATATACAGCAATAAATGCCCATATGAGAAGCAAGGAAATATATAAAATTGACATCCTATCATCAAAATTAAAAGAGCTAGAGGCGCAAGATCAAAAAAACTCAAAACCTAGCAGAAGACAAGAAATTACTAAGATCAGAGAAACAAAAAACCCTTCAAAAATCAATAAATCCAGAAGCTGGTATTTCGAAAAGATCAACAAAATAGACCACTAGCCAGATTAATAAAAAAGAAAAGAGAGAATAATCAAATAGATGCAATAAAAAAACGATAAAGGGGATATCACCACAGATTCCACAGAAATACAAAAAAAAAAAAAAAAACCATCAGAGATTACTACAAACAACTCTATGCACACAAACCAGTAACCCTGGAAGAAATGGATAAATTCCTGGACACATGCCTCCTCCCAAGCCTAAACCAGGAAGAAGTCAAAACCCTGAATAGAGCAATAACAAGGGCTGAAGTTGAGGCAGCAATTAATAGCCTACCAACCAAAAAAAGCCCAGGTCCAGATGGGTTCACAGCCGAATTTTACCAGACATACAAAGAGGAACTGGTACCACTCCTTCTGAAACTATTCCAAACAATCCAAAAAGAGAGAATCCTTCCCAAATCATTTTATGAGATCAACATCATCTTGATACCAAAACCAGGCAGAGACTCAACAAGAAAAGAAAACTTCAGGCCAATATCCATGATGAACATAGATGCAAAAATCTTCAATAGAATAGTGGCAAACCAACTGCAACAGCACATCAAAAAGCTTATCCATCATGATCAAGTAGGCTTCATCCCGGGGATGCAAGGCTGGTTCAACATATGCAAATCTATAAACGTAATTCACCACATAAACAGAACAAAAACCATATTATTATCTTAAAATATGCAGAAAAGGCCTTCGACAAAATTCAACAGCACTTTATGCTAAAAAACTCTCAATAAACTAGGTATTGATGGAACATATCTCAAAATAATAAAAGCTATTTATGACAAACCCACAGCCAATATCATACTGAATGGGCAAAAACTGGAAGCATTCCCTTTGAAATCTGGCACTAGACAAGGATGCCCTCTCTCACTACTCCTACTCAATATAATATTGGAAGTTCTTGCCAGAGCAATCAGGCAAGAAAAATAAATAAAGCGTATTCAGTTAGGAAAGGATGAAGTCAAATTGTCTCTATTTGCAGATGACATGATTGTATATTTAGAAGACCCCATTGTCTCAGCCCAAAATCTCCTGAAGACTTTGGACCAAGGATACAAAATCAATGTGCAAAAGTCACAAGCATTCCTATATGCCAATAACAGACTTAAAGAGAGCCAAATCGGCCGGGTGCGGTGGCTCATGCCTGTAATCCCAGCACTTTGGGAGGCCGAGGCAGGTGGATCACGAGGTCAAGAGATAGAGACCATCCTGGTCAACATGGTGAAAACCCGTCTCTACTAAAAAATACAAAAAAATTAGCTGGGCACGGTGGTGTATGCCTGTAATCCAGCTACTCAGGAGGCTGATGCAGGAGAATTGCCTGAACCTAGGAGGTGAAGGTTGCGGTGAGCCGAGATCACGCCATTGCACTCCAGCCTGGGTAACAAGAGTGAAACTCCGTCTCGAAAAAAAAAAGAAAACATGGTGGCATGGGGAGGGGAGGTTGGCAAGATGGGGCCTGGTGAGGGATTCTCCTCGGATCCCTCCAGCTGGTGTGGACATACCGGGGTGGGTGGGGGTCCTGCAACCACTACCTCCCTTCCTCCTCTCCTCTGCCCACAAAGCCTTCCTTCTTCCCTTCCCCCTTCCACCTCGTGGGGCAGGTCTGGTTCTTGGGACACCATGTTGGACTCTGAGGAGGAGAGCCAGGACTGGCAACTGAAAATCGTCATGCTGGGGATGGCGCCTCTGGGAAGACCTCCTTAGCTACGGGTTTTGCTCAAGAAACTTTTGGGAAACAGTACAAACAAACTATAGGACTGAATTTATTTTTGAGAAGGATAACACTGCCAGGAAACTTGATTGTTACCCTTCAAATTTGGGAGATAGGAGGGCAGACAATAGGAGGCAAAATGTTGGAAAAATATATCTATGGAGCACAGGGAATCCTCTTGGTATTTGATATTACAAATTATCAAAGCTTTGAGAATTTAGAAGATTGTTACACCGTGGTGAAGAAAGTGCGCAAGGAGTCAGAGACTCAGCCACTGGTTGCCTTGGTAAGCAATAAAATCGATTTGGAGCATATGCAAACAGTAAAACCTGAAAAACACTTACGGTTTTGCCAGGAAAATGGTTTAAGTAGCCACATTGTCTCAGCCAAGACAGGAGACTCTTGGTACTTTGAAATGGTTTGTTCGTACGAAATTACTTTAAGACTTGTAATCATCTCCAGCTCCAGGTCTTCTTGTGCTTTCAGAAAGTTGCTGCTGAAATCCTTGGGATCAAAACAGAGCAGAAGTAGAACAGTCACAGAGAGTACTGAAGGCAGATATTGTAAACTACAACCAGGAACCTATGTCAAGAACTGTTAACCCTCCTAGAAGCTCTATGCGTGCAGTTCAGTGAGTGCATTTTCCTTTTGTGTTGATAGTTTTGGTTGCCCTTCACCTCTGGGTGAGCCAGAGGACTTCTAGGAACTTGTTTTAACAGTGACCATCTCTGTAGTTCAGTTAACACTCTCCTCCCAACTTGCTTCATCATTGCTGTTGCCTCAAAGTGGCAGGAAGCTCCTGGATTTGAAAGAATTCAACTTTGGGACCATGCACTTTGAATTCAAAATGGAAAACCCATTCCCTGGAATTAGACTGCTTTGTTGAGAAAGAATGATGTTGCTTCTTTGTATGTCCTTGATTCTTTCTTCAGTAATGTAAATTTTTTTAACTTAATATGAAAACTATCCAAGTCTTTATCATCAGCCAGGATTTTGTCATTGCACAGTTTCATTCTCTTATCTGAACCAGTATGTGTCAAAGTGTACTTCAGAGTGCAAACATTAAGAAAGTAATATATTTTACCTACAGATATGAAGACGTTTTGCTATCTATTGTTAGTAAAAATATATAAAGATGTATCTAACTGGAAATGCTTGAAATAAGGCTGTAATAGAAATATTTCTTCATTTTTTAAAATGGGGTCATGGCTGGGTGTGGTGGGTCATGCTCGTAATCCCAGCACTTTAGGAGGCTAAGGCATGCGAATCACCTGAGATAGGGAATTCGAGACCCATCTTACCAACATGGAGAAACCCTGTCTCTACTAAAGATACAAAATTAGCTGGGCATGGTGCTGTCTGTAATCCTGACTACTAGAAAAGCTAAGGCAGGAGAACTGCTTGAATCTAGGAGGCGGAGGTTGCGGTGAGCCGAGATTGCACCACTGCACTCTAGCCTGGGCAAAGAGAGTAAAACTCCATCTCAAAAAAAAAGTGCCTAAAGTGTTTATATTGTAGTTTGTAACTCACAAAATAATGAGTATTTGATATTGTATTTTTATTATTGTATCGTTGTCATTACATATTATGTAATACTCAGGTTTGATGGCTTTATGAATTTTGATAAATGTTCAGCTGATGCTCCACATGGTATTTCTCTTGCAAACTGCATAAGAGTACTCCCAAGAATGAGTTATGACATTGTGGATAAGACTTATGTCCAGATGTTTTTCTTTCACAAATAAATTTATTTAAATTAAAAAAAGAAAGCATGGTATATAGCACAACAGAATACTGCCATAACAAATTTTAAAATTCTGTCATTCACAGCAACCTGAATAAACTTGGAGGATGTTAGGGTAAGTGAAATAATCCAGACACAGAAAGATAAATACCGTGTGTTCTTCCTTATATGTGGAAGCTACAAAGATAAATACCGTGTGTTCTTCTTTATATGTGGAAGCTACGAAGTTGATCTTTTAGAGGTTAAAAAGTAGAAGAGTGGTTACTAGAGGAAGAGAAGGGTTGGTGGGGAGGGGAAGATAGGCAAAAGTTGACAGAAATAAAAGTACACTAGGTAGGAGAAATAATTCCTAGTGTTCTATAACACTACAGGGAGGCTATAATTAACAACAATTTATTGTATATTTTTAAATAGCTAGAAGAGCAGATTTTGAATGTTCCCAAAACAATGAAACAATAGGTGTTTGAGGTGATGGATATGCTTATTACCCAGACTTGGTCATTACACATTTTATACATGTATCTAAATATCACACTGTGCCTCAAAAATATGTACAATTACTATGTATCCATTTAAAATAATAATAAAAGCAAAAAAAAAAAACCACCCCAAGTAAAAAAGATTGTTTAAACAAAAAATAATTAATAGAGTATGGAATTTACAGCATATGTAGAAGTAAAATGTGTGACAATAGGACAAAGCATTGGTTTGTTTGGAGGGGACACTAAAGGGGAGTCAGCAATGCCCAGGTCTCTACCTGTGGCTGAATGGTATGTTAAACTCAATAGAAGTATTATAACACCTGTCTGGCCTAGAGGCCAAGTCAATTTTCCAATTTGGTAGGTATGAAACAAAGCCATTATTTTTTTTTCCTAAAGAAAACAAAAAGAGCCAGGCACAGTGGTTCATGCCTATAATCCCAGCGCTTTGGGAGGCCAAGGTGGGAGGATCACTTGAGGGCAGGAGTTGAAGACTCACTTTGTTGCAACATTGCATCAAACTACTGAATTGCCTAATATTTTCACTGATTTGACTAATTGTTTTGATATCGTACAGATACAGGATTTAAAATAAATTCTTTCTTTAAAAATTGAGGCAGCCAGGTGCAGTGGCTCACACCTGTAATCCCAGTGCTTTGCAAGGCCAAGGCAGGAGGATAACATGAGGCCAGGAGTCTGAGACTACAGTGAACTATGATTGTGCCACTGCACTCAAGCCTAGGTGACAGAGCAAGACCCTGTTTCTAAAAAAGAAAGACGAGAGGAGGGAACTGAGGCCCCCAGTCTGGTGATGTAGGTATTGGCTGGGCTGAAGTCAGCCCAGAACTCCAGGGTGCCAGCCTTTTAGCCACAAAAAATCCCTTCTCACCCAAGGACCAGAACCCATGGAAAAGATCTGCATTCCCCACAGGTAATTTCAGGCTCCCAAAATGGGACATAAAGTGGTCATATTTGACATTTCTGTTGTCAGAGCCTTGTGGGAAACTCATGTCAAGAGCACAGTTTGGCAGAAGAAGGAGGCAGAAAGTCTTGAGAAGAGTGCATTGGAAAAGACAAAGGAGGAGTGGAACCCTGAGGCCAAGTACAGGAGGAAAGGCATCCCCCGGCACTGTATGCAAGAATAGCTTCAGAGACACCAACATGTGGCTTCTGGAAAAGATAGAAAGGAACGCTCTCATAAGGCAGAGATCACTTCCTAAGGACAGAGGCAAATGGAGCAGTGCATTTGTGTCTGGACTTTCTGGGGAGCACTGGACAGAGCTGCCAGATTTGTTGAAGATGCACCTGGGAGAACAGCATATATGCGACACTCTGATTCAAATCACTCCTACATATTATATTGAGCTGTTTCATTCGATGAGAATTCAGGATCTGCCAAAGACACAAATCTCACATCTTCCAGCTGAAATCAGTTGTTTGAAGAACCTGAAATAACTCAATGTGAGTTTCACCTATCTGAAAAGCATTTCTCCAGAACTGGGAGATGGTGAAATCTAGAGAGACTGGATTGTTCTGGAAATCTAGAATTCATAGAGCTGCCTTTTGGGATTAAGTAATTGGAAACCAGTTGCATTTGTAGATACCTATACAAACAAGTTTTTCACTGTCCCAATCTGTGTACTGAGGATGTCTATTTGCAGTGGTTGGATATCAGCAATAACCTGACTGACCTGACACAAGATAGAGACAGGTTGGGAGAGCTGCAGGGCTTTCTCTTATACAAAATCAAGTTGACCTACCTGCCTTATCATGAGCTTAACCTAAAGGAGCACACCTTATTAGTTGTCAATGGGGACCATTTGGTCACAAAGGGCTTTCAACTACCCTTTGTGACTCCTCCACATCTTTAAAATTTGTAAGCCTTATGAACCATCCCTGCCCCTGCTTCTTTTTTTTTTTTTTTGACAGAGGCTTGCTCTGTCACCCAGGCTTGAGTTCAGTGGCACGATCTCAGCTTACTGCAACCTCCACCTCCTGGGTTCAAGCAGGATTCTCCTGCCTCAGCCTCCCAAGTAGCTGGGATTACAGGTGCTTGCCACCACACCAGGCTAATTTTGTGTATTTTTAGTAGAGATGGAATTTCACCATGTTGGTCAGGCTGGTCTTGAACTTTTGACCTCTTGATCTGCCTGCCTTGGCCTCCCAAAGTTCTGGGATTACAGGAGTGAGCCACCAGGCTCATCCCATTAGTTTTTATTTGGAGACACATTAAGTTAATAACAGTCTTAGTCTGATGGAGTACAATGGAGGTCTTTTCAATGAACATGAAGAAGCTGGAAATATACTCTATAACCTGTTATCAACCAGATAGGTGAAAAAGTCCTAGGTAGAAAATTAAGATTAGTATCAATTACGCTTCTTTGTGAGGCATGTTTTTATCTTAGCTATTTGGACTCTAGCACTTCATCTGGAATATGTATATTGCCTACCTGATAACTACTGTCAGTGGATAGCTCCTGTGCTAATTTGTAAGATTATTTTATTAATGAGCTCTTATGTGGCAATAAGAAACACCCCCAAATCTCAAAGGTTTATGACAACAGAGGTTTATTTCTCCCTCTTGGTATACGTCAGCTGCAGCTTAGTTCAATGGATATTCATTTCAGAATCCAGGTTGAAGGAGTAACATGAATTAAAGATATTCGTTACTATAATAGAGGGAAGAGTGCAATGGCTAAGCCATGCAATGTCTCTTCAACTTTCGTTTTGGTGGTACACATGGCTTATGCCTCCCATATCATTGGCTGAAGCAAATCACATGGTTAAACCTATTGTTAATAGAGTGGGGAAGTCTGCACCTATAGGAAGGCACTGCAAGTCACATGGAAATGTGTAGGATATCAAATTCTCTTATGGGAAGTGTGGGGAATAATTGAGAACAAAAATGCAATCTTCCACAGTTATTAAAAGAGATACATCTAGTGAAGAAATAATTCAACAGACTGTTCTCATCTCAGTGTTCAAATAAGACCAACCTGGTGGTCTATGAAATATCCTTTCAGGTTTTATCACTGCACTTTCAATTTAAGTGTTATGCAACTTATAGTGAAATACAAACCTTGCTACTCAGTGCTATGGTGTTTTTGAGGTAGAAAGATAAAGGAGAAAAACCTCCTTAATAGGACCAATCACTGGTTCTGCCAAAGAAATGACCATTCTCTATAAAGCAATGCCCAAAGCATTTCTTCCCACACATGGCTTACATGTTCTTTTTAAAATGTATAGCAGTCACCACCCTTCACAGTCCTTATTACTATTTGTAACTCTGTCTCTTAAAATTTATCCTCTACTCAAAATCTCTTCTCAGAAAGCACTGTCATTGATGTTTTTCCAGTATTCTATGGACAGGCCACATTGAAGCAGAATGTCAGTGTATATCCTTACAGCAATTCTTCTGGCTATAATCATCCCACAACCCCACTTTAGCTTATCAGACAGGGCTAGCTGTTCCACTGATGCCACAACATCTCATGTCTTGGATAGAAAACTGTTTCTTGTTTGTCACCTGGAAATGTGTAGGATATAAAATTCTATAACCCAGGCTGGTTGTCTTCTTTTTTTTTTTTTTTTGGAGAAGTGTTTTGCTCTGTTGCCCAGGCTGGATTGCTGTGGTGTGATCTCAACTCACAGCAGCCTCTGAATCCCAGGTTCAAGTGATTTTTTTTGTGCCTCAGTCTCCCCAGTAGATGGGACTACAGCTGTGCATTGCCACACCTGGCTAATTTTTTTTTTTTTTGGTATTTTTAGTAGAGATGGGGTTTTACCATGTTGGCCAGGCTGTCTCAAACTCCTGATCTCAAGTGATCCACCCACCTTGGCCGCCCAAAGTGCTGGGATTACAGGTGTGAACCACTGTACCCAGTCACCACACAGATTGTCTAAGTCTTCATTTGTGCTTCAAGAATCTTGGTATCATACCAGATTTTCATTTTTGTGAAAGAGATTGAGCCCCACCATAGTTTTAAGGACCTAATTTTCATCTGTTACTTAATACAACCCTATTTTTCACTTTCCATTATGATATGATAAACTTTCTGATACTGTTGCTTAATTTTGTTTTTTAGTGCATATGGGAGACTCATTCCCCAAACTCTCATGTTACTTTTAGAGAGAAAAGTGTCAATCATTATTATTGAGATGAGTCATCAAAGAGATTCTGGGTAATAGGTAGACCTCATACAGTAGGTAAAGGTGAGATTGTTCTTTGGGCTTAAAAACTTGCCTCTGATCTTTCCCAGGCACGTAAGTGAAGAGTTTGAGGTTTCCGAGAGATAAAAATGAGCATCTGAGTGGCTGATCCAACAGAGAGGCACAAACTTTGAACTTGAAGGGTCATAAATTCTTCTGCTTGCCCTGGTGGGATGCTGACATAAGATGGAACACTCACTATGGAAACCTGAAACGATGACATTGCTGAGGAAGCAAATGTTCCTTAAAAGCCTTCACAATACACCAGCAAAAGAGCTTCAGAAACCCCAAAAGGGACAGAGAAAGAGGGTCAAGTGACAAAAGTACAGCCCATCTTCATCAATGTGAAAGGACTGACCAGCCAGTCAATACAGGATTCTTCCAAGGAATTTTTAAAAATCACTTTATGGAGGTATGATTGAGATACAAAACTGTACATATTCAACGTATATGACAATTAATTTGGAACTATGTATACACTCGTGAGATCATCATCACAATCCAGGCCGTAAACATATATATCACCTCCAAAAGTTTTCTTCTTCTCCTCCCTTTGTTTATTTGTTATTATTGTTTGTGCTAAGAACAGTTAAGATTAAGACCTACCCTCCTAGCAAATATCTAAGTATACATCACACTACTGTTAACTATAGGCGCTATACTGTATCGTAGATCTCCAGAGCTTATGCATGTTGTATAACTGAAAATTTGTATCCTTTGACCAACACCTTCACATTTCCCCTTCTTTTTTTTTTTGGAGAGGGAGTTTCACTCTTTTGCCCAGGCTGGAGTGCAATGGCGTGATCTCAGCTCACCACAACCTCCACCTCCCGTGTTCAAGCAATTCTCCTGCCTCAGCCTCCTGAGTAGCTGGGACTACAGGCATGTGCCCCCATACCCGGCTAATTTTTGTATTTTTAGTAGAGATGGGGTTTCTCCATGTTGGTCAGGCTGGTCTCGAACTCCTGATCTCAGGTGATCTACCCTCCTCAGCCTCCCAAAGTGCTTGGATTACAGGTGTGAGCCACTGTGCCTGGCCACATTTCCCCTTCTACCAGTTTCTGTGAACCATCATGCTGCTCTCTGCTCCTGTGAGTGTTATTACCCAAGATTCCTCAGATAAGTGGGATTAGGCGATTATTTGTTTTTCTGTGTTTGGCTTATTTCACTTAGCATAATAGCCCTGCAGGTTCATCTATATTATTGCAAATGGTAGGATTTCTTTATTTTTTAAGGCTGGATAATATCCTATTTTATGCATATACGATACTTTCTTCATCCATTTATCCCCTGATGGATATTTAGGTTACTTCCATGTATATTTTTTTGATATATAGCAATATATACATATTTGTAGATTTTTTTTTGAGACGGAGTTTCGCTCTTGTTACCCAGGCTGGAGTGCAATGGCGCGATCTTGGCTCACCGCAACCTCCGCCTCCTGGGTTCAGGCAATTCTCCTGCCTCAGCCTCCTGAGTAGCTGGGATTACAGGCACGCGCCACTATGCCCAGCTAATTTTTTGTATTTTTAGTAGAGACGGGGTTTCACCATGTTGACGTGGATGGTCTCGATCTCTTGACATACTGATTTCAATTCCTTTAGAAATATACACTTGGAAGTAGGATTATTGGATTATATGGTAGTTTTCTTTTTAATTTTTTGAGGAGCTTCCATAGTATCTTCCATAGTGGCTGTACCAATTTACATTCCCACTAACAATGTACCAGGTTTGCTTTTCTCTCTATTTCACCAACACTCTTCTTCTTTTTTTTTTTTTTATAATGTTCATTCTAATGGGTGTGAGTAATATCCCACTGTGGTTTCGATTTGCATTTCTCTGATAGTTATGTTAAGTACCTTTTCATATGCCTGTTGGCCATTTGTATGTCTTCTTTGGAGAAATAGCTATTCAGATCTTTTGCCCATTTTAAAGATGGATTGTTTTGTTTTTGTTTTTGCTGTTGAGTTGTAGGTGTTCCTTACATATTTTAAATATTAACCCCTCATCAGATATATGGTTTGAATTTTTTTTTCTTTTTGCAGGTTGCCTTGTCATTTTGTTGATTGTTTCCTTGTCATGAAAAAGCTTTTTAGTTTGATGTAATTCCACTTGTCTATTTTTGCTTTTGTTGCCTATTTGGTGTCATATCCAAGAAAACATTGCCAAGAACAACATTAAAAAGCTTTTTCCCTATGTTTTCTTCTAGAGGTGTTACTGTTTCAGATACCCACTCTCACCATAGTGGGAGAGTACTGGAATAGTACTGTTACTAGAAGAGTTAGGATTAAGGTTACTTGTACTAGAATCATAGCAGTTAGGTAAGAAAAAGAAACAGAAATGAAAGGCATTCAAATTGGAGACGAAGAAGTAAAACAATTTCTGTTTGCAGATGACACTAAAGACCTAACGACCACAAAAAAATCTGTTAAAACTAATAAATGAATTTGAGAAAGTTACAAGATGCAAAATCAGCATACAAAAATCAGTTGCACTTCTATACACTAACAATGAACTACTCATAAAGGAAATTAAAAGAACAATCCAATTTACAATAGCATCAAAAGAATAAAATACTTAGAAATAAACCTAGCTAAGGAGATGAAAATCTTGTACACCAAAAACTATAAGACACTGAGGAAAGAAATTAAAGAAGACACAAATAAATGAAAAGATATCTTGTGTTTAAAGACTGAAAGAATTAATGTCATTAAAATATCAATGCTAGCCTAAGCAATCTATAAATTTATTGAAATCCCTATCAAAATCCCAATGGCAGCAGTGCATGGTGGTTCACGACTGTAATCCCAGCACTTTGGGAGGCTGAGGTGGGTAATCTAAGGTCAGGCATTCAAGACCAGCTTGGCCAACATGGTGAAACCCTGTCTCTACTGAAAATACAAAAATTAGCTGGTCATGGTGGCACATGCCTGTAATCCCAGCTACTCAGGAAGCTGAGGCACAACAATCACTTGAATTTGGGAGGTGGAGGTTGCAGTGAGCCAAGATCATGCCACTACACTCTGGCTGGGCAACAGAGTGAGAATCCATCTCAAAAAAAAAAAAACAAAAAAACCCATATATATATATATTCCAAGAGAGCTTTTCCCTTAGACTTAAAACTAGATATATATATATATATATCTCCTAAAGCCAATCTGGGCTGAAAGATAGACTTTCTGATAAGGAATTTGTAGTTTATAAAACTAGATATATATATATATATATCTCCTAATGGTATTTCTTTTTTTACAGAAATAGGAAAAAAAAATCTAAAATTTATATGGAACCACAAAAGACTCTGAATAGCCAAGCAATCTTGGGCGAGAAAAATAAAGCTAAAGGCCTCACATTTTCTGATTTCAAAGTATATTTCAAAGCTACAATAATAAAAACAGTATGTTACTGGCCTAAAGTCAGACATAGACTAATGGAACAGAATAGAGAGTCAAGAAATAAATTCATACACATAAACTTTATAAATATATATGCATTTCATACATATACTTTTTTTCAGTTCAACTTTATATGTATGATTTTTGACAAGAATGCCAAGTATACACAATGAGGAAAGAATAGTTTCATCAATTCATGGTATTGAGAAAACTGGATATCCATGTGCAAAATTATGAAATTAGATCCTTATCAAATGCCATACACAAAAATTAACACAAAATGGATTAAAGACTTCAATGTAAAACACCAAGAAATTTTGAAACCAGAGGAGTAATCCTCTCCCTTTCTTTGCTAGAGGTTGACAAAAGGCAGAACTCAAGAGGAAAGGTAGCTGGTGAAACTGGCTACAGCCTTGGGTCTACACCCTGTGATAAGAACCAACAGGTAATTTCTGGAAGAGACAGAGAATTCCGTCAGTGTTGGTATTGGTACCTGGCCAGATCTTGCTCTGGCTACCTATCTGAGCAGTTCCACCAACTGTCTAAGACTGGGCAGGAGCAAAGCATGAAAGAAGGGCTGTGTCAGTCAAAGCCAATCTGGGCTGAAAGATAGACTTTCTGATAAGGAATTTGTAGTTTATAAACTTTTTGTTTGTTTGTTTTGAGACAGGATCTCACTTTGTGGCCCAGGCTAGAGTGCAGTGGCGGGATCTTGGTTCACTGCAACCTCTGCCTCCTGGGCTCAAATGATTCTTGTGTCTCAGCCTTCCAAGTAACTGGGATTACAGGCACATGCCACCATGTCCGGCTTTTTTTTTTTTTTTAGGTAGAGATGGGGTTTGTTCATGTTGGCTAGGCTGGCCTCAAGTGGTTATTCCACCTCAGCCTCCCACAGTGCTGAGATTACAGCTATGAGCCACTGCTCCTGGCCTGTGTTCTCTAAACTCTTTAAAGGGCAAGGGAAATCTGCCCCCTTCTCCAGGGAGAAGGAGTTGATTTAGCCAGACTCAGAGAAACTTACTAGATCACAATTTTTTTGTGGGCAGGTGTCACTGTGATTAAAGACATGAAATGTCTTCCCTTCCTTGCTTTTGTACCATGATGGGACCTTCTACTCCAAATAGGCATTTTGCTTTTTTGGGGTACTTTCTCTTCACTGGTGCAGCAGAAGGGATAAATGAGCTCAGGTCTGCCTCCTTGGGGAAGACTGGGTCATCTTTCTGTCTATCCTTTTTCATTAGATACTTTAGTTTTAGGTTAAGTAGTCTTGCTTGGTTGGGGTAAAACTACTTATATGTTTAAGTAGTTTTAAAAATCTTTCTTAGGGGGATGCAGTGGCTCATGCCTATAATCCTAGCACTTTGGGAGGCCAAATCAGGTAGATCATCTGAGTTCAGGAATTCGAGACCATCCTGGGCAACATGGCAAAACCCCATCTCTACCAAAAATGCAAAAAAAAAAAAAAAAAAAAAGTCAGTGTGGTGACATGCATCTGTGGTCTCAGCTACCTGAGAGGCTGAGGTGGGAGGATTGCTTGAGCCTGGGAGATGGAGGTTGTGGTGAGCCAAAATCATGCCACTGCACTCCAGCCTGGGTGACAGAATGAGACTCCATCTCAAAAAAAAAAAAAAAAAAATTCTTGTGCCCTGGAAATTACTATGAAGTAGGATACACCAACCTGAACCTGTTCCCAATCTGACTTTATTCTATTGGTTGGGGAGAATTAATTCACTCTCTCATAAGCAACATCAAAGAATAAAAGGCAATATTTTCAGAGCTACCAAATGTTTCCAGTGGTGATCAGATTCCAGGTTTACCGATGGTAGGCTTTCATATGTCATAAATGTTTGCTCAGGCTCATGATGGGATAAACAATACACTGGGTAGTGGATCTATAGTAAACATACTAGCTAACTCATGCTCTACAGGTGTTTTACATATAGAATTGTTTTATGTGTAAAACTGGGGAGAAAACAGCTGTTCCACAGCCCTTTCTATCCCAGCAGGCCTTTCCTTTTAAAGGATAATGAATATATATTGCTCCCTGTACATTCTCTATTTTTGCTGTCACAAAGATTATACGCAGGAGGCATGTGATTCTAGAAGATCCATTTGAAGATTGGTGAATATTATAAATTAATTTGGATGAATTTCTGGAAGTTGCACCCAACCATCTTGTGTCCTTTGAAGTGCCACACAGGATTGCAATTTGTTTGCTGCTGGCCTTCTGCAGCCTATTTTGTGGTAGATGAAAGGATCAGCATCATGTAAATCACTTTACTGTTCAGACCCTCCCCATACATTGCACCCTTAAGAAGCAAATCCGCATTGGTGGGAAGGTGACCTGAAATGTTAAAAAAAAAAAAAAAAGAGGGGGAGGATGGCAAGGCTAAGAGCACAGTATGAGACTCACTTTCAGGCCTTCAGACTTGGCGGTGGTCTATAGTAAAGGAGGGTGTCACTATGGGGAGCTGTTAGGATCATTGGAGGCACCTCCATCAGGAATCTGTCACCTTGTGCCAAGAGCCAGGAGACCAGATGGTAGCCCTAGAATTCACCTGCTCACCAGAAATTGTTCTGCTAATTTGATGGCCTTGTCTGTTGGGAGCAAGAAGAAAGGAATGTAGTATTGAATTGAGTACATTCCTGGGAACTTCAAAGGAGGACTGTGAACTGAGAGTATTCACCACTTTCTGATTCCTTATGTCTGATTTATGACATAATTTAAGACGAAGAATTCTAAAAAAAAGTTATTAATATGCTTACTTTAAGTAAACATCTTTGTTCATAACTGATCATAATTTAGTAAATTTTTTGTTTTTTGAGTTTAATTAAGATATATTTCTTTTTTTTTTTTTTTTTGAGACAGAGTCTCACTCTGTTTCCCAGGCTGGAGTGCAATGGCGCGATCTTGGCTCACCGCAACCTCCACCTCCCGGGTTTAAGTGATTCTCCTTCCAGCCTCCCAAGTAGCTGGGACTACCAGTGTGTGCCACCATGCCCGGATAATTTTTTGAATTTTTAGTAGAGACAGAGTTTCACCTTGTTAGCCAGGATGGTCTCAAACTCCTGACCTTGTGATCTGCCTACCTCAGCTTCCCAAAGTGCTGGGATTACAGGCATGAGCCATTGCACCCGACCTGAAATATATTTCAATGACCAATGTCATTATGGCACCATTATACTCTAGGTTCAAAACTGGCAATTTTTTTTTCTTTTTTAGATAGAGTCTTTCTCTATCTAAAGACTGCCCAGGCTGCAGTGAAGTGGCATGATCTCAACTCACTGCAACCTCTGCCTCCCAGGCTCAAGCAATTCTTGTGCCTTAGGCGCCCCAGTAGCTGGGACTACAGGCATGCACCACCACACCCAACTAATTTTTATATTTTTTGTAGGAACGAGGTTTTGTCATGTTGGCCAGGCTGGTCTCTAACTCCTGGCCTCAAGCAATCCGCCCATGTTGGCCTCTCAAAGTGCTGGGATTACAGGCATGAGCCACTGTGCCAGGCCCCTAAAATGGCAATTTCCTTCCCTAATATTTCTTGCTTTGAGTGATCATTGGAGATCACTGTTATGCAGATGAGCCAATGACTACATCCGCACTTATAACTCTACAAGTATTTATTGAATATATAATACTTGAAAAGTAGGTGCAAAGGGGAACCAATTCATGGATCCTATTGGGAAAGAGACTAAGATATATATATCAAAATATCCAGAGGAAATGTCAAAAATGTAAGTCCAACATCCAGAGGTCTGGCAATTTTTCCCCAGAGTGTTATAGTCATGGGACAGTATAAGTGTGGTCTACACATACTAGTTTGCACTCTGTGCCCAATTCTGTTTCTTCAGGCTTAAACACTCACTTCTATTCTACATGTCAATTAAAAATCCACATTATCAACATTAATAGAGTATTTCAGTCCTCATAATACTCTGCTTGAAAAAGACAGTTTCTAGGCCACTGCCACAGCCTCCTCCTCCTCCTTCTCTACCTTGTTCTTTGTTTTCTTCAAAATAAAATTACAAAAATTAGCTGGGCATGGTAGCAGGTGCCTGTAATCCCAGCTACTTGGGAGGCTGATGCATGAGAATCACTTGAACCCAGGGAGCGGAGGTTGCAGTGAGCCGAGATCCTGCCACTAAACTCCAGCTTGGAGGACAGAGCGAGACTCTTTCTCCAAATAAAAAGATAAAATAAAACAATAAGGAAGCCTAAAAGAAAATTCAAAGAAAATATAAAATTCACCCTTTTTTTTTTTTTTTTTTTTTTTTGAGATGGATTCTCACTTTGTTGCCCAGGCTGGCGGGCAATGGGGTAATCTCGGTTCACAGCAACCTCCAACTCCCAGGTTCCAGCAACTCTCCTGCCTCAGCCTCCTGAGTAGCTGGGATTACAGGCACCTGACACCATGCCTGGCTAATTTTCGTATTTTTAGTAGAGACAAGGTTTTACCATGTTGGCCAGGCTGGTCTTGAACTCTGACCTCAGGCAATCCGCCCACCTCAGCTTCTCAAAATGCTGGGATTACAGGCGTGAGTCACTGCACCTGGCCTAAAATTCACCCTTCTAAAGCTTATAATTCAGCAGTTTTTGGAATATTCACAATGTTGTGTGATCAGCACCACTATATAATTCTAGAACATTTTTATCACCCAGAAAAGAAACCCTGTACCCATTACCGTTAGTAGTAATTTCCCAACTTTCCATCTGCTCAGCCCTTGGTGACCACTAATCTGCTTTCTGCTTCTCAAGATTTGCCTATTCAGGACATTTCATATAAATGGGATCATACAATTTTGTGTCTGGCTTCTTTCACCTAATATCTTCAAGGCTCATTAATGTTTTAACATGAATAGGTACTTCATTCCTTTTTATGGCTGAATGATACTTGATGGTATGTATATACCACATTTTGTTTATCCATTCATCAGTTGTTGGACACTTGAGTTTTTTCCACTTTTTAGCTGTTATGACTAATGCTACTATATGAACATTCATGGTACAAGTTCTTGTGTGAAGATATGTTTTAATTCTCTTTGGTATATACCTAAAAGTGAAATTGCTGGTTTATATGGTAGTTCTACATTTAACTGTTTGAAATTGCCAGAGTGTGTTTCAAAGTAGTTGTATTATTTTACATTCCCACCATCAATGTATGAAAGATCCAATTTCTTCACATCCTTGTCAGCACCTGTTACTGTCCATCTTTTTTATTGTAGCCATCCTTGTAGTTGTGAAGTGGTGTCTCATTGTGATTTTGATTTGAATTTCCCTAACAATTAATATTAAACATCATTTATGTGCTTTTGGCCTTTTCTTAAATTTTCTTTGGAGAAATATTTATTGATTCCTCTGCCCATTTAAAAGTCAGTCTGTGTTTTTATTATTGAGTCATGATACTTTTTTGAAAAGTTAAAAATTCCTTAATTTTTTTTTTTTTTTTTTGAGACAGAGTTTCGCTCTTGTTACCCAGGCTGGATGGAGTGCAATGGCGCAATCTCGGCTCACTGCAACCTCTGCCTCCTGGGTTCAAGCAATTCTCTTGCCTAAGCCTCCTGAGAAGCTGGAACTACAGGCGCGTGCCACCATGCCCAGCTAATTTTTTGTATTTTTAGTAGAGACCGGGTTTCACCATGTTGACCAGGATGGTCTTGATCTCTTGACCTCGTGATCCACCTGCCTCAGCCTCCAAAAGTGCTGGGATTACAGGCGTGAGCCACCACGCCTGGCCTAATTTTTTATTCTTGGTACCACTACCACAATTTACAGGACAATATACCTGATGTAATGAAAAGAAAAAGGAAAAGCTACAATAGATAAAAGACCTCAGGAATGTACATCTAATTGACACTACATTGCATTAATCAATAGCTGCACTTTTTGCAAACTGTGGCTATGACAGTCCTGAACAAGAAGGGTTTCCTGTTTAAGCTGCAGTAACTTTTCTGACTATGGATCATCGCTCCTTCTGTGGCAGATTTTTACAGTTCCTCTAATGCATTTGGGACGACTGTCTCAAAGTAACCTGCAGCTTTCCTGACAACTCCTCGCTCTCTCTCCTGCTAAGAACTGTAGCCCTTGTCTGCTGTTTTCAGAACCTTCTGCTACCATATCTACCACTTCCACCACCAAATCCATAAGCACAATAGAGACTGCCCGAGCTTCTTCCACCAAAACTGCCCCCTTTCATGGGTCCATAATTTGATGGCTGTTGTCCACTACAATTTCCAAAATCATTATAGTTCCCACCACCACTATAGTTACCACTGCCAAAATTTCCTCTTTCATTGTAACCATCATATCCTCCACCACCGCCACCATATCCACCACCTTGGTTTCCATATCCTGGTCCACCACCACCATAGCCCCCTCTACTACTATAACCAGAACCACCGCCATAGTTGCCACCATCACCTCCAAATCCATTATATCCGCCATCACCTCCTCCATAACTACCTCTGCTGCCACTACTTCCACCACCATAACCTCCTCTTCCATCAAAGTTTCCACCACGGCCAAAATTACCTCATCACCTCCAAAGTTTCCTCCGTGACCCATAAAATTGCCAGATCCACCTCCATGACCTTTAACATAGGCAAAGGAGATTTTAAGAACCTTACAGCCACCACTAAAATCTTTTGTGTACATGTGTATGGTACTACTCACCTCTCTGTGATGCAGCAGACTGCCTCTCTTGTTTAGAAAGGGCCTTTTTCACTTCACAATTATGCCCATTAATAGTGTGGTATTTCTGAACAACAATTTTATCAACTGTATCATGATCATCAAAACTTAAAAAAGCACTCTGTCTTCCATAACTTCTATGATTTCAATCTTGCCATACTTTTCAAAGTAGTCTCTCAAATTATACTCTTCCGTATCTTCTTTAATACCACCAACAAAAATTTTCTTCACTGTTAGATGGGCACCAGGCTAAACAGAATCCTCTCTAGAAACAGCTCTCTTTGGTTCCACTACATGCTCATCAGCCTTGTGTAGTGGAGCACACATTGCTTCATCCACCTCTTCAACACAAGACTAAGTCACAAAACCAAAGTCCCTGGAATGTTTTGTTTGGGGATCTCTCATTACCACACAATCTGTGAGTGTGCCCCATTTCTCAAAATGTTCTCTTAAACTATCATCTGCAGTTGCAAAGCTCAGACCACCAATAAACAGTTTTCTCAACTGCTCTGCTTCCTTTGGATCATGCCCGCCCCGCCCCGACTAGGGGGGGAGGGGGGGCGGCGACCAGGCTGAAAGTTTTACCTCCATTTTGAGACCAGACTCGCCTCTTCCAACTCGAGTTCAATATCCAGAGTTCTTTATATATTCTAAATACTAGACCTTTACTGCATATATGATTTGTAAATACTTTCTTCTATTTTGTGGGTTGTCTTTTCAATTTCTTGATGATGTCCTTTGAAACACATTGTTTCTAATTTTGTTGAGGTCGAATTTATTTACTTTTTCTTGTTGCCTGTAATTTATGTGCCATAGCTAAGAAGTCATTGCCTAATCCAAGGTCATGAAGATTTACTTTTATGTTTCCTTCTAAGACTTTTATAGTGTCAGCTCTTATAGTTAGGTCTTTGATCCATTTTGAATTAATTTTTTTATGTCTTTTTTTTTAGATGGAGCCTTGCTCTGTCACCCAGGCTGGAGTGCAGTGGCCCAATCTCAGCTCACTGCAACCTCCCCCTCCTGGGTTCAAGTGATTCTCCTGCCTCAGCCTCCTGAGTAGCTGAGACTACAGGCACGTGCCACCGCACCCGGCTAATTTTTGTATTATTAGTAGAGACGGGGTTTCACCATATTGGCCAAGCTGGTCTTGAACTCCTGACCTTATGATCCGCCCGCCTTGGCCTCCCAGAGAGCTAGGATAACAGGCGTGAGCCACTGTGCCTGAATTGTTTTATGTCTTGTAAGACAGGGATCCGACTTCATTATTTTGCATTTGGATATCTATTTATTTTCTATGCATTTTTGCTTTTTCTTCCCTTTTTTTCTTTTTTGAGATGGAGTCTCCCATCTCCCATTGTTGCCTGGGCTGGAGAGCAGTGGCGCAATCTCGGCTCGCTGCAACCTCTGCCTCCCAGGTTCACACGATTCTCTTGCCTCAGCCTCCTGAGCAGTTGGGATTACAGGCACACACCACCATATCTGGCTAATTTTTTGTGTTTTTGCTTCTATTCTAAATATGAAAAGTATTGATAAATGAACTAATAAAATTCTAATGAAATACAGTATTTACAATAAAAATGGGCCAGACGTGGTGGTTCACGGGGAGGTTGCAGTAAGCGGAGATCGCACCATTGTACTCCAGCCTGGGCAACAACAACGAGACTCCGTCTCAAAAATAAAATAGATATAAACATACATACATACATACATACATACATACATACCTAAGATTCAGAATTGTCTGGTTTCTAGTTTCAAGGCCACGTTACATTATCTAAGGGAAACCACTAAACCTTTTCCACTTAACTTTGTAATCACTTGAGCATCATAGTTTTGTATAACTCTGCTGGTGATAGGTTTTCATAGTTTAAATAGGGTACTTTCAAAGAGCAAACTGCTGGAGCTGACTCTGAATTCTTCACTTGGTAATGGTATTTTGAACACGAAGCAAGCATAGTTTTTGGCCAATGGTGAAAAGTATATTTTACAGGTCTTATTTTAGTATTACTTTCTCTTCTTATTTTTACAGCAATGATTGGACAGCCAATACTTGAGATTTACCCTTTTATTTTATAGCATTTATTGACTTGGATTTAGTCCATAATGGTTGTTAGAGCTAAATCCTGTTCTTCTATCATATTATATATTCCGTTGTCTGTTTGTAACTCAAAGTAAGGAGTTATTTTACTCAGAAGTGGTCGATGAAATTAATTGACCCAGTAGACAAAATATCTCAGATTAGGAAAGTCTGACTTCCTCTACCTCATTTTTGAAATTAGTGCAATTGCCAGTTTAGCATTCTTTGTTAAGGAAATATTGGCTCCCTTTGAAAATGTTATAGAAAGCAAAGCAGAGATAGTGTTGTACATATTTTCCTCAAAGACTTTCAGACCTAATGCTAATCTCCAATCTGGCTGCCATGGAACTGGCATTCTTGCTGTAAACAAGAATGGGAATTATTAATGCACTATAGCATTGTCACCAATAGACCACAAAAATCTATCTTAAAAATTCTTTTACATACATAGTAGATTTTGATGTGGCACTGTGTGCTCTCAAACCTAAAGATACATTTTAGAAAACACTGATGAAGCCATTACTGCTCTGTCCATTTGTTCATGTATATATCACTATTCAAGAAATTTAAGAACTATAATGATGGAAAATCACACAGAAAGAAAAGAAAAGGAACATGGACTCTGTCAGAAACAAGGGCTACATTTTTATTCAAGAGGTCCCTAATGATGGAAAATCACCGTGAAAGGCAGAGACGAAACTGGGATTCCATAAAGGATCTGACACACATCAGTAGCACAAGTAGGAGAACAGTCATAGCAGACGCATAAAAATAAAGAAAAACAAAATTAACGAGAGACAAGCTGCACTGGGGCTGACGCACAAAACAGCAACAAATCACAGCAAATTCTGAAGATTAATTTAAAAGAATCTTTGGAAATAAGCAAGGAGACAGACAGCATCAATATTAATGAAGCTGAAATGGAACTCCAAAAGAGCCACTGCATAAAATGGCACATGAAATGTTTTGTTTTTAAATGGGTGGTAGGTTGGATCACAGGACCATCAGGAAAATGCAGGGACATTCACGAGAACATCGTAACAGGGCCAGCTGTGTGATAAGCAATTACAACATCAGTGCTAAAATCTCCCATGCAAAAGAAAAACATCAGTGCTGAAATAAAAGAAAATGTCAACAGTCTGCAGATGAGGTAGAAGAAAGTGAATAACAGATTTTATTGAGACTCAATAGCCTGCACTGTCAATATCGAATGTCTTTGATAAAACAGACAACAGGCATTCGAAGAAAGATCAGAATTTGATTCCATCTTGTACTGCACTCAATTTCCCTTCAGATTGTCAGCTGAGGCAGCCCTGGAATCAGCCCAATGCTTTCACTACCTAAACTACTTGCTGGTTGTAAAGTAGATGCTTTAGGTATAACTTTGATAGGTTCCTAGAGTTCTGCCGATGTATCTCTCTTGTATCCCTGTAAATCATATTTTAAAATAAATAGTTTAAATGTGCTAATAGTCCCGGCTACTTAAAGGGATGCTACGGTCCAAAGTTTTATAAAATGAAGGTGTTTTTTATCAAAATGCAAATGTTCATATGCCCATTGGCTATGGAGAGCTGGCCTTTGGTTGGACAGGTCCTGAAGCCATGCAGCAATGTCTTGTGGCAATTCCACCTGGTATTTCCATTGCTATGTATACCACAGAGGGAGAAAATAACACCCACTTCAAGCTTTTTCTCTTTCTACATCTCTACAACATTTATGATTGCAGGTTGTTGAGCTATTTTAACCACTAGCTGAGCCACAGGCTGCCTGGAGGGGAAGGAAGAGTATAGTGAGGATTACTTCCCATTGACAATTAGAAAAGCAAGTCATGTCTGGCACAAAACAGCCCCGTAAGGCCAGTTTCTTCATCATCTTCCCCAAAAGAGATGAGTGGGGAATTATGCGCATATCTGAGAATATTTTTTTTTTTTGAGATGGAGTTTTGTTCTTCGTTTCTCAGGCTGGAGTGCAGTGACACAGTCTTGGTGCACTGCAACCTCTGCCTCCAGGGTTCAAGTGATTGTCCTGTCTCAGACTCCCAAGTAGCTGGGATTACAGGCACCCACCACCATGCCTGGATAATTTTTGTATTTTTAGTAGAGATGAGGTTTCACCATGTTGGCCAGGCTGGTCTCGAACTCCTAACCTCAGGTGATCCACCACCTCGGCCTCCCAAAGTGCTGAGATTACAGGCTTGAGCCACTGCGCCCAGCCACTAAGAAGTCCTTTTATGAAGTTTTGCTCTCTGCACTACCATCAGGTGATTTTAAAATATCTTCACAGATTCTTTGGAACTCTTCCCTTCAGGAGGTAGCATTTAATTCCCCTCTCCTTGATAGTTGGTTGGACTTAATGACCAATAGCATATGATGAAAATGATGGGTCCTGCCTTTAGAGACTGGGTTATAAAACTCACCGTGTGACTTCATCCTTGCTCTCTCTTGAAACACTGACTCTGGGGAAAGCAGTTGCCATCTCATGAGGACACTCAAGCAGTCCTATGGAGAGGCCCCCCGGGTGAGGACCTGAAGCCTCCCACTGACAGCCCACAGGAGTAAGTGAAGCCTTCTTTCAAGAACCATGTGAATGAGCAGTCCTCTAGCTCCAGGCAACCTTCATATGACTGTAGCTCTGGCCAACATCTCGGCAAATGTTTGGGATAGTGGTGGGGAGAAGAAAACAGAATAATTTTGTAGTCTAAACATAAACCTCTCATTAATAGATATTCTGGAATATGATGCTATTTTTCTCTACTGGACTCTCCCTATAGAACCTTCCTGTTCTCCTGCCTTAACACCGCATTTCTCATTCTCAGAGAAAGGAAGCACCTTTAGTCTGGGTCTCTCAATGTCTTGGCAACACACCCACAGCTTACACTGCATCTATAGCCTACCTTCCTTCAACTTCACTCCCCTCCCATGTAAGGCCAACCTTTCCATCTGCACCCTGGATTCCATTCTCCTCTGTTTTCTCAGAGAACTTAAACTGTTACCACTTTTTCCTTTTCTTAACTTTAATCCCTCTCTACTGGCTCATTTCCATTGACATTTAAAAATTTTCAAGTTTCTCTCATTTTAAAGGTTCATTGAAATACCAAGTAGTGAGTACAACTAAATCGCATGAAATTATAAAACCCAGGCAGAGCTTTGATAAAAGAACGTGACTCCTCAACTTCAGAAAGCATCTTCCCAGAGAACCTTTGCGCTACATGTGCTAAGGATTCCTTCACTCAAAAAAAATATTTTTTAAGCATCATCCAGGATTGGGATAGGAAACTAGAAATGTTTTTATTCAACAGAAAAATAGAAGTTGGCTCCAAAATTCCCACTGATATATATAGTTCATGAGTTTCTTAGAAAGAGAAAGACGGCCAGGTGCAGTGGTGGCAAACACCTATAATCCTAGAACTCTGGGAGGCCAAGATGGGAGGATGGTTTTAGTCCAGGAATTCAAGACCAGCCTAAGCAACGTAAGGAGACCCTGTATCTACAAGAAATAAAACAATCAGATAGGCATAGTGATGTGGCTGTAGTCCCAGCTACTTTGGAGGATAAGCCAAGTGGGTAATTTGAGCTCACAAGTTGTCAGCTGCTGTGAGCTATGATCATGCCACTGTACTCCAGCCTGGGTGACAGAGCAAGACTCTGTCTCAAAAAAAAAAAAAAAAAAGGCAGAGAGGGAGAGAGAGAGAGAGAGAGACAGCAAAGAGAAGTAAGTTTTCTTTGTAGTTGGGAAGGTATAACCATAAATAAGGACTGATATGCTTAGTCATTTGGATGAAGTCTTTCCAACAAAACCACTTATTCCATTCCTTAGCACTAGGAAACAGAACCAGGCTGGGTATCGTGTATAATCCCAGCACTTTGGGAGGCCAAGGCAGGTGGATTGCTTGAGGTCAGGAGTTCAAGACCAGCCTGGGCAACATGGTGAAACCCCATCTCTACAAAATACACACACACACACACACACACACACACACACACCCCAATTAGCCAGGTATGTTAGTGTGTTCCTGCAGCCCCAGCTACGCAGAAGCCTCAGATGGGAGGAGGATCACTTGAGCCTAGGAGGCAGAGGTTTCAGTGAGCCACCACTGCACCACTGCACTCCAGCCTGGGCAGCAGAGCCAGACTCTGTCTTGAAAAAAACAAAACAAAACAACGGAACCAGAAGTATGGAAACGTTTACAGATTCATGACATTAAAACATATAACACATCTACACCCAAAACATACAGCCATATTCTTTTTTATTTTTCTGTTTTTCTGTGTGTGTGTGAGTGTGTGTGTGTGTGTGTGTGTGTGTGATGCAGACTTACTCTGTCACCCAGGCTGGAGTGCAGTGGCACAATCTCAGTTCATTTCAACCTCCCAAGTTCAAGTGATTCTTCCACCTCAGCCTTCTGAGTAGCTAGGATTAAAGGCGTGCACCACGATGCCTGCCTAATTTCCATATTTTTAGTAGAGATGAGGTTTCACCATGTTGGCCAGGCTGGTCTCAAGCTCTTGAACTCAAGTGATCCACCTGCCTCAGCCTCCCAAAGTCCTGGGATTGCAGACATGAGCCACCGTGCCTGGCCGCAGCCATATTCTTGTACACTCAACTATTCTATAGTTAAAGATGAATCAATACAATTTAAAAATCTGACTTTTTAAGAAAAAAAAATTTATAATAGCATCGCAAATAAGTTTTTGTCTAAAGACCCACAAAAGAAGTACACTAAAAATGACATAAACACTGCTGAAAGAAATTAAAGAAGATCTAAATAAAGAAAAGTTTATTTACTTTTAGTTTAGTTACTTTGTCTATGGAGTTGAAAATGTAATATTGCTAAGATGTCAGTTCCCCCCATATTGATCTATAGATTCAATGCAATCACAATAAAAAACTCAGCAGGCTGTTTTGTAGAAATTGACAAACTGATACTGAAATTTGCTTGAAAATGCAAAAGATCTAGAATAGCCAAAACAACCAAAAAAGAACAAAAAAAGACTTACACTATCTGATTTCAAGGCTTTATAAAGCTTCAGTAACCAAGACAATTACTTGAGTGTACTTTAAGGTATACATTCAGGTATATTGGCACAAATACAGACAAACAAAATAGAAAAGAGTTCAGATATAGGCCCACACTGTATGGACAAGAGATTTTTTGACAAAGATATAAAGGAAATTCAAGATAATCCTTCCAACAAATGGTGCTGGAATTCATATAGCTACATGCAAAACAATGAATGTGTGTATATTTATAAAGTTGCACATTTTAAAAATAGTTCATTGTATGTCATTTATACCTCAATATAGCTGTTTCAAAAACATAAATATCCGCCAGGCACGGTAGTGAACGCTTGTAATCCCAGCACTTTGGGAGGCCAAGGTGGGCAGATCACCTGAGGTCAGGAGTTTGAGACCAGCCTGGCCAACATGGTGAAACCCCATCTCTACTAAAATTACAAAAAAATCAGCTGGGCATGGTAGTGCACGCCTGTAGTCCCAGCTATTCTGGAGGCTGAGGCAGGAGAATTGCTTGAACCCAGGAGGTGGAGGTTACAGTGAGCCCAAATGGAGCCACTGCACTCCAGCCATGGTGACAGAGTGAGACTTGATCTCAATAAATAAATATATAAATAAAATAAATATCCAATTTCTGAAGATCAAACATGTAATTACCAGATGACTTTGTCAGAAGTCTTCCAAATCATAATTGGAATGTCATCCGGGTTAGGATTTCCTGTGGATGATAAGGAATTTTATCCATAAAGAATTTGGTCAAGATCACCCCTTGGTAAGTTAGGCTTACCAAGGCTAAATTACTAGGCTAAATTCAGATGTTACCATTAGATTTTTTTTTTTAACATGAAACATTTTCTTATTGTATACAATTAGAATTCGTGATCAGAACCAATTGCCAATACGCAAATAGATTTTAACTTTGAAATAAGAAAAGTAATTCTCCAAAATGAACTCTGATTTTAGAATGATACAATTCAGCCAGATATTTTTTCCTACTGCTTTTGATAATCTGAGTTTGCATTATAATATTAGCCTGAAAATCCTGGTTTATTCTTTTATCGATTTATTAGAGATGAAGTCTTGGTCTGTCGCTCAGGTTGCAGTGTTGCAATCATAGCTCACTGCAGACAAAGTGACCCTCTTGCCTCAGCCTCCTGAATAGCTAGGACTATGGGAGCACGCCACCACGCTTGGCCCCTATTAAACTTAATGTCCAACCATGCTAAGAAAATTAAATGATTCCCAGAATCACTCAGAGTAAAATTCTGAGGGCATCAGTTTAGCTTTAATCTATTCTGTCAGCATAACAGTAATTAGAATAACAATTAGGCTTGGTTTAATGGCTAAGAGGTTTGTCATTCAAAAGACCTGGGCTAAATGTCCATCAAGGGATAAACAGATAAACAAAATATGGTATATACATTCAATGACATATTATTCAGCCCTAAAAAAGAATGAAATTCTGATGCTACAACACAGATGAACCTTGAAACATTATGCTAAGTGAAATAAGCCAGACACAAAAAGACATGTATTGTATGATTGTACTTAATTGAGATACACAAAATAGTCAAGTACATAGTGACAGAAAGCAGACAGCAAGTAGGATAGTTTTTACCAGGAGATGGGGGAAAGGGAAAATGGGGAGTTATTGGTTAATATGTGTAGTTTCAATTTGGGGTCATGGAAAAGTTCTGAAGATGGACAGTGGTGATGGTTGCACATTGTGAATGTATATAATGCCACTACATTGTACACTTACAAATGGCTTAAGTGGTGGCCAGACATGGTGGCTCATGCCTGTAATCCCAGCACTTTGGAAGGCTGAGGCGGGCAGATCATGAGGTCAGGAGTTCAAGACCAGCCTGGCCAAGAGACAAGCCTGGCCAATACAGTGAAACCCTGTCTCTACTAAAAATACAAAAATTAGCCAGGCATGGTGGCAGGTGCCTGTAATCACAGCTACTCGGAAGGCTGAGGCAGGAGAATTGCTTGAATCCAGGAGGCAGAGGTTACAGTGAGCCGAGATTGTGTCATTACACTCCAGCCTAGGCAACAGAGGAAGATTCCAACTCAAAAAGAAAAAAAAAAAAAACAAATGGCTAAAATGGTAAATTTTATGTTATGTATATATTACCACGATTTTTTAAAAAGGACTGGTTGAGAACCATTTCTGCCATTTAAAAGTTATGAGATCTTGGGCTATATGGGAGCCACAGGTTCCTTATATGCAAACAGGAATAATACCTATCAGTGGAATAATACCTATCTGTGGAGTTTTGGTGAGAATTAAATGAAGTAAATTATGTAAAGGATTTATACAGGTTTTTTTTTATACAAAGTAAAAGTGAAGAAATGGTAGCTATTATTATAAAACATATTTATTTACCTCGGTATCTCTAAGGTCAACAATTTGTTGATGAATAAATGAATGTTTGAAGAAACAAATGAATTATAAGGCACTGTTTCCAGTGTATCTGACATGTTAGAACAATAACAATAAAAATGACTACTAATGCTAGTTTTCTTGAGACAGGGTCTTGCTCTTTCAGATGAAGACTGGAGTGCAATGGAGCAATCACAGCTCACTGTAACCTCAAACTCCTGCCTCAGCTTCCCGTGTCTGGCTAATTCTTGCATTTTTTGCAGAGACAAGGTCTCACTAAGTTACCAGGGCTGGGTTCAAGCTCCTGGGCTCAAGTGATCTGCTGTCCTCTGCCTTCCAAAGCTCTGGGATTACAGGTGTGAGCTACTGCACATGGCCTAATATTTGTATGACAAGTGAGATTTTACAGAGAGCTTTCAATACACCACTTTGTTTGAAGGTCACAATGACAAAATGAATTACTGCCTATGAGACCGTGCAATGCACAGAAGGGCAGCAACTGGGATAGTTAGGAGGATGGAAGAGTGGAGGTCAATACATTTAAACCTTTTTTTTTTTTTTGAGACGGAATCTCATATTCCGTTGTCCAGGCTGGAGTACAGTGGCGCGATCTTGGCTCACTGGAACCTCTGCCCCCCAGGTTCAAGCCATTCTCCTACATCAGCCTCCCAAGTAGCTGGAATTACAGGCATGTGCCACCACACCTGGCACACCAATGGGGTTTCACTATGTTGGCCAGGCTGGTTTCAAACTCCTGATCTCAGGTGATCTGCCCATCTCGGCTTCCCAAAGTGCTGCGATTACAGGTGTGATCCACCGTGCCCAGACTAAATTTAAACTTTAAATCCAGATTCTGAGTCCAGGGTGTTTTCCACAGATACAACATAAAGTTACCAATGAATGGAAATGTACAGAACATATGACCACATAAGGATTGGTGGGGACTCCTGCGGTTTGGTTACTTTCCCTCAGATATCCTTCTTTCTTCACACCTAAAAATTTAAACTTTGTTTTTATTTATTTTTTTGAGACAGGGTCTCATTCTGCCACCCAGGCTGGAGTGCAGTGGTACAATCTCAGCTTGTAAGTGAGAGGAAAAAAGGACATGAAAGAGAGAAATTTGACACTGGTTACCACAAAGGAAGAAGCAGCATTGCCCCTAATCTCACTTCCATTGCTGTAAAAAAGCCCTGGAGAACAAAGGGCAGTTGTCCCACTACTTGGACCATGACTTTTCCAATTGCTTAAGTCACTCTCCTCCTCCATACTAATAAGATACTGCAATTTATCTAGGTTGGAAGAGGAATAATGCAAAGTCAGAAAGAGACAAGGTAACAAAGTTGGTACAAAATCCAGACTGGATTTAGACTAATACTTTGCTAGAAACTGGGTAGGACAGCGATTTGTACAATAAGCAAGGAAGTTTTTGCTGGAAACTGAAGAGGATGGTGACTCAAGCAATAAGTGAGGAAGGCACAGGCCAAGAAATGGGACTGTCTTCCTTTACTACTCCAGAGTATTTTACAGCAATGAAAATGACGCTATATATTCTCCCGTGTATTATTTTCTGTGGCAACTCTTCCTCCATAATTCCTGGAACTGTCTTTTGTTTGTTTGTTTTTAAAGACTAGATTTTTTGGAGGTGTTATCTTCTACCTGCAAAATGGAATTTCTGCCTTTAAATTCTACAGCTGAAGTGTGTACCAAATTCTTTATTTCCTTTAAAATGTAAGAATTGAGTCACAAGAAAGCTGGATAGCCATACAATCATCCTGAAAAGTGCTTGAAGCAAAGCCTTAGTGAGATGATTTCGACCTCAAACTGTATAGCAAGCAAACGGTTCTCCCAATGCCTTCATCATGCGAGAGATGATCTTCCTGTAGTCTCTTTTGTTGTATGTCTGCCTAGGATGCTCTTTCCGGCTCTAATGAGTGAGGCTACAGACACATGTCATCGCTCCTTTCTCTTTACTCCTCTGACCTCAGATAGCACGCAGCCAGATTCTGTCTCCATCGTTACTGCAGAAAGTGCTATCTTTAAAGGAAGATGCCTTTTGCAATCTTGTAAGAACTCCAGCTGGTCCAGCAAAGGTTGTAACTCTTTATTTTGGGGTATCTTTATAAAAGCAACACTCTATAACTACCTGTTTCCTTATGTAAAATTCCCCCAAGTCCTTAATCTCTAGGCTCAACAATGCTCTCAGGAGGTGTAAAGGCTTACAAGTAAGATCTGAAAAGCTCAGTGTTAAGAATTATAAACATGTTCTTAATGATACACGGTAAATAACATACATGTTATTAACTATACCTTAACCTTCAGTCAAGGTCAATAGAAACTTCTTTAATGAATATTTGCATGACATAATATATTTTCAGAACACATCAAGTTGTGGGTCTAATGAAAGATTCAGAGAAAATTTCATATGGATGTAAATGAAATTTTGGTAGTTTCCTTTTTTTGTTTGTTTGAGATAGAGTCTCATTCTTGTTGCCCAGGCTGGAGTGCAGTGGCGCGATCTTGGCTCACTGCAACCTTCGCCTCGCAGGCTTAAGTGACTCTCATGCCTCAGCCTCCCAAGTAGCTGGGATTACAGGCACCTGCCATCACGACTGGCTAATTTTTTTGTATTTTAGTAGAAATGGGGTTTTACCATGTTGGCCAAGCTGGTTTCGAACTCCTGACCTCAAGTGATCCACCACCCTCGGCCTCCCAAAGTGCTGGGATTACAGGCATGAGCTAAAATTTTGATAGTTTCTAAGGCTACTGGTGTCTCTATCAGAAAAAGAAATATATGCTCCTAGATAGTCAGCGTCCAGAGGAAAAGTCTGATCACAGCAGTAATACACATACTGCCTTTAGCTGCTTCTGTGTTAAAAAGTAACTGAGGCATACAGAACACTGATGACAGATGATAGGGATAATGTAATGCTGCCTATTGGTCGTGCAGGATCCCCAGAGGAATGCAGCTCTAGATAGGAGGGCCGTGTGTTAGCAGGCCCTTTACAAAGTTTGAAGGAAGGAGTAGGTGGCCTATGTACTGGGTATTTAAAAGATTCTGGAGGAGTACACAGGAATATATTTGTTTGCTAGAGGTGCAATAACAAACTGCCTCAGACTGGGTAGCTTAAACAATCTAAATTCATTTCCTTACAGTTTTGGAAGTTAGGAGTCCAAGATCAAGGTGACAGCAGGGTTGGTTTCTTCTGAGGCCTGTGTCCTTGGCCTGTAGATAGCCAGCTTCTCCTTCTGTTTTCACATGGTCATCCTTTTTTGGTCTGTGTCCTAATCTCCTCTCCTTTTTTTTCCCCCTGAGATGGAGTTTCACTCTGTTTGTATAGGCTGGAGTGCAATGGATGATCTCGGCTCACTGCAACCTCTGCCTCCTGATTTCAAGTGATTCTCATGACTCAGCCTCCTGAGTAGCTGGGATTATAGATGTGCATCACCACGCCCAGCTAATTGTGTGTGTGTGAGTGTGTGTGTATATATATATATATATATATATGTTTTTCTTTTTTTCATAGAGACAGGGTTTCACCATTTTAGCCAGGCTGGTCTCAAACTCCTGATCTTAGGTGATCCGCCTGCCTCTCAGCCTGCTGGGATTACAGGCATGAGCCACTGTGCCCAGCCAATCTCCTCTTCTTATAAGGACACCAGTCATATTGGCTCGAACAACGCGTATGACCTCATTTTACCTTAATTACTTCTTTACCCTGTCTCTAAATATAGTCATATTCCAAGGTATGGGGTTTGGGGACTAGGATCTCAACATATGAATTTTGAACACTATTCAACCTAATACAGTCCATAACAGAGCACTGTAGGCAGGAGCATGAAGACGTGAAAGTACATGATGATCACTGAATGTTTGCTATGGCAGAAACATAATGTGCTCCTGGAAGAGTGAAGAGAGATGGGGCTGGACAGGTGGATGCAGCTCATAGGATTAAGGGTCTTACCTACCAGGCTAAGGAGTTTGGACTTTATTCTGAAGACTATGAGGAGCCACAGAAAAATTTAAATTACAAAGGTAATCTTCATAACATGGCAATTTTATTTGGTTTACACTTTCTATAAATCTTGAACAACACAACTTTTATTTAAGTTTTGTTATATAAATCCCCTCTACTTCTGAAAAACAGCTTGAATTCTCTTTTATGTTCCTGTCATCCTCCTGTGGTTATGAGTTTGACTAGTAGAGTGGACCTGTAATTTCTAACTTCACACTCTACACTTCATCTAAGTATTCATTATAACCCTAATTTCTCCCTCCAGAAATCAGTTTTCCTTTAGACAGCTTTCTTTTCTAAAATATTGTCTAAGATCTTAAAGTAAAAGCAGAAAGAAAGAAAGAAAAAAACTAAAAACGGAAACAAATATTAACTTTAAGAAATTCTGTAGGAATCCTTAAAGTAAATAAAACCCATAAATTAATGTTTATAGCATTATTCATAATAGCCAAAAAGTGAAAACAATCCAATTGTCTATCAACTGATGAATGAATACACAAAGGGTGGTATATCCACTTAACTGAAAATCATTTGGCAATAAAAAGAAGTATTGATACATGTTAAAACATGGATGAGTCTTGAAAACGTGCTGTATGATGGTTAATTTTATTATAGGTCAACTTGACCAGGACATAGGGTGTGCAGATTAAACATTATTTCAGTTTGTGTCTGTGAAGGTGTTGCTGGATGAGACTGGCATTTAAATTGGGAGACTGAGTAAAAAAGACTGACCTCCTCAGTGTGGGTGAGCATCAGCCAATGCGGTGTGGCCCTAAATAGAACAAAAAGGTAGAGGAAGGGGAAATTCCTTCTCTCTGCCTGAATACTTAAGCTGGGACATCAGTCTTCTGCCCTCAACTGGATTTATACCATCTCTGGGTCTCCAGATTGCAGAGGTCAGATCGTAGGACTTCTCAGTCTCCATAACTGCATAAGCCAATGCCTTATAATAAATCTCTTCCATCTATTGATCTTTTTTTCTTCATTTGATGCCTATGGTGTGAATCTTCCACCTATCAATCAGCCTATTATCTATCTATCTGTTCATCTATCTAATCTATTTATCTATATCCATCCATCCTATTGGTTCCATTTTCTGAAGAACACTGACTAATATACTAAGTGATGGAAACCAGATACAAAAAGCCATACATTATAGGATTCTTTTGATTTTGTTTTTGTTTTGAGACAGAGTCTCACTCTGTTGCCCAGGCTGGAGTGCAGTGGTGTGATCTCAGCTCACTGTGACCTCTACCTCCCAGGTTCAAGCCATTCTCCTGCCTCAGCCTCCAGGGTAGCTGGGATGACAGGCATGCACCACTACATTGGCAAATTTTTGTATTTTTAGTGAAGACAGGGTTTCACCATGTTGGCCAGGCTGGTCTCGAACTCCTGACCTCAAGTGATACACCTACCTCAGACTCCCAAAGTGCTGGGATTACAGGCGTGAGCTACGGCACCTGGCCTGTATGGTTCCACTTATTTAAAATATTTAGTGTATACTTATATAAAATATTCTGTCTCAAATCCATAGATACAAAAGGTGGATTAGTGGTTTCCAGGTGCAAGGGTCAGGGAAATGAGAAACAACAGCTAATGGGTAGAGGATTTCTTTCAGGGGATGTTGAAAATGTTCTGGAATTAGATAGTGGTAATGATTATACACTTTATGAACATACTAAAAAAACACACTGAGTCGTACACCTTAAAAAGGTAAACTTTATGCTATGTGAATTATATCTCATTAAAAAAACAAAGTGCATAAGGCTACTAGAGATTAAAGTAAGGTCTATTCTACATATAGGATTTACTATTAAAAATAGGCCAGGCGCGGTGGCTCAAGCCTGTAATCCCAGCACTTTGGGAGGCCGAGGTGGGTGGATCACAAGGTCAAGAGATCGAGACCATCCTGGTCAACATGGTGAAACCCCGTCTCTACTAAAAATACAAAAAATTAGCTGGGCGTGGTGGCGCGTGCCTGTAATCCCAGCTACTCAGGAGGCTGAGGCAGGAGAATTGCCTGAACCCAGGAGGCGGAGTTTGCGGTAAGCCGAGATCGCGCCCTTGCACTCTAGCTTGGGTAACAAGAGCGAAACTCCGTTTCAAAAAAACAAAAATAATAATAATAATAAAATAAAGAATTTGCTGAAATTTAATGCCCCTATGGCTAGTTTATTTTGCCTTGTTATACTCATTCATCACTCCTAAGCTATTAAGTTATCTGACTTGAGGCTTTTTTAAATGGGGCCAAACTCATCTTTTAATCAGATCATACTTCATTTTTGTTTGAAAAGATTTCTACATACATTTAAACACTAAAGATCAAATCCAAGAACTTCTTTTTTTTAATAATTTTCCTTCGAAATAGGGTCTCACCTTGTCACCCAGGCTGGAGTGTAGTGACACAAACATGGCTCATAGCCTCAACCTCCTGGGCTCAAGCAATCCTCCTGCCTCAGCCCCCTGAGTGGCTAGGATACAGGTGCACACCACTATGCCTGACTAATTTTTGTATTTTTGTTTTGCTAGAGACAGGGTTTCACTATGTTGCTCAGGCAGGTCTCAAACTCCTGAGCTCAAGCCGCCCACCTGCCTCGGCCTCCCAAAGTCCTGGGATTACAGGCATGAGCCACTGTGACTGGCAGCAGATAGTATTAATATTTTTTAAATCATATGCCTTTGCAGCCAAGGTGTTACACCTGAGATAATATACCTGAAGGCATTTATCTGCTCCTGTACCTTCTTTAGATGGTTCCTGGACTTTGTGCTGATGCCATAACAGTATGAGAGGTGAGTATATTCTGCACATGTGAATTGCTGTGGTCTGGGAGTAGGCTCTATAGCTAGTCTCCAAGGGTTGCCTCTCATCCCTCAACAAATACTTCTCCTACTTGTATATATTTCCCACTCTTTACATCAAGAGATGGTGCTCACTTTCCTTTCCTTGAATCTCACTGACTTTGACCAAAAGAATATAATCAAAATAATGTTCTAGGTCTTCTGGACCCAGACCTTAAGGGAATTGGCAGCTTCTACTTCCTATTGCTCCTCAAATGCTCACTCTTTGAACTCAGCCAGCATACTATGAGAGAACTGAGCTACATGGAGAGGACATGCAGAAGAGAACTGAGGTGCCCTTACCAATAATCCCCGCTGCCCAGCACCAAATGCCAATCTAAATGAACGAGACCATTTTGGATATTCTTGTGATCCCAGAGCCCAACCTGATACCACCTGAAACAGAAGAATGACTTTGACAATCCACAGAAATGCAAGATAGCCTAAATTATTGTTTTAAGCTACTAAGTTTCGGCTGATAGAAGGTTGTAGGGTAAGGGAAGTCATATCTGCAGGATGCTCTCATCTTGTGCTAGGTAGCCTGCTCATCAATGTACACACGGTTTTTGTTAATTTTCAGAAAACCTTTGTGAAGAAAATGGTGGTAGAAGCAGGAAACCGAGGCTGAGAAAAGTAAATTGATCAAAATGACATAGCTAGTCAGTAGTAATACCAGAATTCAAATCTGGATCACCTGGCTCCAATGCCTGTGTTCTTTCTAGTGTACCACGATGCTCACCAATACTTTATAATTAATAGGAAAACTTCAAGTTTAACTGGAGAAAAACATGACTTGCAATTTTATTTTTTTAATGACTTGCAGTTTTTAAAGAATACTAATCAAGGAACCTGTTTATATTATTAGGTACAAGCAAATCCTTATTTTATATACAATGTTAATTCTAGATATAACCAAATTCTGGCCTCCTAGTCCTGATAGACTTGTATTGAATTTAATTTCTTCTTTTAGAATGTATTATTCAAACAACAGATGTTTGTTGTTTATTTTGATAATAAATTTATATTATATTTCTATAAAAAAGTCTTTTCTTCTTGTTACTTATGAGATTATTTGGTTGGCTTAATGCTGTCAAACAATGTGACAAAACCTGTTCAATACATCATACTTTCTTTAAAGTTAATATTTATGGCACAGATATAAAATGCAATAGAAGACAAGCGCATTTGATAGGCACAATGTTACTGAGATTTTGACTTAAAAAAAAATAATGTGGATTAGAAGACTAATGTTAAAAAAATCTTCAAACAGCATGAAACATCTGCTTCAAAGCCTCACATCTAAGGTAGAATCTGTGGCTATAAGAATAGTGACATTTCTATACTTTCCCAAGATAGCTCATTTCAATTTATTCACAAGTGATTCAGTAGTTCTATTTATCTAACAATTCTACACAAAGGAAAAGGAATCTCTAAGCCTCCTCTTTTTTGGGGGGGTGGGGGACAGAGTCTCGCTGTGTCACCCAGGCTGGAGTGCAGTGGTACAATCTCAGCTCACTGCAACCTCCACCTCCCTGGTTCAAGCGATTCTCCTGCCTCAGCCCCCATCAAGTAGCTGGGACTACAGGTGCCAGGCTAATTGTTTTTTTGTATTTTTAGTAGAGAGGGGGTTTCACCATGTTGGCCAGGCTTGTTTGGAACTCCTGACCTCATGATCCACACTCCTCTGCCTCCCAAAGTGCTGGGATTATAAGCATGAGCCACCGCACCCGACCGTAAGCCTTCTCTTTACCAGGAGAGCTTCATATAAACGTGGGCAATGGTGTTAGGCCAGATTTGTTCCTTTTATTTGCTTGCTCTAGACTTTTACAATTTCATAATCTGGCTCTTCTTAAGGTTGTTTTACTAGTTGGCAGAGACTTTAGTCCACTTGAATTGTGTGCATTAAGAGAAGCATTGGTAGAGACAGCAGTGGCGAGAAGAGGCTGGCAGATAATCACATTTAGGATCTTGCCTTTGTCCACTGCTACCATCCACCCTACGGTTTGCCCTAGTCATATGCAGTTATTTATTGAGGACTCTGTGAATAAGCCGTGCTCTTGCATTTCTCTGACACTTGCTTCCCATCTCATTTAACCTATACTCAGTCTATACAATTCACCACAAACGTTTCCCACTCCAGGATGATTTTCAGTCTTGGTGCAGTATTGCATTTTACTCACTTCCACTATGGACCTGACTTATTACATTGATTCCTTCATCTCCTTTCCCCATTAGACCATTAGAACCATTGAGGGAAGAAATAACATGTTAACCATCTTCATCTCCTGGCCCTGGCCCTCATCAGAGTACCTGGCAGGATATTAGGTTCAGTAAATGTTCTTTTCTTTTCTTCTTTCTTTTTTTTGTGAGACAGTTTCACTCTGTCATCCAGGCTGGAGTGCAGTGGTGTGATCATAGCTCACTGCAGTCTTCAACTCCTGGGCTCAAGCAATCCTCTTGTCTCAGCCTTTCTGAGTAGCTAGGACTACAAAATATGCCACTGTGCCCAGCTAATTTTTTTTTCTTTTTGAGATGAAGTCTCGCTCTGTCGCCAGGCTAGAGTACAGTAGCACGATCTCGGCTCACTGTAACCTCCACTTCCTGAGTTTGAGCGATTCCCCTGCCTCAGCCTCCTGAGTAGCTGTGACAACAGGTGCACACCACCACACCCAGCTAATTTTTGTATTTTATTAGAGATAGGGTTTCACCATGTTGGCCAGGATGGTCTTGATCTCTTGACCTTGTGATTTGCCTGCCTCAGCCTCCCAAAATGCTGGGATTACAGGCATGAGCCACCATGCCCAGCCATGCCCAGCTAATTAAAAATTTTCTTTTGTAGAGATGGAGTCTCACTCTGTTGCCCAGACTGGTTTTCAACTCCTTGCCTTAAGCGATCCTCCCAAAGTGCTGAGATAGGCATGAGCCACCATGTCTGGCCAACATGCTTGTTAAAGGAGAATATGAAGAAAAGCCTCTCTGACTTATAGGGAAAAAAAAATGAAGGCTTAGAAAGACATCTTCATGAAGAACCATAAAAGAAACCACTATTTTACTTTCTGTTTTGAACAGTTTTATTGAGAGATCATTCGAATGCCATATAATTCACTTCCTAGGGTTATTTATGCTGCTATGATGAACTGCTGGAGGAAGTTAAAATTTATAGTCCTTCAGGCCATCACACGTACCACACACGTACCACAAATAGTTTTTTTTTTTTTTTTTTTTTTAAAAAAAGCTTTTTAAATATTGGGTTTTCAAAGACACTAAAAATATTTCACACCCTTAAAAAATGTTAAAGCTCTTTGTCTAGCATACAGGGGTTCTCAAATTTTTATCAGAATCACCTACTAGGTTTAACAGGTAGATTGCTGGGCCCTACCCTCAGAGTTTCTGATCCAGTGGATCTGGGGTAGGTCCAAGAATTAGCATTTTCAACAAGTTTCCAAAGTAGGCCAATACAGCTGGTTGGGAGACCTCATTTTGGGAACTACTAGTCTAGCAGTTTCAACAGTTATCATGGGGTACAGTAGCTTATGCTTGTAATCTCAGCACTTTGGGAGGCCAAGGTGGGCAGAGCACTTTAAGGTCAGGAGTTCCAGACCAGTCTGGCCAAAATGGTAAAACCCCAATTCTACTAAAAGTACAAAAATTAGCTGGGCGTGGTGGTGGGTACCTATAATTCCAGCTACTCAGGTGGCTGAGGCAGAAAAATTACCTGAACCTGGGAGGCAGAGGTTGCAGCAGGAGCTCAGATTTTGTCACTGCACTCCAGCCCCAAGCCATAGAGTGAAACTCTGTCTCAAACAAAAAAATAAATAAAAAATCCACTATTAACATGTGGCCATTTATCCTTTCCTTATCTTCTGTAGTTTCTTTTAGAATTTACTTTTAGCAAATTTCTCTCCCTTCTTTCCTTCTTTTCCTTCCTTCTTTCCTTTCCTTATTTCTTTTTTGAGACAGAGTCTTGGTCTGCCTCTCAGGCTACATACAGTGTAGTGTAGTGGCCAGATCATAGTTCACTGCAGCCTTAAGCTCCGAGGCTCAAGTGATTCTCCTTTCTCAGTATCCCCAATAGCCGAGACTACAGGTGTGAGCCACGATGTTCAGATGATTTTTAACTTTTTGTTGAGATTGGGTCTCACTATATTTTCCAAGATGGTCTTGAACTCCTGGGATCAAGTAATCCTTCCACCTCAGCCTCCTGAGTAGCTGGGACTACAGTGGTGTGCCATCACGCCCAGCTAATTTTTTTTCTTTTGTAGAGACCATGTTGCCCAGGCTGGTCTTGAACTCCTGAGGTCAAGCAATCTTCCTGCCTTGGCCTCCAAAAGTACTGGAATTACATTTATGAGCCACCTCACCTGGCCTTTAAAAGCAAATTTTTGCTATTTCTCTATCATTTTACCCTGAAATACTTTGATGTATATCCAAAAACTAAGGACTTTGTTTTTTATGTATGTTCACACCTAAAAGTTAACAGTACTTCCTTAATATCATCTGATAATCATCTTGATTATCTGAAAAACACTTTTTACCATTGGTTTGTTAAAATCAGGATTCAAACAAGGCCAACATATTCCATTTTGTTGTCATGATTCTTAAGTCTCTTTGAATTTAGAAAAACAGTGATTTCTCCCTCTTTTTTTTTTTTTGAGACAAAGTCTCATTTTGTTGCCCAGGCTGGAGTGCAATGGTGCAATCTTGGCTCACTGCAACCTCCAACTCCCGGGTTCAAGCAATTCTCCTGCCTCAGCCACCGCCCCCTCCTCACCCCACCCCCTGAGTGGCTGAGACTACAGGTACCCACCACCACAGCCAGCTAATTTTTGTATTTTTAGTAGAGACAGGGTTTCGCCATGTTGGCCAGGCTGATCTCGAATTCCTGACCTCAGGTGATCCGCCCACCTTGGCCTACCAAAGCGCTGGGATGACAGCTGTGAGCCATCACACTCGGCCCTTCTCTTGTCAATTAGGGCTATTCAGTGACTTAAAAACACAGTTTCTATAGGAGAGGCAGGATAAATTCTTTTTTCTTCTCCTTTAATTTTGAATTTTCAAAGTATGCACTTGGCACCTGTCCTTACTACATTATGACTCCTAAAATTCACGTGTTGAAGTCCTAACTCTCCATTCCTGTTTTTATAGACAGGTCTTTAAAGAGGTAAATAAGTTAAAATGAGGTCATCAGGGTGGGCTGTAATCCAATACAAATGCTATCTTTATAGGAAGAGGAAATTTGGATACAGATGGTACAGAGGGAAGACCATATGAAGACATAAGAGAAGATAGCAATCTACAAGTCAAGGACAGAGGCCTCAGAAGAAAGCAACCCTGTCAATGCCTTGATCTCAAATTTCCAGCCTCCAGAATTGTGAGAAAATAAATTTCTGTTGTTTAAGCCACCCAGTCAGTGGTCCTTCATTATAGCAGCCAGCTGCTTCTAATGATGACGAGTGACTTTTTGTTTAATAAATCAATTAGCTTTCATTTTCTTTTTCATATCACTATGAATTCATGGATTTTATACAATCAGTTTGTTTCAATCAGTCGCAGTCATTTTTCTTTTGGATGTTTAAATATTTCCATATTTGGCCAGAGGAAGGAGTTCCCAGAGGAAGTTGACTTTTGATATGACCCCAGCAGTCTTTGATAACTTTCTTGCTTTCAGGTACATTTTCTGTCCAAGACCTGGAAGAAGTTATTTAAAAATGGTACAGTAGTACCCTCTTATCCATGGGGATACATTCCAAGACTTGTAGTGGATGCCAGATACCACGACAGTACTGAATTCTATGTATACTAAGTTTTTCCTACATATACATGTGATAACTTATAAGCTGGTTCAACTGCAGTGATGTTTACAACTAATTTGATCACAACCAGTTATACATTTCTTTGTTCCTTCCTCACTCCTGATTCCTTTACTTGACTAGCCTAAAAAAAGTTTAATTTATAAATTAGAACAGGCAAATGTTAGCAAAATTAATAAAACAGAACAAATACAAAAATATAGTGTAATAAGTTATGTGAATATATTCTGTCTCAAAATATCTTACTGTACAATACTTCTTGTGATGATGTAAGATGATAAAATGCCTATGTGATTAGAAGTGAGGTGAATGATGTAGGCACTGTAACTTACTATTAGACTACAAATGACCTTCTGACAATACATCAAAACAAGGAGAATTTGCTTTGGGTGATCCTGGATCATGAAGCCATGACAATGGCGATGGTTGGCTGTCAGGAGCAGATGATGTAGATGACTAATGGGCAAGTAGCATACAGGGCATGGATATACTGGACAAAGGGATGATTCATATCCTGGGTGAGACAGAGAGAGACGGCTCAAGATTTTATCATGCTACTCAGAACACTGCATAATTAAAAGCTTATGAATTGATTATTTCTGGAATTTTCCATTTAATATTTTTGGACCACAGGTAACTAAAACCTTGAAAATGGAAACCATGGTTAAGGGGATCATTATATAATCTGGGCATGTGACTGTTCATTGCTACTAGGTTGCCACTGCATCTAAGCTTTTTCAGGAAATAAGAGACTATAGGGCTTTCACTCCTTTGTCTATTTATATCTTTCATCTCTCACACGGAAAGTTTTGGACCTAACACATTAACACAATCATTTGTACTATAATATCTACAAAAGTTCCAAAATGTACATATATATTTGCTAACCATTAGATTATTAAATGAAGCTTTAAATTATTTATTTATTTATTTAAGACAGAGTCTTGCTCTGTCACCCAGGCTGGAGTGCAGTGGCGCAATCTTGGCTCACTGCAACCTCTGCCTCCCGGGTTCAAGTCATTCTCCTGCCTGAGCCTCCCAAGTAGCTGGGATTACAGGCATGTGCTACCTTGCCTGGCCAGTTTTTGTATTTTCAGCAGAAACAGGGTTTCATCACATTGGCCAGGCTGGTCTTGAACTCCTGACCTCAAGTTATTGGCCTGCCTCGGCCTCCCTAAATGCTGGGATTACCAGCGTGAGCCACCACGCCTGGCCTAAATGAAGTTTAAAATTCGCCTTTTTTGAGTTTTAGACTAGCCTGACTAACATGGTGAAACTACATTTCTACTAAAAATACAAAAATTAGCCAAGCGTAGTACTGCATGCCTGTAACCCCAGCTACCTGGGAGGCTGAGGGAGGAGAATCACTTGAACTCAGAAGGTGTAGGTTGCAGTGAGCCAATGTCGCACTACTGTACTCCAGCCTGGGCAACAGAGTGAGACTTTGTCTCAAAAAAGAAAAAAATCACCTTTCTCCTTAGAATACATATTTCTAAGAATACATAGTCAAAGTCTTATGTTCTAAAATAATTGAAAATTGTTCTTCCCTTTATGGTTACGTAACTTGATACCCAGTTAAATTCATTTGTTTTATAACAGTTTTTTTGGTTATATCAACTTGATATACAGTTAAGTTTATTTGTCTTAGAACAGTTTTGTTGGTACTTTTTCGGGCAGTGTTCTTTGTTTTATTTCATAAGCATCATTAGAAGATAGTTGTCTTCAAGCTGCAATGAAAACCAAGGTTAAAAGACAGAAGAAATGGAAAGAAACCGTTCTGGGACCTCATCTTCCTACTTACATGCATCACTGAATAGTTCACCATTGATTTCATAGTAATTCATCCAGGATTCCCTGAATAAACTGTTCCTTGACAAAACATTTTAATCATTGCCTCAATTTAGATAATCCTGGTCACATCATGAACACTGAAGCCTTAATATTTCCAGGCTCTTATTTCTCTTTGAATACTGAAGCCTACTGATATACTAAATATGTCTTCCAATACTGTTAATAGTCATATTTACAGAACTGAAATAGTCATGATTAAAAACAGAAATCCTAGCCAGAAGTTCCCTTTGAGGTCAATTTTTTTTTTTACAGAAAATATTTGAATTAATCTTTTGCTTCAGTAAAAAGAATACACACACACACACACACACACACACACACACACACATTCTTCTTCCTTTTTTTTTTTGAGACAGGATCTGGCTCTGTCACCTAGGCTAAAATGCAGTGGCACTATCACAGCTCACTGCAGTTTTGACCTTCTTGGGCTCAGGTGATTCTCCCATCTCAGCCCCCAGGTGGCTGAGACTACAGGTGCACATCACCATCCCCAACTAAATTTTTGAATTTTTGTTTTATAGAGATGGGGTTTTACCATGTTGCCCAGGCTAGTCTTGAACTCCTGGGTTCAAACCATCTGTGTGCCTTGGCCTCCCAAAGTGTTGGGATAACAGGTGTGAGCCACTGTGTCCAGCTATCTTCTCTTTTAAAAAACAGACTTTATTTTTTTTACAGTGGTTTTAGGTTCACAGCAAAACTAAGAGGAAAGTATAGAGATTTCCCATATACTTCTGCCCCACTCATGCATAACCTCCCTATTATCAACGTCTCTCATCAGAGTGGTGCATTTGTTACAACTGATGAAGCTATATTGACACAACAATATCACCCAAAGTCTATAGTTTACATTAGGATTCACTCTTGGTGTTGTACATTCTGTGGGTAGGGACAGATGCATAATGACAAATATTCACCATTATAGTACCATACAGAGTAATTTCACTGCCCTAAAAATCCTCTGTACTCTTATTCTTTCCTCCCTTTCCTCAAACCCTAAAAACCACTGATCCTTTCACTAACTCCATTGCTTTTGCCTTCCCCAGAATGTCATATTATTGGAATCATATAATATGTAGCCTTTTCAGATTAGTTTCTTTCATTTAGTAATATGCATTTTAAGTTTCCTCCATATCTTTTCATGGCTTGATGACTCATTTCTTTTTAGCACTGAATAATATTCCATAGTCTAGATGTAACACCATTTATTTATCTAGAATTCTTACTGAAGGGCATATTGGTTGCTTCCAGGTTTTGGCAATTATGAATAAGGCTGCTATCCATGTGCAGGTTTTTGTGTTAATATGTTTTCAACTCCTTTGGGTAAATACCAAGAAATGCAATTTGCTAGATTTTATGGCAAAAGTATGTTTAATTTTGTAAGAACCTGTCAAACTGTCTTCCAAAGTAGCTGTGCCATTTTGTACTCAGACCAGCAATAAGTGAGCGTTCCTGTTGCTCCATATTATTGCCATCATTCAGTGTTCTGGATTTTGGTCATTCTAACAGGTCACTGTTACAAAGAAGTGTAGTCACTTCTTTTTTGATCTATGCTGTTAGATTGCATTTTTTACTATACTATGTTTGTAACATCATTTGGATACTGTGGGAAAAACATGTTTAAATAGAAAGTACCAGAACTCTGAAGTCAGATGGAACTGGTTTTATGCAATCTAACAGTTGTTAAAAACTAATAAAATAGTGGCCAGGTGCAGTGGCTCATGCCTGTAATGTCAGCACTTTGGGAGGCTGAGGCAGGCAGATCATCTGAGGTCAAGAGTTTGAGACCAGGCTGGCCAATACGTCAAAACCCCATCTCTATTAAAAAACAAAAAACAAAAATTAGCTGGGTGTGATGGCACACACCTGTAATCCTAGCTACTCTGGAAATTGAGGCAGGAGAACTGCTTGAACCTGGGAGGCGGAGGTTGTAGTGAGTCGAGATTGTGCCACTGCACTCTGGCCTGGGCAAGAGGGAGACTCCGACAATCAATCAATCAATCTAATATAATTTCCTAGCTTTTTACAGACTTGGTGTCCTTAGCTGTAAAAGGGTTGTAATAATACATACTCATAGAAAGTTATCTTGAGCAGTAAATGAGTTCCCAAATGTAAAGTGGTTAGCAGTGTTTCAGACAATAGGGGTTTAATCATCATTATCTTTTTCTCAACCTAAAAACCTCTTAAAAGACAAACATAAACAGAAAAAATAGTTTGATCCTGAGGATGATTGTTAGTACAGTCCTCTCTTGATTTTTAGATCATTTGTATAATACAGCTGTAATTTAAAAGAAGTACCAAACTGAGCCCTTATTTGTTACTTCAGTTGGGCAGGAAGCCAATGTATTAAGCAATCTTTTTAGTCTCGCTAATTCATATAGGGCACAGAAATAGTATTAAAAAGTGGCTATTCTAATCAGGAGTTCTTGTACTGGCTGCCAGACAGGGCATCCTAAAGATAGTTTCTAGAGGGAGATCTCTCATTTGCTAAGGTCATTTAAGAAAACTACAAATTTCATCCCACTCTTTGGAGATCTTTTACTCCACTTGAAAACACATTTTCTCATCCAGAATGAAATATAGTTCAAGACTCTTAATTCTAATTTTAAATTACTTTCTTTTTTTTTTTTTCTTTTTGAGATGGAGTTTCGCTCGTTATTCAGGCTGGAGTGCAATGGTGTGATCTTGGCTCACCGCAACCTCTGCCTCCTGGGTTCAGGCAATTCTCCTGCCTCAGCCTCCTGAGTAGCTGGGATTATAGGCACACGCTACCATGCCCAGCTAATTTTTTGTATTTTTAGTAGAGATGGGGTTTCACTATGTTGACCAGGATGGTCTCGATCTCTTGACCTTGTGATCCACCCACCTCGGCCTCCCAAAGTGCTGGGATTACAGGCTTGAGCCACCATGCCCCGCCTTTTAATTTTAAATTTCTTCTTGATAGTGAGGCATCTTATGGGAGCACTAGTTTCCTTAGTATTGAAACTCACTTCTCTTTTTCCTTGTTAAGTATTCATTTTATTGTTTGTTTGTTAGTTGTTAAAAGGCAAAGGAAGATAGCATTCTTCAATATATATTTTTTTCTGAATCAAAAGTACTCATAAATCACTACAGTAGCAACTTATAAAGAGTTGCTCTCCACAGAGTACATGTTCCAAGAGATTTTAGTGCTCATTATATCAAGAAGGCTATATGTATTTGGTAATGCTGGGTTAACAGATCTTTTTTCTTGCAGAATGTCTCAAAACTTTAAATATACTAATATATATTATCAGTCTCCCAAAGGGGTTTTACAGCACTTTCTAGAGTTAACTGATCCTGACTCTCTTATTTTGCAACATGGAGAATCATTGTTCCACAGAACACACAGTGGGAAATAATGTCTTATAACTTAAAACTACAGATAAGAGGGGCCGGATGTGGTGGCTCACACCTGTAATCTCAACACTTTGGGAGGCTGATGTAGGAGGCTTGAGATCAAGAGCTCAAATCCAGCCTGAGCAACATAGCAAGACTATTTCTACAAAAAAAAAAAAAAAAAAAAAACCAAAAGAAAAAACTACAGCTAAGAGGAACATTGGACCATTGTGCCCCAAAACATATTAACAGTTTTGGGGAGAGTATATATTTTTGTTTGCTTTGGCCATTGCAACCATTGTCTGGCTATAAGAAATAGAAACCCACTGCAAATGTATTTAAAGAGAAAACAGAAATTCTCAGTAGAACACAGTGGTATCTCACAGAGTCCAAGCTCAGAAAATACACAGGACTTTAGGAGAACTGGAAACTCAGAACTTGTGCTGACTCTTCTCCTCTCAGTTTCCCCAGAACCATATAGATGGCTGATAAACTCCCCTTCTTCCTCCCTCAGTGTTTATTTTTCTCTTTCTTTAGAATATCTACACATCAAGAAATTGTGTGACGTAGACCTGATTCTATGCTCTCCTTTAAGCAACTGATATTATTTGTTGCTATGTTCTAAGTCCAGCTCCTAGAGAGAAAAAGAATCTCAATTTGCACAGTTTGGGTCAGGTTTTCATCCATCCCTAGTCCAATCTACTGTAGCTGGAGGGTTCATGTGCTATAAGCAGGAAGGCTAGGTCTCAGTTTGATGAGGAAAATGAACGCTTCTTAGAGTGAAGGGGCTATGGGATGATAGGCACCACCCAAAGTAACAATAGTCATGACTTCTAAGAATCATCTTAGGGCCCGGTGCAGTGGCTCACATCTGTAATCCCAGCACTTTGGGAGGCCAAGATGGGCAGATTACCTGAGGCCAGGAGTTTGAGACCAGCTTGACCAACATGGAGAAACCCCATCTCTACTAAAAATACAAAAAAAACGTAGCCAGGTGGTGATGCATGCCTGTAATCCTAGCTACTCGGGAGGCTGAGGCAGGAGAATTGCTTGAACCCAGGAGGTGGAGGTTGCAGTGAGCCGAGATCACCCTATTGCACACTCCAGCCTGGGCAGCAAGGGAGAAACTCCATCTGAAAAAAAAAAGAGAGAAAAAGAATAAAACCAGGAAAGCCCAAGGAAGATAGAGACATTTTATGGAAAGAATTCGTATCCTTAAAAATAGTGTTGAGCTACTGAATCTATCAGCCTTGTTCTCTCACTCTGTACTTTGTTATATATGATACATTTTCATTGAATCAAAACTTGTTATTTGTATCCTGAAGTATTAGCTAGCTAATACAGTGATAATATATTTACTTTTATGAATTAGGATATGTCTCTTTATGTTGCCTCTGGGAAAATATGTATATTTTTCTTTTAAGAATTCCTAAATTGAGGCTGGTCGTGGTGGCTCATGCCTGTAATCCAAGCACTTTGGAAGGCTGAGGAGAGAGGACTGCTTGAGCCAAGGACTTTGAATCTAGACTGAGCAACATAGTAAGACCCTGTCTCTATATAAGAAAAAAAAAATAGCTGGGTGTGGTGGTATGCACCTGTAGTCTCAGCTACTTGGGAGGCTGAGGTGGAAGAATCTCTTGAGCCCTGCAGTGTGCTATGAACAGTCCCTTGGTGAATAGCCACATGTACTTCTGTGAATAGCCACTCCATTCTAGCCTGGGCAACACAGGGAGACTCTGAATCTTAACAAGAACAAAATAATTACTAAATTGTTAATACCTATGAATTACAATAGATATTACAAAACTCCAGCAGTTTCTAGGATACACAAAATCTTTAATCAGCATTCTTTCAAATGCTATGAGCAATTCTAGAATAGAATCAATTGATTACTTGTGTTTTAATTCACCAGTAACTTACAGTCCAATTTCAATAACTTAGAAAACAGACTGTGTCAAGCGTAGAATGACAATGGAAAATTTGGGCTCGGCACAGTGGCTCATGCCTGTAATCCCAGCACTTTGGAAGGCTTAGGAGGGCAGCTCGTTTGACTCCAGGAGTTTGAAACTAGCCTGGGCAACATGGCAAAACCCCACCTCTACAAAAAATACAAAAAAACTGGCCTGGCATGGTAGCACACACCTGTAGTCCCAGCTACTTGGAAGGCTGAGGTAGGAGGATCCCTTGAGTCCAGGAGGTCAAGACTGCAGTGAGCTGTGATCCGGCCACTGCACTCCAGCCTGGACAACAGAGCAAGACTCTGTCTCAAAAAAAAAAAAGAAAAGAAAAGAAAAGAAAATGGAAAACCTGTTTCTTTGCTGATACCTAACAGGGTCTGAGTATTGCTGGTGATAGAACAAGGAAAGGGGATGATGACTAGGCACTGCCTGGTACATAATATCAGACGTTGTGAAGGTAAGTGAAAACCAGGATGGTTTAAACTTTCAAACTGTAGTTAAAGTATTGAGATATTCTTTTATATAGTTTACCAGATTCTCATATAATTCTTTGTATAGTCACTTACTTGTTTACTCCACTAGATTGCTAGCTCCTTCAGGACAAGGACCATATTTATCTTATTCTTCATGACTCCAAAGCCTACAGCAATGCCTGTGATGGAGTAGGTGTTCAAGAACATAATTTTATATAAATAATGATAACAAAAGTGTTCAGAGTAGGATATTCTAAGTATATGGGACTATACCCAGCCCTTAGTCTGGAGACTGGCTACAGTAAGCTTAGTGCAGAGAGAGAAAAACATCTGATACAGGTAATAGAGAAAAATGCAATTTAAGTTACTATCTATATGGGGTATTTTTGTGCAACCTGTCCCTTTCCCCTCCTAAAGTTATTATCAGGACTCAACTTCCCTTTTAGTGTAGTTATTAATATTATTCTGTTTTCTGTTTTGCCCCTCACAGATGTGAACAGGGCTGGCCAACAGGTGTAGTCAGGCCTTGCAAGCACATGGTGAACATGTTGCTGCCATTTTCCTCTTTTCTTCTCATCCTCTCTCTTTGTGTACTCTCTCTCCTGTTACTTAGCTTTCTGTATAGGATCAATCTCTGAATTTCCAACGGAGCTACTCTGTATTTGGGGATAAATACTGACCCCAAACCATTCTCTAGATCCTTCGTGACCTTAGGTCAACTCACTTGATCCCTGGTCATTGGCAGAACCTGGGAAGGAAAGAAAAATCCAGAGAGGCTAATGATAGCAAAGAGTGAAACCATGGGCTCTGTCTACTTTTTCATTCCATTGATCTTTCCTCCGTAGCAACCTTCTGTTGACCTGACCTGATGGTCTAGTCTCATTCCCCTCTGACTGAAATCTTTTGCTCAATTTTCATTCTAGACCACATCTGATTCTTGCCTCTAGGCTTCACCTCATCAATGAGCCAAATGAGTACTAAATAGACTTCCCTTTGTGCAAAAGCTCAAAAATATGCTTTCCTCTGTTCAAAGTCTTTTTTAGGCTTGGCATTAGTGTTAACTATTAATATCCTATTTGTTTCACTGAGTCTTCCTTTAGCATTGTAGAATAGTACATACCCAGTAGGGTCTTTCCTGAGAACTACATGTTTCATTGCTAGAGAGGGAGAGGTCACTCATATGGCTGTTTTGACTATGTGACCCTTACCCACCTAGCCATGGCTGATGGGACCCTTGTTAGAACTTTACCTGAACTGGCCAATGAGATCTTCTTTCTTGTGAATACAAACTGACCCCCAGTGACAGTGAGTTGGAAATGGAGTCCTATTATTAGGCAAGTGCTGGCAGCAGCATCTGGCCGCTCCTGAAATTCTGCCTAGCTCACTGAGATTTAAAAGTGCAGGTAAGAAAGATGTAGCTATAAACAGAAAAACGTGATTGACTTAAGAACTTGATAGTGTGAATTTAAGGAAATGGGTAAATCTGAGAGATACTGATATTGAAGAAGTAGCTAGATTTGGCCAACAGACAGTGATAAGTTGAAGATGATTCTAGTACTCCACGACTGGGGAACATTTTCAATCAGTATTGGAGTGGCTGGTTGCTGGGCAGAGAGGGCTCTCTGGGATTCTTGAGCATTTTTTTTTTTTTTTAGGATAAAGTTGTCCTCTGTTGCTTGGGGTGGAGTGCACGATGTTGGCTCACTCCAGCCTTCGCCTCTCAAGTTCAAGTGATTCTCCTGCCTTAGCCTTCTGAGTAGCTGAGATTACAGGTGCCTGCCATCACGCCCAGCTACTTTTTGTATTTTTAGTTAAGAAGGGGTTTGACCATCAAGGCTGGTCTTGAACTCCTGACATCAGGTGATCTGCCTGCCTCAGCCTTCCAGAGTGCTGGGATTACAGGTGTCAGCCACCACGCCTGGCCTCTTAAGCTTTTAAAGTAATGGTTCTTCTCTATTTCCACAAGCAGCAATGTGAATGCACTATAGAACTTCATTACTAAAATAGAGCAAATGATTTAGGAATCACTTTGAAGGGCTATTCCTGAGAGTTATTTTCACAGTGGCCCTCTTTTTCATAGCTAAAGTGCAGCAAGATAACTGTTTTATATATATATATGGTTTAGTGACAAGGGTACGAGACCAGGAATATACATATGGCACATTTATAAATAATATTCAGAAAAAATAATATAAAACCAAATCAAGTTGCCTGTGTCCTTGAGAATTTCCAATATTATAGAGAAAGCTCTTTAACTCACCTCAGTAGATCACTGTTATAGGCCTAAGGAAAAGCCTTAATGCAATTTTATTATGAATTCTGGCTCAGTTGGAGCTTACAGGGAGTCTCTAGTTGAATGAATTCTCGCTGAAAGAAAACAGATTTTTCAGTTAGTTTTATTTAATTTTTATTTTTATTTATTTTGTTAGAGACAAGTTCTTGCTCTATACCCAAGCTGGAGTGCTATGGCAGTGATCATAGCTTACTACAGCCTTGAGCTCCCAGGCTCAAGCTATCCTCTCACCTCAGCCTCCTGAGTAGCTGGGACTACAGGTATGTGCCACCATACGCAGCTTATTTATTTTTTTTAGAGATGGGGTCTCACTACGTTGCCCATGCTGTTCTCCAGCTCCTAGGCTCAAGTCATCTTCCTGCTTGGGCTACCAAAGTACTGGGATTACAGGTATGAGCCACTTTGCCGGCCAGATTTTCAGTTACATTGGGGTTTTAAACACGCTGCTGCCATTTACTAGTTGTGTGACTTCATCCAAATGAATCAACCTTTCTGATACTGTTCCTTTACTAGTAAAATGGGGATAGCAACTAATCTCTTTAAAAGAAGCTTCTAGTGTCACAGTTTTTGGACAGGTATTATATTCATTACAACAAATACCTGAATGGCATCTGAAAGCCAGGACCTAAATAAAAGAATTCCTTCTCCAGTGGCGCTCATGGTGTTGACATGGTGTGGGTGAGATGGTATGAAATCCTAATAATTAACAGCAGTGACTATTCACGAGCCTTTTCTATATGTGCTGGGTACTGTTGTTAGGAGCTCAACACGCACTTTCATTTTATCCTCACACTAACAACCTCATAAAGTGCTCTCAATAGCCTCATTTTATCCATATTCTTTCATTATGTCCAAAGAAGTTAATTTGTCTAGGGTCACAGTCAATGTGTGGCGAAACCCAGATTGTAAATCCCCAAATTTCAAAAGGCCCTGCTCTCAACCGCCCAGAGGAAAAGGAGGGAAATTGGCTCAAACACATTCTGGGTTCCTGTACCTGTGTGAGACGCCTTAACTGTAAGGCGAGGAAGGAATCCTTAGACCAAAGCTTCCCTTAGTCCCCTTTTCCTTCAAGAACGTTTAGTTAACAGCTTCTCTCCGTACGGACTGACAGAATAAAGTTATAGGAAAAGGAAGAGGGGCTGGCGGCCACGCAGTCCCCGGGGCTGGTGCAGCAGTTTGCCTGACTTCAAGAGCCCCTCATCTCCCAGAGGAAGTCAGAGACCAAGGCGCTTCGCAGTCCAGCGGGGGAAGAGCGGAGCTGCAGGCCAGCGAGCGAACGTGAGCCGGCAACCCGGTCCACGCAGCCGGGCGGAAGCGGAGACGTGGAACCGAGAAATCCCACGTGCTAACGCGGAAACCTAGAGCTCGCGGGAAGCGCCGAGCCCCCGCCTTCACGCTCCGGCTCTTCGGGACGCCGCGCGGCTCCTCCCACCCTGGGCTCCTCCCGCCCTGCTCCCGCCTCCCTGGCCTGTCGGGCCAATGGGCGGGGCGCGCGGGCGAGGCGAGGAGGGGCGGGGCCCAAGGCCTGCGCGCAGGTGCCGCCCGGTGCCCGGCCCGCCTGTTCCGCCGCTGCCGCGGCAGTGTGCGTGCGGCTCGGCGGAGGGGCCGGGCCTGCGTTCTCTCCTCCTTCATCCCCGCCTCCGGCTGCCGGCTGGACCTTTCTCTCGCTGCCGTTGGGACCCCGTGTCATCGCCCAGGCCGAGCACGGTGAGGTCCTCAAGAAGCCCCGGGGCGCGCTCTCCGCCAAGTCTTCGGCGCCCAGGCACATTGCCCTGAGGCTGGTGCGAGGCCTGGGCCCGGTGGCCAAGATGGGGCCAGGGCAGCCGGTGGCGTGGGGGTGTGTGGATGAATGAGGCGCTGTCGGACTAGGCCGCGAGTCGGGAGATCGGCCTACGCCTCACGCGGGAATGCCCTGGGGAAAGCCTTCTCCTGAAGCCGGGACGGCCGGTGGCCCAGTCCGGAGGGGAAAATGGGGGTGAGGCCCGCCTTGGGTGGGCGGCTGGGCCACCGCTCGGTATGCCAGAGGAGCCGACAGGCGCCGTTCATGTTATTTGTGCTTTGGAGGCCTGGGGGTTGGCCAGGAACAGGTGTCAGGAGGCTGAGAAGGGAAATTCCTGGCCCTCGGGGTCAGGGATCAGAGGCTGGAATATTACTACAAGGGCAGAGCCCCAATGTGGTCCTAGGAGGTACAACTCTCGGCCAGAAGACAGGGACAGTTTTAGTTCCCAGCTTCTGAGACTTGAGCTTAGCAGTCCTTGTGATTTCCCTTGGCAGTACAAGAGTGGGACTAATTCCGGACAAACGAATTAGGAGCCAGAACTAGTGAGGGACAGAGAAAGTTTCGACTTGTAAATACAAAGGTTTCGTCTATTCATTTACGATTAGAAATAGTCGCCATGGTGTAAATTTTGGAGGTTGCTTATAAGGACTGATGAGCCGTACCTTCAGTGCCAAAGGTGGGAGGAACTTGGCGGAAGGATCCCAGTACCTGGCGGGTATTCATCTATGTGAAAAATGGGGGTTGTGGGTGAACGGGAAAGATCAGATTCCAGATTATAGAGGAATGGTTTGATGGGAAGGGTGACTTGGTTACTGGTGGTTCTAGAATGGAATTTTCTTTTATTCTCATCTGTATACCTGCTTCCAAATGTTTTCGTTCATATAACCATATATCAGGTTAAGAAATAAAGTGTTTTGTGAGCAGTCTGGATGTAAGGTTGGTAGCTAAACTCTTTTATCTTTGATTCCTGATGCCACAAAGATTTTATTTATTTATTTATTTATTTATTTATTTAAGATAGAGCCTCGTTTTGTGGCTCAGGCAGAGTCCAATGGCGGGATCTCAAAGCACTGCAACCTCTGCCTCCTAGGTTTAAGCAGTTCTCAAGCCTCAGCCTCCCGAATAGCAGGAATTACAGGCACACACCGCCATGCCTGGCTAATTTTTTGTGTGTGTGTGTTTTTTTTTTTTTAGTAGAGATGGGGTTTCTCCATGTTGGCCAGGCTGGTCTCTGCTCCTGGTCTCAAGCAGTCCACTCACCTTGGCCTCCCAAAGTGCTGGGATTACAGGCCTGAGCCACTGTGCCCGGCCCAACAAATACTGATTTTAGGTCAGTCTTTCTGGGACTTCTCAGCAGTGACTCTTTTGACAACCATCAGAATCAGATATGTTTACAGGACTTTTAAAATTTTTTTATTAAAAAATAAAGTGGATTTAGCTGTTAGTTTTGGATCGCTATATATAGTATGTTTTGCTCTTTCTTTCTTTTTTTTTTTTTTGAGACGGAGTTTCGCTCTTGTTACCCAGGCTGGAGTGCAATGGCGCGATCTCGGCTCACTGCAACCTCCGCCTCCTGGGTTCAGGCAATTCTCCTGCCTCAGCCTCCCGAGCAGCTGGGATTACAGGCACGCGCCACCACGCCCAGCTAATTTTTTGTATTTTTAGTAGAGACGGGAGTTTCACCATGTTGACCAGGATGGTCTCTATCTCTTGACCTCGTGATCCACCCGCCTCGGCCTCCCAAAGTGCAGGGATTACAGGCGTGAGCCACCGCGCCCGGCCCCTTGTTTTGCTCTTAATCTTAATTCAGTAATACATTTTATGTGATGAAATGTGTTTTGGGTCCATGTGGATAGTAAAAAGTTTTGTTCATATGTCTGCTTTGGTATTTCAGATGCCCCCCAAGAAGGGAGGTGATGGAATTAAACCACCCCCAATCATTGGAAGATTTGGAACCTCACTGAAAATTGGTATTGTTGGATTGCCAAATGTTGGGTAGGTGAATGTTGGGGCTTTTCTAATTTTCACTGTGTAAATATTTTGGGTCCTATTATAGAAAAAAACAACCATTACTCTGAAAGAACGAGAAAATGGATATTAGGGGCAGCTAGTATACTGTTTAAACACTCACAAACTGCCCCAGGAGAGTAATTGTCTTGCTTAGCTGTTGCTTCTGGGAATACATTTTGGTGTTTCTGCAAATTGCCTTCTCCCAATTTTCTAGAGACCAATCACAGCATCTGTGAAAGCCATTTACTGTTTCTGAGGGAAGAGGTTGTAGAAAATGCTGGAAAAAAAATCACAAGAGCATTATCATCATTGTTTAGTTATCTATTGTTGTGTAGCAAACCATTCCAAAAGTTCATGGTTTAAAACAGTAACAGTTTTTCTTTCTTGGGAATGTAGGTGAGCTAGATAGGTCTTCTGCTGGTCTCATTGAGATCCCTCGTGTGACTGCATTCAGCTGGTGGCTAGTTGAGGCTGGAAGATCCAATATAGCCACTTCAGTAGATCTGGGAACTTAGCAGGGTTGGCTAGAAGTCAGGGCACTTCTCTTATACTTGGTGTCATTCTCTTTCTAAATGGTCTCTAGACCAAGCTTTCTATATCTTGGTGTCTGACTCTTGAGAGAATGGAAGTGTGGCAGTGGCATAGCACACTTATACAGAAATCTTTTGGTCAAGGCAAGTCATTACACTAGCCCAGAGACATGGGGAGAGGGGAAATAGACTCCACCTCTTGATGGTGGAAGAGACAAAAAATGTGTGGCCTTCGTCAATCCATTGCAGTCCACTATTTTCCTTTTTCTTTTTTTTTTAAAGACGGGGTTTCACCATGTTGGTCAGGCTGGTCTTGAACTCCCAACTTCAGGTGATCCACCCACCTTGGCCTCCAAAGTGCTTGGATTACAGGTGTGAGCCACCGCGCCCGGCCCCCACTGTTTTCCTAATACAAAATGTGTGATGCCTATGTGTTCCTAGAAGTCTTCCTATTTGATTCTTAGCTTTCTTGTTTTTTACAAGCTCCATTCTTGATTGCTCAAGGGAACTCACAGGAGGAAAATTATTCTCCAGGCTGCAAATACTGGTGATCTGAGTATTTTTGTTCTAAAGAGCTGATAAAGTTAAGCTGAGAGTCAGATTCCCATGTCTACCAAGAAAACAGGTATCTATGGATATCAGCGATATCTCTTGATGGTTTGTAATTTTGAGCGTCTTTTCATATGTTATTGGATATCTGATGTAGAAAGTCTGGATTTTTTTCTTAATGATTGGGAGTTTTTTTTATTCTGGATATGAGTTCTCTGTTGAATATGTATTACAATGATCTCTTGCCAGTTTACTTGACTTTTCACTTTAAATTAAATTAGAAAAAAATTTGAGCTGGGCTTAGTGGTACCCACCAGTAGTCTCAGCTACTCAGAAGGTTGAGGTAGGAGGATCCCTTGAGCCCAGGAGTTCTGGGCTGTAGTGTGCTATGCTGATTGAGTGTCTGCAGTGCTACCCACAGTGCCGATCCAGTGTCCACACTAAGTTCACCATCAATATGGTGACCTATCAGGAGTGGAGGATCACTAGGTTGTTTAATGAGGGTGAACTGCTCCAGATCAGTAACAGAGCAGATCAAAACTCCTGTCCTGATGGATAGTGAGATCTCTGAATAGTCATTACACTCTAGCCTGGACAGTACAGCAAGGCCAATATGCAAAAAAAAATTTTTTTTGAAATAATTTCATGCTTAAAAAATCTCACACTCACAAAAGTAGTTTTAAAAATTACTATTTAACCTCTGCTCACAACCCCTAAGTGTTAAAATCTTTATAACTATAGTATAAAATCAGTAACTAAACATTGATTTACTAATTGTCCCACTAATGTACTATTTTTGGTCCAAGGTTCAGTCCATAATTGTATGTTGCATTCAATTGTTTTTAGTTTTTTTTTTTTGAGATAGAGTCTTGCTCTGTTGCCCAGGCTGGAGTGCCTTGGCCTGATCATAGCTCACTGCAGCCTTGAATTCCAGGGCTCAAGTAATCATTCCACCTCAGCAACCTGAGTAGCTGGGACTGCAGGCACATGGTATATGTCAGGTTAATTTTTTTTTTTTTTTTTGAGGCAGAGTTTTGCTTTTGTTACGTAGGATGGAGTGCAGTGGGGCAGTCTCGGCTCACTGCAACCTCTGCCTCCCGGGTTCAAGTGATTCTCCTGCCTCAGGCTCCCGAGTAGCTGGGATTACAGGCACCCACCACCATGCCCCGCAAATTTTTTGTAGTTTTTTAGTAGAGATAGGGTTTCACTATGTTGGCCAGGCTGATCTTGAACTCCAGACTTCAGATGATCCACCCACCTCAGCCTCCCAAAGTGCTGGGATTACAGGCATGAGCCACTGCGCCCGGCCCGATGTCAGGCTAATTTTTAATTTTATTTATTTATTATTTATTTATTTATTTTTGGTAGAGATGGGTTCTCACTGTGTTGCCCAGGCTGGTCTCAAACTCTTGGCCTCAAGCAATCCTTTCACCTCGTCCTCCCAAGTGCTGGAATTATAGGCATGAGCCACTGTGCCCAGCTGCATTTAATTGTTTTGTTTGAACAAATTGTTTTGTTTAGTTTCCTTTAACCTAGAACTCTTTTTCAGTCTCTCTTTGTATTTGATGTCCTTGACACTTTTGAAGGGTGCTGGCCAGTTATTATGTACAGCCCTCATTTGGGGTTTGTTTGATGTTTCCTCATGATTAATTTCAAATTATGCACTTTGGGGCATAGAAGTGACATATGCTTTTCAATACAGTGTATTAGAAAGCACATGATGTTGACTTGTCCATTTTTGGTGATGTTAACTTTGATTGTTTGTTGGTATCTGACAGATTTCTGATATCAACAAGGGTTAACTGAAAGGGTTATTATTTTTCCCATTGCAATTAATAAGCATCTTGAAGGGGATCCTTTGAAATTATGTACATATATTGTTTCTCATATTTTTGTCCCCTAATTTTGGCATATATTATTGATTCTTACTGAGACAATTATTATTGTGATGTTTGCCAAATTAAAAAATATTCCTTATTCTACATTTAGAAGAAACAATTTATAGAAGGAACAATGGAAATTCTATTGTGTAAAATTCTATTGTAAAAGAAAGTTCCCCATTTATTCAAGTATTTCATTATAACTTATTTATATCAATATAGATTCTTAATTTATTCTTTTGGTTGTAATCCATTACTGTTTTTATTTTGTTGCTCAAATTGCCCAGATTTGGTGGTTAGGAGCCTTTATGTTCACTTATATTCCTTTTGACATGTCCTCTTTATTTTTCATGTGCTCTCTACTTTCCGGCACCACAATATCTTTCAGTGATAATATGACATATTATATATTTCAGTACAATATGTTATTTGTACTCTTGTCTGCTTCAGCCTTAGGATATATAAATTTTTATTTAGACATATGTTTTTATTTCTCTTAGGTATATATTCAGGAGTAAAATTTCTGGGTCATATATGACTGTATGTTTAGCTATTGAGGACTGCCAAACTATTTTCCATAGTGGTTGCACCATTTTATATTTGCACAAGCAGTGTAGGTAGGTTCTAGTATCCCACATCTTGTCAACACTTGTTACTATCTTTTTTATTATAACCAAGTTGTGAAGTTTTTGATCTGTGGTTTTTTGTTTTTTTGTTTTTGAGAATGGAGTCTTGCTCTGTTGCCCAGGCTTTAGTGCAATGGCACAATCTTGGCTCACTGCAACCTCCACCTCCCGGATTCGGAGTAATTCTCCTGCCTTAGCCTCCTGAGTAGCTGGAGTTGTGCGCCACCACTGGGTAATTTTTGCATTTTTAGTAGAGCTAGGGTTTCACCATGTTGGCTAGGCTGGTCTCAAACTCCTGACCTCAGATGATCTACCCACCCTGGCCTCCCGAAGTGCTAGGATTACAGGCATGAGCCACCGTGCCTCGCCAATTGGTGTTTTCTTGATGGCTAAGTATATATCTTTTCATGTGCTTATTACTTCTTCATTTTGAAAGATATTTTCACTGGGTAGAATTCTAGGTTGACAGTTACTCTTCTAGTGCTTTGAAGATAATTTTCCACTTTTTTCCCTTTCTGGGACACCTATTACAAATACTGCATAATGAGTTGGTCAATGACTGACTGCATATATGACGGAGGTCCGATAAGATTATAATGGAGGTGAAAATTTTCTATCACATGGTGACATTGTAGCTGTGGTAACTTCATAGTGCAAGGCATTACTCACACATTTGTGGTGATGCTAGTGTAAACAAGCTTGTGCTGCCAGTCACATGAACATATAGCATATACAATTGTGTATAGTATCTAATACTTGATAATAAATGACTATGTTATTGGTTTATATATTTACTATGGTTAGTTTTTGTTTGTTTGTTTTTTGAGGCAGAGTCTTGCTTTGTTGCCCAGGCTGGAGTACAGTGGCCTGATCATAGTTTACTACAGGCTTGAGCTCTTGGGCTCAAGCAATCCTCCTGCCTCAGCCACTTGAGTATAGCTGGGACTACAGGCACACACCACCCCACCTGGCTAATTAAAAAAATATTATTTTTGTAGAGACAGGGACTTCCTGTGTTTCCTAGGCTGGTCTTGAACTCCTGGCTTTGAGGGATCTTTTTGTCTCAGCCTCCCAAAGTGTTGGGATTACAGGCATGAGCCTGTGTGCTCAGCCTATACTCTAATTTTTATTGTTATTTTAGAGTGCACTCCTTCTACTTATTTTAAAAAAAGAAAAAGTAACTGTGAAACAGCCCCAGGCAGTTCCTTCAGGTGGTATTCCAGAAGGAGGCATTGTTATCATAGGAGATGACAGCTCCATGTGTGTTAATGCCCCTGAAGACCTTCCAGTGGGACAAGATGTGTAGGTGGAAGACAATGATATTAATGATTTGACTCCATGTAGGCCTAGGTTAATGTGTGTGTTTATGTCTTGGTTTTCAGCAAAAAGGTTTAAAAGAAAAACCTTTAGGTTTAAAAGAAAACCCACACATTTTAAAGATGTTTTAAAAAGCATATGGAATAAGGATATAAAGAAAAAATTTTGTACAGCTAACAATGTATTTGTATTTTAAGCTAAGTGTTATTATGAAGACTCAATGAATTAAAAAATTAAAGTTTATAAGGTAAAAAGTAAGCTAAGGTTAATTTATTATTGAAGAAAAACATTAAAAATAATTTTAGTGTATCCTGAATGTACAGTGTTCATAAAGTCTACAGTAGTGTACAGTAATGTCCTGGGCTCTCACATTCACTCATGACTCACTCACTGACTCACCTAGAACACCTTCCAGGTCTGCAAGCTCCACTCATGGTAAGTGTCCTGTACCACTTTTATACTATATTTTTACTCTACCTTTTCTGTTTAGATACACAATACCTGCCTTTACATTTGTCTGCAGTGTTCAGTATAGTAACATGCTGTAGAGGTTTAGCCTAGAAGCAGTAGGCTATACCATATAGCCTAGGTGTGTAGTAGGCTGTACCATCTAGGTTTGTGTAAATGTACTCTATCATGTTCGCACAATGATGAAATTGCCTAAGGACCCATTTCTCAGAATATCTCCCCATCATTAAGTAATGCACAACTGTAAATGTGTGTTCTTCCCTAGAAAGTATCCTGCTGAAGCTTTGGTTATTTCCTTCTCCAGTCTTTTTCTCTCTTTGTGCTTCATTTGGATACTTTTATTGCTGTCTTCAGGTCTTTTCTTTGCAGTATCCAATCTGCTGTTAATCATGTCCAGTGTATTTTTCATTTCAATTTCATTTTATTTCAAATACTGTATTTTTTAACAATAATTTTATTTGGATATTTATTATGTGTTTCATTTTCTTCCTTATTGTCTTTATATTAGCTTTTATATCCTTAAGAAAAATTTAAAAAGATTTGTACCATTTATTTTAAGGTCCTTTTATGCTACTTCATCTCTCATTACTTCATCTCTCATTCCTCAGTATGTTTGTATTTATTGACCGTTATCCTGATTTTGGTATATATATTTCTGCTTTTTTGCATGTCTTATAATTTTTATTAGATTTCATACACTGTGGATTTTATATTAAATGCTAAATATTGTTTTTTTCCTTTAAAGAATATTGGACCTTGGTATGGCATTTAGTTATTTATGTTTCAGATTAATTGTTTTGAGGCTTCTTCTTATGCTTTCTTATGGTGGATTAATAAGATTTTGTGCTTCGATGCTACTTAAGCCCTAGTATTAAGACTTGACCCTTTTGAGGACTCTATCCAAATACCCTTATATTATAAGATCTCTCCACTCTGGCTCATAGGAATGTGAACTGTTCCAATCTCTGTGTGAGCCCTGAGAATCATTCATCCTACCACATTTGGGTGGTTCTTTCCCTGGACTTGTAGAGATTGAATATACTCATGCACAAATCATTACTTAGCCGTGTTCTTGAAGGTACCCCCTGTGGCTCTTCAGAGCACTTTCTCTGTGTAGATCCTGCCTTTCTAGCGTACTCTCCCATAAATTCTAGCTGCCTTGGCCTCCTAACTCTCATCTTAGTCTCTTCACCTTGGTGTGACTGCTGGGTTCTGTTGGTTTCCCCTCTTGGAATGGTGACTTTGAAACCATTAGTAGGTAGTAAGCTAGAGGAATTGTAGAGTTTAGTTTAATTGTTACTCTCTCAGGGAATGCAGTCCTGTGATACATACTGTCCTTTGTGTGAAAGCTTATTTCGTAGGTTTTGTCTGATTTTCTAGCTGTTTATAGCAGGAGGGCAGTTCTTATAGCAGAGGGGAATCAAAACTCCCAATATTATTTTAAATGAATTTAAATCTTATTGTATACTTGTCAACATTCCAGAATGCCTGCTGTTTCATAGAAATTTGTGATTTGGGAATTACTTACTTTCTCTTTTTAATATGTTCTGAATGATCATTTTGAACAACAGATCTATTTTCTTAATCACTCTTTCCTGGTTTTCAGCAGAAATTATGTGCCTTAGAAGTACTTCATAGATTAATGGGTTTTAAGTTTAATTTTTTTTTTCCCCCAAAACAAAGTCTCACTGTGTTGCCCGTGCTGGAGTACAGTGGCATGATCTCCACTCACTGCAACCTCTGCCTCCTGGGTTCAAGCAATTCTCCTGCCTCAGCCTCCTGAGTAGCTGAGATTACAGGCACCTACCACCACACCCAGCTAATTTTTGTATTTTTAGTAGAGATGGGCTTTCACCATATTGGTCAGGTTGGTCTTGAATTCCTGACCTCAAGAGATCTGCCTACCTCCACCTCCCAAAGTACTGGGATTACAGGCTTGAGCTACCATGCTCCACCTAGTTTAAAAATTTTAAATGAGTTTCTTTTTCAGAATTCTAGTCTATATTGCTGTATCACTACATAATTTCAAATAATTTTTTTTTTTTTTTTTTGCTCCTTAAGGTACAGTTGAGGGCTGGGCATGATGACTCACACTTATAATCCCAGCATTTTAAGAGATCAAGGTGGGCAGACTCCTTGAGTTCAGGAGTTCAAGACCAGTCTGTGCAACAGGGTGAAACCCTGTCTTTACAAAAAATACAGATATTAGCCAGGGGTGGTGGTATGCACGTGTAGTCCCAGCTACTTGAGAGGCTGACATGGGAGGATGTCTTGAGCCTGGGAGGTCGAGGCTGTTGTGAGCTATGTTTGTGACATTGCACTCCAGCCTGGGCAATAAAGTGAGATTCTATCTCAAAAAAAAAAAAAAAAAAAAAAAAAAGAAAGAAATTACAGTTGACCATTGAACAACTCAGGGATTAGGAGCACTGACCCTGGCCCAGTCAAAAATTTGTGTGTAATTTTTGATTGCCCCAAAACTTAACTACTAATAACTTGCTATTGACTGGAAGCCTTACCAATAACATAAACAGTTGATTAAGCTATATTTTTTATGTTATATTATCCTATACTATGTTCTTACAATAAACTAAGCTAGATAAAATAATATTATTAAGAAAATCATAAGGAAGAGAAAATGTAGTTACTATTCACTAAGTGGAAGTGGAACATCATAAAGGTCTTTGTCATCTTCATGTTGAGTGGGTTGAGTGGATTGAGTAGGAGAAGGAGGTGGAGGGTTTGGTCTTGCTGTTTCAGGTGGCAGAGGCAGAAGATAGGAAGTGTAAGGAGAGGAAGGAGGGGCAGGCATACTCTGTAAATTTTATTGAAAATAATCTATGTATAAGTGGACACATGCACTTTGAACATGCATTTCAAACCATTGTTGTTCAAGGGTTAACTGTATTTACTTTTTTACTATTAACTAAACTACAGACTTTATTTGGATTTCACTAGTTTTCCCACTAATGTTCTTTTTCTTTTCCAGTGTAAAATACTATGTTGCATTTAGTCTTCATGTCTCCTGTCTCTTCCAATCTTCAATAGTTTCTGAATGTTTTATTTTTCATAACCTTTAAAGATTTATTTTTGAAGAGTACTGGTTAGGTATTTTGTATAATATTTATCCATTTGAGTTTGATGCTTTTTAAAGAAATTATGTTAATAAACACATAGTATATGACCAGGCACAGTGGCTCACACCTGTAATCCCAGCACTTTGGGAGGCTGAGGCGGGAGGATCACTTGAGGTCAGGAGTTCAAAACCAACCTGGCCAACATGACAAAACCCCGTCTCTACTAAAACTACAAAAATTAGCTGGCTGTTGTGGCACGCACCAGCAGTCCCAGCTACTCTGGAGGCTGAGGCAAGAGAATCACTTGAACCCAGGAGGTGGAAGTTGCGATGAGTGGAGATGGCACCACTATACTCCAGCTGGATGACAGAGTGAGAATCTGTCTCAAAAAAAATAAGTAATATAAAATTTGCCATCTTAACCATTCTTAATGTACAGTTCAATTGTATTAACTATATTCACTGTTGTATAACAAGTCTCTAGAACTTTTTCATCTTGCATATCAGAAACTCTGTACCCATTGAACAACTTCCCATTTCTCTTTCCCCACAGCCCCTGGAAACCACCATTCTACTTTCTGTTTCCATGATTTTGCCTACTCCAGATATCTCATATGAGTATAAGTAGAATATATGAGTATATGAATGTAAGTGGAATAATAAGATATTTGTATTTTTGTGGCAGGCTTATTTTACTCAGCATAGTGTCCTTAAAGTTTGTTCTTTTGTAGCATGTGACAGAATGTCCTTCTTTTTAAGGGCTGAGTAATATTCTATTGTATGTAGATAACATTTTCTTTATCCATTCATCTGTTGATGGACATTTCCTTCTACCTCTTGGCTATTATGAGTAATGCAGCAATGAACATTGGTATGCAAATATCTCTTTGAGATCCTGCTTTCAAGTCTTTTGGATATATACTCAGAAGTGTGATTGCTGGATCATATGGTGTAATTCTACTTTTATTTATTTTTTTGGAGGAACCTCAAACTGTTTTCCATGGTGTCTATACCACTTTGCATGTATACCAGCAGTCCACAGAGTTCTAATTCTTGCCAATACTTGCTGTTTTGTTTTTTTATAGTGGCTATCCTGATAATTGTAAGGTTATATCTCATTGTGGTTTTGATTTGCATTTCTCCAGTGATAAGTGGTTGAGCATCTTTTCATATTTTTTGGCCATTTGTGTCTCTTCTTTGCAGAAAATCTGTTCAGAATAGACATTTCTCTAGGTGTGATCATTGCTGCTGTAGTGTTACTGTTTTTAGGCCTTCTTATCTGATGGAATTAGGAAATATGTAATTATACTCACCCATGTATACATGCATTGGTATTTATTTCTATCATCTTATGTATTTACCAGATAGATGCTTTTAACAGTTTAATTATATCTAAATTGAAAACATTTTGAAAGGACTTTCGACTTCTTGTCCCATGTTTTGGATGGATGTTATATATGAATGGTTGATTCAGAATGCTGTGGGAATTTCCACTGGTATCACTACTTCTCATTACATGCTGTAGTTTTGTGTAAAGTTTTACATAAAACATCTTTTCAGCCAGATTTACTTAATAGAGTAATATAGTTATTTCCAAAGTAATGTATTTAGGTCCTAAGTCTAGGGGCCATACATTTAGTCTAGTCACTGTTTTTTTTTCTTTTAATGCTATCATTGGTGAAATAAGTTATGTATACCCATTCTTGCATGAGAGAAATTCCTATAGCTTTGAATCTTTCTCCTACTTTTAAGCTTTAATATTAACCTCTAAGAGTATGTGTGTTTGTGTGTGTGTGTGTGTGTGTTTAAAAAGTTCTCATTTTACAAAAAGCCTACAGGCTTTAACACTTAAGGCGTAGGCCAAAACTTTCAAATTCTTTGCTTTCACAAGCCTTTTCTTAATAGATTTGAATAGATCAAAATGTCTGTAGTTGCCCCCGAAGCCTATAGTAATGATCCTTAGAAATTTTTCTTTTTCCTTCTTCCTTATTTCTTTTTACTTTTTTATACCTACAAAGCTGTGAGAAGCTACAGATGACTAGGATTTCATGAAATTTAAAATTCATCTAAAATGAGACAGTCTGTGAAAATGGACACTTGTCTTCTAAGTTTACTTTGAATGTATGTAAGAATTTTTTCTGCCTAAGAAACTTTCTTTTGCTATGTTTTACCATATAATATGTTTAAAGGGATACACTTTAAAAAAACTCACAAAACATATTTTTGTCCAGGTAGACAATATAACATACTATAGGTAGTAACAGCCATAAATTTGAAAAAAACTCCATAAACAACCTATGGCCTTTTTAGAATTGCAATTGACTGTAGTAATAGCAATGAGTGATTTTTAAATTACAGTATGCAAAAATGCAATAGCATTTTGTTTTGCCCTCATAATATTAGGCCCAAGTGTCCTATAAATGTTTAAATTAATAGATTTAAATTTCATCCTAAGTACTTTGATTACAACATTATTCTGTAATATTTCCATTGTAGGTATACAGTTTTTTCATTACATTTGATAAATAAGGATTCATGAACTGCTCTGGCAACTTAGCTATCACTCTTTATTTTTAACGTTTTTCGTGGAGAGAGGAAGAGGGCATGGAGAATGAGCCAGTTTGTGTTACCAATTACTTGAGTAGGCTTTTGTAGCTTTCCCTTGAGGAAAAAGATCCTGAGTGGGGAAACTGGTGGTATGCCTGAGGTTCTCCAAGTCTCCTCCAAATGTTTTGGTGGTTTCCTTCTCCTTCAGCTTCAGCTTTCCATGGATATAAAGTCTGGATCCTTGCCTCCTTGCTTTGCCCAGAACAGGCACAGGTCCCCAGGGTAAAAGTGGCTATAGAGGTCAAATCACTTCTTCCAATTTTTTTTTTTTTCATTTTCAGAATCCCAGTCCCTTCAAACAGATGACTTCTGTATCCTGCATTTTAGATGGCTTTTCTAGTTCTGGGTGGGATTGCTGGTCTGCTGTTAGCTTTTACATCTTATCCAGAAGCAGAAGTTTCTCACTTACTTCCAGCCCCCAGATGACCTGTTAAGAAGTCTGGTTGTTAGATTTACCAGAGTCTGGATTTTATTGATTTTATCCCTGTGGTATTATTTAGTATGTTCTTCTGTCCTCTATATTTCCTATAAACCGGCAGTAACATGTGAAGGGTTGATCAGATTAAGATGATAGATGATATATATCCTTCTTTCAAGAGATACTGTTTTTTCTTCCTCTTTTTGCAGTACTATCATTGGTAATTATTACCTAGATCCATTAATTTGTTAGGGGTTGCAAAAATGGTGCCATTCTATGTTTTTATTCTTTTCTCATTTATTGGCTGGAATATGTCTATAAAATAATTTTCTTTTCATAACTATTGGTTATTCTGAAAGTACAGGTTTGTTTTTTTTTTTTTTGAGATGGAGTTTCGCTCCTGTTACCCAGGCTGGAGTGCAATGGCGCGATCTCGGCTCACCGCAACCTCCACCTCCTGGGTTCAGGCAATTCTCCTGCCTCAGCCTCCTGAGTAGCTGGGATTACAGGCACGTGCCACCATGCCCAGCGAATTTTTTGTATTTTTAGTAGAGACGGGGCTTCACCATGTTGACCAGGTTGGTCTCGATCTTTCGACCTTGTGATCCATCAGCCTCAGCCTCCCAAAGTGCTGGGATTACAGGCTTGAGCCACCGCGCCTGGCCGAAAGTACAGTTTTTATAGGAAAGACACAGTAACCACTTTAACAGTCTTCAAAGAATTGATCACCTAGCATTCTTAAAAGATGACCACTGAGAGTTTTAAATTTTGTTTGGATTTTACTCCATATTATATTTGGTATTGTATTATCATACAATATTTGTTTATTTTTAAAATTTTAATTCTTTTTTCATATTTTTAAGACAAATGATAAAAAGTATCATATTTTTTGAAAAACATGGCTGATATTAATGTGAGTTGGCTTTCTCTGAGCACATTGATAGCAGTCAAATGATTAGAAAAGTAGTGACTAGTTTATTTCATATTAAAATATATTATATTTTCTTGATTTAAGTCATACCTTGAATAAAATTTATGTTTTGACTTTCATAATTTACGATTCTAGACTTGCTAGTATTCCTTACATACTAATGATTAGAAAGCAGTTCTGAGTCCCTACTTCCCATTTCCAATCAGATATCAGACATTTAGCATCTCTTTCCCAATTCAAAATTTGTGGAAAGTCAATGACTCAACTAGAGACATGCCTTCTACATTTCATGTTAGAGAAGGTTATGTTGGTTGTAGATGAAGTGATACTGGTACGATCAGGTATATTATGGAAAAAATAAATTTTGTAGTATGACATGAAACTACTACAAAGATTCTTTGAGAACATGCTTTTCAAGTTTCAAATAGAGTGTGAGGGATATAACCTAGTTATAAGTCATGAGCTGCCACTTTACTGTTGTAAATTTCATTCACTTCTGTTAGTAAAAAATATATTTTTCCTTTTTCCCTGTCTTTCTAGATTGGTTTTATATTTCTCATGGATCTTATTTGAGCATTGAAATTGGAGTGAGATAAGTTTTTCTTGGTATTAACTTAAGAATTGATTGAAATTGCTTTTGTTCGTTATAGGAAATCTACTTTCTTCAATGTATTAACCAATAGTCAGGCTTCAGCAGAAAACTTCCCATTCTGCACTATTGATCCTAATGAGAGCAGAGTACCTGTGCCAGATGAAAGATTTGACTTTCTTTGCCAGTACCACAAACCAGCAAGGTAAGAGATATTTAATGCAATTTTTCACTTGGTGGCTCTGTGTGGACTGAGCAGATATGTATGTGATATATTTAAAGTCATGTAGAAGAGTTTTTCTTTAAAAATTAATGTAACATTATTGTTCTGAGTGATTATAAAAGTAATGCAGAATATGGAGAAGGGTGTAGAAGGGTCTACTCAGTTGTTGACATTAAAGTTAATTTTTTTTCTGGGGAGTATGAAATAGAGGAGTAATTAGTCTGTATTTTGTGATCTTACTCATGTAAAATTATATGTTTGTTTATATGCGTAGAAAAATGTATGAAATGAAGATCATAGACTGATGATTATCTCTAGCTAGTGGAATTTTTAGGTGATTTTTACTTTATTCTTATATTCCTCTATGTTTGAATTTTGTACAATAAGCATGTATTATATCTTTAATTAGAAAACATAAGTAAAATTGTTTGATCAAGAAAAAAGATAGTTTAAGTTCATTGCAAGACAGTAGGGAAATATATAATGAGAGGAGTGAAAACCAGCTCTACTTCCTCTACCTTGATATAACAGTTGTAAATACTTTGGGGATATATCCTTCTATAATTTCCCAACTTACAGAAATAGGATACTTGTTTTACTTGGGATATTATTAATATCTTTCTGGATTAAACAATACAGACTTGGGGTCCAAAGTGACTCCCGCCGGAGGTCATGGCGCTTGCGAAGGCGAGGTCATCAGTTCAAGGCTAACCTCATAAGCTCAAACTGATTGGCAAAAAAAAAAAAAACAATACAGACTTAAATAATAATTTCTAATATACTTATATTTACTGTTGTATTATATGAATGTAGCACAGTTTACCATTTGCTTATTGAAAATTGTTTGTTTTTAACTTTTTACTATTTTTAATGTCCTGGTAATCCCAAGTTTCTGTCTCATGTCCTGAACTCTGCTGAACTCCAGATTTGTATCTCTAACTGCCTTTTTTATATTGACACTTGGATGTCTGAATAGGAGCCTTAAACTTGACATGTCCAAAATAACCTTTTGATATCACCTTCTTGAACCAAATTCTTCTTCAAAACTGCTATAACTCAATAAATATCACTATCATTTCCTCATTTGCTTTAATCAGTGCCCACAATTTATCTTTGATTCTTCTCTCCCCTCACCCATATCCAGTCTATCAGCAATTTTTGTGAGTTCTAACTACAAAGTATGTACTGAACTCATTCACTTTTCCCACTTTCACTTACTAGTTGTAGCATCCATTGATTTTTTTTTTTGATGAATTCATTTTTACTATGTGGATTCTCACATGGTGATTTTGTAATTTTATTATTCCTCCTTCATTTGTTAATATTGTACTGAAGGAAGAGCTTTCTCATCTTTATGTATTTATTCAGATTAGTGTTATTTAATTGGTTTTAATCTGTCACAAACATTGATTTGATGCTCAAATTATATGCCTCAGATTGGCTCTTCAGACTGACTTCAGTGTCTTAATTTCAGTGTCTTTTCTAAAACCTTTTTATTTTTAAATGATTTTAAAGGTATATAAAAGCTGCGAAAGTACATGAGTGCTTATATACCCTTGTATACCCAGATTCTTGGAACCTTTGAGAATAAGTTATAGATATGATGCCATATTATACTTTAATTCTTTAGTTTGCATTTACTAAATACAAAGACATCCTCCCACATAACCATAGGAAACCATCAAAATCAGGATGGCTTACTATGGGATTAACACTGATCCCATATTACCATCTTGTTCATAGACTTTAGTTAGGTTTTTTTCAGTTGTTCCAATAATATGCTTTCTTGCATCTAAAGTAGGATCATGTGTTTGTTCAGTTGTTCTTTTTTTTTCCCCCTTTCTTTTCTTTTTAAAATAGAGATGGGGTCTTGCTATATTGCACCAGGGTGGTCTTGAACTCTTGGCCTCAAGCACTCCTCCAGTATCAGCCTCCCAAAATGGTGGGATTACAGGCATGAGCTACTGTGCCTGGCCTTCTTGTTTTTTGTTTTTTTAAGGCAGAATCTTGCTGTGTTGCCCAGGCTGGAGTACAGTGCTGTGATCATAGCTCACTGTAGGCTCAAACTCCTGGACACAGTCAGATGATTCTCTTACCTCAGCCTCCTGAGTAGCTGGGACTACAGGCACATTCCACTGTGCCTGGCTAATTTTTAAATGTTTTGTAGAATTGGGTCTTGCCATTTAGGCTGGTTTGAACTCCTGGCTCAAGTAATCCTCCTGTCTTGGCCCACCAAAGCCATGCCCAGCCCCACTAGCCTGTTTCTATTGAAGAATATTTATAAATGTTTTTGGTAGTCTGTGTTCATTACAGTATAGTGATTAAAAAGATTTTTAACATCATTTAAGTCTCGAGAGTTCTAAAGTATTATTTTATTCTGAAAGCATTTTGTTCAAGTAGTCATGAAATCTTTGGTGTAATACATCAGAAATGCTGGAATTAAGTCTCAAATTTTAATTTTTTGAGATATTATATTAGTTTAAACCTTATCCTAGCCATAAATCAGAAATCAGAATTGAGAAGCTCATTTTCAATAGAAAATAAAATCTCAGAGCTGAAGATCTTCCTGTCTAGTTTCCTCATAAAAAGAAACTTGAAGCCTAAAAAGATGAAATAATTTGTTCATGGTCACACTTATAGTTATGTCAACCAGAAATAGAACTCAAGGCTTCTCACTTCAAATTTAGTGCCATTCTACCCATATGCATGCTGTACTTCTGCATTAGTCCATTTTGCATTGCTATAAAGGATTACCTGAGACTGAGTAATTTATAAAGAAAATAGATTTATTCGACTCATGGCTCTGCAGGCCATACACGCACAGCACCAGCATCAGTTTGGCTTCTGTCAAGGTCTCAGGAAGCTTTATCTCATGGCCAGGAGTCGAAAAGGGGAGTAGATGTGTCACATGGAGATAAAGGGAGCAAGAGATTCAGGAGAGAGGCACCAGACTCCTTTAAACAACCTGCTCTCCAGTGAACTAACAGAGCAATAACTCACTCATTACTATGGGGAGGGCACCAAGCCGTTTATGAGGGATCCGCCCCTGTGACCCAAACACCTCCCACCACACCCCACCTCTACCACTGGGGATCACATTTCAACATAAGGTTTGGAGGTGACAGAACATCCAAACTATATCAGTCATATTTATCATATGGGTGGTTTTAGTTGTTAGAAATATCATTTAGGTTGAATTTGGTTACACTTAACACAATTACTTAAAGAGCTGAGTAACAGGTAGCACAGTGTTTAGCTCAGTAATATCATCAAGAACCTGGCTTCTTTCTCCTTTCAGCTTACTTTATCAGCTTGATCATAAGGTTGTCTTCCCCTTGTGGTCACGGTATGGAACTGTATACTTTCTCATCCATGTTCAGAGTGAAACGGGATTGCTTCTAGTTCTCCTGGAAGACTGATGAGGTTCTATTAAAGAGCTCCTATACCCCCTCCAGTAAACTTCTCCTTAAGTCTTTTTATTTCTCTTTGTTTTTTAAGAGGTGGAATCTCCCCAGGTTGCCCAGGCTGGACTTGAACTCCTGGGCTCAAGCCATCCTCCCTCACGCCTCAGCCTCCCAATACTTGCGACTACAGATGTATGCCACCATGCCTGGCTTCTTAAGTTCTTTGAGGCAAATAGAGCAAGGTGAAGGTTCTAGAATTTTTTTTTACTTTGCCTAGGAATGAGATTAAACTACTTAGTGAAGGCCTGAGCTACATATCCCACTTCTCGAGTTAGGGGTACAGAAAGCTTCTCCAAAGCTCTGGGCTATACTGGGGAGGAATGGCTACCCGAATGAAAATCAGTATAGGTACAAGAGAAGGGGCAGTGGATGCTGGGGAGGCAGTTACTATGTCCAACAACAAAAAACTAATCACATTTATATGATTTTAGTGGATTTGGTGGTAACAGTAATCGAGTAATTTCAATCTGCCATGCTTGTTTATAGAAAAATTATTTCGAAAGTACTCATTTTCTATACCAATAATAGGGGAATCTTTTGTGGAACTTTTATGTTGTATTTTATTGGGTAGTGAAACTGACATTCTGAAAAATGAGTGCTCTTGAAAATTGACAAAGGATACAAAATTATATTATATATACCTTTGTTATATGACATTAAAAGTAGCTTTTATTTATTCATGTACTAAAATCTCCATTTTTATATGGCAGACTGATTTTCCTAACTTGGTTTCTAATTTGTGTTAAATGTGCCTTTATTAAGCAAAGCAAAGGTTATTTTGTATATAGTTTAATTTGGTTGCTGTTATCAACAAGTAGGTATTACTATGCTGATAACTGGTTCTCAACATTACATGCATTTTTTTGTCTATATAGCATATGGATGATCAAATGCAAACCCAGACAGCCTGTATTTGATTCCCAGTTTTGTCACTACTGGCTGAGTGATCCTGAGTACAATAGATTTCTTAACTCCTCTAGGGCATAATTTCCTTATCTGTAAAGTGGGCTTAGTAAATAACACTCCTTGAGTTGATTTGAACTTTGAAGTGAGATAATACATGTAAAATACTTTTAGTGTCTGGCACAAAGTTAGTTGACTCATTTTATGATGGTTACCCCAGCATACTCTAAACATTCTTCACTGCTTTTGAGTGTGTGTGCATGTGGCAATAGAACTTTATAGTAAAATTAATATGATCTTTGATTTCAGAGACACAATAAATACATTTATTCTGTTTTAGTTTTCTCCCTCATATTCCTAGGTAAGAAAGTTCTAAAGTATTAAAAGGCCATTTCTAATTTTTTTGGGGGGTGATTGATATTCATTTATCAAATCATTATTGTAGACATTGTTCTAGAAAGGAAAGAATTTATGTGAAATGTTTGGGGAATTCATTTGGTTAATAGATAAGTTCTTAATACTGTTTTATAATAAAGCCTTCTTTTGTTTTTCAGCAAAATTCCTGCCTTTCTAAATGTAGTGGATATTGCTGGCCTTGTGAAAGGAGCTCACAATGGGCAGGGCCTGGGGAATGCTTTTTTATCTCATATTAGTGCCTGTGATGGCATCTTTCACCTAACACGTAAGTACAGTTGTTTATTTAATCATTGATTTCATTAAGATCAGTGTTTTCTTTCCATTAGTGCTCAAATAAAATTAGAAATGACTAATGGAAGATTGCTTTGCTTTACCAGATGAATCTTGGGTTTGTAAATCTGTGACTATGACTTTAATGTTACTTAGTATCATCTTCGTATCTGAAGGCTTATTCCATAGCAAGTATATGCTCTATTGACATTATATTCTAATTGAACTTTGTTTCCTATTCTGGATTAGAGCCATTGAGAAGTGTTTCTATATGGAACTTTGTTGATTGTAAAGGCATTTTGAAATTGTCTTAAATTATGGAATTTTATTGCTTTTCTGTGTGTTAAGAGGCAGAATTGATAGAGAAGGGGATTCTAATTGTTTAACAAGAGAGAAAGGCTTCCAGGTTTTCTATTAGACATGAAAGAATTAAAGAGAAACTGTAGATCAGCTGGTCCTTATGGAGAGAGGATTATAAAGCAAAGAGAAAGAACTGTGACTTCGTTTGGGCTCTGTTGACCGACTACAAAAGTGAGCCAATAACATAGTAATTTTCTGACAAAATAAAACAGTTGAGGTTAAGGCTTAGGTCAAGGCTGTACTTTTTGGTAAAGTATTATAATAAGCAAATTAATAGAAACAAAGAAAATACAAGTTAGAGGTGAGAAGGCCAGCTGTGGTCTGGTTAAGCGCCGTTGTTACGGGTCCTCAACTAGATAACTATAGTAATTGAGAGTGAGCATTTAGAAAACATCATAGCAATTTGACTGATTTTTTGGTCATTTGAATAAAGTATTAATAATATTGTGCTAGTATTTTTTTATGTGCCTTTTATAAAAGACCATTTATCTCTGTGGTTTGCATAAGCTGCCTAGGAAAAAGATTTGTCTAGTATTAGGTTGGTGCAAAAGTAATTGCAGTTTTGTCAATGTAATGCCCAAAACTGCAATTACTTTTGCACCAACCTAATAATTCATTTTATTGTATTTTACAAAACCCAATGACAATTTGAGAAGGATTGATCTAGGTAGTTTAAACTTGGGTAAAGGTATGGTCAGGCCTCTGGGAAGTCTAAACAAAGAATGAGGCTGTGATGGGGAAGTGGTCCAGTTGTGTAGAGAAGTTTTAACTAAAGCCTGTACATTAGCAAGAATGTCTGTTTTCCTGACTGGTTTTCTTCTGGGTTTGGTGACTGATGTGAGGATTTCAAAGAGAAGGTAGAGTGAAGTGTGACTCCTGGATTTCTGGACTAGGTCAGTTGAATGAATTGTCATACCATTCACTGAGATGTTAAACACAGAAAAAGCAACAAGTATTGAGAGAGATGATGATGAGTTCAGTTTGGGACAGTTTCTGATAGATGTCTTTCAGAAAGTAGAATTGATAGGGTATATGTGACAGAAAAATGAGGGGCAAGAGAACTGAAGAGGGTTAATGGGTGGAAAAGTCCTTAGAGTGGGAATGAAAATAGCAGAGGACTGAAAAATGGAAGGCTTATGGATCTGATTCCCTGATAAGGTTTTATAACACGTAGGTTGAGTTTAAGGGTGTTATGTGGTTAGGCAGGGATATTTGACCTAAAATTTTCCAAGCTGGAGCAACTTAGGATGATGGTAAAGTCCTGATGATGTTGGTAATAAAAATGTCTCTGGTTTTGTTGTTTTTTATGTAATATTCATTTGATGTGTTTTTCTAACCGTTGGCGGGGGGTCAATTAATTTGGTGAGGAGCATGCATACTATACTGTATTTCATTCAGGCTAAAGATACCATCATTAAGGAAGGAAAGAAAATACAATTAAACTAGATACTGTGCTTTCTTAGAGTGATTGATCTCAGAGATGTCAAAATATGCATCTTAGAATTGATGAAATACATTATATATATTATTGTATAGTACATAGGCACTGAATGATACATTCGTAATCAGAATTTTTTTAAAATCCTTAGATTTATAGTAAAAAAAAATACTTGTAGAGATTAGAAAGATTAGGGATTGCTTTGAAGCTATGAAAATTGATAATTCTTTTATTTCAAATTATAATATATTTTAATTCTCAACAGTCAGATATATATTAGTGTTTAGAGTACTTTTCAGCTTTCTGTTGGAATATCTGAAAGTTAGGGAACAGAAAAAATTGTTGACAAGAAGTTTTAATTTATCATTGAATTTTAATTTATTATCATTTTTCTCTCCATTAATTTAATTACTTTTTAAAATTTGACTTTTCCCTCGCCTTGTTTACTTACTTTGGTTATTAGAAATACATAAAATATTTTTGTTATTGCAAACACATATACTTGTTTAAAATGCAAATGCTCATTTTGATGTATTTGCTTTGGCTTTAAATCTTAGATCACTCTTATTCATTTGACCCATATTTATGGAGCATCTCTTATAAGTATGCTAGATGTTGAGGGAGGTAGTGGTGAGTAAAAACAGATGGGACCATTGTCCTCTTGAGCTTATAATCAAGTGAATAAAATGGTCACATAAATATTCGATGCCTTTCCAGTTGTGTGTGTGAGTATGCAGTGTTACCTTGAGGAGGTGACAGTTATGCTGAGAGGTAAAAGCTGAATGAGAGCTAAGTTAGCAAAAGAAGGAAAGGAAAGATTGATTATTCAGAGTAAATGGTTTGTTTCAAGGCCCTATGGTAGAAAGGAACCTTAAGAACTACTATTGTGGTTACAATGAATGATGAGGAGTAGGAGCAACGGAGAAGAGCCCAGGGATATAGTTGGGGATGTCATCATGTTCACCATATTAAAGATATCCATCTCAAATGACTTAAATATAAAGAATTTTATTTATTTATTTGAGATGGAGTCTTGCTCTGTCTCCCAGGCTGGAGTGCAGTGGCGAGGTCTTGGCTCACTGAAACCTCCACCTCCCGGGTTCAAGAAATTCTCCTGCCTCAGCCTCTCCAATATCTGGGATTACAGGGGTGTACCACCATGCTGGGCTACTTTTTGTATTTTTAATAGAGACAGGGTTTTGCCATGTTGGCCAGGCTAGCCCTGAACTCCTCACCTCAAGGGATATGCCCACCTTGGCCTCCCAAAGTACTGAGATTATACAGGCATGAGCCACCATGCATGGCCTAAATATAAAGGATTTTAAATGGACAGTTGAGGTGGGGGTGGAGGCGGATGAAATTGTTCCAGTAGCTTATTTTGCAATTACAGTATTGAGTGGCACTTCTAATGTTTTAACCAATCAAAATGGGCTGGGCATAGTGGCTCATACCTGTAACCCCAGCATTTTGGGAGACTGAGGCAGGCAGATTGCTTGAGTTCGAGACCAGCCTGGGCAACATGGTGAGACTCTTGTCTCTACTAAAAATACAAAAAATTAACTGGGTGTGGTGGAGTGCACCTGTGGTCCCAGCTACTTGGGAGGTTGGGTTGGGAGGACTGCTTGAGCCTGAGAGGCAGAAGTTGCAGTGAGCCAACATCATGCCATTGCACTCCAACCTGGGTGGCAAAGTGAGACCCCATCTCAAAAAAAAAAAAAAAGGAAATAAAAATGGAGTAAGCTGTTTTTCATTTTATGTAAAACTATATTTCCAAGATACTGATAATGATTTCCCTAGATGACATTTGAGTATAAACAATGTAGAATACTTTTTTAAAAAATAGATCCAGGGTCTTGCTATGTTGCCCACACTGGTCTTGAATTCTTGCACTCAAGCACTCAAGCAATGCTCTGCCTTGGCCTGCCAAAGTGCTGGGATTATAGTCATGAGCCAGTAATGTGTAAAGATTCTTTCACACACAAAAAAGTATTTGCCTAGGTGTGATGGCTCATGCCTATAATCCTAGCACTTTGGGAGGCCTACACAGATAATTTGAGCCTAGGAGTTCAAGACTGTTCTGTGCAGCTTAGGGAGACCACATCTCTAAAAAAAAAAAATTAGCTGGCCTTGGTGGCCTGTGCTTTGTAGTTTCAACTACTCACAGATGGGAGGATCACTTGAGCTCAGGAGTTCTAGGCTGCAATGACCTGTGATTATACCACTGTACTCCAGCCTGGATGACAGAGCAAGATCCTCTCTCTAAAAAAAATAAAAAAGATTAAAACAATCTATTCACATTACTTAGTTTGCTTGCCCCCAAATAATGTCCCCTCCCACCCTCTGGGGTTTGCTGCCTAATGTAAAGATATTTCAGATCCCTACCCCCATTAGTCATTTAGAATTCTCTTTAAAGTTTTATTTTCAGTAGTTTTCTTGTTTGCAGACTGTACTAATGAGAACATGCAAGATAGTAGAAATAATGAAAGATTATTTTCTTATTTGAATGTGTGCAGATCTGGAGTTACTCTAGTTTTTTAAAGTATATTTTTGAAGTTACTGAATGCTAACTCATAACTATGGATTCAGCCATATAAACAGGAGTTTGTCTTTCACTAAACAACTGCTGCTGAGGTGAAAGTTAGGTCTTATTTTGACACTTAAAAATATAACAACTCTCAGGATTTACATAAGGAATTATGAGAGCTTATCATTTTATTCTAGTGGGTTTTTTAAATCAAGAAAGCTTTGTGACAAGTACTTTTATAGTACAAATGAATATCTGCTTATTAAATTTAATTTAAAAACAGAATCAGAGTCTTCACTTATTGGAGAGTCACTTATTTTTCTTGTCCTAGTTTAAATCCTTAGAATACTTTTCCAAAAGAGTATTAGTTCTTCAGTGGCGGTAGTAGGGAGCTGAAAAAAAAATATTCAAAGCCAGGTGCAGTGGCACATGCTAGGTAATCCTAGTTACTCAGGAGGCTGAGGCTTGGGAATTGTTTGAGGCTGTAATGTGTTATGATTGTGCCTGTGACTAGCCTGGGCAACACAGCGAGATTTTGTCCCTTTTAAAAAAAGAAAAATAATATTGATTCAAGAATGATCAAATAATCTGCTGTCTAGACGAAAGTTCACATATAGCTAATTGAAGATTCTCATCTTGTGAGTAAGCCCAGTTTGCAGCAAATGTGGACTAATTTTATGTAGCAGGTAGATGCAGCATCAAAGATTTTTCTACACACAATAACATGGATGAATCTCAAAATAATTATGCTGAGTGGAAGAAGGCGGTCCAAAAAAAGAGCATATACTATGATTTTATTTATATAAGATTCTAGAAAATGCATACTAATTAGAAAGCAGATCATGGTAGCCTGTGGGAGGAGCAGAGAGAGGATTATAAAGGGCTATGAGGAAATTCTTGGGGGTGGTAGATATGCTCATAATCTTGACTGTAGTGGAGGTTTCACAGGTGTATGCATATGTCAAGACATGTACACATCTGACTGTATACTTTTTGCACATTTTATCGTATGTCAGTTTCACCTCATTAAAGCAGAAAAAGTGGGAAATAAAACTTTTCTCATACTTTTCCTTTTAGGGGAGCTTTGTTTGTACTCTGTTTACTTTGTTTCAGCAGTGTAAGCATTGGAAATAATGTCATATTTTTGGATAATAATTAGCAGATTGGTACAACTATTTGTATTGCTTTAAAGATGAAAAAAGGGCAAGGTATGGGGGCTCATACCTGTAATCCCAGCACTTTGGGAGGCTTTTGGGTGGATTGCTTGAGCTCAGGAGTGTGAGAGTACTCTGGGCAACATAGTGAGCTCCCATTATCTAGAAAAAAAAAATTAAAAAAGAAAATAAAAATACAACCTGATTATTCGTGAGCCTTAAACTTTCTTGAAAACTTTGGGTTTTGGTGCAATTATAGTGAAATTATTTCTCTCTCATACATGAGTCTTGGAAGTACAGAATCTTTTCAGTTACAAAATTTATTAAACTTGATTCCAAAATGCAGTTGACCCTTGAACATACTGGGATTAGGGGAGCTGATCCCTGCACAGTTGAAAATTTGCATATAACTTTTGACTCCCCAAAAACTTAACTACAGATAGCCTACTGCTGACTAGAAGCCTTACCAATAATATAAACAGTCAATTAACATATATCTTGTATGTTATATATTCTATATTCTTACAATAAAGTAAGAATATAAAGTAAGTAAATAAAGTAAGCTAGAGAAAAAAAAAACTTTTTAAGAAAATCATGGCTGGGTGTAGTGGGTCAGACCTGTAATCCCAGCACTTTGGAGGCTGAGGGAAGAGGATTGCTTGAGTCTAGGAGTTTGAGACTAGCCTGGTGGACATAGGGAGAGCCACATCTACAAAAGACAACATTACCCAGCAGTGTGGTGTACACCTGTAGTCCCAGCTACTCAAGAGGCTGTGGCAGGAGGATTGCTTGAGTCCAAGAGTTTGAGCTGTGATGAGCTATGATTGTGCCACTGCACTACAGCCTGGGTGACAGAATGAGATCCTGTCTTAAAAAACAAATAAGAAAGGATATACATTTACAGTACTATACTGTATTTTAATGATACTGTCATCTGTTTACAAGATGAATTGTTTGTCTGAAATGGCAGTAACCCCAGGTGCAGACCTCAGTGTACAGTCCATATCAAGCAATTCAACTTTTTCTTGTATTGCCATGACTTTTCTCTGCTTCTCGGGAGCACTTCCAGCATCACTAGTTATGCTTTGTATAGGTCCCATAATGTTATTTTTAAATTTTATTATTGTTGTTTTAGAGACAGTATTTAGCTCTGTCGCTCAGGCTAGAGTGCAGTGGTGAAATCATAGCTCACTGCAGCCTGGAACTCCTGGGTTCAAGCTGTTCTCCTGCCTCAGCCACCCAAGTAACTAGGACTACAGGTGTGCACCATCATACCCAGGTAATTTTTGTATTTTCATTTGTGTAGAGACAGGGTCTTGATATGTTGCCCAGGCTAGTCTCAAACTCCTGGGCTCAAGCAGTCCTTCTGCCTTGGCCTCCCAAGTGCTGGATTACAGGTGTGAGCCACTTGCCTGGCTTATGTTATTGAACATTTACAGTATTGCAACCATGATGAAAAATAATAATATGCAGGAACCTCAAGGGATCACTTTTTATAGCAATACACAATTTACTGGAGAAATGAACTGGTCACATTGTAATGATTACTGTCTCACAGTGTTTTAAGATAAGGATACTCGGCAACACTGAAGCTCCTCCCAATAGCAACAGGAGGTGGATGTGAAATAATTATGGTAGTACAATGTGAGTACAGTTAATTTTATGCAGTTATGATTTCATACTGCATTTTTAGTTTATTTACATTTCCTTTGAATGTGAATAGTGCCATGTATGGTCTGTAAGTGTGTCTAAGTTTTGATACATTTTAACTTTTTATGTGTATGTATAGTAGTAAGTGATAAAATAGACAAGTATCTATATTTTATGCATGCATGCATGGCATACCTAGTTTTTTATAATTTTTTTCCATGTTTCTAGGCAATGTGTTTTATCTGCAAGTTTTTTCACATTGTTGCAAATTTCAAAAAATTTTCCCTTATATTTATTGAAAAAAAGTCTGTGTATAAGTGAATTCTCAAAATTCAAACCCATATTCAAGGATCAACTGAAATATTATTTTTATATTTTTATTTTATTTTATTGCATTTTAGGTTTTGGGGTACATGTGAAGAACATGCAAGATTGTTGCATAGGTACGCACATGGCAGTGTGATTTGCTGCCTTCCTCCCCTTCACCTGTATCTGGTGTTTCTCCCCATGCTATCTCTCCCCAACTGCCCACTCCCTGCTGTCCCTCCCCTATTTCCCCCAACAGACCCCAGTGTGTAGTGCTCCCCTCCCTGTGTCTATGTGTTCTCATTGTTCAACACCCGCCTATGAGTGAGAACATGTGGTGTTTGATTTTCTGTTCTTGTGTCAGTTTGCTGAGAATGATGGTTTCCAGGTTCATCCATGTCCCTGCAAAGGACACAAACTCATCGTTTTTGATGGCTGCATAATATTCCGTGGTGTATATCTGCCACATTTTCCCTGTCCAGTCTATCATCGATGGGCATTTGGGTTGGTTCCAGGTCTTTGCTATTGTTAACTGTGCTGCAATGAACATTCGTGTGCATGTGTCCTTATAGTAGAACGATTTATAATCCTTTGGATATATACCCAGTAATGGGATTGCTGGGTCAAATGGAATTTCTATTTCTAGGTCCTTGAGGAATCGCCACACTGTCTTCCACAATGGTTGAACTAATTTACACTCCCACCAACAGTGTAAAAGTATTCCTATTTTTCCACATCCTCTCCAGCATCTGTTGTCTCCAGATTTTTTAATGATCACCATTCTAACTGGCGTGAGAGGGTATCTCAATGTAGTTTTGATTTGCATTTCTCTAATGACCAGCGATGATGAGCATTTTTTCATATGTTTGTTGGCCTCATGTATGTCTTCTTTTGTAAAGTGTCTGTTCATATCCTTCACCCACTTTTGAATGGGCTTGTTTGTTTTTTTTTTCTTGTAAATCTGTTTTAGTTCTTTGTAAATTCTGGGTATCAGCCCTTTGTTGGATGGGTAACCTGCAAAAATTTTTTCCCATTCTGTTGGTTGCCAATCCACTCTAATGACTGTTTCTTTTGCCATACAGAAGCTGTGGAGTTTGATTAGGTCCCATTTGTCTATTTTGGCTTTTGTTGCCAATGCTTTTGGTGTTTTGGTCATGAAGTCCTTGCCTATGCCTATGTCCTGAATGGTTTTGCCTAGATTTTCTTCTAGGGTTTTTATGATGTTGGGTCTTATGTTTAATTCTAATCTATCTGGAGTTAATTTCAGTGTAAGGTGTCAGGAAAGGGTCCAGTTTCTGCTTTCTGCATGTGGCTAGCCAGTTTTCCTAACACCATTTATTAAATAGGAATCCTTTCCCCATTGCTTGTTTTTGTCCAGTTTGTCAAAGATTGGATGGTTGTAGATATGTTGTGTTGCTTCTGAGGCCTCTGTTCTGTTCCATTGGTCTATATCTCTGTTTTGGTACCAGTACCATGCTGTTTTGATTACTGTAGCCTTGTAGTATAGTTTGAAGTCCGGTAGTGTGATGCCTCCCGCTGTGTTCTTTTTACTTAGAATTGACTTGGCTATGCAGGCTCTCTTTTGGTTCCATATGAAGTTTAACGTGGTATTTTCCAGTTCTGTGAAGAAGGTCATTGGTAGCTTGATGGGGATAGCATTGAATCTGTAAATTACTTTGGGCAGTATGGCCATTTTCATGATATTGATTCTTCCTAACCATGAGCATGGAATGTTTCTCCGTCTGTTGTGTCCTCTCTTACTTTGTTGAGCAGTGGTTTGTAGTTCTCCTTGAAGAGGTCCTTTATGTCCCTTATTAGTTGTATTCCTAGGTATTTTATTCTCTTTGTAGCAATTGTGAATGGCAGTTCGTTCTTGATTTGGTTCTCTTTAAGTCTGTTATTGGTGTATAGGAATGCTTGTGATTTTTGCATGTTGACTTTGTATCCTGAGACTTTGCTGAAGTTGCTTATCAGTTTCAGGAGTTTTTGGGCTGAGGCAATGGGGTCTTCTAGGTATACTATCATGTCGTCTGCAAATAGAGACAATTTCACTTCCTCCTTTCCTAATTGAATACCCTTTATTTTTTTTTCTTGCCTGATTGCTCTGGCTAGAACTTCCAGTACTATATTGAATAGGAGTGGTGAGAGAGGGCATCCTTGTCTAGTGCCATATTTCAAAGGGAATGCTTCTAGTTTTTGCCCATTCAGTATGATATTGGCTGTGGGTTTGTCATAAATAGCTTTTATTATTTTGAGATACTTTCTGTCAATACCTAGTTTATTGAGGGTTTTTAGCATAAAGGGCTGTTGAATTTTGTCAAAGGCCTTCTCTGCATCAATTGAGATAATCATGTGGTTTTTGTCTTTGATTCTGTTTATGTGGTGGATTACTTTTATAGACTTGCATATGTTGAACCAGGCTTGCATCCCCGGGATGAATCCTACTTGATCATGGTGGATAAATTTTTTGATGTGCTGATACAATCGGCTTTCCAGCATTTTATTGAAGATTTTTATATCTATGTTCATCATGGATATTGGCCTGAAGTTTTCTTTTCTTGTTGAGTCTCTGCCAGGTTTTGGTATCAGGATGATACTGGTCTCATAAAATAATTTGGGAAGGATTCCCTCTTTTTGGATTATTTGGAATAGTTTCAGAAGGAATGGTACCATCTTCTCTTTGTATGTCTGGTAGAATTCGGCTGTGAACCCGTCTGGACCTGGGCTTTTTTTGGGTGGTAGGCTCTTAATTGCTGCCTCAACTTCAGACCTTGTTATTGGTCTATTCAGGATTTTGACTTCTTCCTGGTTTAGGCTTGGAAGGAGGCAAGTGTCCAGGAATTTATCCATTTCTTCCAGGTTTACTAGTTTATGTGCATAGAGTTGTTTGTAATAATCTCTGATCATGGTTTGAATTTCTGTGGAATCTGTGGTGATATCCCCTTTATCATTTTTTATTGCATCTATTTGGTTATTCTCTTTTTTCTTTTTTTATTATCTGGCTAGTGGTCTATTTTGTTGATCTTTTCGAAAAACCAGCTCCTGGATTTATTGATTTTTTTGAAGGGTTTTTTTTGTGTCTCCATCTCCTTCAGTTCTGCTCTGATTTTAGTCATTTCTTGTCTTCTGCTGGGTTTTGAGTTTTTTTGATCTTGCTCCTGTAGCTCTTTCAATTTTGACGATAGGGTGTCAATTTTGGATCTCCCCTTTCTTCTCATATGGGCACTTATTGCTATGTATTTTCCTCTAGAGACTGCTTTAAATGTGTCCCAGAGATTCTGGTATGTTGTATCTTCGTTCTTGCTGGTTTCGAAGAACTTCTGTATTTCTTCCTTCATTTCATTGTTTATCCAGTCAACATTCAAGAGCCAGTTCAGTTTCCATGAAGCTGTGCGGTTCTGAGTTAGTTTCTGAATTCTGTGTTCTAATGGTCTGAGAGAGTGTTTGTTATGATTTCCATTCCCTTGCATTTGCTGAGGAGTGATTTACTTCCAATTATGTGGTCAATTGTAGAGTAGGTGTGATGTGGTGCTGAGAAGAATGTATATTCTGTGGATTTGGGGTGGAGAGTTCTGTAAATGTCTGTTAGGTTTGCTTGTTCCAGTCTTGAGTTCAAGTCCTGGATATCATTGTAATTTTCTCTCTGGTTGATCTGTCTAATATTGACAATGGAGTGTTAAAGTCTCTCACTATTATTGTAAGTCATTAAGAACTTGCCTTATATATCTGGGTGCTCCTGTATTGGGTGCGTATATATTTAGGATTGTTAACTCTTCTTGTTGCATTGATCCTTTTACCATTATGTAATGTCCTTCTTTGTCTCTTTTGATCTTTGTTGCTTTAAAGTCTATTTTATCAGAGACTAGGATTGCAACTCCTGCTTTGTTTTGCTCTCCATTTGCTTGGTAAATCCCTTTATTTTGAGCCTTTGTGTATCCTTGCATGTGAGGTGGGTTTCCTGGACACAGCACACCGATGGGTTTTGGCTTTTTATCCAATTTGCCAGTCTGTGTCTTTTGATTGGGGCATTTAGTCCATTTACATTTAGAGAAATATTATTTATTGACAAGTTTATTAGTAAATTTCTTATGGAAAACATTTAAAAATATTTGTAAGGTTTAGAAATACACGTATTTTATTTTACAAATTGTCATACAGAAAGTAGCTATTTTGGGTTTATAGTTCTATGAACTTAACATGTGTATAGACCACAATGGTATGGATACAGAACACTGCCATCACCCCAGAAAGCTCCCTTCTACTCACATTCTTTTATGGAACTTCTAGGTGTCTTTTTTTTTTTTTTTTTTTTGAGAGCGAGTCTCACTCTGTCACCCAGGCTGGAATGCAGTGGCACAATCTCAGCTTACTGCAACCTGTGCCTTCCAGTTTCAAGAGATTCTCCCTTCCCAGCCTCCCAATAGCTGGGACTACAGGTGCTCGCCACCAGGCCTCACTAATTTTTGTATTTTTTAGTAGAGATGGGGTTTCATCATATTGGCCAGGCTGGCCTTGAACTCCTGAACTTGTGATCCACCTGCCTCGGCCTCCCAAAGTGGTGGGATTACAGGCATGAGCCACTGCACCCGGCTGTTTTAGGTGTCTTTAAATACCAGAACGTTCTTTTCATTCTTGGTGTTTTTAGAAATATTGCTCTTATTTTCTCCCAAAGTTTACCTTTTTAAAATTCTTTTTCTTAGATGGAGTCTTGTCTGTGGCCCAGGCGGGAGTGCAGTGGCATGATCTCAACTCACTGCAACCTCCACCTCCTGGATTCAAGCAACTCTTCTGCCTCAGCCTCCTGAGTAGCTGAGATTACAGGCGACTACCACCACGCCTGGCTAATTCTTGTATTTTTAGTAGAAACGGGATTTCACCATGTTGGCCAGGCTGGTCTTAAACTCCTGACCTCAGGTGATTCGCCTGCCTCGGCCTCCCAAAGTACTGGGATTACAGGCGTGAGCCACCGTGCCCAGCCCCTTTTTAAATTCTTAACAGAATTTTGTGTTAAACCAAACTAAGGTTTGAACTAATGGGCAGAGCTGCCTATTTCTGAAACATATAAAATATCTAAAAACTACAGGATAATATGAAAATGGTGAGACTCCTGTGTTTGTTAAACTTTTCTACCCAAGAGCCCTAATCACAAAGGATAAGAAACATGATGGCTTTTGGTACTTGGTATAGTGCCAGACACTTTACTTCAAGGAAAAGTTTTTAGAATCTCATGTATTTCTTTCTTCTGTACTTCCAGCAGTCCCCAGTTTGAGAGGCAGGATCTTAGGCTAAGATATAAATACTGTAGGGCAACGAAGAGGCCTAACTGACCAAACTACTAAGTGCAATTTACAATAATAATAATGAATTTTTTATAGCACTTTGCTTATTTATTTTTTGAGGCAGAGTCTCTCTCTGTCACCCAGGCTGGAGTGCATTGCTGTGATCTCAGCTCACTATAACCTCTGCCTCCTGGGTTCAAGCTATTCTCGTGCCTTAGCCCTCTGAGTAGCTGGGACTACAGGTATGTGCCACCATGCCTGGCCAATTTTTGAATTTTTAGTAGAGATGGGGTTTTACATGTTGCCCAGGCTGGTCTTCTACCTCCTCACCTCAAGACACCCACCTTTGCCTCCCAAAGTGCTGGGATTACAGGTGTGAGGCACTGTGCCTGCCCTTGCTTTATTGTTTTTAATGATGCATTATTGATTTTTATTTTCTTTTTGGTGAATATAGGTTTTAAATTTCAACACTTTTTTTGTTTTTTAGATTTTAAAAAATGGTGGTAATATATACATCACATGAAATTTGCCACTTTAATAATTTTTAAGTATAGTGTTCAGTGCCATTAAGTACATTCACAGGTACATATAGAAATTACAGATGACATTGCTAATGAATACTTCCTTTTAAAACTTTTTTTTTTTTGAGATGGAGTCTCATTCTGTTGCCAGGTTGGAGTGCGGTGGCATGATCTTGGCTCACTGCAACCTCCACCTCCTGGGTTCAAGTGATTCTCCTGAGTAGCTGGGAATACAGGTGTGTGCCACTACACCCGGCTCATTTTTTTGTATTTTTAATAGAGTTTGGGTTTCACCATGTTGGCCAGGCTGGTCTTGAATGCTTGACCTCGTGATCCACCCATCTAGGCCTCCCAAAGTGCTGGGATTACAGGCGTGAGCCACTATGCCCGGCCTAAAAAAACTTTTATGAAAGATTTTTCTTTCATCTTCAGTAAACAGAATCATGCTCAGATAAGACAGGCTGCCAAAAATTAAATATAGGAGAAGGAAACAGCAATCATACTATAGGAAGCAAATTCTTTTTAAATTTTTACGTACAGTAACTTCTCTGAAAGCAGGTGTGTTATTTGGAAAAACCACGAACTTTTTCTCTTGGGTTCAGTGAGTCCATATGACTTCACCAGTTTTTGGAAGCAATATAACTTACTGTTGCTGGATTTTAAAATATTTGCACATGATGAAGCTATTGATTTTACTAAATCCTTAACCTTTTTTTTTTCTTTTGACTCCTAAAGATCACTGAGTAAAGATTCTTAACTTTTTAAAGTGGGCTTTTGAAGTTACATTTCAACAGGAAGCTAAGGCATTTGTGTGTTATTTGAAGGATAGCACCTTTGACAGTATCATTGTACCTACTGTCAAGCTATTTACAGATAAAACTTGTTAAGGTTTCTCAGTAGGTACTTAGAGATATGACCTTGGAGACTAGAAGCAAGAGTGCTGCTTTCTGAGCAATGGAACAGTTTTCTTCTCAGTTTAGAAACATAGTAGGAGGGTCTGATATGTGGGACTGGTATATAATTAGTTATAGTTGTGGAAAACAAAATTTCAAATATAATTTGATTATTTTCAGCTAAGTTTGTGTATGCATGTGTGTGTATATGTACATGTGATGGTGATGGTGGGAGTAGGGGATATATTGCCCTATTCTTTCCTGAGTTCTGGTCACCAATTGTTATAGTTAAATTTTCTGCCTGTGGATTTATATTGAACTTTTTGTGTGAATTTCAATCACTATACTTTTTCTTGTTAGAGTGTGCTCTTCCTAGTTATTAAAAAGAAAGTTAACTGTAAAACAGCCTCAGGCAGATCCTTCAGAAACTATCCAACAAGAAGCCATTGTTATCATAGGAGATATTGGTTCCATGTATGTTACTGTCCCTTAAGACCTTCCAGTGGGACAAGATGTAGAGGTGGAAGACAGTGACACTGATGATCCTGACCCTGTGTAGGCCTAGGTTACTGTGTATATTTGTGTCTTGGTTTTTAACAAAAAGATTAAAAAATAAAATTTTAAAAATGGAAAAAAGCTTATAGATAATATAAAGAATTTAATTTTTTTTTTTTGAGACAAAGTCTCGCTCTGTCACCAGGCTGGAGTGCAGTGGTGTGATCTCGGCTCACTGCAACCTCTGCCTCCCAGTATACCAGTTGTTTTAATATGCACAGTGCAGAATCACCTAAACAAAATTCTTTTCTTGATTTGTCAAAGCGAAGGAAAACCTATGTTAGTTATGCCAGCCCATTGTTGTTTTAGATATAATCAGTAGTCATCTACTTGCTAACAAAAAGCATTCTCTAATAGATTGAATTGTATGCAATTTAGGTACAAAAACTTGTGCTTTAGAAAAAATGAGGGTCATTCTATAGTACATATAACATTATGATTTAATTATGTGTTTATACCCCTTTCCCTTATATCTTATGAGTAGACAGTTTTGGTTTTATCAGTTTTGCACTCCTTTTAATTATAAATGACCAAACTAATGCTATTACTTAAAAAAAATTATTTGTATTTTTGTAACATATATTGCAAAATGTATATGTAATATATAAAAATTCTAGATGATATATGCTTATTTTAAACAAAATAGGAAATAATTAAGGTTCAAAATAGAATTTCATGTTCACTTCTGTTCCCAGTCGCCAGAAGTAACTGCTTTTCCTTCTTTTTAAAATCGAAAAGGACATATGCTTGTTTTCTTCTGATTACATGGGTAGCACATGTATGTTGTACAGCATTCATTTTCAGTAACTAAAATATGATAGATATAATGTAGAAAGTGAAATCATATGACATCTACTGTCACTTATGTTCCTCCAAGTTTATTCTTGAATATATCTTAATGTAAATTGTTAATTTTTCCCCCACAAATGGAATAATTCTGTGTATACTTCTTGATGATTTAATTTTATCTTTGATATAATTTTTAAATCTTTCCTTGTCAATATTGATACTTTATCTTTTAGCAGCTATGCAGATGCCATTATATGGATATATCATTGGTTATAGTTCCTTATACATGGTTATTTTTATAAACAATTCTGAAGTGAACATTTTTACATAGAATATTCATGTTATAACTTTGCAAACAGATGTGAATAGTTCTGAAGGATAGATCCCAAGTGAAATTACTAGTCTAAAATGTATTCATTTATAATCACGTCAATTTATTTCTCCATTTAGGAAAAATTCCAAGATCTTCACCTTTACAACCTTATCAGGAGGAGACAGTGAACCATCATTATTATTGGGAGGGGACACTGGGAAGGGACAGTGAACCAACATTATTATTATTTTTTCTTTAGAGCTCAAGATTCCATTTGTATGCAGTTACCAAGAGTCTCTTCTGCCCCCACTTCTTGAATCTCTTTATCCTAAATTGTCCACCTCTGCTTCAGTCTGAGTTTTTAATCACTCCTTACTCCTTTGGAGTTGATATTTCTTGCTGACTCTTGATTTGGCAGCTAGCCCAAAGTGCCCACTCTGTATGCCCAGGAAACCTAGCCCAGCCCAGGATTCTTGGGCTCTTTCATTTGCTTAGAAAAGAAATTGGAAATTATGTATACTTGGGATATGAAAAACAGTATGTGATAAGTGCCAGATGAGTGGTACCTAAAATTAGTCATATATCAAAGAGGGATAGAAGTTCTAGAGATAGTTTGGGTCAGGTTATATAGATATCAGGATGAAAATACAGAATTCTTTTTATGAGTAGTAGAAGATATTGATGATTTTTATGCTGGCAAGTATATAGCTTTGTCAGTGTTTCAGGAAATGTATTAGATTTGTAGAAGACTGTAAGATGGGTGATCAGAGAAAACATTGTTTTATTTATTTGTTTGTTTGTTTGTTTGTTTAGAAGCAGGGTCTCATGATGTTGTCCAGGCTGGTCTCAAACTTCTAAGCTCAGGCAGTCCTAGTGTCTCAGCTTCCCAAGCCATAGCTGAAACTGCAGTCATGCACCACCACACCCAGAGAATAGATTGTTTTAATAGTCCAGGTTAGAGGCCTCAAAATAGAAAGGAAGGTACAGACTTGAAAGGCATAGACATGAGTACAGAGTTGATGATAGTGTTTTTACTAACTTTACACAGTTTTTGTGTATTGTCCATTTATCTGATGCTCTGAGACATGAAAACTATAGTCCCTTCTGCCAAAGTCCTGAGGAAAGAACCTAGCTAAGGGAATAAATAAGAAGTTGTATATGTGGATGTGGGTGATGGATGTGCATTTAGGAGGGTGTACAGATATATAGAGTGAACAGAACACACCTTATGCCGATAGTAGTAACATCTGTGAACATCAGGTTTGGTGGGAGAGCTTTGAATAAGAGGGAAATGTATACTTTCAGTTTTTAAAATTTTTAATTTGACCACTCTCATCACATGATAAATTGATATGGGTGACCATAAAAAGCTTTAACATTGAAATCAGTTTGGAAACATCTTAGAATAAGCCCTATATTCTTCTGAGGTGAGAGGAGGAGAGTCATGAATAGCAAAAATGATTGCTACATGGTATGTTGTATAGCTGATTAGAGAGGCACATTTTTCAGAGGTCTGAAAGCCAGAGAGGAAAATTCATACTTCTTCCCCTTTTTAGAGAAAGTAGAAATATAATAGACCCTTGACCTTTTCTAATTTAATAATAATTATATAGATATCAGGACTATTGGTTTGGACTATTTTTAAGCATTTCTGAAGATACTGGACATGATACTTACTTATAATTTTGCTGACCCCTTAATTTGAATGGCTAGAGTTCAGAGGCTGATTAGGCAGGTGACTGTAGCTGATGATTTTATTGTTTTCTATGCATTCTTCTTCCAGCAGTAATCCATTTTTTGCTATTTTTATAAAGTCATGGATGATAAAGGTTAGAGGTGAACTATATTTATGAGCCTTAATGTCTTTTACAAATCTAAATAAAGCGTTGCAAATTTTTGAATATAGAAAGGCATTACAGTTGTCTCTCACTATATATGTAGGGCGATGAGTTCCACGACTGCCCAGATTTTGTACTGGGCCAATATAAATGCAAAATCTGGGCAGTATTTTCTATCTGAGTTTGGTTAAAAAAAAAGTCTGTGTTTAAATGTACCGTATGCAGTTCAAACCTGTGTTGTTCAAGAGTCAGCTGTACTTATTTTCTCTCATAATGATATATGCAATGTTAGACTGAAGCTTTTTAGCCAATAATTTAATTTCTATTTGATTTTACTTTTCAATGTTTATTTTCCTAAAAAGAGTCTATTTTAATAAGTAGAGCATATCAATTTTTTGAATAACTGCTAGCTGTACTGGTTTTGATGTCACTGTTTATTTTGAAAGATCTATACAGTTTTACAGTTATTAGAAAATAATTCTGTCTCTTGCCCCCGTCTCCCCAAATGTGATATTAAGTCATTGACTGATTTCACTTCTCCCTTGGCCTTTACCACTCATAGGCTGGTCAGACAAGTTCTTATGGAAATAGAACTAAGATCAATTGTAGGTAAGTTCTGTGCAAATGGTTAGAATTTTTGGCTAGGAAAAATAAAAGCCCTTATCCTTTCTCCTTTGTTATTAATGACAGATGTGACTTCATTCTGTTTTAAGTTACCATCCCTCTATATGTGTTTGAATTTCATATGTTTAAATTGCTCAGGGCTTTAAAAATAAGATTACTAAGAGCTACTTTAGTTTTGTTCCGGGTGTCTGGTTAAAAAGAGATGAAGGTGGCACTGATAAAAAATAGTTTCTAAGTTGCCTTTTTAGTTTATATGGAATTGTAGCCCTTAAGGCATTACAACTTTATTGAACTGCTAAATGAGAAGGTAAAAATGCCTTCATTTAATTGCCCCCCCACACAAGTTAGGTTAAGTTAGGTGTTGTTTATATGTCTTGTAAATTACCTTTAGTAACCATGAACATAAATTACTGTTTTCAAGAGCCCACCTTCCTCCTCCATAAGCACATCATTTAAAAGTTTTAAATGAGTCACACATTTTTGCCTAGACACAAATTGCCAATATAAAGCTGTCTTTGATTGTATCCTAAAATAATGGAGTTTTTTTCCTTGGGTCCTGTAATTTTCTTTTTCAGCAGTATTTATTAAATTACTCTAGTATTGGATTGCAGTAAACAATCTGACCAAAAACCATATGTTTTCTTTGTTTCTTCAGTACAAATTCAATGGGTTAAGTAATTATGCAGTGGTTCTCATCTACATATACAATGCATCATTCTAATAACCAACTTGTTTACTGTGGAAAATATTGCAGCAGTAAGAAGCAGTTCCTTCTACTTTGCATTGTAATATTGTATGAAGCTATTTAATCTACAAGCTATTTACAATTTAATTGCATGAATATATCCTTATATTCATTCCTGGTGGTCTTATATCTAAGTGATTGGTGATTGAGGCATTTGTATTTTTTTCTGGAATGTCTTTTGTGACATGTTTTTGAGGTCTTGTTTTCTGTCCTCTCTGCCCAAAGTAGCTGACTGGGTTCTTTCAGAAACCCTTGTATCTTGAAATTCCTCAGGGATGTGAGAGCAACTTCTAAGGTACTGGAGAGTGTCTTGATCTTTAATTATTAGGTTTTAGTTTTTTTATTTTAAGAGATGAGATCTTGCCATGTTCCCTAGGCTGTCCTCAAATTTCTGGGCACTAACAGTCCTCCGTCCTCAGCCTCCCAAGTATCTGGTACTACAGGCTTGCACCACTGTGCCCAACTTAGCATCAAGTTTGAACCTTGTTTTCTTGTCAGAACACTGTCATTATAAGTTAAAAATGTAAGTATTGAGACTGTCTCAGTTTTGAAAACAAAGGCATTCATTATTATGTGTAACTTGCATGAATGAAATCAGTGGAGCCTTTGTGTTTTATTACAGTGAATCCTCATTGCCTTATAACCTGTCCTTTTGCAAATTTTACATTGATGCCTTTATACCACTAATTGCATGCCAGATACAATTTTCCTACATCAGTGACTTTTAGTTTTGAGCTTATAGCTTGGTGGTGCTATTTGCTGGCCCTGACAGTTGAAGGAAAGACAGGGCTATAGGGCTCTAAGGCTCTGTGGGCTGTAGGCTGTGTTGCAACACTGGTTGCAATAATTGAAAGTTTTCTTTGTCTACATTGGCGATGTTAGGGTGTCCCCTCAGAATCCCCAAACTGTCTATGTGCCTGGAATTTGTTTATTCAGGGCCATGGTGTCTTATTGACTGGTCCATCTCCTCCCACTCCAACTCTCTTTGCTGTCCTTGCTCACTCTGTGGCAGGAAGGAGACTTACCTGGCTGTCCTGGACTTGACTGACTCAGCTCTTGCCACAATACTTAAGGAAGACCCCATTGAATCAACAGAGATTTAGATATTTTACACTTCTCACAGGTAGGGGGTTGGGTCGGGGAAGATGGTCTTGTTTCCTCTTCCCTAATTCCTGAGATGAAAAGGACACTGTATCCACCTTCTGTTCAGTTCAGTTGTGAAGGTCTTCTCTTGCATTGCAGGTTGCCAGATGAGTAGAAACCAAAAACTAGGGATTACTTTTTAGGTTTCTGGGAATAGTGTTCTTTAATCCCCCAATTAACTCAATGTTCAAATCTAGTTTTTAAAAGTATTAGGTGTGAAGGTGCAGGGCAGGTGTCTTGAAATCTACTCCGCCCATTTTCCTAACTTGTTTTTCCCCCCATTTTTGTATATATAGGCTGAATTTTGATTTGTGTTTTGTAGGTAACAATTTTGTTTGGGAAGGAACTCTAAATGGAAATTATTTTGAATTTGATTTTTAAAACAATTGAAGCAGTATTATATTCAGGGTTACAGCTATACCAGATGACTTTTAAAGAACTGAGGAAGATACATGAATAAGGAAATTTACTGTATGTGATAATTTTAAATGTAGAACCACAATCGTATCACTTTAACACCATTTTAGATATGACTTCGTGGTGCAATAATGGGAACAGAAGCAACTGAGAAATAGGGAAGGAAATTTATTGATATTAGGAGGCCAGGAACTTTATGGTGATATCATTTGATTCTCCTACGAACCTATACATTTCATGTTGTTACCCCATTTTAGAGATTAGGAAACTGATTCTCAGGGAATTAAAACATTTGTCAAAAAATTACACAGCCGCTAAGTGGCAGAATCAAGGTTTTTAGCAAGACTTCTATCTTTCCTGCTATTGTATATCTGTTTCTTAAATGTTTTTTAAAATTAATACTATATCTTAAAACACTTTTCTTGTTTTGGATTAGCTTTAATATTAATAATAGCTTTAGTGAGGGAATAATATTTTATTGTATCAATGGTGTACAATTTATCATTCTATAATTATTAGACAGCTGGATGTTTTCATTTATTTTGCTATTATAGGTAGCTCTTTAGTGAATGACTTTATTTGTGTATATTTCTACCTTTATTGACTTATTTCCTTATAAAATATTTATTGGAGAGAAATTAATGAATTAGAGATTATATTTCTCTTTTAGTGGCTCTTGTTATACAATACCATGTTGATTTCCAAAAGGGTTTATTGAATTTGCTTTCTAAAAATAATTACCATATTCCATTTAACTAACTGTAAATATAAAATTATACAGTATACATAGGGAACAATTTAAAGTGTATGTATGTAAGTAAAATAAAATAACAAATCTATTTACCCTATCTAGAATAAAATGGAGGAGCTGGGGAAACATCATATGGAAACGGCTGGAGAAGGCCCAAGAATAGAACTGTTTCTAAAGCTGATAAAACCTGGGTACAGTGGCTTCTGCCTGTAATCCCAGCACTTTGGGAGGCTGAGGCGAGAGGATCACTTGAAGAGTATCAGCCTGGGTAATAAAGCAAGATCCTGTCTCTTTAAAAAAAAAAAAACCTGTTAGCTAGACAGTAGTTAGGAGTGAATGCCCTTGAATTTGATAGGGAGATGGTTTGTACCTGCTTTCCTGTAATTGGCAGGGTGTTGCAGTTAATCTTTATGAATTGAATTTGATGTAAATTAAGATCAGGCTATAATTTAAATTTGAATTTTAATCCCTCTTTGTTATAATCCCTTTCTGTTCTTCTCATCAGCCTTTCTTTGCTAACATTGTAATTCATGGTGAGAGAATTTTAAAGTTTGCTTCATTTGATTTGAGAAGCATTAGGAGACTGGCCTATTTTACTTGAAAATCAGTTTACACTGAATATTTACGTTGAAGGATCATTATGTTTTAAACGTCACTATGTTTTTTTCAGTAAATGACATGTTCAATAATACTTTATTAAGAAATCTAGAAAAGGCGACCAAGTTGATGCAGCTTCAGATAGTATAGTTACAGATGGTTTCTGTGAAAATATGTACACATTTATGCACAGTTGACCCTTGATCAACATAGGGGTTAGGGATGTGGCCCTCCTGCTCAGTTGAACTGTGTGTAACTTCTGACTCCCCAAAATCTCTACTGTTGAGCAGAAGCCTTGCCAATAACATAAACAGTTGATTAACACATATTTTGTATATGTAGTATATACTCTATTCTTAAAGTAAGCTAGAGAAGTTTATTAAGAAAATTGTAAGGAAAATAATTTATAGTACTGTACTTCTGATACTGTAAGTAATTATCTGTTTACAAGATGAGTCTTCTGAAATGGCAGCAACCACAGCTGTGGATCTCAACCTATGGTTACTATTAAGTGGACCATCTAATTTGTGGTCCAATTCAACATTTTCTTGTAAAGTCATGACATTTCTTTGCTTCTTGGGAGCACTTCCAGCATCACTAGTGGTACTTCGTGTGGCTCCCATGGTGTTATTCAAGGTTTACAGTATTGGACAAAACATGCTGAAAAAAAAAACAGAAGAACTGCAAGAGATCACTTTTTCTGTAATACACAATTTTCTGGAGAGATGAACTGATCGCAGGAAGATGATTAATGTCTCACAGTGTTTTAAGCGGATAGTCACAACACTCAAGCTCATCCCAATAGCAACAGGAGGTGGCTATGAAATTATTATGGTAGTACAGTATGGAGTACAGTTAATTTTATGCAGCTATGATTTTATACTACATCTTTATGTTTGTTTACATTTCTTTCAACTGTGAATGGTGTCATGTAACAATCTGTAAGTGTGTGTGTGTGTGTACATTTTGATAAATTTTAAGTTTTTATAATAGATTTATGTATATATTGTTAGTAGATAATAGATTAGCATCTGCATATTTTTATGCATTCATGACATACCTAACTAAACATTTTTCAGTATTTCTAGGTTACCCCCTTCATCTGTGAATTTTTTTCAAACTGTTGCAAATCTTCAAAGATTTAAAAATATATTGAAAAAAAATCCACATGCAAGTGAACCCTCTGAGTTGAAAGCCCTGTTGTTCATGGGTCAATTGTATTATATTTCCATGTCATTTTTATAACTGCTTCTTACTGGCTAAAGGCAAAATGGTAGCTTACCTTTATTGGACTGAGAATGATATCCCTAATAGTTGACATAAGGAGTTGTTTTACCCAGCATTTTCCCATCATCTTCTTTCTTTCCCGTTACATGATATGAATGGTAACAATGTACTTTTACCAGAGGCTTTATTTATTGAGGATTGATGTGTTACAGGGAGTATAATAAAGGCTTTATTATTATATTTATTACCTCTTCTTTCTTTCTCAAGATTTACATGAAGTACACACTACTATTCCCATTTTGCATACTAAAGAAACAATTCTAGTACTTTGGGGAGGCTGAGGCAGGAAGATTGCATGAGTCTAGAAGTTCAAGGCCAGCCAGGGCAGCATAGTGAGACTCCCACTTCTCTACTAAAAAATAAATCAGCCAGGCATGGTGGCGTGTGCCTATAGTCTCAGCTACTTAGGTAACTGAGGTGGGAGAATCACTCAGGCTCAGGAATTTGAGGCTGCAGTGAGCCATGATTGTGCCACTGCACTCCAGCCTGGGCTTTAAAGCAAGACCCTGACACTGTCTCTTAAAAAGAAAAGAGAGGTTAAGTGACTTGCTCAAGTTAGTAAATGGAAGAATTGAGAATTTAATCTAGGTTCTGTGACCTAAAACCCATCATTGTAACTTCTCTCATATTGTATGTTCTGTGCATTTTTAGTTAATTGACTATAACACTCATGGTTACATGCTTTAAACCTTTAGTCTCCTCTACCTTGTAAACTATTTACTTAAGAAAATCTTCACATTCTCTTTTTGAACCTAAAATACTTGTGATAATACTTTGATGCTGACAAGCAGTTCTAGGAATAGAGTCCAGAGGGCAAGAGAGATCATCTTTAGTCAGACAAGTTGTAATTTTGTTTGGTTCTTAAAGGTAGGTGTTTAGTGTAGGATTCTTTGAAGGCAGGTTTATGTATGGTAAGAGAAATACAGTTTACTTTAGAAAGTACATACTTACTATTAATTAGCATCAGTGTATCAGTATTTTATATGGAATTTAAACAATTGTATTTAAGGGTTACAAGAGCTTATTTTTACCAAATGAAGATTTCATTGAAATGCTTTACTGTTTTAAGCCTCCTCCCCTTACTCCTTGGAGATGTGGATGGGATTTTTTTTAAAAAAAGGGGTTATATTGATGTTTTCCTTGGATAAAGTTGGTTCATTTGGCTCCTCCAAAAAGTAGATAATACTTTCTGAATTGTTAAAATCTCCTGTATTTAAACATTTGTTATGTTTCCATCCATTGCAGTTATCCATGTTGACATTCCAGTTGTTCCAGGGGGATCTCTTCAAGTTGCTTCCTGAGCACTTTTGATGCCACATTAGTGGTCTTTTACACCTTTCTTGCTGTCTGGTATGACCTCAAGGTGTTCCAGGCCTAGCTTTTTATATTCTCCCCAGGTCTGGAAATAGCCAAGTGTCCAAGGAGACTTGGTTTCTTTTTCTAACTGCTATAGTCTTTCTCACTCAACTATCCTTTGTAGCTCCTAGAAAAATGTATTTTTATAAAAACGAATGTAACTCTTCACCTGTGTCACTATGGAAAGATAGAAATATATCTTGGGAGGAATCAATATTAATAAACTCCAGAGCAATAGTTCTCAAATCATTTTATCTCAAGACTAGAAATCTGAAAATTATTAAAGGATCCCAAAACCTCGTGCTTTTATAGGTAAATATCAGTCAATATTTATCATATTAAAAATTAAAACTAAGATTTTAAAACTGACTTATTCATTTTAAAATCACAATAAACCCATTAAATGTGTACACATTTTTTGAGAAAAGATTATATTTTCTAAAACAAATATTTAATGAAACAAATGAGATTGCTTTATTTTTTAAATATATATTTTTTAACATCCAGCGTAATAGAGGACAGCTGGATTCTCATCTCTGCTTGTACATTTAATCTGTCGCAGTATGTTGTTTTGGCTGAGGTGTATAAAGAAAGCCAGTCTCAGATACATAGTTGGAAAAGGAAAGAGTATTTTAATAACCTTTCAGATAATTGTGAATATTCTTCTTTATTACTACATCAAAACTTGACAAATGATAGTATCTTAAAAGTTAATCAGAATGTAGAATCTGTAGGTATAACAATGAACATTCTGTACTCTTACATTAAAGTCACTTAGTCTATCTTGTACTTTGAATGACTCTTTTACCCATTTGATCGTTTGGAAAATACTGATTCTTGGTAAGTGATGATCTTCCAAATCTTGACACCTTATGTGATACAGTATCAAAAAAATCAAATCTGTTGATATCACCACAGATCTCATCAGAAAAATCTTAAATATTGGGAAACTGTCAGGCTCACTTGGCAAATGCAACTTTTTCAATATTCTCATTTTTACTTGAAATCCTGAATCCCACTGACTCCCAGCCCCCCACTATCTTGCCAGGTTTTATTAACACTTGACAAGGAATGGAGCGTTAGCTGTGTTTGAGCAGCTGTCCCCTGCTGGCGTGTAATTCAGGGAATTAGGAAAACGGGAATGTTGTTGGTTGGTATGGTCTGTCTGCCCCTGTCCTGAGCTTTCCCCTGGTGACTAAAAGCCTGGATTTTATAATTTACAAGAAAATGGCTGCCAGATACAAAAGATTAAATAACCATAGTTTGAATGTCAGTTATTTTTTCACGTAGAAATGGTGTTCTACACAAAAGTGGCTAGTTCAGCTTGCAACCCAAATGCTTTCCTATGACAGCCATTATTTTGGTGTGTAGCAGAAGTATTTTATGCATACTTGACTCATCAAGGACTTCCTTAGGTGAAACTGGGTTGTTTCTTTTTAATTGTAATGAATACATTGACCAAGTACAGTATGACCTTGATTCATGCTAAGATACTAGTTTTTCCCATAGTTACTTTTGTACCATGACTGCAGATGTCAATACAGTGAAAAAGACAAATAACATCCTAATATTATTATGAAATCATATATATGTAAAACTATATATATACATATATATACATACATATATATACATACATACATATATATATACACATACATACATATATATATATACATATATATATATATTTTTTTTTGAGACAGAGGCTAGCTCTGTCACCCCTCCTTGAGTGCAATGGCAGGATCTTGGCTCACCACAACCTCCGCCTCCCAGGTTCAAGTTGTTCTCCTGCCTCGGCCTCCCAAGTAGCTGGGATTACAGGCATGTGCTGCCATGGCTGGCTAATTTTTTTGTATTTTTAGTAGAGATGGGGTTTCTCCATATTGGTCAGGCTGGCTTCAAACTCCCGACCTCAGGTGATCCACCCATCTTGGGCTCCAAAAGTGCTGAGATTACAGGCATGAACCACCGTGCCTGGCCTTTTTTCTTTTTCTTTTTTTGAGACAGTCTCACTCCATCACCCAGGCTGGAGCATAGTGATGGTATCTTGGCTCACTGCAATGTCCGCCTCCCAGGTTCCAGCAATTCTTGTGCTTCAGCTTCCCCAGTAGCTGGTATTACAGGTGCCTATCACCATGCCTAGCTAATTTATGTATTTTTAGTAGAGACAGCGTTTCACTATGTTGGCCAGACTGATCTTGAAATCCTGGCCTCAAGTGATTTGCCTGCCTTAGTCTCCCAATGTGCTAGGATTACAGCCGTGAGCTACTGCACCTGGCCCGAAATAATATTTTGACCTTGAAGACTCTCAGGGGTTCATGGACTGTACTTTAAAAATCCCTGCTTTAAGTTATTTGAAAATATCGAGAAACCTATATTAGTCTTTATCAATCCACCCACTTCCTTGTCTTTAACTTGGATTTCTTCAGTTTCTACTAGTGCAGGTAAATGACATTAATTTATAACTCAGTTTTACCATTTTTTGCTTTGCAAGCATTGCATATAAAATTTCATTGCAAATATGCAGCTTTCAGCTCATGATCATTTAAAAAGATTGAATAGATATTGTATGTTTAGAACCCCTTGCTTACAAATTGATATTTGGCTACACTGTGTCAATAAATTGGGTGTTACACATATACTCTAGTATTAAACAGTTTTAATGTGAGTTTGAGGTATTCCTTGCTTGTATTAGTGTGACTGTAAGAGAAGTTTAGATCACATTTGCTTGTTCATTTTTCTTCATTTTTTAGTAGCTTAATTTCATCCCTCTTCACCCTTTAAACTAGAGCAACAGTTACCCTTGAACTAGAACAGCTAAAATCATTTAAGAGAAATAAGGATCCTTTGTGTATACGAACATTTAGGGGTAGGGAAGTGGGAAGAATCCTTCACAGTGTAATTCATTCCTAATCAAATTTTTCCCCTCTGGGCATCATTGAAGTTGGGGGTGGGATAGTGAGTACCTATGTTTCAAACTTTTGAAGTTAAATTTCATTCTGACTTGGGACTATTCTCACTAAAACAAAAACAAAAAAAAAAAAAACCCAGCAACATCAAAACAACATAGCTTCCAGCACTTAATTAACAGGTTAAATCCTTAGGTGGTGGCAGTAGTGGAGAATGCTAGTCATTCTGGATGCTGCCATCTGTTTCAGTTTTTGCCATCAGTGAGAAACTGCCTCCAACACTGCTAGTTAATTAGCCTTTTAGAGCTTTGGTGTTGGTTGTTTTGTTTAGCTTCTATGGGGAGGTTTTCTCCAGCACTGAATAACAATAGCCAGATATCAACCTACTTATGCCTAAGTGTTCCATTATTGGAATGCTATGCTTGTGGGAGTTATTTATATCCTACTGCTCAAGGTCATCTCCACAGTCTGATTTTTCTTTTCTTTCTTTCTTTTTTTTTTTTTTTTGAGACGGAGTTTCGCTCTTGTTACCCAGGCTGGAGTGCAATGGCGCGATCTTGGCTCACCGCAACCTCCGCCTCCTGGGTTCAGGCAATTCTCCTGCCTCAGCCTCCTGAGTAGGTGGGATTACAGGCACGCGCCACCATGCCCAGCTAATTTTTTGTATTTTTAGTAGAGACTGGGTTTCACCGTGTTGACCAGAATAGTCTCGATCTCTTGACCTCGTGATCCACCCGCCTCGGCCTTCTAAAGTGCTGGGATGTCTGATTTTTCACACACACACACACACACACACACACACCCCAACTTGCCACCTCCAGCATAAATGGGTTAATAAGGACAAATGTTTAAAAATATTTGAAAATATTGTAACATAAGTTATTAACCTATAGAATATGCTGGCAACAGATCACTACATTGGTAATATATCGATACATTGTCTTATGTAAACATTTTTAGCCCAGCATTAATTCTAGTTTATGTGATTCAGCTTCTTTTTTAGGTTGAGAATATTATATTTCCCTGTTGAAGAGTTCTTTTAGCTATTCAAAGATTAGAGCAGATATTCTGACAAGGCATATTATAAAAACATCGATTGTGAACATGTTAAAAGCTTCTCTTCAGTGTTTTCTTTTTATAAACCACCTGTTGTCTTATGTGCATAGCATATACATTTAAACAAAGTGCTCATCACTTGTCAACCATCAGTGGCAGCATAGAAATTACTTGTGGTACTTGCTTTGCAAGAAGTTCTTTTGTATTTGTGACATCAGCTTTGTTTTATACAATTAAAGTATTACACGCTAGAATAATCTAAATTACAGCCACCAAATGGTGATGTAGTTCTTCTTGCCTCGAACTGAATTTGTTTACTGATTGTGTGCAGCTATTGACTATTATTTAATGTGACAGTTTCATAAAAATCTCTCCCTTATTTTGGTAGCAAATAAGAAGGTGGTTGTATTATTAAAGGTATTTCTCAATTTCAAAATGTACTTTGAATAAATATTACATTAAGAGATAAAATGTAGAAAACCCCATGTGTGTGAAAATCCTTCAATTATACAATTTGATTTTCAAATGAAATTTAATACTCTTAATATGATACATTCATGATCACTTTAATAGTATTTTTCTAATTTTTAAATTCCCCATTAAAAGCTTCTTGCACTCATTTTAATTTATTTTCTTCTTTTAAAAAAGGAACAAAATATAACTGATTAAAACTTACGATTGATACTAGAATAAATATTTAGACTGTTAGATAACTTCTTTTATATCTGCACAAGCATTAACTCTACACAGCAGTCTAGATGCTTAGAGAACTATACCAATGGTTTCTAAGTAATTGAGTTTTTCCCCTTTGATGTTTTGTTAAATAATCCTGGTTACAATTTATTTAAGTAAGTTAACAGTACTAGTATATTGACATTATTTGAGTTGACAAGTATTTTCAGGTAATTATTTCAGTGAACATATTTCAGGACTAATGGAATAAAATTACTCATTTAAAGTAAGTTTATTATCTTGCACTTTGTAGAAAGCTTTAAGAATGTCACTGTTGTTTAATAATAGGTAAAAGGTATATTTAGTTTTTATTTTAATAACAGGTAAAAGGTATAGCATAAGGATGTTTTCTAAGGTAGCCAGTGGTAAGCCTCTGCAATATAATTGGCTTGCTAAACCTCAATAATAGTTTGCATACAGAAGCTCTACATGAATTCAATGATTAAAAAGCAGGAAACTACTTAAAATAAGACCTTTTTGTTCTTTTTAGAAACAATCTAAATGGGAACTTTATATTTGCAGGAACAAGATTTGGCATTTCTTTTTCACTGCTTGGTTGCTTTGATGTGAGTGGTATAATATAGTGGACATTAGTATAAGTAAATGATTAAATGAGTCACAAGACGGAACATCTGCCTGAGAAGGCCTTTCAGACAGCATGAGTTATGTTGTTGAAGTCTCTAATCAGTGCATCTGTCCCTGAGACTTCAGTTGGTACAAGGATAGTTTTCTATTTTGGATTAGTTACTATATGAAGACAGCATATTTAAAAAAATTTTTTTCATGCATGCAACTGGAAAATTTGTGCCTGTGATATCAGAATAAAAAAATTACAGCAGTGATATTTTTCAAGCATAGTAATAAATAAAGGATAGCAATAAGTGTATAAATTTTAACTTTTATATGCCTTAAAATGGTTATTTATGGTAGGATTTTACATTATAGACCCATAAGTCTTAATGTCTTACCTGAGGAAATATTCTTACAAATAATGGTATTACAACAGGAGAAAAATTCAGATGGAGGCTGAAGCACAGCAGGATGCAGATAGGATATTTAAGTGAAACCGCAGACCATATTGTGGGTCCCTTCCGATGTGGAATATTACCATAGTTTTAAAATTGCAGAGAGAGAGAGAGAATATGAATATGAATGTGTATGTTCATACAGTATGTTGTATACAAGATAAAAACTCCTAACCAAAAGCACATTGTAGAATACCAGAGGATGATGACATAGAGTTGTGGTGAATGTATATATGTTTTATTCTTTATAATCAACAAGCCACAGGAGACAAATTCTTCTGATCATAGTTAATTTTCACTAAAGGGTGCAATCGAAAGAACAAATTGGCTCGTCTTTGCTTCGAAAATTTATACTTAGCTGTTCAATTAAACTTTTTTACAAGAAAATAATGGTTGTAATTAAAGGAGAATATGGGGGTTTGAATAAGAATTGGGCACATGTTAATTTACATATTGGGATTTTTAAATCTTTGAAATAGAGACCAGTCATCAGGAAATTATTTTTAAAAAGGGTTTTAAAAAGTTGTGAGGCCCTCTAGTTTTTGCCCTAGGGTTTAGAGAGCTGGAAGGAGTGTCACTCACACCCTCACAATGAAAAAGAACCTGACTAACTTTAAAATGTAAGGATATACAGTGCCTGTAGGGATGAAGGAGACAGGAACACACACTAAACTTCGAGATCAGCCTGGGTAACACTAGTCAGCAGAACTCCAGTGAGAAGAGATCAGCTAGAATTGGGACAGATTAGTGAAAGTTGAGTACAGGTCAGCAAGAATTTATGATATCTGTGAAGGCTGCAGAAATTAGGGGATCTGGTACCCTCTTGTATGTTCTTTCTTCACTAGCGGATGGGGTAAGAATCTCAGGAGATGGGAAATGGGAAAGAGTCCCCAAAAGTATGCATTGTGGCACACACCCTGGGGACAAGAACAGTGGTGACAGGTGGCTTCCCCCTTCTCTACACTATATAACACTTTTCATCTGGGAACAGTGGAGTGGGAAGGAAGTAGTAAGCACAACAAGCCTTAGGGTCTTGATGAAATTCTGAAATTCATTGCAGTTGGGGAGAGGAAAGTGAGTGTGCATGTCTGTCTACTTTGTCAGGAATATGCAACTGTGGCTTAGGGCAGGAGGATAGATAACTGATACGGTTATTCCCTCTAGACCCAGGCTGACATGTGACTAAGGCTGAGGCTTGCTCAGAGCAGAGGATTGGACTGGGCCAACCGTTTCTCACCACCAATCTAACAGGCTTCTAATAATAATTAACAGCTGCTGGGTTAGGGACAGGAGAGGAAAAAAGAATAGACAATGATTCCTGGTGTAAAGGAAAGAGCTAAACTCACAATAGACTAGACATTACTCGGATAAACTAAGCCGCATTGTAAAAACAAGGTATTTCTACAGGAGTTTAAAGCCTTTAGTATACTGAAGGTAACAACAGTGCTAACTTCAAACCCAGACCAGTTCCTAACTAGATAAACTCTAACCCTTCAGTAAAGCCCTAGAAGAAGAAAAGGCTTGCCCCATTTTGGGCATAAAAGCTATTTAGTTTCTACTGTTGCACCCAAGAGGATCAGCTTCCAACAAAACATGAGACATATAAAAAGGCAAGATAAAACACACTCAGGGATAAAGCAATCATTGAAACTAGGCTTAGATGGCTGGGTACAGTGGATCACATGAGGTCAGGAGTTCGAGACCAGCCTGGCCAACATGGCGAAGCCTTGTCTCTACTAAAACTACAAAAATTAGCTGGGCATGATGGTGGGTGCTTGTAATCCCAGCTACTTGGGAGGCTGAAGCAGGAGAATCGCTTGAATCTGGGAGGCAGAGGTTGTGGTGAGCCGAGATCGCACCACTGCACAGCCTGGGCAACAAAGTGAGACTACATATCAAAAAAAAAAAAAAAAAAAAAAAGAAAGAAAGAAAGAAAAAGAAACTAGCCTTAGAAATGACATGGATATTAGAAGTAACTGACAGGGAATTTAAAATAACTATGATTAATATGTTAAATATTACAGCAGAAAAGATGGACGATCAGATGGGTAATTGTAGCAGAGAGGGAAGGAAAAAAATCAAATGGAGAAACTAAAAATGAAAAACATAGTGACAGATAAAGAATCTTTTCAATAGGCTCATTAGTAGAGTCCACACAACAAGTAAAGACTCAGTGAACTTTAAGATGAGTCAGTAGAAGTTACTGAAATTGAAACACAAAGAGAAAAATGCTGAAAAGAGTATCTAAGAGCAGTGAGAAACCAACAAAAGGTCTAATATACACATAATTGAAATCCAGAAGGTAAAGAGAGAAAGAATAGGGGTAAAAGAAATATTTTGGCCAGCACAGTGGCTTACATCTGTATTCCCAGCACTTTGGGAGGCTGAGGCTAGTGGCTCACTTAGGGTCAGTAGTTCGATACCTGTCTGGCCAACATGGTGAAATCATGGCTAGGAATTCATTGCCAGTAAACCAACTCTATAAGAAATGTTAAAGCAAGTTTTTCAGGCAGATGGAATAAATGAAGGAAAAAAATGATATTTTATTGTTTATTGTTCTGAAACAAGAATCAGCAAACTTTTTGTATAAAGATTAGATAATAAATATTATAGGCTTTGAGGACCATACAGTCTTTGAAACTACTCAACTTTACAGTTGTCATGTGAAATATGAATGAATGAATGAGCACATAACAAACAAGAAGTGGTGTGTAGGTTGAGTATCTCTAATCTAAAAATTCAAAATCTAAAATGCCTGAAAATCTGAAGCTTTTTGAGGGCTGACATGATGCTCAAAGGAAATGCTTGTAGGAGCATTTCATATTTTAGAGTTTTAGATGATGGATGCTTAACTAGGAAGTATAATGCACATATTCCAAAATCTAAAAAAAAAAAAAAAATCTGAAGTCTGAAACACTTCTAGTCTCAGGCATTTTGGATAAGGGATACTTGTAATATAATTTAAAGGTGGACTCAGATTAATGAAAAATGTATATTGTAAACCTTTGGATAACTACTGAAAGTTTTAAAATAGAGGCATAATAATAAATCTATAAAAGAGATAAAATTAAATTTTAAAAATCCTTAGCACAAGTCAGAGAAAGAGGAAGAAAGAAACAAAGAATTGCTTGAACAAGTAAAAAATTGCTAACAAGATGGCTAGATTTTAGTCCAGCCATATCAATAATATTAAATGTGAATGATCTAAGTCAGGGATTGGCAAACTGCTGCCAACTAGTTTCATTTGTTTGTGCACATGCGCTGTGATAAAGAGAATTCCTAGACTTAGAGCTTATCTAGAATTTAGATAGCTGCAAACATGTACGTGAGGGATGAATTTAGATAATGCAGGGTGTGACCCACCAGTTAACTGGAAATTTTTTTTTTCAAGAAACAATTTTTTGGTTGAGTGTGGTGATTCATGCCTATAATCCCAGCACTGTGGGCAGCCAAGTTGAGAGAATTGCTTGAGGTCAGGAGTTCGAGACTGGCTTGGGCAACACAGTGAGACCCCATATCTACACAAGTTTAAAAAGTAATAAATTATCCAAATATGGTAATGGGTGCCTCCAGTCCCGCCTACTCAGTAGGCTGAGGCAGGAAGATCACTTCAGCCCAGTAGTTTGAGGCTGCAGTGAGCTGTGTTTGTATCTCTGCACTCCAGCCTGGGTGACAGAGCCAGAGTCGGGACCCTGTCTTCACAAAAGAAAAAAAGAAAGAATTTCCATTTTAAGGGAAAAAAATCGACTTGGGTGAATGTGGGTAGAGATAAAAGGGGACATTGTGTTTTAGACTTTTAGGAACACTTTTCTGAAATAAAGGGGAAAGTGTTATCATAAACATACACTGAAGCTGTTCGTTCTTGTCAGTTTCTTGACATTGGATCAGGAATAATTTTTCTATATATACATACATTTTTAAGTATAAATTATATATTTATGTTGTACAACGTGATGTTTTCGTTATGTATACATCGTGGATTGGCTAAATCAAGGTGTTTAACGTATACATTACCTCACATACTTGTCAATTTTTTTGGTTGGGAGAACACTTGAAATCTACTCTTAGCAATTTTCAAGGATACAAATATAGTATTAACTATACTAACTGTTATGTACAATAGAGTCCTTGAATAGATTCTTCTTGCCTAATGGAAAATTTATATCCTTTGACCCAGGGTTACTTTCTTAGGTAAGAAGTTTTCAAAATTAATTTGTGAAACATAACCCATTATTAGGTTCACACCAATTGTTCCTAGAGCTAAGGTATATATTTTTTTCCTTTGGAATACTGCTGAATACTAAAATGGGAATGCTTCCATGTTACTCTTTGATAATTACTAATGTGTGATTTATCAAAATCTCTTCTTAATATTGTGCTTGTAACTTTCATGTAAATCATTTGAAGCAGTACTTACTGCCTTTGACAATAGAATTTCACATATTCAACATAGAAGAAACCCAGTATTTGGAAATAGATCTGTGTTTTTTGGTCCCAGCTTCATTCCTTACTAGTTTTGTGCAAGGAGTAGTAACATTTAAGCTTTGTGGGTCTCAGTTTCCTCATATATGACATGGAGGTGATTTTCATATCCAGTTAACAGTAAGAATTGAGATATATGTCAAACATTAATTACTGAGAAATACTGTACAAATTTAAATCTAAAAGTCATTGTTTTGAATATGTAATTATGTATGTGGCACAAAAGTAAAACAGACATAAAGACATTGAAAAATATATATTCTGAGAAGACTTACTCCTTGTCTGTATCTACCGTGTCCCCCCCCACACCCACAACATTTATTTTTACTAGTTCCTTATTTATTTTTTCTGTAATTTCTTTTACAGATATAATATTGCAATTAAACATTTTTTTCTCTTTCCTAAATGAATAATAGCCTGCCATATACACTGAAGTGTCTTACTTTTGACATTTACAATATCCTGGAGGGCCCTCCATATTAGTGTAGAGTTATTGTTTTCATTTTTCTTCTTTGATGCATTTTATTTCATTGTATGGCTATAACGTTGTTTATTCAGATCATTCAGTATTGGTGGGTACTTGAGCGTTTTTTCCAGTTTGTTGTTGTTGTTGTTTGCTCTGATTGTATTATAAGGCCACAGGCCAAATTCACAATTTAGTATATATGTCATTTCATACATATATAGTGAATGGGAAATAGATTTACAAAAATTGGGTTTATTGGGTCAAAGAGAAAAACACATCAGTAATTGTGGTAGATAGTGCCAGGTTTCCCATTTGGGGTTCTACCATTTTGTACTGCTACTGCCAGTGTATGCAAATGCCTATTTGTCTATGACGTTGCCAGCAGAATATCTGTTAAACCTACACATTTTTGCACTTTGCTAGGAGAGAATTGGTATGCTGGTATAGTTTTACTTTGTTTTTCTCATGAGTGAGTGAGGTTGAACATCTCTTTATATTTAAGAGCTATTTTTTAATGAATTGCCTGTTCATGTTGCTTGTCCCTTATTGTATTGTTCTTTCTTTCATTTCAAAATTTCTCAACAACTAAGATTTCTTTATAGATATCACCCCTATGTTATGTGAGTTGCAGGTATTTTTTCCAAGTTTGTCATTTGTACTTTAACTTTGTGATGTCTTATGCTATTCAATTTTTTTAGTTGAACTAAGTTATCAGAAAGGTTTTCCTCAACCCATGACTACAAAATAATTCACCTATATTTTCTTTCAGTACTCATTATTTCATTTTTTTCTTTGTAAATCTCTAATCCATTTACACTTTATTTGCACTGAGACATATCCTACCTTTTTTTTTTCTTTTTTGCAAACAGCTCTTTGGTTGTTCGATAATATTTTTTTAAGTCTATATTTATGTATTTGAATTGCTTTCATCATATGCTAGATTCCTATGAGTATTTGGGCTCCTTTCAGATCTTCTTATTCTGTTTCATCAATCTGCCAATGTATTAATTTCTTAATGCCACACCTTTTATGTAATAAGAATAGTAATACAAGGTGAATATGTCTTATCTGAAGTGCTTGGGACCAGAAGTGTTTTGGATCTTGGATTTTTTCAGATTTTGGAACATTTGCATATACATAATGAGATGTCTCGGGTATGGGACTCAAGTACAAACATGAAATTTATTTTTCATATACACCTTATAGGCAAAGCCAAAAGTACTTTTATACAATATTTTTTAATAATTTTGTGCATGAAACAAAAGTTTGTATCCATCAAACAATCAGAAAGCAAAGGTGTCACTATCTCAGCCACCCACGGGGACAATCTGCAGTTGTTTGACATCACCATCCTTCCTGACTCTGAATTTATATGCTGCTGATAAACAGCCATTGTCTTACACTTACTTACATGTAAGTACTTAACAGTAAATATAATATATCATTAATACGTGAAAAGATCATGTGTTCAGGGTAATTCGTCAGCACAGTAGCATCACCAGAGTACCCGTGTCAGCTGTTAGACAATAATAACAACCAACAGCAGCAGGCTTTCAATTTCTATCTATGATGCTGTGTTTTGATAAAAAGGTTACTATATACTGTATTATTTTTTTTTAGGGGAAAGGAAATATTAGAGGTACTTGAAGGTCCAAAAAGTGGATTTTCTAGGGATGAGGAGACATTCTGCTGGATGGCTCTTTAAAATGTTTGTTCCAGATAATCTGCCTCATTACATTTTTTTGTCTTAACAACCTCTCTTTGATTTTGTAAACTGACATTCCTTGTTCTGTAATGAACGTATGGCATTCTAGTCCTTCAGTAAGCCTGTCACACATTTTCACCATGTGGTCTATATGTACTTCTGCAGAATTAACATCATCTCCATCATTGCTATTATCATGATCACTTGGATTCAGAACCATTTTCCATTTTACCATTGGTCAATGAATGAACAACTAGAGCCTCATTAGTGATGCTGAAAACTTCTTTGATATCCGCTTCTTCCAATTGCTAACAGACCCTGAAGGTATATATTTTGCATATATAAGGAGGTCAGGCATCATTTTTTCTCATTGGACATACAGAATCATTCACAGTCACCACTATGTTCATCATAATCATTCAACATAGTCACAGGACAGAGGTTGTGTCTTTAGTTACCGTGTTCCAAGCATGAGCAACAGTATATATGGTATCCTTCTTGCCAAACTCTTTTTGGAAATCTTCCATACTCATGCCTCTGTTCACTGCTGCTAGCATGCTTTTCAAGAAAGTGTTTTATATTTACTGTTAGTTGATCTAAGGATATCCTGGTCACATGACTTAAAAAAGTCACATTGGAGGAAAGTACATGGCATAAACATTACTTTTGATGAGAATTTCAACTGGAAGATGAGCAGAACAGTTTTGAAGGAATAACATCCAGTCCAGCTTCCCTGCAGTGAGCACGAGCTACTGGTACAAAATATTTGTAAAACCAGTTAGAAATGGTGTCCGTGATGATTCATGCCTTTTTGTTAGCGTAAAGGACTGGCAAGAAGTTTACTCATTGAAAATAGCAAGGATACAAGCTTTTGGCTCTCACAATAAGTGCTCCTGGTATATTAGCACATCCTAGCACAGGTATTCTGTTGTTGGCAACTTTAATTCCTTAGGAACTATCCCATTAACTGTAGTCAATATCTTTCTGGGGTAACACCAAAACAGTAGTGATTTTTCTTCAGCAATACAGACTTGTTCTGGCATCACATCTTTATCAGTGATGACCTTGGTAAATGTGTCAGTGAATTTTTCTTTGTCTTAAATTTCTACAACCAGCTGGTTGGATATTCACAATTCCCTTTAATTTTTAGTTCTTTATGTAGATCTTTGCTTGTTTTTTGATCATATTATTAAGTGGCATGTGTTCACTGTGATACTGATGGATTCACTTTTTCAATACATGATCAAGATCTTCATTTTTAGCTTTATGTGATGTTTTTCTGTTTTTCATTAACTTCTGTTCATCACTTTTGGTATAGAGTGTCAACAATTTATCCTTGTTTCTCCATGTGGTATATGGTGGAGACTGCAACACCACGCTGTCCTGCAGGATATTTCACACTTACAATGCTGTCCAGTTTCTCCAGGTCTTTTTATACTATAGATAAACATAAACACTTCTCTTTTTTTCTTATCACTGTTACCTATAGGGGCTTCTGCAAGCCTTTTTTAAAAGACATTTTCAAGAATATTTTTACACTACAGAGAAAAGAATGAGAAAAAAAAAACAGCAAGTAATGCACATAGGTCTTGGCCTTACATAGGGACATCGGTAGGGAACCTGCATGTTCATCCTGCGCAACACATGCCATTTTGCTACCCTTTGTGGATGTGCTTGCATGGGGGAATCTGGGTATGATTGGAAAAGATATGCCAGCTCAAGAGGACTAGGAGGGTCTTTTTTTTCTCTTGAGGATGCTGAATAAACTGTGTTGTATGCTTGCATTTTGACTGAGCCATCACAGAAATCCGTTTTGGAATTTTCCACCTGTGGCGTCATGTTGGAGCTCATAAAGTTTCAGATATTGGAGCATTTTGGATTTCAGATTTTTGGATTATGGATGTTCAACCTGTATCTTGTCAAGCTTATTTCCTTTCATATTCAGAGTGTTTGGTCTTACTTGTTAATTTTTTCCATATAAACATAAGAATCGGCTTTCTTCATCCTAGAAGTAGAAATCTTGTTGGAATTATTATTACCAAGACAATAAATTTATACATTAACTTACTTACATGTTTTGAATCTTCCCATCCAAAAGCATGATATGTTCTTTAAGTTGTTCAAGTCTACTATTGGAGCATTTAGAAATGTGTTAAAGATCTCTCATGTTAGTTTTGCACATTTCTTGTAAAGTTTAGATGTCTTGTTTCTTTTCTTAGTTTATATTATAAATATGGTATTCCCTTGTGCTATGTTTTCTAACTGCTGTTTATGAATGAAAAATACTTTATTTATTTATTTATTATTATTTTTTGAGACGGAGTCCTGCTTTGTCATCCAGCCTAGAGTGCAATGGCGCGATCTCGGGTCACTGCAACCTCTACCTCCTGGGTTCAAGCAATTCTCTTGCCTCAGCCTCCCAAGTAGCTGGGACTACAGGCATACACCACCATGCCTGGCTAATTTTTTATATTTTTAGTAGAAATGAGGTTTTCCCATGTTGACCAGGCTGGTCTTGAACTCCTGACCTCAGGTGATCCACCTGCCTCAGCCTCCCAAAGTGCTAGGATTACAAGCGTGAGCCACCGTGCCTGGCCTGAAAAATACTTTAAAAGATCAGTTTGTTTGCCTAATTCTTTATTAAGTACTGTAGGTATTACCTAAGGAAAATGTGAAAAATATTCTTTCTTCCTTAGTGATTAATATTGAAGTTGAATATAGAAGGCTTATATGTTTGAAATTCTCAGATTTATATTCATATTTAAATTATGCATTTCAGACTATCATTGGGAATTAATGATAAGTCAGCATCAGTATAATTAAGTAATAAACTCAACGGAGCAAAAGCCTTCCTGGATGAGGGAGGTTTTAAAGAAATACTTGAAAGATAGGTAAAATACAGATGAGAGGAAATTAGATACAGCATGTTCATTCAGTGCATAGAATACTGTGCAGACCGTATTAAAGTAAAAAGCTGTCTATGACACTAGAAGTGAAAAAGTAGGTTATACATAGAAGCATTCTGGTTTGTTTAACCAAAAAAAAGTCTCATAGGAAAAAAGTCTCAAAAAATAAGTATTCAGATGTTGACAATGTTTATTTATAGATTTCTAGATGATTTCTTCTTTTGCCTACCTATTTTAATAGTGATTACTAGTTGTTAACCATAATCCATGCTCTCCTTCTTTTTTGGCACACGGATGCTCATCCTTACTATGTTTTTTTTTTTTTTTTTTTAACTACTTTTCTTAAACACCTTGAGAATGTGTGTTTGTGTTTTCTGCAATGGGTTGTGAAAGGAATTGGTATGCGATACTTTTTGGCCTGAATCTCAAGACATTGTGCCTTTCCTAGCAATTGCTCTTTTCCTTTTATGCTGTTTTAATTGGAAGTACTCAGACCATTCAGATGATGACAGTGCCTTAGGGAATGGCAGAGACATGACTTGGAAAGTACCTGAATCTGGAATGACTAGGAGGATCAGAGCTGCTCCACTAAGCTAGACCATTTAAGTTAAGATTGAAATTAAAGAGAAATAAACTTTTCTGTTTGTTAAGCCACAGTATTTTGGAATCTCTTTACTTTCATAGCCTTATTTATCCTAGTTAATATACCTGCATTTTCTTGATATAAGTACATATTACTTTATAATTTTTAAAAAAGCTATTTTTCAAACAACTTCAGAACATATTATGCATATGATGCATAGAGTTGCTTTTCTTGGTTTAATATAGTCTGATTATCTTGCCCATTTTGTTGAAATAAATGTTTTATTTTACAAGTGTTAGATTTACAGAGAAGTTTCACAGATAATACATAGAGGTCTCATATACCCTCACTCAGTTTCAGTTTCCTCTTATGTTATGATTTTACTGTGGTACATTTGTCAAAACTAAGGAACCAACATTGGTATGTTATTTTTCATAACCTTGACATACTTGACTCTTCAGATATTTTGTAGACCATTCCTTACATTGAGCTTATCTGATATCTTCCTCATGATTAGACTAGGGGTTGTGGGTTTTTGGAAAGAATATTATAAAGGTAAGGTATACTTCACGTCATATCCTGGAGTACATGATAACTACGTGCCATTAGTAATCGTCCTTGCTCGGTTACGGTAATGTTTGTCAGGTTTCTCCACTGTGAAGTTATTATTCTTTCCTTTCCATATTTTTTTTTGGAAGCAGGAGAAACTTAGGCCACTCTCAAAGCAGAGGAGGAAACACTCATTTTTAAATGCTAAATTTAATCTGATGGATGTCAGTCTTCATGTTCATCAGACCAACTTTGGTTACTTGAATTTTTATAAAAAACTTTCATCCTATGGACAGCTGAGCAGCCGGCATGGAATCAGGCTGGAATTTCCTTCTTTAGTTGCACAGAGTATAGCCTGCTGGTTGAAAATGAGAAGAAGAAATTAGATCAAAGAATATACCTGTGTCCCAGCCCCAAAGCTCCACTTTTCCTATTGGTCATCTTGATTTGGAAATCAAAGCTAAATTCTTATCTTTGGCGAACTGAACATTTCTGATAGTGCTAATGAGAAGAAGAGGTATTCAGTACCCTTTATCGAGTTCTACTTGAGGTCAGGACTCTGCAACTTCCTACATGAATCATTTAATTTAATCATAAGAGGAAAATACTACTATTATCTACGTTTTACAAATGAGGAAACTGAGACTTAGATTTTGACTTGCCTAACATTTTTAAACTTGTGAGTGGTAGCATCAAGATCAAAATCGTTATTTGCTTGTTTTTGTCCTCTTACATAGTACCACTAGTTCTACATCAATGAGAACAATCTAGTTATCAGAGGAGTATGGTATTCAATAGAGGGATAATTACCTTATCCCTCTATAAAGTAACTATTAGGTGTTCTGAACAGAGAGCATGGAGAGATAAAGGCCATTAATGTCAAGTGGTGGATTCAGATTTTTCCAGCAAGAGTTCTCTTTTCTCCAATCTGGATTTTGCGTGCTCTGTTTTTCACCTATTTCTCTGCCCTGGTGAATACTTCCTGAAATATCTGAAGAAACCCATGAGAGACTGAACTCTTCTGGTCTCAGTTTGGCTCATCATTGCACAGCTGATGGCTGGATTATCAAGTCTGACTTTGCTATTGGCCAGTTCATTCTGATGCCAGTGGTCTAGTTTTTGCTAACTTTGAATCTTGGTATGCCAGCACATTGTAACTAATTCCTCCCTCAGAACTGCATTTGTTGTGATTTTTCTGGGAGTAAGTTGTGTGCAGATACAGGAGTTACATTAGCCAAGATTGACTGTTTTTTTTTTTGCTCAAGTAGTGTCCCATTTTATTACAGACGTGAGGCTGGACTTTTTTAAAAACGACATTTTTACAGATTGTATGGAGCCACTTAAGGATGAAACTGTCTTTAACATTTTATTAGCTGCGACAGTACACACCTACTTGTCAGTGAACTAAATTCTTTGACTAACAGTGAGATTCTGGCATTTATGGAAAACTTTTAGTTTAACTTCCACAATTAGATAAGGTAATTGGGGATGGAGTAACTGACAGTTTTGTTGCCACCATCAAATAAACTCAAAACATCTTGCATATTGCAAGGCATCTTATAAACAGGATAAAAAGAAATAGCCCTACCCTGGAGAGACCTCCTTGGGAAAGTTGTTGATAACATGGTGAAATGAAGAATGAAAACAGTGGGATTTTTTTATTTGGGAGAAACAAAAATTATTTTCTTCATTATAATTATGAACACATTTGGTAATACATTTGTATTGTAGGTGAAGTGTCCCATCGCTGCCAGATGTGTGCACCTTCCTCAACACTCTTTATACCTCACAGAAATTAAAAGGAGTTTTAAGAAATAAATAATTTCATGTCTTTACATATAATACATATAGATCACCCTTACTCTTTTAATGGTTATGTAGCATTCTGTCATAGGAACATACCACAGTTTACTTAAATGATGAATGTTTAGGTTGTTTCAGATTTTTAGTTCTTCAGATATTTAACTTTCTTCCCTCTTTCAGTTCTTTATTTTATTGAGAAAACAGAAGCAGTCAGAAAAGAATCACTTCCACCTTTTAACAAAAATCTGTGCCCTCGGAGTGCTTATATACTAAAGGAGAGAGACAAACAATAAACAAGGTGTTTAAAAAGTTAAGTCTGTTATATATTAGATGGCAATAAATATTGGGTAGGAAAAAGTAGGGAAGGAACATAGTATACTAAGTGTTGGGGTGGAATTTGCAGTTTTAAAGACAAGGAGAGAGACTCGTTGAAGTTGACAGATGAGTAAATAACTGAAGGAGGTAAGGGAACAAATCATGTAAATTTTTGTAAACAGAGGCAACAGTAAATGCTCGTGCCCTGAAACTGAGTGAGGCCTGTTGTTTCTGAGTTCTGTCACTTCACATCCACTTGCATTATATACTCTACTTTTCCCTCTGATCATAACCAGTGAGTTGTCCCTGCCAAGGCCAACCCCATCCATTTGCATGTTAAATCGGCTTCCCTCTGTCATATAGGAGTGTGATCCTGCCGTTATGCCCTCTTAGGTTTCACATTTTCTCTCTAGTTGGTTCCCATGAGCTTGCAAACATGCAGTAATATCACCCATCTTTAAAAAATGAACATAAAAAAAAAAAAACACCACCACAACAGAGTCCCTTGGCCCTCATTCCCTCATCTCCTCAGCTACTGTTTCATTTCTTTGTTCTCCTTCACAACAAAGCTAAAAAGAGGACACCTCCACTTCTTCACATTCTATTTCTTTTAGAAACCTACTCCAGTGAGGTTTTGCTCCCAAAAGAGCATTTAAAAATGCCTTAAAAATGCCCTATGTCACCAGTGACCTCTGTGTTGCCAGATGCTCCTTTTCCATTATTTTATCTGATTAAGTATTAGCAAATCATGTTTTTTTGTTTTTGTTTTTGTTTTTGCCATACTAGAATGTAATATCATGACCATAGGCACGTGGGTGCTCCTCAGTATTTGTTGAATGAGTAAGTGAGTGATGCTACAGACCTCCTTGTACATACCTTATATGTACCATCGACCTCTTGCCTGAGTATTTTCCTTTGAGATAAATACCTAAAAGTACTAAAATGATGATTTCCTAAAAGTACAGAGTCTAAGGCTGTGTGCATTTTTAAGGGCTTTTGTTGCTTGCCAGTAAGCAACCTCCAAACATGCAGTTAGTATTTGTTTATTTTTAAAACTTCGGCATTTACCGTGGATACTTCTGAAAACAGATTCTTTTACTACTTTTGATTTATATATTTTCCCAGACTGCCAGGATCAAATGATGTATGCAGAAATTTCAATGTAACTTGTATTTTCATACTTGAATATTCTGTTAGGGCTAGGTAGGCCAGTAGAAAAGGGTTCACCTCAAGTTTTGTGTCCACAGGACAGTGGAGACCTAGAATGTCATTGAAGCAGCATGACTGTCTTTAGAAAAAAAGGTTTTAGCCATTATACTGCATCCTGCTGTCTTATCTGAGGAATAACACATTTGCCGGAGGTGCTTTCCTTTAGATTGCTGCCCCAGTCAGAAGTCAAGTACTGTGGTAACTACACTTTTGCTATATTGATTGAAGAAATAGAGTACTAACACACATACAACAAATTTGTACTCAGATTATATGGCTGGATTTCTGGTGCTGTACTTAAAACTGAGTAGTCTGCTTTTACTTACATGTTCCCAGCATTCAGTAGTCAAAATGCAGAAAAGCATTGATAAGAATAGAAATGGATACTTTTGTTTTATAATTGTCTTAGTGTTAGACTGAAGGTAAAATATTAATAGTTTTCCACATAAATATAATATTTGTAACAAACTATTTTATTATGGAATCTTTAGATTTTTTAACCTTCATTGAGAAAAATGTTTCTGCTAATGTTAATTAGCTAGTAACTGCTGTTTTCAGTGTGCTTCAATTACAGTATGTTGCTTGATTATATGTTATAAAATAAACTTAAGGTTGCCCTAGGCTGTTAGACTTAGTAGTTTTATGTTAGCTTATAACCTAGAAGCAGATTTCTTATAAATCTGTGAGGGAAGGAGAAGATAAAAGTAAAAAATGAAGCTCTATCAAGATATTTTTCTATTTTATTATGCTTTCTCATTAAATTAATCTGTTTCTATTTCTATTTTTTTTATTATGTGACTTGCAAGTGAAAAGTTACCAGTCCAGAATGTTTCAGAAACATGGAATGTTTCAATTATAGCTATCACTACTGTCTAATAATTGATAGGAAACATTTGTTAAGTGCTTACAATGTCAGATGTAAAACCCTAAGGTCTGGGTTAGTAAAATTAATACTATATCTGTCCTTAAAAAGTTCAAAGCTCAATGGAACAATTAAGACAAATGATGAAATTCTTTGCAACTCAGATTTAGTCAGTAAGTAAGTCTGCTTTGTAAGGAAGAGGCATATAGTTTTAGGGAATTTATTATGATATTGTTACCCAGTAGTTATGTCTACAATTTTTATATGTTTATCCCACATGAGCCTTTGTCTGTTTTTCAGATAATTCAGCAAAATTATTTATAGGTTCCATAACTGTTGATATTGAAGAGTTTTTTTAAAGAAGTATTCCTAAGTTAAAATAAGATTTCCATAAATAAGCCTTCCGGCTAACAAAGATATATATTTGAGTATCTAGCATATGGACATGAAGTTTTGAATATTTAATAAAATGAAGTCAGTTTATTATACTGAGTACTCATGTGAAACTATTTTGAGACATTTCTATTTATTTAAACTTTGATGTATTGTACTGATAGCCAGTCATTTCTCACAGTTTATCAAAATGTAACCATAAAATTGCACTTCAGGAATTTTATTAGCAGGTTTTTTCTGATTTTGTTAAAATCTCTGCTCACATTTGCTTTTTAAAATATCTAATACAGTTTCAATATAAGTTATACAGCTCAGATCATAAACTAAACCAATATAAAATAAGGCAAGTAAGATATGGATAACATATGGCATCTTTCTGGCCATACTCCTTCCTTTCTGGTGGAAGTGGAACTTTTGAAAATACAAGATAATACTGTTTAGGAGCAAAGTTTTAATTTTGATCTCATTGAAATAATTGTTTAATTGCTTACTTCTTTGCAAATTTGTACTTAGTTTCAGAAGCCAGGAGTTTATCAAGTTTGTATAAGTTTTTTGGAATGAGTTTTACAAGATAAAATAATTTTGCTATCTTCTCATTTTGTGATTAGACATTTAAACCAAGTATAAAGCTTAGGTTAAAGATGTCAGATAGAAAATAGCATATATACTATATATTTGATTTGAAATGTACTTCATTCATAGGCCCATATAAAGATAGTTTAAGTTAGCTGACACAATGTATACAGGAAGCAATAACAATTTGATCATGTCAAGTGTATGTTTGTCTTAAGGAAGTAGAGTAAGTTTACTATATTTTTTCTTGCTCATGAATTAATTAAATGTAGATATTTCCAAAGCACTGAGGCTTTGAAACTGGTGATTATTTATAGTGTTCCTTTGTGGAAGGAGTGGATTTATAAATTAAAATTGTCTTCTTTTACCAGTGTTTATTTTGATTTAGTTTATTTGTAAAGTTAGTTTAGTTCTTCATGGAGAGCTGTGTTTTGATTTAATTAATAAATAGAAAATAGGTATTTTAAACTTTTGCCTAGGTTTATAATATGCCACCAAACATCTATAATAAATACTGAAATAAATATCTGTATTTGGGTAATACCTACAATAAATACCGGACATTAATGAAATTATTACATAGCATTGAACCTTTAGGTGTAAAAAGAGTTTGGATAAATTAACTGTAGTTTAGTAGCAATTTGAAATGTATAGCTTTTTTATGTAGTTTAATCCAATGTTTTAAAAATAGGGCTAGTATATTTTGAAATCACTGGTGAATTAGTTGAACTGGGGAAAAGTCAATAACTTTTGTAAATTAAGGTTTTTTTGAGATCTGTTCTTTCCTTTTAATTGATATTAATTTCCTGAGGAGTTGATGTTACTTTTTTGATTAATCATTTTAGGTTGTGTCTGAAAATAATTTAAGAAATCCAAATGTACTCGATTTTATTAAGCTGGCTGCCTTTATCAAAAGTCCATTGCTGTTTGCTTAAGATTTCTAGCTTTTGCAGTAGAGAATAATAGTGCTCTTAAATTGAATTTATGCTAACTTTTAAGAAACATATTTGTTCCAAGCAGTCTAAGAAGTGCAGAGATCCATGTCAATATTCAGAATTCATATTTTCCTTGAACAGAAGGTTGTGATAAAATGGTACATGGTGTGTTTTCATTGCCTGTTGAAAGACTTTCATGCAGTTAAAATAAGCATTTTGATGGTGGTTGAATTAAGAGTTTTTGTCAGTCTCTTCTCATCATGGATGATTAGACTAAAACGTCTGCTTGTCTTGACTTGAGATCACCACAGCTTCAGATAACATGCTTTGTGATTGAAGGTCGAAATATTTTGAATTCTAATAGGCTGCCAGATGAATTGCTTGAAATAGACTGTAAAATTTCAAGGCTTCCTTTTCCATCTGCTGTGAAAAGAACCATTGGGAATGGTTGAGCTTGATGATCATAGAATTACTGGATGGTGATTCTAAAACCCTCAAAGGGAAGTTGCTATGGAGATCTAGTTCCAAACTGTGAAATGATTCACCTTTGAAAGGCTGCAGGGTCTGAGAAGCTGAACACATCATTGTTCAGGTGGTCATTGGTTAGGAAATTGCTGGTGCCTGTGTAATCAGCACTCCTGTGGTAGTTAACGATCTAAAAAGGTTTGTTCTGAATGATGTGGGACAACAGCAATGTGCATAAGATGGCTTCTCTCAATCATGGTTTGCTCAGCCTGGTGCTTGTAAAAATACAGCAAACTAAATAGCACAGAAATGAACTGCTTTATTGAGAGAATCTTTTGAAAACAAAATTTTGAATTGATGAGTTTAGCATTTAAAATAAAGTGGTTCTTTTTGAAAATAAAGTTTTTGCAGAAACATGCATTGTTTTTCTTTATTTTAAATCACACCTCCCACTTTTTGTGATAAAAAGCTCTTTGTCTCTCTAGGTGCAAGACCTTACCATGGTGAAATATTTAGCTTTTAATATCCTAGAGTACTGTTTCAAAAGCCTTCTTGCATAACCACAGGGGCACCTGAGGAGTTTAGCAAAGCCCCAGTCATTGAGAATGAGTCTAGGAAAGTCCCCAAATCATTAGAAGTAGAAAGTAATTAATCCCCTTGTAGCAAATTGTTTCCCTCAAATTGTTTTTTAGCATTCATATTTGTGACATGTATTTTAAATTGATGTCTTTTCCAATTTTTGTTTATATTACATCAACTTTCATTTTTATTTCCGGAAACCTGAGACCAAAATAATTCTTGAAATTCATTTAAAAGTGAATTATTACAAACTGTTACTCTCCCATGTTAAGATTTCAAAATAGGTAACATTTAATCTTAATTTCATATCAGCCTATAATGTTGAACTTCAGTAATCAAGTGTGAAACCTTATCGAACATAATATATGTATATATCAAGTTTGTATGTATAGTATTTTCTCCAGACATTATTAAGGTAAAATATACATATAACAAAAATCATATATTCTTAGTGTACAGTTTGATGAAGTATATTGTCCATAGTGGTAGATCCACTGTCATAGTCAAAATACACAATGTTTCCATCATCCTAAAATGTTTCTTTGTATCCTTTTGCAGTTGATCCTCTCCCATGACTCTTATCCTTAAGTACCCACTGATCTGCTTTCTATTGTTATATTTTTATATTTAGAATTTCATGTAGTATCATTTAGTATGTAGTTTTTTCTGTTTGACTTTTTTTAAACCTAGCATAATGTTTTTGGTATTCATTCATTTTGTATACATTAATACTTTCTTATTGCTATGTACCCTTTAATATATCACAATTTGCATATCCATTCATTAACTGGTAGATATTTGAATTGTTTCCAGTTTTTATTGTTATGAATTATTTGTGTAGAAATGTTCATATGGATATATGTTTCTATTTCTTTTGGGTAAATATCTAGAAATGAGATTGCTAAAGTGTATGGTAACTGTGTGTTTAGCTTTATAAGATACTGCCATACATACTGTTTTCCAAAGTGACTATAACATTTTGATTTCTCACCAGCAATATGAGTTCCAGTTCCTCCACAGCCTTTCTAACACTTGATATTGTCAATTGTTTCTGGTTTAGGCATTATAGAGAATATTTCATTGTGGCTTTCTTTTCTGTTTTACAGCCAATTAGCGATGACCATCTTTTCATTTGCTTACTTCCAAACTGTGTATCTTCTTTGGCAAAGTATCTGTTTAAATCTTTTGTCAATTTTTAATTGGATTTTTTTGTCTTATTTTGAGTGTCAAGAGTTCTTTACATATTCTGGATAGAAGTTCTCTGTCAAGTATATGCTATATGAAATTCTCTCCTAATCTGTGGCTGGCTTTTTTTTTTTTAATTGTGTCTTTAAAAGAACAGAATTTTTCATTAGGATGTTCATTTTATCAGTTGATTTTCTCTGATATTTGTGTTTTTTTGTGTCCTGGTTCAGAAATCTTTACCCAGCCGAGTGTTACAGATATTTTCTTTTGTTAAAGTTTAATAATAAATAACTTTGGCTCTTACATTCTGGTCTATCATTCATTTCTAGTTAATTTTGCATATGGCATGAGGTAAGGTATTAATTTTCTTCCATACAGATGCATAATTTTTCCAGAATCATTTGTTGAGTATCTTTTCTGTCAATGAATTAATTTGGCACCTTGTCAAAAATCAATTCACTGTTTTAGGAGGTCAAGTGAAGATCTGTTTCTACACTGTATTCTTCTGTTTCATTGATCTATTTGTTTTGACAATACCATACTGTCTTGATTACTATAGCTTTGTAGTCAGTCTTAAAATTAGATAGTCTAGGTCTTCTGACTCTTTTCTTATTTTTAAAGATTACTTTAGCTTTTCTAGTTCCTTTACATTTCTGTATAAATTTAAGAACCTGAAAAAAAAAGCTTGTGGAATTTCATTGATTTTTTTTTTTTTTTTTTTTTTACCTTATATTGAAACTGTCAGTGGAGACTACCAATCCATGAAGGTGATAATTTTTTTAATTTATTTAGGTCTCTTCTCAACAGTATTTGGTAGGTTACAGAGTACAAATCTTCTACATGTTTTGTTAAATTTATCCCTAGGTATTTAATATTTTTCTGCTATTATAAGTGATATTATAGATTTTTTTAGAGGCCCTTAGTCAGGTTAAAGTAGTTATCTGTTATTCCTAGTTTGCTGAGAGTGTTTATTCTGAATAGGTGTTGAATTTTGTCAAATGAATTTATCTATTGGAATGATCTGGTTTTTCTTTTTCATTCTATTAATATGGTGAATTACATAGACTGATTGTTGAATGATTAGCTTTTGTTACTCCCAAGGTAAACTAACTCTGTCATTATAAATAAACCTGTGTGCTTTTGGATTTGATTCAATAAAAATGTTTTAAGGATTTTAATATCTGTGTTAATGAAGGATTATTGTTTCTGTGGTTTTCTTTTCTTGTGATTTTTGTCTGAATTTGATACCAGGGTAATATTAACCTTGTAAAATCACTTGTAAAGTATTTTCTCTTTGATTTCCTGAAAGAGTTTTTAGAGGATTCATGCCATTTCTCTCCTAAATGCTTGATAAAATTTACCAGTAAAGCCATCTAGGCATGGAGTTTTCTTTGTGAGAAGGTTTTTATTTCACATTCAATATCTTGAGTTGATGTAGGACTATTCATATTTTGTTTCTTCTTCTTTTTTTTTTTTTTGGAAAGAAAAAAAAGGAGTGAAGGAGAGGAAGAAAAAGAGGGAGAGAGAACAGGAATGTTGCTTTATTCTAAAAGTGGGTATTGAAAACCTCTTTTATGCCAGTAATTGTGCTTAATAATGGCTGATCAATATTTCATTTAAACCTATGAGTAGGTGTGATGTGGTACTGACAAGAATGTATATTTTGTGTATTTAAAGTGGAGAGTGCTATAAATATTTATTAAGTTTACTTGTTCCGAATCTGAATTCAAGTCCTGGATATCCTTATTAATTTTCTGTCTCATTGATCTATCTAATATTGATGTTGAAGTCTCCCACTATTATTGTGTGGGAGTCTAGGGAGTATGTCTCTTTATAGGTCTTATGTATCTGGGTGTTAGGATGATTAGCTCTTATTGTTGTATTGATCCTTTTACAATCCTTTGTATTGATCCTTGTAATATCTTTGTTGCTTTAAAATCTATTTTATCAGATGTGAGAATTGCAACTCCTGCTTTTTATTTATTTATTTATTTTTGCTCTCCATTTGGTTGGTAAATCTTTCTCCATTCCTTTGTTTTGAGTCTGTGAAATGGGTCTGGATATAGCATACCGTTGGGTTTTGGCTGTATCTTTTGATTGGGGGATTTAGTCGATTTAAATTTAGGATTACTGCCATTTGATGTTAACTGGCTGTTTTGTCCATTCGTTGATGTAAATTCTTCTTTATGTTGATGCTCTTTACTTTTTGGTATATTTTTAGAAAGGCTAATACTGGTTGTTCCTTTCTATGTGTAAAGCTTCTTTCAGAAGCTCTTGTAAAGCAGGCCTGGTGGTAATAAAATCTCTGAGTACTTGCTTGTTCATAAAAGATTTTATTTTTCCCTCAGTTGTGAAGCTTAGTTTGGCTGGATATGAAATTCTGGGCTGAAAGTTCTGTTCTTTAAGGATGTTGAATATCGGCCCCCACTCTCTTCTGGCTTGTAGGGTTTCTGCTGAGAGATCTGCTGTAAGTCTGATAGGCTTCCCTTTGTGGGTAACCTGACCTTTCTCTCTGGCTGCCCTTAGTATTTTCTCCTTCGTTTCAACCCTGGTGAATCTAACAATTATGTGCCTTGGGGTTGTTCTTCTTGAGGAATATCTTTGTGGTGTTTCTGTTTCTTCTTAGTTCAGTTTGGTATTTTGTGTCTTTCTAGCATTTTGATTACTTCATTTAAGCTGTCAGATTTATTGGGCATAAAGTTAGTAATATTCTCATTATATGTTTAATGACTTAGGACCTATAATGTCTCTTCTTTCCTTCCTTATGTTAGAATGAAGTGTAATTTTTGTCTTTCTTGATTCGTCTATCTAGAAGCTTGTCAATTTTATTAAACTTTTTAAAGGACTATTGGTTTCATTAATTTTTTTTTGTTCATTTCCTACTTCACTAGTTTGTTCTCATATCTTTTATTATTTCCTTCTTTCTAGCTATTTAGGTTTAAAAATTATTTAAGACCTTTTTAACAGGTGCTTGCAATTTGTTGACTTCTAAAAAAATCAAGTTGTAAACTTTTATCACAGCCTTAAAATGAAGTTCTTAAAACCTTAACTTGAGCAAATATAAAACAATTAAAAAACCTTTTTTTAAAAGGCAGATTGAGAAAAAACAGGCTTAAAAAAACCATGTTTGTTATTAACAGAAAGAAATATCTTTACGTAAAAGTAATGAAAATCTCATGCTGCATAGATAATGCAAAATAGTTCTAGTTATCTGATTAATGAATAGGAAGCAAGCACTTAATGTCTTCAGCTCTGATCTTTTGTTCATTTCTTATTTCTAGAATTTTATATTCATTTCTTCCTGTTAGATGACTGAACAGGATAGTAGAAAGCCTTGGGAGGCTTCTCAGCTGGCAGATCTGAATTTTTTTTTTTTTTTTTTTTTTGCCACTTTGCCTGCCATCTTGTTGTTTAGAGTTGTTAGTCCACTTTTTACACTGCTGTAAAGAAATACCTGAAGCTGGGTATTTATAAACAAAATAAGTTTATTTTGACTCATAGTTCTGTAGGCTGTACAGGAAGCATGCCACCAGCATCTGCTTCAGGTGAGGCCTCAGGAGCTTACAGTCATAACAGAGGGCAAAGGGGGAGGCAGCATATCACATGGCAAGAGAGGGAACAAGTGAGATGGAGCAAGAGAGAGTGCCACTCTTTTTTTTTATGTTTTTGGAGATAGAGTCTCACTCTATCACCCAGGCTGGAGTGCAGTGGCACAATCTTGGCTCACTGCAGCCTCTGCCTCCCAGGTTCAGGCAATTCTCCTGCCTCAGCCTCTCGAGTAGCTGGGATTATGGGTGCCCACCACCATGCCCAGCCAATTTTTGTATTTTTAGTAGAGACTGGGCTTCACTATGTTGGCTAGGCTGGTCTCGAACTTCTGACCTCATGATTCGCCTGCCTAGACCTACCAAAGTGCTGGGATTACAGGTGTGAGCCACTATACTTGGCTGCCACCCTCTTTTAAACAACCAGATCACACTGAACTCAGGGCAAGAACTCCTTATGGTTGAGAACAGCACCAAGCTTTTCATGAGGGATCTGCCCTCATGACCCAAGCATGTCTCACCAGACCCCACATCCAACATTGAAGATTACATTTCAACATGAGATCTGAAGGAGACAAAACAGGCAAACCATATCAAGAGTTTTCAGGTTGTCTGTACTGGTACTTGAAGTTGTAGTGTCACTGTTGCTGAGGTGGCTGCTGACTTTGGGTGTCATCTCCTTGATTTTTCTTTATCCTCTTCATTTCTGTCCTCTCTAGACTACCTTTGGCAGAGGGTCCCTGCGGAATCGTGGTCTGTATCCCCAATACCTACTCTGCCTCACTGGCCTATCTTGTTCTCTTGCACCCTGCTTGTGGGTACCCTCCAGCACTTCTGCCCACATATGGGGTCTCCACATGTAGGAAGGTGGGAACTTTTCCTTGCAGTAGGCCCTGCCTGTGGGGTCTGGCTTTCAGGAGCACTCTTTTCCCTGTTCTTTTCCCCACTCTCATTATTACAATTATTCTGCCGGCAGTTGCCTGGAGGACCCCTAGGAGGTAGATAGGGGCTAAATAGGTACAATCTGCTTCATATTTACTACCTTGAACTGGAACTCTACCAGGGCCTGCAGTGTTGGCTGGCTGCCTCCGCATTCTTTCCTCCTTCGGAAGCATCAAACTCCATTATCTCTCCAGCTCCTCCACTGCCAAGGTGTTTCTTGGTGTTATTCTTTATGGCAGTCTGATGTAAAAATACATCTCACTTGGTGTTATTATCCATTTCTTACGTTGAACTGTTCTACTGTTCCCCAAACTTTCCTAATGATGACCTTCTTGTCCCTACTGGACTATATGAAACCACCTGGGCCCTGCTCCTGGTGCTAGGCTGGCTGTAGGCAGCGCTGAGGTCGGGGGCGCCGGCAGATACTGGGTCTCCCTGGTGTTTGTGTTGGTGGTGAGTGGGAATGGTAGTGAGTGGGGATGGTTGGTGAGTGGGGATGGTGGTGAGTGGGGATGGTTGGTGAGTGGAGTGAGTGGGGATGGTTGGTGAGTGGGGTGGGTGGTGAATGGGGCCAGCTGCGGCTCCTCCCGTGTGAGGCCCTGAAGGCAGTGGTGGATGGGGACTGCTCAGGGCTCTCTGGAATCCGCTCTCCTTTCCTGCTGCCCATCAAATGCCTGTTTGTTTTTAATTTAACTTTTTCTTTGTCTAATTTCTTAGGGTCAGCACTCAGATTATTAATTTTGGAGCTCCTTTTCTAATATAATTAAAGTTACAAACTTCTCTCTAAGCACTGCTTTAGCTGTATCCCACATATGTTCATAGGTTATATTTTCATTATCCCTTAGTTTAAAATATTTCCTTATTTCTCTTATGACTTCTTTGATTCGTGGATTCTTAAAAAGTTTTGTATATTTCCAAGTATTTGGAGCTTTTCTACCGTTCTTACTGTTATTGGTTTTTAATTTAATTTTTTTTAGACGGAGTCTTGCTCTGTCGCCAGGCTGGAGTGCAGTGGCACAATCTCGATTCACTGCAACCTCCGCCTTCTGGGTTCAAGCAATTCTTCCGCCTCAGCCTCCCAAATGGCTGGGACCACAGGCGCGTACCACCATGCCTGGCTAATTTTTGTATTTTTAGTAGAATCAGGGTTTTACCATGGCCAGGATGGTCTCGATCTCTTGACCTCGTGATCCCCCCACTTCGGCCTCCCAAAGTGCTGGGATTACAGGCGTGAGCCACCGCGCCCAGCCTTTACTTTTGCTATAATTAGGGATTTCAGTCCTTTTAAATTTGAGACTTGTTTTTTGGCTGTGTATATTCTGGGCCAAATGAACTACATGCTGTTGAAACGAATGTGTTTTGTTATTATTGAATGTAATGTTCTGTAAATATTTTGTTCAAGATGATTGATAGAATTGTTCATATCTTCTGTGGCTTTACTGATTTTTTTGTCTAGTTCCATCAATTTAGTTAAGAGAAGGGTGTTAAGATTTCCATTTCTGATTGTACAATTGTTCATTTCATATTTACTTCTGTTAATTTTGACTTCCTGTATTTTGAAGCTGTTATTAGGTACATACACATTATGTGTATATTATGCCTTATGTGAATATTATGCCTTTTGGATAAATTTACTTTTTTCTCATTTAAAAATATGCAGTTATTTTTATTTTGAAATCAATTTTATCTGATATTAACACAGCTACTATAGCATCTTATACTTACTGTTTTCCATCCATTTACTTTCAACCTATCCCTGTTTGTTTGTTGGGAGACAGAGTCTTGTGCTGTTTGTTACACAAGCTAGGGTGCAGTGCCACAATCACGGTTCACTTCAGCCTTGAACTTCTGGGCTTCAGCCTCTCGAGTAATTAGGCCTACAGGCTCATGTTACCATGCCTGGCTAATTTTTTAGTCTTAAGTTTTTGTAAAAATGGGGTCTTGCTATGTTGTCTACACTGATCTTGAACTCTTGGCTCAAGCAATCCTTCTGTCTCAGCCTCCTGAAAGTGTTGGAATTGAAAGTGTTGAGTCGTTGTGCCCAGCATGTCTTTATATTAAAATCATACGTTTATCCAGAGCATATGATTATGTTCTATTTTGTTATCAATTTCAACAGTCAACACCTTTTAAAGTGTTTATTCTATTGTCTAATAGAATTGATAGGTTTGGATTTTTATCTTTTTGTGTTTTATTTGTTGCTTCTGTGGTTTGTTCCTGTTTCTCTACATTTTTTTTTGATTATTTGAACATTTCTTAGGATTTTATTTGAATATTCATCTTGGGTTCCAACTAGATTTCACTTTTTTAAAGTGATTGCTCCAGCAATTACAATATACATCCTTAACTTTTCAGTTTGTTTACAGATGCCCTTAAGTTTTTTTATAGTTTACAATTTATATTGTATTGCTTCATGTAATATAGGAAACTTACAAGTATGCAATCCCATATTCCCTCCCTGTCTTTTATGCCATAGTTGTATATAGTACTCTACACATACTATAAATCCCATAACTTAAAAAATTGAGATAAAATTTACATTATCTAAAATTAACCGTCAAAAATGTGCATTTCACTGGCATTTGGTACATCATAAATGACTTTTTTTAAACACATATTTGTATTATGAGGAAACCATAAGAAGAAAAAACAAAAAGTCTTTTGCACTTACTTAGATATTTGCCATTTTTGATGCTTTTCTTTTCTTTCTGAGAATCTGAGGTTCTATTTATCATTATTTCTTTTAACTTTGAAGACCTTTCTATAGCATTAATTATAGTGCAGGGCTGTTGGCAATGAATTCTCTTAGTTTTCTTTCATCTGAAAATGTTTTTATTACAAGATTTATTTTTTAAGAATATTTTTGCTGGATATAAAATTATTGGTTAACAGGTTTGGTTTTTTTTCTGCACTTTAAAAATATTGTTGCACTCTCTTCTGGTTTTAATTTCTAATGAAAAATCAATGATTAATGGAAAGGTTTTTCTTTTTCTTCTTTCAAGAATTGCTCTTTACCTTCAACATTTGTGTCATAGCTGTGCTATTGTATGTCTTAGCATTGCACATCAATTTGTAAATTTCTTTTGATAAGGTGTGTAAATTTTTATTTATTAATTCTTCAAATATTTTTTTTTCTCCCATCTCTTTCCCCTCTCCTTCTAGAACTTTAATTATATGAATGTTGGAAGCGGACGGGGTGGCTGACATCTGTAATACCAGCACTTGGGAGGCCAAGGCTGGCAGATAACGAGGTCAGGAGTTTGAGACCAGCCTGGCCAACATGGTGAAACTCTGTCTCTACTTAAAGATACAAAAAATTAGCCAAGTGTAGTGGCGGGCATCTGTAATCCCAGCTACTCAGGAGGCTGAGGCAGGAGAATTGCTTGAACCAGGAGGCAGAGGTTGCAGCTGAGATCATGCCATTGCACTCCAATCTGGGCGACAGGGCGAAACTCTGTCTCAAAAAGAAAAAAATTATATACCTGTTGGATTATTTAATATTATCTAGTAGGTCTCTGAGGTTCTATTCATTTTTATTCTGTCTTCTGTGTGTTCGGATTAGTTTCTATTGATTTATCTTTGACAGATTCTTTTCCTCCGTCATCTTTATTTGGTTATGTCCATATATATATATAAAGATCCAAAGATAATGTGTTTATCAGTTCTAAATCTGCCTTTCTCCCTGCCCTCCTCTCTTCTTCTCATCTTCCTTCTCTCCCATCATTGCTATTTCTCTGCTGGGAGTGCCTGTCTCCAGTTCATTGTGTGCATAATTTACTTTTGTTTATTGAGGATAGTTTTAATAGGTACTTAAAATTTTTTCTCAGCTTCTTCCAACATCTGGATCATCTCAAATTCAATTTCACTCGTTTTCTGTTAGCATTATGCTTGATTTTTCTTAGGTAATCTTGGATTGCATCCTGGACATTATGAATTTTATATTACAGTGATTCTAGGTTCCAGGTTTTCCCTCATATGTGTGGCAAGTTTGTTTTGTTTTGTTTTGTTTTGTTGTATTAGTAGACAGTTGGACTTGAACTGCAAACTCTATCTCTTAGGTGGCAGCTCCAGTCTCACTTCAGCTTGTCTTTAGCTGGTCTGCTTTGAGTCTCCCTTGCCTATGCATGGTTCTGGTATCAATCAAAGAGATGTGTAGACTCGGGGGATTTCTTCTATTTTTCCTGTCTCTTTTGCATTCTTCCATTGCCGTAGTTTCCCTAGCTTTGGTTTTCTGCTTCTCCAGGACAGAAAGACTGTGATTTATCTGCAGCTTGCACTGTGTTGACAATACTTGAGCCTTGAAAAGATGAATTTCGTTTATATAACTCCCCTTCTTTGAGCATGTGCTCCCAACGAGTCTTTCTGATTTCCTTTGCCCTCCATTGCCTTTAGGTAGCTGATTTTTGTATCTTGTCTGTGTTTTACAGTGTTTTTCCCCACCAGGGTTGTCAGTGGTAGTTTTCCAGTGAGAAGTTACTATGCCATTATTAAAAATGAAAGTCATTGGTTGAAATTTTAGGCTACCTAATAAGTCAGTAGCACGTTTTCATATCAGATTTGTATACCAGTACTTTACTTCCTATAGCAATAGCATGCATACTAAGACAGTGGGTTTTGAACCTTAAGGAAAAAGTATTTGTGATTTATAGTTAATTTTAACTTATATAAATATAATCATAAGCTTATGTTGATTATTACACACTGTTTTAGTATTAATTTGTTACCATCATACCTTAATTGCTATATAATACAGTTTTATCAAGTGAATAACTGATTATTGTAAGGATTATATTTCTTTTGTTGTTGTTTTTAAAGATGGGGTTTTGCTCTTGTTGTCCAGGCGGGAGTGCAATGTTGCAATCTTGGCTCACTGCAGCCAACACCTCGCAAGTTCAAGTGATTCTCCTTACTCAGACTCTCAGGTAGCTAGGATTACAGGGTGTGCACCACCATGCCCAGCTAATTTTTGTATTTTTAGTAGAGACAGGGTTTCACTATGTTGGTCAGGCTGGTCTTGAACTCCTGACCTCAAGTGATCCACCCACCTTGGCCTCCCAAAGTGTTGATATAATGGGGGCTTTTTTTTCTTTTTGCTGGGGTTAGGCTAAATGTTGTGGTGACTTGTGGGTTTTTCCCCTCTCTTCTTTTTCAGTTTACTCGAAATTTCTTTAAGACAATTTTTGACTCCTTTTAATGTGAGTTAATCTTTATCTTGCATCACAATTATTATGACACTATTATAAAAGAAGATATTAAGTGAATTCTTAACTAAACAGGGGTTATAGGAGAAGGGAAGGGAACTTTAAAATATGGTTTCCATAAAGAAGGCCTCTTATTAAATTGCCCTACAGAAGTTAATACAATCTTTTATCAAGGTAATTGAAGCCATAAGATGGAGCAGTGGTTGGGTAAATCAACAGTACAAGAAATATAATCTGTCACATTTTTGTGCCCCCATATTTTAAAGATAATAGTTATGATTTTCACTTAGAGAAATTTTGTGGACATCTGTGTTATTACAGAATAAAATTTTGTAGGTATTTAAAATCATGTAGATAGCAACACTTAGCAAAATTACAAAAGGAAGCACTATTGCACGGTGCTATACTAGTAATAGAAATGACTTTCCTCTAGGAAATCAGAGCCCGATTCAAGTAGACATTTACCTAGATTTATGATACACTAAAGGAATTTGAATTGGCTGCCAATCTTTGTTGTTGTTGCTGCTGAGAGTTCATGTTCAGATCATGTTTCCCAAGTATGTGAACTAGTACTGCGACTCCCACAGTTGGGTTTCTAAGGAGAGCTGCCTTGTCTTCTTGTATCTGCCTGCTCAAAACTGACATCTGTTCTCAGTCTGCCTAAGAAACTGCTTCTCAGAGGCCCGGTCATATCTTCCTCTTCCACAGGAGGTAAATTTCAGTCCCACTTGTAAATAATTTGGCTTATTTTTAGTATGTGAATTGAAATGTTCCAAATTAGGTCAAAAATCAAACATTTATCAGTTAGCTACAAATTTATCAGATACGATCTTCTGATAAGTAACAGAAGGTGACATATGAGGTTTTTTTTTTTTTTTTTGAAACGGAGTCTCACTCTGTTGACTAGTGGGGAGTGCAGTGGCATGATCTTGGCTCACTGCAACCTCTGTCTCCCATGTTCAAGCAATTCTTCTGCCTCAGCCTCCCACATAGCTGGGGACTACAGGTGTACGCCACCACTCCAAGCTAATTTTTTGTGTGTTTTTTGGTGGAGACAGGGTTTCACCTTGTTGCCCAGACTGGTCTAGAACTCAAGTGATCAGTCCGCCTTGGCCTCACAGTGTTGGAATGACAGGTGTGAGCCACCACACCCAGTCTTACATTTGAATTATGAATGGCAAATCATTTGCTAGACAATGAACAGAGGAACTACATTCTCATTCTTATCAAGTTGGGTTCTTTTAGTCTCTGTTACAGAGATTATTTAATTTGACAAGCTAATCCAGTCCTTTAATAGATGATACTCTTGGATATGATAAGTGCTTAAATATAATTTAAACAAATTATTTTACGCTTAAGAAAGAAAACTGGAACCAAATAGACTTCTTTAGTTAGATGAAAAGGAACCAGAATTTCTTTGTTGTGGACTCTCTGGCAAAGGGAGAAATAGGATCACCATTTATTCTATACCCTCTTTGTGTCAGAAATTTTGCTTCACAATTTTATTTTATTTTATTTTATTTTATTTTGGAGACGGAGTTTCACCCTTGTTACCCAGGCTGGAGTGCAATGGCACGATCTTGGCTCACCGCAACCTCTGCCTCCTGGGTTCAGGCAATTCTCCTGCCTCAGCCTCCTGAGTAGCTGGGATTACAGGCACGCTCCACCATGCCCAGCTAATTTTTTGTATTTTTAGTAGAGACGAGGTTTCACCATGTTAACCAGGATGGTCTCGATCTCTTGACTTTGTGATCCACCCGCCTCGGCCTCCCAAAGTGCTGGGATTATAGGCGTGAGCCACGGCGCCCGGCCCACAATTTTTTTTAGTACATATTATCAGTGTTTGGAAATGAAGAAACCTCTTAAAAAGATTGTTTTAGCTATGTGACCTTGGGCAAGTTAATGGCAGAACTCAATTTCTGAAGACAGGACTGTTGTTGGCCTGATCATATCCTTTCTTTCACCTCTTATGTCAGTAGTTGTATTTTCTGTAGGCATATTTATTTTCTGAATGTACCTTACGCATTCCACCCTTGGCTTTGCTTTATCCCATTTTAAATATGAGACAGTAGATACTCATTATTACAGTGTGTTATTTATGGTAGGAAGTCTAATAAATGAGTTATAATACTTTTAGTTATGATAGAATTCCAGTTCAAAATGGCTTAAAAAATAAAGGAAGTCTATATATTGGCTCTCAGTTAATGAGAAGGTAAGATACATGGTTTCATGCAATACATGATCAGTGCATTGACTCAGAACTTTTCCTAATTAATTTCTTTCTGTCTCTACTGTGCGTTTTGGCCAGCTTTATTCATCTTTTGGCTGATGCTTCTCATGGTTGTAACATGGCTTCCCGCATTTCACCTGCCCTGTGGTTTTTAGTTTACATCTGTCAGAGAAGAAAGAGTGACTTTGTTCAAGTCTTGCAATAAATTTTGAAATGTACTCCATTGGACTAGCTTAGGCCACATGCCCAATCCTTCAGTAGTCACTGTGGGCAGATGAAATAATCTAACCTGAAGTTACCTAAATTCCTAAGCAGTAGTTGGGGAGCTAGAAGAGAGTATAGATAATATATAGATAGATGCTGAAGCCTTAACAACACATCTCTGTCTATCAGTGACAAACTTGAAATTGTTCTTTATAATTCTGTGAATTTGGAGAGAGGAGAAAATGCCTGTGAAATCTTATATTTAAAAAATTTTAGGAACTTATTTACTTTGATTCTTTTTTTTTTTTTACTTTGATTCTTGACTGGAAAATACATTTCTCTCATCTTGGTAATACCTCGTAATACTGGTTTAAAACCTCACGCTATTATGAGAGTTAAGAGCAGTATAATTCTGATGAAATTTCATTGCCAGAATGGTAATAAAAATGTTTCCTCTTCATTAAATATATGGTGAAGCTTATTGTTTGTGAAAATGAAACTGATATATTAGTTTGTGGGATCACCAAACATAAAGCAGAATGATATCCACACCCCTTCTTAGTTCTCTGTATGACATAGTACCAACTCTAACCTTATCCGTATGGGAGAAAGTAGGGGCATACAATAAATTGAAAACTTTATTAAATGCCATGTGTATTAGTGTGTTCTCACGCTGCTATGAAGAAAATACCCGAGACTGAGTAATTTATAAAGAAAAGAGGTTTAATTGACTTACAGTTCTGTATGAGGCTGGGGAGACCTCAGGAAACTTACAATCATGGCAGAAGGCACCTTTTCACAGGGTGGCAGGAGACAGATCAAGTAAAGGGAAAAGCCCCTTATAAAACCATCACATTTCGTGAGAACTCACTATCACAAGAACAGAATGGGGTAACTGCCCCATGATTCAGTTACCTCCCACTGGGTCCCTCCCACAACACATGAGGATTTTGGTTACTACAATTCAAAATGAGATTTGGTTGGGGACACAGCAAAATCATATCACCATGTTTTAAAAGTTTTATTTCTGTTGATTTTTAAACAATCTGTTTATTTGGTTAAAATAGTTTTGTACTCTAAATGCAAAAACTTTTTTGGGGATCAGCTTTCTAAGCAGGCACCCATACTTTTATTTACTTTTGATTAATAAAATTGATTTACCTTATATTATTGCTATAATCTGGCATCAAATTCTATTGGTCTTTTCTGGAAGTACTTCTTTTTTGCTTTATTCTATTTTCACTACCACTTAACTGACCTTACTAATAAATTGTTGCTAGGCCTCTCTTTTCCTGATCAATGTGACTTTGTAATCTTGTCTCAGACATATGTTTTCTTTATAATGCAGCATCCCAGGTTTCTCGCTAGTAATCCAGAATCAAAGAGAGGTCTGGAATCATCTGCACACTAGAAGATTTTTGAGAATAACTGTTATAGCCTCCTCCTCTTCTTCCAGTTTTTTCCTTTAAGAGCAGTGATTCTTTTCTTTCTTTCTTTGAGACAGTCTCACTCTGTTGCCCAGGCTGGAGTGCAGTGGCACGATCAAGGCTCACTGAAGCCTCGACTTCTCGGACTCAATCGATTCTCTGTGTCAGCCTCCTGAGTAGGTGGGATTACAGACACGTTCCACCAAACCCAGCTAATTTTAGAGACAGGGGTTTCGCCATGTTGCTCAGACTGGTCTCGAACTCTTGTATTCAAGCGATCCAACTACCTCGGCTTCCCAGAGTGCTGGGATTACAGGAGCAGTGATTCTTAACCATTCTTATATCACTTAGTGACTCTGCCCCAGTGCTTGGTTTCCTATACCATAGAGGGGTTAAAAAGTCTATTTTTCACAGAACATAAAATAATTTTGTGTATTTTGTTAAATTTCTAACAAGTTTTATTAGCATTATAGTATTATTTAAAAGTATATATTGTTGCCATGGTTTAAAAATAAACAGAAATAAAAATCTACCAATAGCTGAACATTACAGTGAATATTAAGCTTTGTACTATACTAACTGTAAAACAAAAAGATAATAAACACATACCCAGATACAGTTCTTAAAGGGGAAGCAATAATACCTTCATAGCCAGTGTGGGACAAGGACTTGAGGTCCTCGAGTATTGCTTTTATTCCAGAGGACCACATCTTTGGCATAGCACCTTTAATTGTGATATGGCCATTGAGAAATCAGATGTATCATTGCTTGAGGATCACTGCATTTGATTATGTTACTGCCTGTTGTAAAACATTCATGCCTTCCTGAGAATTCCATTTTCTGCCTGGTACTCAATGCTCTTCATTGTTAAGCATTAGTTTGTTTTCTAGTGCTTTCTTTTCTGTTCTGAATTTTCCTCAGATATATTTATTCTGTGTCCTGAATGTACCTTATGTATTCCACCCTTGCCTTTGATATACTTCTAGCTAAAGCTAAGTTTTGTCCTTTAAGGTCCATATTCTCTGTGAACTCCCTCTGTCCCCTTTTGCTCACTTTTCCTGCCTTTAATTTAGGAGCCTTCTTCATGTAGGATCATTTTTTTTTTTATGCCATGGTTTAGTTAAATATTCTTGTCTTATTTCTCCAACTAGACTGTAAACTCCTTGACAGTATGGGCCATATCATTTAATTTCATCTCTCCCTAGATATCTATCTAAAGTATGCTTTTTACATAGCAGTTAATAAAAGAAGAAAGGAAATCAGTTTCATTGCTAGAAATTTTTTCTTACTTTACTGTAAGCTGGTCTAGATGTGGTCTAGTACATTTTTATACTACTTCAGTTGCTTAAGAGAATATGCAAGGTGCACATATATCTGTGTGTGTGTGTGTGTCTGTCTGTCTGTCTATCTGTGTTTGTATTTTATTTTTAAAGAGACCAAGTCTTAGTCTGTTCCACAGACTGGAGTGCAGTGGTGCCATCAGAGCTTACTGCAGCCTCAACCTCTTGGGCTAACGCAGTCCTCCCATTTCAGCCTCCCAAGTAGCCAGGACCACAGGTGTGTGGTGCCATACCTGGCTAATTATAGGAGTGAATCACTGCTCCTGGTCAATGTATGTTTTTATTGTCTTTATCCAAATCTGTTAGTCAAGCAGTAAGATTTTAGATAAATGAGGATAAAATTCTTATATGTTACTGTTTTACATTTATTTCTAAGCCTCTGTATATTTTTCTTTATGCTAGTCACATGCATATTTATATACAGCATGTGTATAAGTCGGCCTATGTAAGTTATAGGTGTATAATACATTTACGTTTACATTGTTAGTTTGCTTTTATTACTATAACTTTGTTGTCTTTTATATTATTAATTCTTTTATTCAGGATTAAAACTTAGCTAGCAAAATAATATATGATATTGTATTAATGATGTATGTGATATATAGTTGGATACATTCTTATAGGTAAAAATTTATATGAAGAAATGGAAATCTTATTTAAAAAATGAACTACACTATTTAAAATAGAAACCCATGATCTTTTTAACATTGCAGCTGAATTAAACAAATAATCTTTCCACCGTTACCAAGAGGTGCTGTAGTTAAAAATACATTTATACATATTATTTTTTAAAACCTAGTTAACTTTAAAATATGTAAGTTTTCTTGTCGTTTAGGGTTCTGTGAAGCTGATCATCAAGAGGGTTGCAAATCATTGGTGGTTTCTATTTTCAGATTTCCACATCCCGGAGTAATTTGCTTTAATTTCACCCAATTTAACCTATACTTCACACCATCACCATTCAGCTTTAATAGCTATGTTCTATGCATAAGAAAAGCAGATAAATGTCCACAATTAGGCTGCAAATGATTACAACTAGTTAGGGCTTTATGAAGACAAAACTTAAAGGACCATGGCGCCAAACAAAGCCACAAAGACGGCTCGAAAATGCTGTCTCGAGAAGTCAAGTCTACCATGGCATTTGATTTATTACTTTTGTAGCTGAGTTTACTTATTTTTAATATATTGGCAGGTGTGCCTACTCTGAGAAATACTCATCTTGAAAGAATATTAGTTCTCTGTTCATTTATTTTGGTTTTTAATGTATTTTCTTTTTTGAATCTCAGCAAAGATAACCAGATTGAACCTTTTGTCAAAAATATGTTTAAGAGGTAGCAATTTTTTGAAAATTGAGAAAAGTTTGTTTGAAATGTACTGGCGTTTATATGCCTTGTTGATGCATTTCTGAAATCAAGACTTTTCTGAAATACTTATTTGTTGAATAACCCTATCAGACACTTAGTAGAAGTATAGTTTTACAATTTCCTATAGATTACATTTCTAGATAGGTTTTTGTATGCAAAATACAAGCCTATGGGGCATTATTTCTATGAAATTTTACTTGTATGTGCATATTTATAAAAATTTCAGAAATTGTTTTAATCTTATTTGTATGTTGTATTTTCTATGATGTGTGTTTTCGTTGATGGTTAATGCATACCATTATTTCAAAGTATGAAGAATTTATAGTTTAAAAAGGTTTTAAAAAGTTAAACTGTTTATTTTTATTTTAATATAATAGCATTTTATAAATTTACTTTCTCCTATGAAGTAAAATTTGTTATATCTCTGTATTTAATGTAGTAAATAAATCTCAGTCTCAAGACTGGATCCCATCTTTTTTCAAAATTTTCTGAAGATTTTAATCAAGGGGTGACATATAAAACATTTTCTTTAAATACTTTGTAATAAATATATATATAATATAAATATAAAATAGATATAACTCAAGGCTTTAGTGTGGTATTCCCACATCAGTCATTCTGTTAGACATTCTCTCACCATTCTATATAGATAAGAGTAGCAATACTGATGGATAATAATTTTGTTTTATAGTTTATGTGCATCCAGAATTATTATAATTGTAAAACTCCCTATTTTAGAAATGTAATGTTCACGATTTTATTATATAAGAGATAACATGTATTTATTTTAAACATTTAGATAAGCCTTATTTTCTTAAATAATAATTGTGTCCTTAGTTTATTATTGCTTAAACTCCAAAATAAATGTAGATGAAAAACCAAAGCAATTGTGGGTTTTTTCTTTTTTTGTACACATGTAATGCATACAGGTGCTAACTTTAAAAACAATACTGAGGAATTAATAGTTGTCTACCTTTGTTTATAAAAACCAGTGTACGTGGGAAATTACACTAAAACTTATTATTTTTAAATATCCTTATTTTAAAGAAAGTAGTCACTTATTTATCCTACAAAGTAGACCAATATAGCCATGGCAAGACAATACAGCTACACAGCTTCACAGTTGTATTAAACTAGTTTCATATGCTATATCATAAAACTTTCAGTCCAATCAGCAACTAAATTTAAATACTGCAAATTGTAGCAGCAAAACAATAATTCTGCTGATTAGCCCCTTTCCATTTCTTGTAAGTGAACTGTTTATGCTGTTGAGTACCTTTTGAAAAAAGAAAAAGCCAAAACAGCCTTGATTAGTCAAGGAGTAATTGGATGACTTGATTTTAGCAAGAGAATGAATTGGTTGATGATAGCCTGTAACTAAGTGTAGTGGTTCTGTTCAGATGAATACATAACATACAGTCATCAGATCTTGACAGGTATAACATATAAGCAGTGCTAAAATCCCGTGGTGGGGGGATAAGATGGAAATGGAGGGGAATAAGTTTGCCATGAAGTCTTTTACTGGAAAATTTGAGGTGATTCTTAGAGGAATTTAGTGAAATAGCTATAGTTTTTTGTTGTTGTGCTGATTTTACATTGGGGGGTAAATAGGTGGAGAGATTTCTGTTTATTACAATAGTCCCCCTGTTTTATGTTCTAAAGACACAATACTTCTATAGACAAAAGAGCTAACGGGATCACTAACTTTTTGCAGGAGATCAATGATACATCCTTTCACTTCTGTGGAAAATCATGGAGTAAAGATCATGGCTTCTTAGTAAGAGCCTTGATGCATTAAATGTATTCATATTTAAAGTCTTGATGATGTCAGAACTTTTTATACACTGGATTCTTATTTATGATTTCCTGATTACTTTTAAGACTGATCTGAGTTTATATTAATGAAATGTGACATAAAGCAGGAACGAAGTTTTTGAAATGTGTTCTTTTTTAATTAGTCTTTAAAAAGCCCAGTCATACTTCCTGTCCCCCACCAAGAATGTAATAGAATAACCACTCCTTCTCTACCATCATGTGCTCTGTGGGTCCAAAAGTTTCATTTGCGTAAAATATGGAATCACTTTATTTTTAGGTGAATGAAATCAAGATGAACCTGCACAGCTGACCACAAGGATATAAGGGGTGTCACAAGGTCCTGGCCCATCCAAATCCATTCTGATACTGGCTTTGATTTGGCACCACCTGGTGGTGATTGTTAGCTCTGGCTTAACTGGTGATGGCAAGGACTAGATCTTGTAGACTGACTAGGACTTTATAGGATTGCAGTAGAAATTCTGGAAAGATCTCAGGTAGATAGTACCCATTTTGTTAGGCCAGTTGGGGTGGGTTACATCAAAAAAGTACTGGGGATGCAGTGGCTTCTCTTACACAGTCCGCTCCCAAAGGATATGGTTGCTTGCTTGTCCTTCATTTCTTCTACGTTTCTACTCACATTTTAGAACTGTGTGTTACTGTATTCAACGGTTTATTTTGTGAGGTATATTATCTGGTTTCAGGGCATCTACTGTCACAGTACTTTTCATTTGAACGCAAGAATGTGATCTCTATCATATAATGTGGGTTTAGTCAAACTGTCATCTTCCTATTATAACACTGGGTGTTATTGGTGAATCATTCCTCTTACATTCCTCTATTCTCCCATCTAAGAAAAATTAGATAGGAGTCAAAATCCATTGATATTATGAATCAAGGTTATAAAATAGTTATTTTAAATAGCCAGGTATTTATTTGACTGATTAATCCTTGTCCTGTGTTTACATTTTTTAAGCATTTAAACACTAGTTTCAAATTCCAACAGAGAAATATTTTATCTCTTTTCACAGCATCAATACACTTAAACATGGGATTAAAAATAGTTTATACTTTCAGCAAAACCTGTACATGACTCTTAGTATAACTTTTGAATGATATCTTCATAATACCAGTGCTCCAATTTGAAACCTTGAAGGCTGTCTTTTTTCCATCAACTTGTGTGAATACTGACTCCTTTTCTGTTCCCCTTCATCTTGGGTTTATTTTCTTATTTTTATTATATGCTGATCTGTCTCTCCTATTAGGCTTTTTGAAAGCAGAAACTCGTATTCAGCTTTTTCTTATCTTAGAAATTTGCCTTCAAGCTCGTGGAACCATTCTCTTTGTGATTAATATCCAGTAAACATTTGTTAAATATGTCTCTTAAAATGTGTATCTTTTTAACTATTTATACACCTCCAAGTGGATGCCTGGCCACATTTTAGTTCTTCTGGGTTTGTTATTCTTCTTGCCCACTAGACCAAAAAACGTTGTAAATTCTACTTCGTTTTCTTTCATATTTTTTTAGACTTGACCACTTTCATGTCATTTCTGTGACTGCTACTCACAGTCAACGACTTTATTTGTGACCATCAGTCTCTCTCCAAGCTATTACATCTTGAACATAATTGGCAGAATCATTTAGAGTGTGGGAGCAGTCTGGGTGTGGTAGCTCACGCCTGTAGTTCCAGAACTTTGGAGGGCTGAGGTAGGTAGATCATCTGACCTCAGGAGTTCAAGATCAGCCTGGCCAATGTGGAGAAATTCCATCTCTACTAAAAATACAAAATTAACTGGGCGTAGTGGCACATGCCTGTAATCCCAGCTACTCAAGAGGCTGAAGGAGGAGAATGGCTTGAACATGGTAGGCGGAGATTTTAGTGAGCCAAGATCGCGCCACTGCACTCCAGCCTGGGCAACAAGAGCAAAACTCTTATCTCCAAAAAACAAAAAACAAACAAAAAAATCCAAAAAGGGTATGGGAGCAAACAAGCCAGCAAGAGCAAGATCACAAGAACACTTCTCTGAAAATCTTCATAGAATTTTTCTCATCTAAGAGATTAAATTTCAGCTCCTCAGCTCAGTGTTAGAACTTTTCCATCAATTCGCAACTACACATTTGAACCCCTGGTAATATTTTTTGGTTAATACATGGCATACTTTTTGTCTTTCAGTATGTACTAGTGCATTTCAACTATAGGTTGGCAATATCTGGAGATATTTTTTACCTTTATAGCTGGGGTGCTTGTGTTCATGTGTGTTACTGGGCATCTAGTTTATAGAGGCTAAGGGGTACCATTAAGCATTCTCCAATGCACAGATCAGCCCTTTACAACAAATAATTATCTGTCGCAAAATGTTTGTAGTGCCAAGGTTGAGAAACCCTGGTAGACACCTTGTCTTTAGCTTTTGATTTATAATATATTTAATAGTCAAATACATTGAGGGCCTGCTGTGTGTAAGGTACCATCCTAAGCTCTTTATGTACATTATCACTTTAAATCTTCACAACAGTCTTATGAGGTAAGTACTGTTATTATGTACATTTTACAGAGGAAACTAAGGCATGGAGAAATTGATCCTACAACTAATCAGTCAGTCTGAAATCCAGATTTGAATCCAGATGTTCTGATTCCAGAATGTGTGCCCTTAATCACTTCTGTTATACTTCCATCCTGCTGGAATGTCTTCTTTACTCTCTGCTTCCCTTTGCAAATATTTGTCCCTGAAAGGCCTGTGTGTATACTGGCCTTCCCTCTTTAATCCTGATTCATGCTGATTCATCCCTTCTTTCTCTCTCTTTTCTTATTGCTACATTATATTGGTCTTAGTTATAGTTTGTAGGTATGCATTCCCACTCCTTAATTTGACTTGTACGTTTAAACAATTGTTTCTATTGACTAAAATATGTAATCCAATGCAAACACCCAAGAAGTCTTCAGAAGATAATTGTCTGTCCTTCACTAATAGTTAAGCAATTCAGGGATGAAGAGATAACAAGAGATTTCTTGTGACTTTTATTGCACTGTATAGTTTGCCATATTTTATGCTTTGCCTCTCTAGTAATTTTTGTGATTGATATGCTTAGCACTAGTTTCTTTGAAATGCTCACTAAATGTCTTATTGTGTGCTGTGAAATTGATCTGTTTCTGTTGTGCTGCATGTTTAAGCTTCATCTAGAATCTGTAATTTCCCTCTAACAGTTTTTCATTCTAAGCTCCAATAACTGCTTGAGGCATTCATTCATCCATTGATTCCTTCTTCAGTCATGTCTTCACTTGTATTTTTGCTCACCCCTTTTTGGGGCCTGTTGTGTACCAGCTCTGATCAAGGCACTGATGGGAACTAGAAAGCCATTTAAGAAATACATAATCCCCAAGCTTAGGTAAGTAGGCATAGAATCAGATATTCTAACACTAGATTGTACATGCTATAGGTCAGATTAATAGAATGAACAGATTATTGTGGCAGTTCAAATAGAGGGTATGGTTAGAGGAGGCGTATTGCTATGGAGATACCATTTCAGTGATATTTCATTAAGGCCGTGAATGATATAAGTTTCTTTAGAAGGTAAAAGTGGGTAGGAAGAATATTCTAAGCAGAGGGATGAGTAGCAGCATGGAAGATGAGAAATAAAAGCATTGAGAGTAATTCAGTTTGATTGAAAGTGGAGTATTGTGAGCACCAACGTTAAATTAAAGCTCTGATTTGCTGTTTAGTTTATTTCTTGAATAATAAATGGTTCACATGTCCCCTTTATCCATAACTTATAGTATTGCTAATAAAGACGGAATTCTAGTTTTTGTCAATTTCTGCATTTGTGTTTTTTTCCTCCTTATAATATGACTCCTTGGAAAGATGTAAAAATGAATTTTTTCAGAAGCCATATTTAATGTAATATATTTAACCACCAGTTTTACTGTAGTTTATCCCAAATAAGTCTCTGCAACTCCTTCATCTGTGACGCAGGTATGGTAGAAATCTCTTAGACCTGAATTCCTCTAGGATTGCCTTGTAAATGAGGGGAAACTAAAACTACATTTTAAGGATGGATATAAGAAAGAAAGGATACTTATTTATCTTTGAGACCCAAAAAAAGCAGTGGGAAAAAGTACAGTGATAGTTAAACATGAAGAACTTTCTGGCCTTCATGAGTCAGCACAGGAGAGTTTGGTTTGAGTTGAGGATTTCTGGAGAGTAGTGATGGTAAGGTTTTAAGAGTAAGGGCAATGTTAGTTTATACAGGGCTTTTTCTATGGCCAGAAGGTTAAATGATGTTTTGTAAGTTAAGAAAATAGCAAGATGGCTATTGCAAAGGGTAAATACAACAGAAGCAGTCAGCTCAATATTGGAAGTAGGGCAGAATCCCAATATTAATTCAAAATAGCATTGATTGGCCAAGCACACATGTAATCCCAGCACTTTGGGCAGCTGAGGTGGGAGGATTGCTTCTGCCCAGGAGTTCAAGACCAGCCCAGACAAGATAATAAGACCTCGTCTCTACTGAAAACAAACAAAAAAGTAGCCAGGCTCAGTGGCAGACACCTGTAGTTCCACCTACTCAGGAAACTGAGGCAATAGATCAAGGCTGCAATGAGCCATGATTGTGCCTCTGCACTCCAGCCTGCGTGACAGAGCAAGACCCTGTCTCAATACAAAAACAATATAACATTGCTTAATTTTGCCTTTTACACATTTAAAGTATCTGTTATATAATAAGGAATAAGAAGTGAAAATCTTGTTGAAAGCTGAATGCTAGTTCTCATTAAGATACTTCTTTTTTTGCCTACTTCTTTGAAAAGAGTTGCTGTGTTGCAGCAACTAAAAATTTAAAACCCTTGAGCAATTGAATATAATTAAGTACAGGTGTTAACTCTGGGTTATAATTTATAACTTCTAAGTAACTTTAAGGATTCTTTAATGGTGCAGATGCCTAATTATCTACAATATAAGTATAATGCCAATAACTGTTAGGCAGAATTTTCTGGTGTTCTGTACATTTAAAAGAATTACACTGTATAATATTGTAATGTGTTGCTTTCCAATTTTAACATTTTTCATGTCTTTCTACCTGCTTTTTTCTTCTTTATCTCATCCTTACTATTCAGTGTTGTGTTTGATTCTCTGTTTAAATGTATACTATTTTTAATTTAAGAGAACTGTTAAAATTAGAAAAAAATAACAATTTTTAAAGTTTCTCAGAATTGAATTGACCCACTTTATTATTTTCTCCTATGCTAAATATGTTTGTCTCAAGATTTGGAATTGTTTTTACTTACAGTTTCGCTTGATTGCTCCCATATAAGTTTACTTTGCATAAAAGTCCTGTAGGAATCAATTATAATTTCTTTAATTTTAGACTAGTCCCTCAAAGTTAGCCACATATGCCTTTTATTTTACTAAGCTTTTTGAAAACCTTAATCAATTTTTGAATATGTCAGAGGGATGGTAGTTTTCCTCCTCTTGGTCTAGATTCAGTTTTAGAGCTGTTTCCTATAATGAGAGAGGAGGAAGGAAGAGGAGATGGGAGAGAAGCAAAGCAAAAGCAAATTCTTCTGGCTACTTTTAGTTCTATTTTTCACTCCAGCATTAAACAAGTAGACTGTAGCACAGACTGGATTATCTTATGGCCTTTGCTATATCTATTTTAATAGACTTTTCCCTGGAAAACAAATATTAAAGACTTTAGAGATTACTTCTGATTGATTTCTTATTGTAAATCAGTACAACCCATCAACTCCAGTTATACTATTCCATTTATGGTTTTGCATCAAGTAATTACACTTTACTAGACCAGTTATTCCATTTTTATACATTTAGAAAATATTTTGTTTCTCCAAAGATCTAAGAATATATCCACTGATTAATACAACTCTTTCAATTTGTTTCAAACCCTGAAGGTTAGAAACATAAACCTACATCTTTTTGAATGGAATCTTGTTAGTAGAATGCATTGTTATTTTGTGTATTCCGAAATTTGCCTTATTCCCTGATATTAAGAAAGGTAAATTGATTTTTAAAGTGAATATAATAAATTGAGATGCTCTTCTCCCACTTTTTGACCTTTTTTTTTTTTTTTGAGACAAAGTCTCACTCTGTCATCCAGGCTGGAGTGCAGTGACGTAATCTCCACTTCTACAACCGCCACCTCCCCAGTTTCAAACAATTCTCCTGCCTCAGCCTCTTGAGTAGCTGGGACTACAGCCATGCACCACTACACCTGGCTAATTTTTGTATTTTTAGTAGAGACAGGGTTTCTCTATGTTGGCCAGGCTGGTCTTGCCTGCCTAAGCCTCCCAAAGTGCTGGGATTATAGGTGTGAGCCACTGAGCTGGGCCCCACTTTCTAACTTAAGGAAAGTGGTTAAAACTACACATCTTACTTAATGCAAAGATACATATTACAAGCTTTAGGTTAAGCTATAAATTAGATGATGGTTTTGTTCAAATTGCTTTTGTTACCAAGATAAAAGGGGCTTTATCCAGTTTAAGACTATGGTTTTAAAGTGTATCTGTAAACCAAGGCTTAAACTATATTTGCAAATCAGAGCATTCAGAGTGTGCAATAAATAGCTTTCATTTACCACCCCCCATTCACATCCCCACTCCCACCCCAATACAATAAAGAATTTTTGTCATGTCATTTATGGAAAATAAAAAGGAGTTTGCATTTTCCAGTGTTTATCAATAAAACTATAGATATTAAATGAATTGCCAATGCATGCTTAGCTCTCTCCCTTCTCTTTAAATATTAATGAGCTAGAGAATTATGAGGAAGTTGGAAACCAGAGTTTTCTGACATAGTAATACTTTGTTTTGAAGAATGAATTGTAAATTTGAAAAAATAAAGACTTTTTTTTTTAGCAGGATATTCCTGTCTTGATTTCTAACATTATATTTAATAATTTAACTTCTTCTATTGGTTTCGAAATCTGGCCCCTAACCTCTGAATGATTGTGGCCAGACTGGATTAGAATACAAATACTCAAAATGTTCACTGTTAACACATAGGATAAACTGGAAAGCAATGTAAAATAATGTAGCATATAGATTGTTTTGGTGCTGTGGTTTAATATGACCATATATGTAAGTAATAATTGTATTTCTCTTTTTCTGAAGTCTGCATTTTAGAACAGTGGTCATCTGGTTGACATTATTTTCTTCAGTTAACTCTCAATGTTCATCCTGTTTTCATGTGTCCCATCAGAATTCTGATGCCGTTCTTCTGATCCTATTTGGAGAACAGCGATTCCCTTTTAGCTGGTTCTTTACTTCTGGTTAGTCTTTCTAAAATGCTGCTTTCTATATTACTCATTAATTTAAGACCCATTGTTGCCTTCCTACTAACTAACACATGAGTGCCAGACTTACCCTGATATTTGAACTTCCCTATCCTCCATGCCCACCTGTTATCATCTACTCTTCAACACAGTTTCTCACTGTGATCAGCTCTCTAGTAAACTTTGTTCATTTCAAATTTTATTTTTTATGATGCTTTCCCCTGTTGCTTGTCATGCCTTTCTTCATCTTCTTAACCTATACTAATTTTTTCTATTTTTAAAGGCTTTGCTCATCCATTATTAATTATGCTTATATTTAAAGTCTTTGGTGGTAAATATTGCTCTCCCTTTTTAATAGGTTAGATTTATTTCCTAACCAGATTGTCCAGTTACCGAGATCAATTTTGACTTTTGTTTTTAATTCTCACAGGCTTAGCACATTGTTGGATATATAAGGAGGCTTTCTCCAATTGGAAACATATTTAACAAGGCATATTGTGGTTTGCATATGTGTTGAGAGGGTGGCAGTTAAAGCACTGATTTATATACCAAGGAATTCTTTATCTCTGTATTGTATAATGGTAGAGTATGAGAAAAGCATAAGTCAAATAGGTCCATTTTGACTACATACCCTCTTATTCCCAAGAAAACTCTAGACATGCTGTTTGGAATACCAAGGTATCTTAGTCTCTTTTCTCTTGCTGTAACTGTATACCAGAGACAGAGTAATTTATAAAGAAAAGAAACTTTTTTTTTTAAGATGGATTCTCACTCTGTTGCCTAGGCTGGAATACAGTAGCATGATCTCTGCTCACTGCAACCTCCCCTTCCTGGGTCCAAGCAACTCTCCTGCCTCAGCCTCCCGGGTAGCTGGTATTACAGGCACCTGCCACCACACATAGCTAATTTTTGTAGTTTCAGTAGAGATGCAGTTTCACTCTCTTGGCCAGGCTGGTCTTGAACTCCTGACCTCATAATCCACCCACCTCAGCCTCCCAAAGTGCTGGGATTACAGGCATGAGCCAACACGCCCAGCTGAAAAGAAACTTATTTCTTACAATTATGGAGCCTGGGAAGTACAATGTCAATGGGCTGCATCTGGTGAGGGCTTTCTTGCTAGTGGCAAATTTCTGTAGATTCCGAAGGCAACACGGGCCATCATGTGGTAGTGGAGCTCACGAGAGATGGCCAAACTTTTTATAACAAACCCCCTCCGGTGATGAATAGCCCACTCCCTTGATAACCCATTAATCTATGAATGCCTCAATCTATTCTGGGGGCAGAGCCCTAGTTACCCAGAGATTCCACTTTTAATACTGCTGCATTGGAGACCAAGTTTCCAACATGAACTTTTGGGGAGCACATTGAAACTATAGGTTTTCTATGACAGATGGCTGATAAATATTGCTGTGAACCCTGTACTCTTTAATACATCATGTATTTCTATGTCTTTCTAGGGATTCTTCTAAAAACTGAATGCAACCCAAGTTTAGGTAGTAATATAGGAAACCAGTTCACTGAAGTCCTGAATTTCCAAAGTATATTTTTGTTTCTGAAGTTCTTCAGGTTAGATTCAGCATCTTTAAACAGAGTATAGATTTATCCTTTTTACTCACATCTTTATGGAATAAGAACAGGCTTTGAGTGAATGAATGAATTGATTAATCTTCAGTCCATTTATAATCATCGAAAAGAACAAACTCATCATTTCTGTCAAATCATACCAATAAATAAGTAGCATGCAGAATATCCAGTACCATAGGAATAGTCAAATGTATCTCACCAAGTAAATATGTGTTTTGAATGAACCTCAGTAAGGGAAGTACGGAAATTAGAAAAGTCATGATTTTAGAGTAACCATTGACATTTTGCATTTATTCACCGAGTGAACAGATTTTATATTAGAAATGGTTTATATAACTAACTAAAAATATTTTTTGGTTCATTGCATTTGATACTGCCTCAGAGTATACTGGAGCCACTCAGGGGAGTTCTGAGTTGGAGACTCTGTTAGTGAGAGTGTAATAGAGGGATAAGAGAAGAGAGCTAAGAAAGACGTCAACATTTATGGGGAAATTATAACAAGAAAAGGAATGACCTGAGAAGATGTGACCGGAGAATACAAAAGAAAATCTGGAGAATGCAATTAGAAGCAATGAAAGAGACTACTATTTCAGTGCTCTGAGGTTAGATGCTACCGAGTGGTCATTCAAGATTCCTGAAGAATGGCTGTTAGATTTAAAATCATTAAGGCAAATCACTGATGTCTGATGTCCCTTCTAAGATAAGTGTCTGTTAGCTTGGTGGTGACATATGCCAGACTATAGTGGGTTGAGTTGTAAACAGGGGGAAAGATGTGGAGAGAGCAGATTGGACAGCTCCTTCAAAAAGCTTGGCTCTGAACTAGAGGAATGAAAGCAATAACTAGAGGGGAAATTAATGTCCAGGGTGAATGACATGATGGATTTAATGCAGAATCTTAAGCATGCTTAAATGTTGATAAGAAGTATTAGTGGAAATGGAGGAGATACAGATACAGGAGAGAGGTGTAATAGATTGAGGTCTCAGGAAATAGAAGGAATAATCTACGGAGCAAACTTCTTTGGGAGGGGCTAATATCCAGAACAGAGATGGGAGAGAGAGTAACCAGAAGCAGTAGAAGGAGTTCTCCATTTTACTGCTGGGAAGAAGGAAAGGTTAGTTAGATAAAAACAAAAAAGGGGGTTGACTGTCCAGAAGTGACATGCATTTCCCTATGAAGTGGGAAAGGTTAGGGAAGCAGGGGAGAACTGGAAAGCATTGGAAATGTGAGAGATATCGAGAAGGTTTGAAAAGTGTACTTTACTGTGAAAGGAAACACTGTAGGATTGCTGGGTAAGAAATTTGCTTGAGAGAATCCAGCTTAAGCCTATTATGGTTAATTTTTTTTTCTATAACAAATGATTTTTTAAATGAGGGTTTAGCATAGTTAACATTTTAGTTACTCATTCATTATGTGAGTATTTCTCCTTATGGCTAGTCACTACAAGACCAAAATTTTAAACAAAATTTACGCAAAATTTTGGGCAAATTAAACTTGTATATTGTGTTTTTTGTTTTGTTTTTTGAGACATAGTTTGACCCTTGTTGCTCAGGCTGGAGTGCAGTGGCGCGATTTCAGCCTGTAACTTCTGCCTCCTAGATTCAAGCGGTTCTCCTGCCTCAGCCCCCAACTAGCTGGGATCACAGGCACCCACCATCACGCCCAGCTAATTTTTTGTATTTTTAGTAGGGCTGAAGTTTCACCATGTTGGCCAGGCTGCTCTCAAACTGCCTGCCTCGGCTTTCCAAAGTGCTGAGATTACAGGCGTGAGCCATTGTACCCGGCCTATTGTGTTTTTTAAAAAATGACTTTAAAGGCCAGGCGGAGAGATTACTTGAGGCCAGGATTTGAGACCAGTCTGGCCAATATGGCAAAACCCCGTCTCTACTAAAAACACAAAAAAATTAGCCACGCGTGGTTGCGCGCACCTATAATCCCAGCTATTCAGGAGGCTGAGACACTAGAATTGCTTGATTCTGTGAGGTGGAGGTTGCAGTGAGCTGAGATCCTACCACTGCACTCCAGCCTGGGTAACAGAGCAAGACTCTGTCTCATAAATAAATAAATAAATATTTTGAAATGACTTGTTTTTATATAAGCAATGCATGTTTATTATAAAAAGTTTAAATGAGACAAAACTAATAAAGAAGTTCTAAAAATTAGTAGCTTGCTTCACAGAAATTTTTATTAGCATTTGGTCGGTGTCACTGAGAGAGAGAGAAAAGACTTTATATAAATGTGATCATATAGTATATATACTATTTCAAATAGACTACTAAATTTTATTTTGAGTTTGAAAGAAAAAGAAATAATAGAGAAGAAATTACTGAATGTCAGGTTTTTTTTTTACAAGAGGTACAAAAGATAGGTTCTTAAATGATCCATTAAGCCATAAGAAAGAATTCTGAAACCTTATGTAAACTTGACTTTTTTTCTTTTTCTTTTCTGTTTAATCACCCAACTTGAAAATGTGTGACTTAATTTTGATGCTTGTATGAACATAGTTTTCTTCTGCTGCTCTTGATGTTGTGTGGTGTCAGTGGTTCTGTATCAGTTGGTTAACTAACCTGCAGTTGGTCAAGTATACTTTTTATTTCAGTGATTATTTATGCCATCTTATTTGGAATGTGAGCCTTTGAAAGTGGCTATGATTTCTAAGTAGGCCACCTTATTGACTGATAGGATCACTTTCACAGACTGAGAAATCTTAGGGTGTCTTACTTTATATAATTAATCCACTTAGAGAAAGAGAAGATATTCTCAAAATTCAAAAAGCTAAAATTTAGCTCATTTGGACTCTTGAGTTATAAGAAATTTTGTCTGTCTTTATCTCTAAATAGTAGTATCCAATGGTTGAATACACCTTAGTTCTTGAAACTTTTTTTTCCCTCAGTCTCATAAAAGCATACTCCTAGTTTTTCTCTGACTTTAGGTCAGTCCCTCTCAGTCTCTTGCGAGTTCTTCTCCTTCCTCAGACATCTGAGTGTTGGAGTGCTCTCTCTAGGTGATGTCATTCAGATCTGTAACTTTAAACATATTTGATAACTGTCAATTTTATATCTTCATTTATAACTTTACATCCTCCATCTAGCCTATCTCTAAAATATAGTCCTAGTACATACGCTTCTCTTCTTCTCTACAGTCTTATTTCAGTACCACTCATCTGGTTATCTCTCATTGGCACCAGTACAGCCACCTCCTAATTTTGTCTGCAGTCACTCTTGCCTCCTCTCTTAGAATCTGTTTTTTTTTTTTGAGATGGAGTTTCACTCTTGTTACCCAGGCTGGAGTGCAATGGCGCAATCTCAGCTCACCATAACCTCTGCCTCCTGTGTTCGAGCAATTCTCCTGCCTCAGCCTCCTGAGTAGCTGGGATTACAGGCACACGCCACCGTGCCCAGCTAATTTTTTGTATTTTTAGTAGAGACGGGGTTTCACCATGTTGACCAGGATGGTCTCGATCTCTTTACCTCGGGATCTACTCGCCTTGTCCTCCCAAAGTGCTGGGATTACAGGTGTGAGCCACCGCACCCGGCCCAGAATCTGTACTTTTTAAAGTAGCTAAAGTGGCCTCTTTAAATCATAAGTTATATCTTGTCACCCTGGCTTCCCTTTATTTAAAACTACCCAGTCAATATCCAGATTTCCCATAACAGCTAGAATAAAATCCAAACTCTCATGGTTTGCAAATGTATGTGAACTGTGTTACCTCTCCACCTTAAACTCTAATCTACCATCCTCTGCCCTGGTTCACCTGTACTGACCATATTTCTGTTTCTGAAGCACTTCAGATTTATTGCTATTTTAAGGCTTACTTCTTAGAAGAACCCTCTTCCCTCAGATCTTCCCAATACTGCCTCATTCTGGCTGTTTGGCACAGACGTCATCTCAGAGAAATCTTCCTGCCTATCCTAGCTGAAGTATTGCACAACTCCTCACTCTTCTCAGCACATACATACGTGCTCTATCATCTTACCCTATTTTACATAGACGGGCACCAAAAATAAATTTCACAAAAACCATATCATATCCTATCATCATCAATATGATTATAGTTAGTATTTTCAGGCATTTCTCTTGATAGTGAGTTATTTTACCAGAATATATGATTGTTTTTATACATATTGATCTAAATGTAATACTTATGCATAATGACTCACATTTTTGGCTGAATTTATTTGAACAGGAAACTTTGTCACTAATGTAAGTGGAAAATTAGTATTACTTGCCAAAATTGAAGCTAATAAAAACAAATACAATGAAAACTGCAGTTTAAAATTTTTTTTAATCTTTAGACTCTGAGACTTAGGCTTGCTCTGTTGATAAAAGATAAACATTAAAGACCAACAGCATTAAACTGAGACTTTCTTGACATGGAAAAATTGAAAGAGAATTGTAATGAAAGTAACTTTCTCATCAAGCAGTTCAGTGTAATGTAGTGTCGTCTGTCCTCTGGATTTACCAGTGCACTAAAACAAAACACCATTTTAGTTAATGTGAAGTTGAAATAACTTAGGCCATGGACTAAGGTAAAAGTGTGCTAGTGAACTAGTGAGAATTTCTAGGGGAAAAAAACCTAGAAACTGTTTATTTTAATCCTTTCCAAGGTGAATTGAATAGCATGAAACTGTATTATTCAAAATTAATTTTTTGAATATATTGCTGAGAAATTCTTCTAAATTACTAATTCCCACATTATAAAAAATATATATTTCCCAATTACTGAAAGAGTTTTGTGCGTTGGGCTCTCAGCTGAACCCTTGACATATATTATCTAATTTAATCATATCCATTCTCTGAGAGGTACAAGCAGCCTTGTTTAAGATAAGATCTATAGAGGTTAGGTAATTTGTCTAAGGTTCTATGATCAGCAAATCTATTTTATATATTATATATTTATTATATATATAATATATAAATCTGGGTTCATGGAATATATATATATATATAGAGAGAGAGAGAGAGAGACATATATATTCCATGAACCCAGATTTGCTGATCATAAAAGTTGTGTGTGTGTGTGTGTGCACTAACGTATAAAAACAGGGCCTTACTCTGTCATCCAGCATGATCACAGCTCACTGCTTGACCTCCCAGGTTCAAACAATCTCCCACCTCAGGCTCCCAAGTAGCTGGGACCCCAGGCATGCATCACCATGCATCTTTGATTTAGAGATAAGGTCTTGCTATGTTGCCCAGGCTGGTCTTAAACTCCTGAACTCAAGCAATCCTCCTGCATCAGCCTCCCAAAGTCTTAGGATTATAGGTGTGAGCCACCATGCCTGGTCTCAAAGACTACATTCTTAAGCACTAAATCTTGTATGAAAAAAGACAAGGTGCAAAAAAATGCTGACATAAATGTATAGTGAAGATGGTTGACCCAGAAGCATGTCTTTTGAAAAGGATCTCTAATTTTTTAGCTCTAAGAAATGGGAAGTTACCCAAATGGCCACCAAATTGTTTGGAAACTTTTATTTTATGGCTGTTCTAGGCCTGTTCTAGGGTATTCCATTTGACAGGATAGTTTTACTGTTCCCTTTACTTAATTTTTATCTTAATATTTGACAATTTTTTTCGGAAATAAATTTAAATTCTACTTAAGGTGTGTTACCACCTCACAGTACAAATGAATATAATAATACTAACCTTGGGGCAGGGGAGCAATAGTGCCACCAGAGTATGTAAGGTCTGTGGGTTTTTTTTTCTTATAGTAGGGGGAATAGATTAGTGATGATACCGTCATAACTCCTTTCCTAGGCTAGTCCTTGGCAGTGTCTAGGCAAGGTACAATCTAGAAAATAATTTGGTTTTTGTTTTTTGGGTTTTTGTTGGCAGGTTTTTTACTTTGTTTTTGCTCAAGACAAGTCTTGCTCTGTCGCCCAGGCTAGAGTGTAGTGGCATGATCATGGCTCATAGCCTCTAACTTTTGGCCTGAAGCAATCCTCCTACCTTAGCCTCCCCAGTAGCTAAGACTATAGTTGCATATGCCCAACTCATTTTTTTTTTATGTCTTCTAGAGACGGTCTTGCCTTGTTGCCCAGGCTGGTCTTGGACTCCTGGGCTCAAGTGATCCTCCTACCTTGGCCTCCCAAAGTGCTGAGATTACAGGTGTAAGCCAACCTAAAAGATAATTTGAAGGTTGCAAGATAGATACATGATTTCTTCCCCTCCCTCCTTTATTCCGTTTTTCTCTTTGGATTTGTTTAGATCATTAGAGGGCTTTGTTTTTTGTTTGTTGTTTTGTTTTGTTTTTTTTGCTTTCAGAAGAATTGCAGTAACTAAGTTTCTCCCTATTATCCACTTGGTTAAAATCGAGGATTATAATTAAGAATTGCCATTTAAAACCTGCTAATACATTTACTGTAGGGATGTTGTTGAGGACATCACTATAGTTAGTCATTGGACCCTACGTAGAGACAACTATATAAGCTACTTTTCATTCTGAGTGTCATAGAAAGCTTAGTCACTTCTATAACTGACAGTATTATTTGTGTTGCTTGACTGCCAGGAAGCTTCCATTTTTATTTTCCTATTTTATCATGCTATTTGCATAAGATGCCTCAAATCTTGACAAGAAGTAAATAATATTGTGCTTTCAGGGAGACTTCTCTCATATTTTCAAAGATTCAAAACATTTACCTAACTACTGTCTGTTGTGTTTATTAGTAAAACATAATATAGCTCCTCATTTCTACTAATTTTGCTCACATGAATTTGACATTAATTCGTACATCTTTGTGTGCAAAAAATACTTAAATATTACTTTACATACCTATACTTTAATTGTAATAGTATACTTATGTTTTGTTACTATTACTGAATAGTCCACATTAAGATACAACTTAATTATTTTTAATTTTTGGAAATTATATTTAAAAACTATTTATAACCTGTAACAAGAGTATCTTGGTTGTTGGTATTTAAGAATGAGCTATGTTCACTGTTTCTCTTACCAAACTCAATCAAATTCTCTCATGATTTCTTTGATACCTCTGTCTAAAATAATTGATACTTTATGTTTGAAAACATCTCATTTTGAGACTATAATCTAATTGGTAATTTTAATGAAATTAATCTATTTATAAATGTGTATATTGTTTCATGGGTATATCATTGCTTTCTGTTTGTAATATTTCTCAGTATTTGTTCATTTTTTATGATACTGTTCTTTATCTGGTAATTTGAGTAAATCCCAGTTGAATTATGTTGCCACATTATGTCTTCAAAAGGGCAGAAAGTCAGTACACATGCTTCAGTAATATCTGGTTGTTTTACCCTTATGTTTCCAGTTGGCAATTTGAAATTATGGCTTCAACTGCACTTTAAATATGTGATAATAGCATGTGTTTCTAATAAGGGCCAGCATCATTTTGTTCAGATAGTGTGAATGGTTGTCACTCATATATGACAAATGCACCTTCATCTGCTTCTTTGATAGTCCCCTAAAAACCATACCCTCAAATCAGGCCGATGAAATTAGCTGCTGTGTAAATTGTGTGTCTGAGTGGTTCATTATCTAATCACCGTCAGAACCACAGTGATACAGTAGATTGAAGCAGGGAAGAGGTCTGCCAGATGATTTCAGACCCCCCCCAAATCTGGTTTCCCTTGGAAACCCTAATAGTGCAGTTTAGAACTTCAGTCTTTCATGCCTGGAATTCAGTATCTTTTAATGTACCAAAGTTGGAAATGACAGTAGTTCTGGAACATAATTTTGTTTTTGTAAAGACCACAATTTTATTTATTTAAATCAATTTTTGAAATATTGAGGCTCTTGAACTACTCTTTTGTTGCTAGTAGCCTCAGTATTACTAAATGAGGGAAAAAATGCTGTGTCCTACTTGCCAAGAAGCCAGAGTAATTTATTTATTATCTTTATTTGTTAACCTTCTAGGAATCTCTCATTCTGCTCTAACCATAATGAACCCTCTGTATTATTTGTTTATTGAATTGCTTCCCTTTAATTCATTTTAGGTGCTTTTGAAGATGATGATATCACGCATGTTGAAGGAAGTGTAGATCCTATTCGAGATATAGAAATAATACATGAAGAGCTTCAGCTTAAAGATGAGGAAATGATTGGGCCCATTATAGATAAACTAGAAAAGGTGGCTGTGAGAGGAGGAGATAAAAAACTAAAACCTGAATATGTAAGTAAAAATTTCAGCTTCTTTCAACACTCAAGAGTTTATTTTTCTTGATTAAATGTTTAAAATAATGCATGTGACATATCTAATATGGGGATGGAATTTTACAAGCCAAGGGTTATTTCTGTGTAAAAAATTGTTAAGAAGCTTTATTTTAAAACAACCAAGGGCCATGGTGATAGGCTATTTAGGGGGTTCTGAGCAAGCAATAGCTAGCAGTAATAATGAGTGTTTTATATGATTCTATGTAGATCTTCAAGTTTTAGTGTTAATAAAGTGTGGTTTTATGATGAAGAATTTACTGGATTTGGAGAAATGACTCATACAGGTTTCATGGATTTGAAGAAGTGATTTATACAAAGAATTGGTTCTCCATAGGGGTTGACTAAATGAATACACTCTTAAAGTAGACAGATCATTTTACTCTTGTGTGGAATGAAAACATGCATCATTGCTCTTAATATTCAAAGGTGTTTTCATATTAGAATGAATAATTATTACTAATGTTATAATAAATGTTCCAAAATGTATTTTGAAGCTTTTAGTTTACATATGATTGAATTGTTTTTAATATTTAAAAAACAGTGCCCTGGCCGGGTGTGGTGGCTCATGGCAAAACCCCATCCCTACTAAAAACACAAAAATTAGCTACTCAGCTACTTTTTAATCCCAGCTACTCAGGAGGCTGAGGCAGGAGAATCACGTGAACCTGGGTGGCAGAGGTTGCAGTGAGCAGAGATTGTGCCACTGCACTCCAGCCTAAGTGACACAGCAAGATTCCATCTCAAAAAAATACACAATGATGGTCTCATAGATTATAACATCAGATTTTTTCTATACCTTTTCTATGTTTAGATACACAAATATTTACCATTGTGTTACAATTGCCTACAGTATTCAACACAATAACATGCTGTACAGATTTGTAGGAGCAATAGGATATACCATATACCCCACAGCCTAAGGGGTATAGTAAGCTGTACAATCTATGTTTGTGAAAGTATATTCTGCATTGTTTGCACAAGGACAAAATTGCTGAAAGACACATTTCTCAGAACACTATCCTCATCATTAAGCACTACATGACTGTAGTTTCTTTCTTTGGGAACTGTATCAGGAGACACACATCAGAGAGTAAGGAATTGAAACTAGCAAGAGAATGTAACCAACACAAAGTATGTAAATGAGCAGATTACCCCCATGGGCCGCTGGGGCTCAGTCCGTCTGGGAGCCTCTGGAAAAGCAGTATGGAAAGTACCTTGTAATTTTCTACAAGAGTGAGGAAGCTGGGGTAATTATCAACCAGTTAAGGCTATGGGTTCTCCTAGGAGTGTTAACTCCCTGGTGTCTGATGTCTTTGTGGTTTGATCATAGAGTTTAGACAGACTAACAAATGCTTACCTTAAGCCATAACCATATACTGGACCTGTGAGGGCAAAGGGGATATGGGCATGGGAAGCCTGTAATCCCAGCACTTTGGGAGGCCAAGGCAGGTGGTGGATCACCTGAGATCACGAGTTCAAGACCAGCCTGGCCAACATGATGAAACCCCATCTCTACTAAAAATACAAAAATTAGCCAGGGGTGGTGGCACACACCTGTAATCCCACCTACTCAGGAAGCTGAGGCAGGAGAATCACTGGGACCTGGGAGGCAGAAGCTACAATGTTCCAAAATCACCCACTGCACTCCAGCCTGGGTGACAGAGTGAAACTCCATGTCAATTTAAAAGAAAAGAAAAGAAAAAAAGTGGATACCTATATGATTATGATATCAACTAGTTACTGTAGGGAAATTTCTTTTAGAAATATATTTCTTATGTTCTCTAGCAAATGGTCTAATAGCATAAAAATGTGATGGATAGAAAAGAGATCGCTACTTGAAAGTTATGAGAAAGATAGGCAGGTCATTGTTTACCAGGTATTTACCTGATTATTTTTTAATATTGTTGATTCTTCCTGTTCATTAAATGTATCTTCTTTATTTTCTGGGTAATCTTTCATAAATTCAACATTCAAACCTCTTTCTCTATGAAATTTCCAGTTTCTAGATTTGGATGTCATATATATATATATATATATATATATATATATATGATTTTTTTTTTTTGAGACGGAGTTTCGTTCTTGTTACCCAGGCTGGAGTGCAATGGCGCAATCTCGGCTTACCGCAACCTCCGCCTTTTGGTTCAGGCAGTTCTCCTGCCCAGCCTCCTGAGTAGCTGGGATTACAGGCACGCGCCACCATGCCCAGCTAATTTTTTGTATTTTTCGTAGAGACGGGGTTTCACCATGTTGACCATGATGGTCTCGATATCTTGACCTCATGATCCACCCGCCTCGGCCTCCCAAAGTGTCATTTATATTTTTATGTTAATAAGCATGAAAGACTTGGGTTAAATATACTCTAGCATGAAACAGGAGCCAACTTTTTAATGGTAAAGTAGAGCTTTTCCTGAGAGCAAGGTTGATCTATTCTGATATAAGATATATCTTTTTTTCTTTTTTTTGAGATGAAGTCTCACTCTGTCACCCAGGCTGGAGCGCAGTGGCACAATCTCAACTCACTGCAACCTCTGCTTCCCTGGTTCAAGCGATTCTTCTGCCTCAGCGATTCTTCTGCCTCCCGAGTAGCTAGGACTACAGGCCTGTGCCATCATGCCCGCAGATTTCTTTTGTATTTTTAGTAGAGACGGGATTTCACCATATTGGTCAGGCTGGTCTTGAACTCCTAACCTCGTGATCTGCCCGCCTCTGCCTCCCAAAGTGTTGGGATTACAGGCGTGAGCCACCGCAACCGGCCAAGATAACACCTTTCATAGTGAGTCTTGCTATCTGGAGTAAAACCCAGGCACAAAAGAAGGCAGGAGTGGGATAAGCATTTTCTCTTGTTAGCCAGGTGTGTTTGTTTCCTCGATTGCCATAACAAGCATCACAAACTGGATGGCTTTAAACAACCATTTCTTCTTTCCCCATTCTGGAGGATAAGTCTGAAGTCAGGGTGTTGGCAGAGCCATGATCCCTCTGAAACCTTTATGGGGCAGAAGTTCTAGCTTCTGGTAGCTCCAGGCGTTCCTTGCCTTGTGGCAGCAGAACTCCAAACTCTGCCTTAGTCTTCACGTGGCCACATTTCCTGTGTGTCTCTGTCCAAATTTCCCTCTTCTTATAAGGACATGAGTCATTGGCATACAAGCCCACCTTCCTGTAAGTATGGCTTCAGCTTAATTAATTCCCAAATAAGTTTACTTGCTGAGTATCAGGAATGGGATTCAATCTATAATACCAACTCTTCAATATCAAGGTTAATTTTAAATCTATTTAAGTGTATGTACATTCCATTTGGAAAAATGAAATTTGGAAAATGAAGTTAGGCTTTAAGGAACAATATATTTTGTATCGATTATTTGGAAAGCATTATAGTTAGAAAATATTTATAGAACTAATAGTTATCTAATTGAAGAACTAAAGTCCACCAGAAATTATGAGTCTTTTTTTCTGAAAATGTTTGGGTAAAAAATCAATGTCTTCAGTAATATGTAGCTATTAGCACATTTCTTTTTTTTTTTGTTGCATTTTAGGTTTTGGGGTACATGTGCAGAACATGCAAGACAGTTGCATAGGTACACACATGGCATTGTGTTTTGCTGCCTTCATCCCCTTAACCCACATTTGGCATTTCTCCCCAGGCTATTCCTCCCCAGCTCTCCCCCACAATGTCCCTCCCCTATTCCCCCCAATAGACCCCAGTGTGTAGTACTCCCTTCCCTGTGCCCATGTGTTCTCATTTTTCATCACCCACCTATGAGTGAGAATATGCGGTATTTCATTTTCTGTTCTTGTGTCAGTTTGCTGAGAATCATGTTCTCTAGATTCATCCATGTCCCTACAAACGACATGAACTCATCATTTTTGATTGCTGCATAATATTCCATGGTGTATATGTGCCACATTTTCCCAATCCAATCTATCATCGATGGGCATTTGGGTTGGTTCCAGGTCTTTGCTACTGTAAACAGTGCTGCAATGAACATTCATGTGCATGTGTCCTTATAGTAGAACGATCTGTAGTTCTTTGGATATATACCCAGTAATGGGATTGCTGGGTCAAATGGAATTTCTATTTCTAAGGCCTTGAGGAATCGCCACACTGTCTTCCACAATGGTTGAACTAATTTACAATCCCACCAACAGTGTAAAAGTGTTCCTATTTCTCCACATCCTCTCCAGCATCTGTTGTCTCCAGATTTTTTAATGATCGCCATTCTAACTGGCGTGAGATGGTATCTCAATGTGGTTTTGATTTGCATCTCTCTGATGACCAGTGATGATGAGCATTTTTTCATATGTTTGTTGGCCTCATGTATGTCTTCTTTTGTAAAGTGTCTGTTCATGTCCTTTGCCCATTTTTGAATGGGCTTGTTTGTTTTTTTCCTGTACATCTGTTTGAGTTCTTTGTAAATTCTGGATATCAGCCCTTTGTCAGATGGGTAAACTGCAAAAATTTTTTCCCATTCTGTTGGTTGCCGATTCACTCTGGTGACTGTTTCTTTTGCTGTGCAGAAGCTGTGGAGTTTGATTAGGTCCCATTTGTCTATTTTGGCTTTTGTTGCCAATGCTTTTGGTGTTTTGGTCATGAAGTCCTTGTCTACTCCTATGTCCTGAATGGTTTTGCCTAGATTTTCTTCTAGGGTTTTTATGGTGCCAGGTCTTATGTTTGAGTCTTTAATCCATCTGGAGTTAATTTTAGTGTAAGGTGCCAGAAAGGGGTCCAGTTTCTGCTTTCTGCACATGGCTAGCCAGTTTTCCCAACACCATTTATTAAACAGGGAATCATTTCCCCATTGCTTGTTTTTGTCAGGTTTATCAAAGATTGTATGGTTGTAGATATGCTGTGTTGCCTCCGATGCCTCTGTTCTGTTCCATTGGTCTATATCTCTGTTTTGGTACCAGTACCATGCTGCTTTGATTACTGTAGCCTTGTAGTATAGTTTGAAGTCCGATAGTGTGATGCCCCCTGCTGTGTTCTTTTTGCTTAGAATTGACTTGGCTATGCGGGCTCTCTTTTGGTTCCATATGAAGTTCGTGGTAGTTTTTTCCAGTTCTGTGAAGAAAGTCAATGGTGGCTTGATTGGATGGCATTGATTCTGTAAATTACTTTGGGCAGTATAGTCATATTCACGATACTGATTCTTCCTAACCATGAACATGGAATGTTTCTCCATCTGTTTGTGTCCTCTCTTATTTTGTTGAGCAGTGGTTTGTAGTTTTCCTTGAAGAGGTCCCTTACGTTCCTTGTGAGTTGTATTCCTAGGTATTTTATTCTCTTTGTAGCGATTGTGAATGGCAGTTCATTCTTGCTTTGGCTCTCTTTAAGTCTGTTATTGGTGTAGAGGAATGCTTGTGATTTTTGCACATTGATTTTATATCCTGAGACTTTGCTGAAGTTGCTTATCAGTTTCAGGAGTTTTTGGGCTGAGGCGATGGGGTCTTCTAGGTATACTATCATGTCGTCTGCAAATAGAGACAATTTGGCTTCCACCTTTTTTATTTGAATACCCTTTATTTCTTTTTCTTGCCTGATTGCTCTGGCTAGAACTTCCAGTACTATATTGAATAGGAGTGGTGAGAGAGGGCATCCTTGTCTAGTGCCGGGTTTCAAAGGGAATGCTTCCAGTTTTTGCCCATTCAGTATGATATAGCAGTTTCTTCTTATATTCTTAAAGCAATTTTAAAAACTTATATTGACATAAGTTTTGGTTTTTTTTTTTTTTTTTTTTGAGGGGGAGTCTTGCTCTGCACCCAGGTTGGAGTGCAGTGGCGCAATCTTGGCTCACTGTAACCTCTGCTTCCTGGGTTCAAGCGATTCTTCTGCCTCAGCCTCCCAAGCAGCTAGGACTACAGGCATGCGCCATCATGCCTGGCCGATTTTTTTTTGTATTTTTAGTAGAGACGAGGTTTCACCATATTGGCCAGGCTGGTCTCTAACTCCTGACCTCGTGTTCCGCCTGCCTCGGCCTCGCAGAGTGCTGAGAGAGATTACAGGCGAGGGCCACCGCACCCAGCTTAACATAATATTTGAAATATTTAAGGTATTTGTTTTTAATGAAAATTGAAAGATTCAGAGTAGCATACAAGCATACTTTGTTTTGTTGACCTTCGCTTTATTTGGTTCCACAGGTATCGTGGGCTTTGGGGTTTTTGTTGTTATACAAATTGAAGGTTTGTGGCAACCTGTGTTGAGCAAGTCAGTGCCATTTTTCCAATAGCATGTGCTCCTTTTGTGTCTCTGTCACATTTTGGTAATTCTTACAATATTTTAAACCCTTTTATTATTATAGTATCTGTTAAGGTAGTCTTTGATCAGTGATCTTTGATGTTCCTGTTATAACTGCTTTGGGGAGGCATGAACCAATCACATAGAAGGCAGCAAACAATGGATAAATGTTGGGTGTGCTCTGATTGCTGCAACTACTGGCTGTTTCCCATCCCTATCCCTCTCCCGGGTTGTCTGTGTTCCCTGAGACACAGCATTGAAATTGGGCCAAATGTTAATGATACCCCTACAATGGCTTCTGAGTGTTCAAATGAAAGGAAGAGTCACATCTCTCACTTTAAATCAAAAGCTAGAAATGATTAAGCTTAGTGAGGAAGGCATGTTGACAGCCAAGATAGGCTGAAAACCAGTTCTTTTGCACCAGTTAGCCAAGTTGTGAATGCAAAGGAAAAGTTCTTGAAGGAAATTAAAAGTGCTCCTCCAGAGAACACACAAATGAGAAGAAAGCAAAACAGCTTTATTGCTGATATGGGGAAACAGTTTTGTTTTAGTTCTGTTTTTTGACATGGTGTCTTACTGCATTGCTCAGGCTGGATCCAAACCCCTAGGCTTAAGTGATCCTCTCACTTCAGCCTCCAAAGTAGCTGGGATTAGAAATGTGTTCCACCATGCCTGGCTAATATGGAGAAAATTTTAGTGTTCTTCATAGAAGATTAAACTATCCACAATATTCTCTTGAGTGAAAGACTAGTCTGGAGCAAGGTCCTAACTCTCTTTAATTATAGTTAGAAAACAGAAAGGTGAGGAATCTGCAGAAAAAAGACTGGAAGCTAGCAGCAGTTGTTTCATGAGGTTTAAGAAAAGAAGCCATGGCCCTAATATAAAACTGCAAGGTGAAGCCACAAGTGCTGATGTAGAAGCTGCAGCGAGTTCTCCCGGTCAAACTAAGATCATTGATGAAGACAATGAAAACAACAGATGTTCAATGTCGGCAAAAGAGCCTTGGAAGAAGGAATTTCATAGCTTGAGAAAAGAAGTCAAAGCCTGGCTTCAAAGGATAAGCTCACTCCCTTGTTAAGGGCTAAGGCAGTTGGTGACTTTAAGTTGAAACCAATGCTCATTACCATCCTGAAAATCCTAGAGCCCTTGAGAGTTATGCTAAATCTATTCTGCCTGTGCTATATAAGTGGAACCACAAAACCTCTATAACAGCACATCTGTTTACAGCATGGTTTACTGAATATTTTAAGCCCACTGTTGAAACCTACTGCTCAGAAAAAAACAATTCCTTTCATTGAGACCTACTGCTCATTGACAGAGTACCTGATCATTCAAGAGCTCTGACAGAGATGTGCTAGGAGGTTAAAGTTGTTTTCATAGCTGCTAAGACAACGTCCATTCTGCAGCCCATAGATCAAGGAGTAATTTTTATGTACAAATCTTGTTATTTAAGAAATACATTTCATGAAGACTGTAGCTGTCATAGGTGGTGATTTATCTGATGGATCGGGCAAAATAAATTGAAAACCTTCTGGAAAGGATTCACCATTCTATATGCCATTAAGAATATTTATGGCTTATATGGCATGGTGGCTCATGCCTATAATCCCAGCACTTTGGGAGGCCAAGGTGGGTGGATCATGAGGTCAGGAGTTCAAGACCAGCCTGGCCAACATGGTGAAACCCCGTCTCTACTAAAAATTAAAAAAAAAAAAATTTTTTTTTTTAAATAGCCGGGTGTGGTAGTGTGTGGCTATAATCCCAGTTACTCGAGTTCTGAAGCCGGAGAATTGCTTGAACCTGGGAGGTGGAGGTTGCAGTGAGCTGAGATTGTGCCACTGCACTGCAGCCTGGTTGACAGAGCAAGATTCCATTTTGGAAAAAGAAAAAGAGTATTCATGATTCATGAGAGTTCAGAACATCAACCTTAATAGGAGTTTGAGATGAGTTGATTCCAAATCCACATAGATGACTTTGAGAGGTTCAACATTTCAGTGGAGGAAGTAACTGCAGATGTGGTGGAAACAGCAAGACAACTAGACGTAGTGGAGCCTGAAGACATGATGGAACTGCTGTAATCTCATGATAAAACTTGAATGGATGAGAACTTGCCTCTTATGGATTAGCAAAGAAAGTGGTTTCTTGAGATGGAATCTCCTGCTGGTGCAGATGTTGTGAACACTGTTGAAATGACAACAACAAATTTAGAGTAATATCAAATAAGCTTAGTTGGTAAAGCAGTGGCAGGGTTTGAGAGGATTGGCTTCCGTTTTAAGAGAAGTTGAAATGTGAGTAAAATGCTGTGAAACAGCACTGCATGCCACAGGGAAATTTTTTGTGAAAGGAAGAGTTGATTGATATGGCAAACTTCATTGCTTTCATATTTTAAGAAATTGACACAGCCAGCCAACCTTCAGCAACCACTAACCTGATCAGTCAGCAGCCATCAACATTAAGGCAAAACCCCCCACCAGCAAAAAGATTATAACTCACTGAAGGCACAGCTGATCATTAGCATTTTTTGGTAAAAAATATTTTTAAATTAAGGTTTGTACATTGTTTTTGTAGACACTTAACAGACTACCATATAGTATAAACATAATTCGTATGCGTACTAGGAAACAAAAAAAATTGCGTGACTTGCTTTATAGCAATACTCTATTGCAGTGGTCTGGAACTAAACCTGCAATATCTCTGAGGTATGGTTGTACTGTAAAAATCTGTTCCTCCTTTTGTCTTCACATTTACCCCTTTCTTCTCTTCGGACTGTTGTGTGTCCTTTCAGCACTATTCATATATGACTGAAAGAGATTATTTCTAAAAAAGCATGATACTAGACTAATTTTTGGTAAGGCTGGACTCTCAGTCTTCATAATTTCTAGTTAATTGAACCAAATTGTTTAACAGAGAAGCTGTTATCTATGACTCCTTCCTCTTTTATACCATCTGTGTCTCATCCTGTTGATTTTATTTCTTGAATATTCCCCATACCTTTCTTCTTCCTTGTTTTTATGACTACTTCTTTGGTTTGAGCCTCAATTATGCTTAATTTATTTTTGCAGTTTAACTGATCTTTTTTCCTCTAGCTTGCTCTTGTTTTCCACTAACCTAAAATGAAGATCTAATCATGTTATTCCCATGATTAAAATACCTATTTTCTATGGGATACTGGTAACATAAAGGCCATGGCTCACAAAGTTCTTTGAGATTTGGATTTGCCTGATTTAACTCTGTTTTTTTTTTTTTCTCAATTTTCCTGATAGTGAATGTAGGGCTTTAAATGTACTGATTTTACATGAGGTCATTTATCAGAACTTTACCTCTTTGGTTCTCTTCCATTCGCATTTCTTAGTTATTCTTCAAGACATAGCCTAAATCAAAAGTTCCCTGTTCCTTGAAAAAAACTTTTTTTATTGTGGTAAACTATACCTAACATAAAATATACCATTAATCATTTTAAGTGTATAATTCACTAGCATTAAGTACATGTATAATATTGTACAACTATTACCCATATATATTTTCAGAACTTTTTCATTATCTCATACTGGAACTTTGTGCTGGTATTATTCTTACAGCTTTTCTATAAGTTTAAATTTTTTCAAAATAAAAAGTAAAAATGAAACAATAATGATAACATATTTTAATATATAGTTCAGTTAAAATACATGACAATAATACAGACAGGGTAGGAGCAGTAAAATTGAGTAAAAATGTTGTAATACTGCAATAAAAGACAAAGACTGTATTTCAAAATAACCAGAAAAGAAGATTTTGAATGTTCTTACTACAAAGAATTGATAAATGTATGAGGTGATGAATATGCTCAATACCGCAATTGATCATTACACAAAGTGTATATGTATCAAAACATCACACTGTACCCCATAAGCATACACAATTATTATGTGTCAGTTAAAAATAAAATTTCAAGTAAATTTACTTTCTCTGGGGAAAGAGAAAAAATGAGTTTGGCAGTTACTCAAAAAGTTAATTATAGACTTACCATATGAACTAGCAATTCTAATTCTGGGTATATACCCAACACAGTTACTCAAACAAATATATGTGCATGTCATGTTCATAATAGCAAGTCATAATAGCCAAAAAGGAATGAAGTACTGATGCTACAATGTGCATGAGCCTCAAAAACATTATGCCATGTGAAAGAGGCCAGGCACAAAAGGTCACATTGTGAATGATTCTGTATATATGAAGTATTAAGAATAGGCAAATCCATAGAGAGATAACTGCATATTGGTGGTTGTCAGAGACTAGGGGGAGTAATAATGGCTAGAAACTGCTTATGAGTACATTGCTTTATTTTGAAGTGATGGAAATGTTTTGGATCTAGATAGAGGTGGTTTGCCTAACATTGTGAGTGTATGAAATGCTTTAGTACTAAATTACGTTCAGATGACTTATTTTATGTTTTATGTATTTCACTTTAATAAATTTTTTTAAAATTAAAAAAACAAAGAATGTCAGATTGGGTTTGAAAAGGCCACTTCTCTTCGGCTTACAAGAAACACATTGTAAATACAGATGTTTCTGGACTTATATTGGGGTTACATCATAAGTTGAAAATATTTTGTCAGCCTGGCACAGTGGCTCATGCCTGTAATCCAAGCACTTTGGGAAGCCGAAGCAGGTGGATCACTTGAGACTAAGAAACCAATGTAGCATAACGCTGTCTCTACTAAAAATACAAAAATCAGCCAGGCATGGTGGCGCACACCTGTAATCCCAGCTACTCGATGGCTGAGGCAGGAGATTGCTTGAACCCCAGAGGCAGAGTTTGCAGTGGGCTGAGATCAAACAACTGCACTCCAGCCTGGGTGAAAAAGCGAGACTGTCTCAAAAAGGAAAGAAAATATTGTATGTCAAAAAAAAGCACTAATACCCCAATAAACCCATCATAAAGCCCAGAATTCATAAGCTGAACTATCATAGGCCCAAATTCTTCTTGACTTACAACACGGTTATATCCCAGTAAAGTAAAAAATCTGAAATCAAATGAACCATTGTAAGTTGGAGATACAGAAGCATTGAAAGCAAAGAATGAAGAAATGTATACTGTGCAAGCCCTAACAACAAAAAGTTGTTAATGTAGTATACGATATCAAAGTAGACTTTAAAGGCGTTACAAGGGACATTTCATGATGCCAAATGTTCAGTAGACCAGGAGGCATGGTAACTTAAGTTTATAGGTGCATAATAAGATAACCTTAAAATACGTAATGCAAAAAGTGGCAGGATTGAAAGACAAAACAAAAACAAATCTATAGTAGTGAGAGAAATCTTAATACTTTTAGTAATTGATAGAATAAGCACACACAATTTTAGTAAAGAATATAGGAGATTTAAACAACTAAATGAAGGAACTTGATTTAATTGACATATATAGGATACTGCACCCAACAACAGTAGAATGTACATTCTTTTCAAGTAAAAATGGAACATTTACCAAAATTGACCATTTCATTGGCTATAGAACAATGAATGAATTTCAAATTATTGAAATTATAAAGAATATATTACCTGAACACTATGAAATTGAACTTAGCAGTCAATGATGGGAAGATTACTAGAACTTTTCTAAATGTCTGGAAGTTAAGCAGTATAATTCTAAAAGATCTCATGTTTCAAAGAAGAAGTCACTATGGAAAGAAAATAGTTTATGATAATGAAAATGCAATATGTCAAAATTTGTTTTTTCTGTTGTATACACTCAAGTTCTATAAATTTAGACATAAATATATATGTCTCAAAATAAGGAAAGGTGAAATCAGTGATCTGAAAGTGTTTTTCTGAAAGAATTAGAAAAAGAACAATAAAAGGAACCCAGAGAAATTAGATAAAATGAAACAAGATGAAAGTAAATATTAATGAAATAGGAAAGAAACATGTAATAAAAAGGATCAAAAAGGCCAAAAGTTGGTCATTTGAAAACACTAGTAAAATATAAATTCTTAGCAAGACTAGTGAAGGGGGGGAAAAGAGAAGCAAAAAACTAGCATTATAAATGAAAATGTATTACTGTAGATTCTATAGACATCAACATACTACTAAGAAGATATTATAAGCAATTTATGGCATTGATTTTGAAAAATATGAGATGGGCAAATTTAAAAGACTACTTAACAAAATGAGTTTAAAAGGAAATAAAAAATGTAAGTAGTCTTATATCTTTTGAAGAAATTGAACTCATAATTTTAAACGTTACTATAAATAAAAGCCCTGACCCATATGACTTTAGTATACATGTAAAGTCTCAGTCACAGTTTTTCATACAGTAGAAAAAGAAGAAAAACTTCTCACCTAGTTTTATGAGGTCAGAATAGTCATGATACCAAAATCTTATAAGAGAGAAAAATTATAGATGATTTCATGAACATAAAAGCAACATTCCTCAGAGAAAGAAGATATTTGCAGTATACAGCAAAGAACTCCTAGACAGACAGCCCGATATGAAAAATATGCAGATACTTCAACAAGTACTTCACAAAAGAAGAAAATTCCTCATTAATCACCACAGAGATGCAATTTCAGACTATGGTGAGAAACCATACATTTGCCATAAATTAATAAGACTGACAATACCAAGTGTTGGGAAGAATGTGAAGCAAATGAAATTGTCATACAGTGCTGATGGGAGTGTAAATTAGTACATCTGCTTTTGAAAATTTATTAGTAATATGTATGAAGTTTGGATAAATGTCTGACCTATGACCAAGCAATTCTAATCTTAGGAATATACTCAAGAGAAATGCATGCACAAATTTACCAAAATACATGTACAAGAAGGTTTATAGCAGCCTTATTCCTAATAGCATTAAAGTATGAATAGCTTAGATGTCCATTAACAGTAGAATGTTTAATTGTGCAATATTCCTACAGTGAAATATTATACAGTGGAGAACAACACAGTACTGCTACATGGAATGGCATGGATGAATCTCACAAATAATATTAAGCAGAAGAAGCCAGACACAAAATAATATATATTGTATGATTATTTCTATAAGTTTCAAAACAGGCTGCTTTGTGATGCAAAGAAGCCAGAATAGTGATTATCTCTGAAGAGGAATGAAACATTGTGACTATACTACTACTAATATTCTAAATGTTGATCAGGAAGTTAATTGCAGGCATGTGTTTATTCTCTGATAGTTCATTTGGGCACTTATATATGCTACACTGAGTGTATGTTCTACTTCAGTATATTCCCTTCTCGATTTTGACTTAGAGACCATTGATTATCTTCTGCCATATCACTGCGTCTCTGGATTGGACTTTTATTTTTCTACTTTGATTTTGGTTTCATTAAAAATATTTGTACTTTTATCAACTCCTTTGACATACTCGTTTTTTTCTAGCCTCACTGTTCTCTTTTCATGACCTCATGCTCCTATTGCATAGATGCTCTTATCTTTTTGCATTCTACTAATTATGCCAAATAATTCATTGAGGTTTTTTTTGTTTCTTGGTCATTTTTAAAGATGTGTTTTTCCTATGACTCTACTTTCCATGAATTATCAGTATTCCTTTTATTAAAATCAGATTTGTTGGCTTCCCCACAAACTCTACCCCTTCCTTAAACATGGCAAAATCCATTCAAACTTATTTTTAGGAATCATAGGGGGACAGTTGCCTTCTTCTTTTTAGTAATGGCCAGATCCTTGAGTGTATACCTCAAACTTAGAATATACCTCAGAAGTAAATTGGTGTCCATTTGGGTTACCACTTTATTGCAGACAGGGGCTAGGAACATTATATTAGGGTGGTGATGGTGTTACTATCTGCTTCAGTGAATCATGTAACTGAAAATCTACAACTGGCAACATGTATTCTACCAAAGTTATTGCTAGAATTAACCTATCATGTTAATTCTTGGGGGATCCCACACACACACACCCATATACTCATTGTCATATAGAGCATTACTGCTAGTTCTGTCTGTTATTGCCTAATCCTTTTCTGGAGTTTCAGTCATTCAGGTATGTAGAAGGATATTAGTCAGGGATCAGTACTCTAGCCTTCATAAATAGCAGCCTTCATCTAGTAGAACAACAAATGCTTAACACTGTAATTCAGAGAGATCTCAAACATCAGGTTATTAATAGAATATACAGTGAAGGTCTATTTTATAAGAGAAAGCTTAGTTTGATTTGTTTTTTCTTCTTCAATTTCGGGTGTTTAAAGGGAGTAGTTGGAGGATGCTGTATTAGTGGACTTCTAGCGAGACTGTTTTGAATAGGAAACCTTGCCCTAATTCTTGCGGTCTGGATACATTGTTGGCTGTCTTTATTAAAGCTACCTAACCAGCATGTCAGTTCATCTGGATATCAGTATCAGAATTATGGTGGCAAGTTTTCCTGAAGGTAAGTATAACTTGGAAGTTATAATTATTGCAGAATAAGAGTGAATCACCTTTTTAAACCACCAAGTCTATCCATTTAGCCATCAAATTTTAGGATTACAGATGGTGGGCAGAGAATAGATGAAGTCCCTCCCTCCCCTTTCCCTGTGAATATACCTTCATTTTTTTCCTATTATAACGGTGATATTTATTGATCAAAAATTTTAAAAAGTGTTGTTTTAAAAAGAAGGCAGTAAGGGAAAAGCTCTCTGGCATCTAACCTTCTGGAGATTTCTATAGCTAATTATTTAGTGTGGTATCTATTCAGTTTCATTATTTGAGTACGTCTATTTGTATATATTATATGTCGTTTCAAAACCATAAATGGAATTACACTATGTACTCTACCATAAATATTATTATCTATTGAGTATCCACTGTATGCCTGGAACTTGCCAGTTGTTTTACAATATTTACTTGTTTTACTTTCACCATCACCATATGTTTAATTGGAGCTATACAGCTTTATAGAAGCAAACTTAGAGCGATTAGGTAACTTCCCCAAAATTACTCAGCCAGAAAGTGGTAGAACCAGGACACGAACTCAAATCTTGAGGAATATGGCCAAAATCCATATTCTTAACCATATTCCATTGTTCTAAACCTCCTGTTCTCACTTAGCAGTATATTTTGGATGTTTTCCCAGGCATATGTACATATAGATATATCTCATTTTAATGGATACAAAGTGTTCTGTTGTATCAGTGCTCTATAACTTAATTAGCAAATCTCCAATTAATCAATTAATGGCATTTTAGATTTTCTTTTTTTCTTTCTTTCTTTTTTTTTTGAGACAGAGTTTTATTCTTGTCACCAGGTTGGAGTGCAATGGCAAGATCTCAGCTCACTGCAACCTTTACCTCCCAGGTTCAAGCAAATCTCCTACCTCGGCCTCCCATGTAGCTGGGATTACAGGCACCCCCCCCCCAATTTTTGTATTTTTTTTTTTAAGTAAAGATGGGGGTTTCATTATGTTGGCTAGGCTGGTCTCAAACTCCTGACCTCAGGTGATCCACCGCCTTGGCCTCCCAAGGTGCTAGGATGACAACTGTGAACTACCACGCCTGGCCTAGATTTTCTTTTTTTTTTAAAAAAAAAAAAAAAAAAGAAAAGAAAAGTTTATTTCTATCATTATGTGTTTGGAAACAGGGTCTTGCTCTGTCACTCAGGCTGGAGTGCATGGAGTGATCATAGTTTGCTGCACCCTCATACTTGGCTCAAGCAGTCCCCACCACCTCAGCCTCTTGAGTAGCTGGCACTACAGGCATACACCACCACGCCCTATTAATTTTTTATTTTTTGTAGAGATGGGGTCTTACTGTGTTGCCCAAGAGTGGTCTCAAACTCCTAGTCTCAAGCCATGCTCCTGCCCCAGCCTCCCAAAATGCTAGAATTACAAGCATGACCACTGTGCCTGGCTTTTTAGATGGTTTCTAATCTATATCTGAATTCTCGTGCCAGTGTTATACTATTCTAATTACTATAGTTTTATGGCTTATTTTAATATGTAGTAGGACAAATCCCATATATTTCACTCTAAACATTTTTTTTTTTAAATCTGAAATTTTATTCATTTATAATGTGAGACTCCATACATTTCTAATGTTAACAAAGGTTATCCACATTCAAAATATGTTGAAATGATATGATTTAAGTTAACTTCAATAGTAGGATAATATGTGGGTTACTAGCTCTCCGCGGACACAACGAGAGCTCCAATCCTGGGTTGTTCTCACAGCGCCATCTTCTCTAAACATTTTTTTTACCCTCAAGCAAGTAGTTCTTTTAGAATAATGATATATTTAATATATAATATTCTCCAACATCCGTATTATGTTTTTACTGGAAATTGTTAAATATTATAATAGGTAGAATTTTTGTCAGTACAGTATTGATCAAGATACATAAATTTTCAGTGCAGGATCTGGCTAAAGCAAGTTTTGGGTCAGTGTCTCAGCCTCTGATCTGTGAGTCCCTGGACCTAGAACATTTACTTAATTGGCTGTTGTTGGGGCATTTGAGTGTTGCCATCAGAGTCACTAATAGCCATTGTTCTTGGACTTTTGGATTATGGATCCCTTTGAAAAGCAGTTGAAGTATATGTGCCGTCTTCCCTCAAAGGCACATAAACAGAACTTTATGTACAGTTTCAGCTTATTAAGGAATCCTTGAAATCTATTTATGGATTGTAGGTTGATAATTCCTGCTATGGGAGCTGAAGATACCAAGATAGAGAAGTCTAGTAGTCTAGGAATGTCTAATAAATGACTGGATTATTATGTAATTGTCTGCAAAGATAAATTACTATTTTTGTGATACACGGATTAATGATCAGCTATTGTACCCAAATAATAATAATAAGAATACTGAATTTGAGAATGAGGACTTTGAATAACAACCTTGGGGGATGTCTAGGCTAAACGAGGAAGAGTTATAAAAGCAGTAAGGAAGACAAATATACCAGGGTATGGAGCAGAACATGAACTTTCAAGTTACTTAGACCTAAATTTGAATCTCATTTCTGCCACTTACTAGCTATGGGAATTTAGACAAGTCACACATAATGCTCTGAGTGTAAGTAAGTTACAGTTGCTGTTAACAGTAATAAAAATAACAAAATATAACAAGAAAATAGAGCATTTCTAACGTTAAATATGAAGCTATCAGTAAAAAGAGTCAAAGCAAAAGAGTGAGGTATTCAAGGTGAGTTTGGGTTAAGTTTCTTTGCAGTTAAAAGACAGTTGTTCAGCAAAAGGTAGTCCTTGCAGTATGTGAAGATTAGAAGCCTGACTGGAGATTTCATTAAAAAAGGCCAGTATATTTAGTAACTCTGAAATTTAAAGAAAAGGACTAGTGAATAATTATACAGATGGAAAAGTGTACAAATGCTTTAAAGGAGCACCCAAGAGAACATACTGCCATTTTGCAGATCACTGGTATTTAATCTTTCGGCAATCATAACAATGGCAACCACTCACATTTATTGAGAATTCATTCTGTACCAAGAACTGTGTTAAACACTGTATGCATTATCTCTTTTAATCATCACAACAACCCACAGGAGGTAGATCTCATTCTCTGCATTTTATCAATGAAATAGTTCACAGACCTGGTAAGTGGCTAGGATTTATTCCCACACTTAAGCATTATACTGCTACCTCTCAAATTAGTACACTCGTATAACTGCAATCTAACCAAAATGTTCAAATGACCAGGAGTTTTTGTGTATCTCTATGATGTAGAGAATTTATTTTGAAAATGAGGGATTTGTTAAAGTTATCAAAACAGCCCACTTTAGTACCCCTACATCTGTATTTCTATATAATAATAGTAAAGAAATATGGAACCTAAGGCAACGTCTAAATGCATTGTGTGTTTGATTTTCTTTTCCAGTTAACCAAGTTCAGTTAACTGGAACTTTTTATTGTTCTAATCATCGTTATTTATATATGTATTTGTGCATATGAACATAAGGAAATAAATTCAATCAACCATTAAGCATTATGTGCAAACAAGCCCAAATGTTTTCTTTGATCTGTTTAGAAGTTTTTCAGATAGGGAATATAACATCTTTTAATTTTTTGCTAAAGTTAGAATTAATATTTACTTTATGTAAGGAAAAGAGCACATTGAAACTATACCATATACTGATCATTTATGTAAGATAATCATATTTGAAAAACAATCTATTTTTGGTTTGTCTTAAATAAAACTGACATCTTTTAGTCAATTTAAGTTGTCTTTTCTTGGCTGTTAAATCTTTTGTGGGAATAATTAATAAGAGCACTGAGTACAAAATATTTTTCTTTCAACTGTTCAAAAACTAGGTTGTAATGTATAACTTTCTCTAAAAATATTTGAATGTGGCTTTAAGGAATACTATGCTGTTTAAGAATTTGATTATAAGTGAATTATATTAACTTATTTTAGTTGACTGCAAACAAATTTTTGAGTGCTCCTAATTTGTAATATAATTTGTAATTTGACAAAGAAAAAAAACTAATGCCAAAATGCTTTTGTGATAAGATTCCCATATCTGAAGTAATGGTCTAGTTAATTTAAAATGAAAGAGAAATACTGAAATTCCTTCACTAGTGATCAGCACTTATAGAAGCTCTTAGGTTTTGTAAAATGTTTATAGTTACAGAGTATTTTATAGTTTTTATATGATTAAAATTTAATTTCTTCCCCTATTTTTGTTTAGCTTTCTTTTGTCTGTTTTCTTTCTTTAATTGAAAAAACTAATGGAACCAAATATAAGATGGTACCACTGTTTTTTCTTTCTTTTGTATAATCTTGTTGCGTGTCTCTACATAAGCTGTTCTGGCCACTCATCATAGTAACCAGCTGGGCCATTTCACCTGCTGGAGCCATTAAAGAGGACTCTCTCCCCCTAGATTAATCCCCTCCGACATTAGTTTTTTGCACTGACAACTAGAGCAGGCATTCAGAATTTGCAGGTGGCCAGTGTGACGCACATAATTGCCTACAATTTTAGGCAATGAATAAAAATGGTCTACATTACTTGTCAAAGGTTGTATATGCAGTGCCAAGTGAGATCTATGGGAAGCCTTTTAGGGTTTAAAGAACAGTTAATAGCAAGGCTGCACAGGGCTTTTTTAATCATAATGCATTTGTAATATAGCACTTTGATCTTCTCCTTGTAGGAAATGGTGTTACATTAGCCACTTTTAAACATTTATGAGTGAAATTCAGTTATAGAAGAGTAAAAGTGATTATTCTTAAGCAGAACATGTTAGATTTCATTAAAAGTTTTCAGCTTGCCCCTTCCTTGTTAAAATCTGTGGGAAGTCCTTTGCCTGGAGGGTTTCAAATCAGGATCTAAGGATTTAAGGCTTTTTCCTTATTTTTCCTGTTGGTAACAGCAAGATTTGGAAGGAAGGTACACTAAATATTGAGATAATTTATACAAATGGACATATAAAGAAGAATAACTGATTATGGCAAAGTAAAATGTATCGATGAAAATCCAAGAAATTGATTACTAATGCTTGTGTTACAATAAATTTTGAGAAATGCATATTTAAAACATAGCCATAAATTATCTTTAATAACAACAACAACAAAAACCCAGATGACTCTCAAATGCACTTCTTCTGGAAGAGCTAAATTTGACCTTTCAGACCCGAGAGCCTTTTATTAACACCTGCCTGTAAGGAGAACCTTGCCACACGCAGCTTTTAGATTCAGAACCACAAAACTGATGAGGAAAGGCTTGAAGGGTTCAGTTTGTGTCACTTGCTGTTTGCCGTTTCCATTTCACAGATGATTAATCTTTCTGTGAAGAAAGGCCAGAGAAACAAAGCACATTGGGCTCTTCCTGCAGTTACTCCTTCTGAATGCACACTAGCTTGCTAACTAAAAGGCCTTTAGATTTCCAGCAGAGAGAGATGTTCTGAAAGTGAATGCAGCTGGTTGGAGGTCACCAGTGCAGGGCTCTTGCCATTGTGTAATGGAGGCTTTGGCAGGTTGGGGGGGTGGGGAGATTGGGGGTGTTGGGGGTGCGGCTGCGGGAGAAGTGGGCTGGGAGAAGGTGTTGGCAAAAAATTAATTTAAAATAAAAAGGGAATTGGTCAGTTGATTTAAGATTTTGGAGGCTGGATCATTGATATAGACTCAATTTTGCCTTGTTTGTTTTTCTTCTTAGGGGGGAAAAGTATAATTTAGTCTTTCTCCAGTATATTCCCTCACTCCATTTCCTAATAGCATGTTTGTCTTCTATGTGACATCACTAGGTAATATTGAAGTGGTATTACCTCTTGTATTTAGTCTTTGATATAATTGAATTGTCTTGACATTTTTCAGGCTGTTACCAATTTTTGCTAATATTGTCCATTTTATACATTAAAAATTTAATGCCACGATGTTTTGTTAGTATTTGGTTTTTAAATGAGGTATTGAAAATAATTGTTTGTGTGTCCTAGCCCCCCTTTCATTAAAACAATCTATTTTTATTTTGAAAATCTGAAATCTTTATTTTAGTATTTAGTATCTAAATGCTTAGTTATTCATATATATTTACTTTTTTCTCAATCACGTATAGGATATAATGTGCAAAGTAAAATCCTGGGTTATAGATCAAAAGAAACCTGTTCGCTTCTATCATGATTGGAATGACAAAGAGGTGAGTTATAAATATGCCATCTATTACTGCCTTTGCTTTCATTTCCTAGGGAACAAATTAGAGTTGTCATTATTTTACACTTACCATTATATCTAAACTTTTATTTCTGTCAGTGATTGCTTATTCCTGGGCTTGTTATTTTTTTCTTTTCCCCCACTCATGATATTTCATAACCATGAATCCTTTGGAAACAAGAATTATAAAAATGAAAATGCCTACTTGTTTTAAAGAATGTTTACTTTCAAATTCTTCAGTGATTTACTCCATATTTACTAAACTTTTAAAAGGGATTCTTTCTCCATCTCCCACTTTAGATTGAAGTGTTGAATAAACACTTATTTTTGACTTCCAAACCAATGGTCTACTTGGTTAATCTTTCTGAAAAAGACTACATTCGAAAGAAAAACAAATGGTAAGTTTTTCCTCACCAGATATACCCAGATGGGTCATCTCTGCACACACACAAACACACACACGCACATATGTACTTAAAGCTATGTTTAATTTTAATATTTTTCTTCTTATTATTAAAAAGTTTAAAATGGATGAGAAAGCTTTGCTTGGCATTTACCTACACAGGTGAGTCTTCTAGTTGATTTATAGAGCACTTAAGAAAAACTGAATTAAATTAACCAATATTGAATCATATATATTTACTTATCAAATGTAAGTTTATTAGACATTATTGTTTATTTCCATTGCAAAATGATAATAAATGTAGTTACAACAATAAAACTTCTTACAGTAGCAATTTCTAGCTGTGTTGACATTATAAGTGACTTTACCCTCTTGGGGTTGTAGCTGGGCATGAATTTTAAAATCCAGGTTGAATGCTTTAAAAATAAAAATATTAAAAAAAAGGTTGTATGTGGGGGAAAAGCCAGTACCTGTTTCAAATGCTTTAAAAGTACACCAAGGTAAAAACTATGCATTAATGTATGGATTGTCATTTTTGGCATGTAACCAAAATGTGCAAGATTTGTTACTGTCACTAATGACTTCAGCAAGTTATGTGTTCATACGTGTGGGCATGTCCACGTTTGGCACAGTACTCACTTTGACTTGCCTCACTGGCTCTAAGTATTTTATACTATTGAGTCGTACAAACAAATCAAAACTATCCAAAGCAAAATATCTGAATTCTCCTAAAATATATTGTTGGTTTCTCCCTGTACTTCATTAAGTACTTAGATGCACATGGTTTCAATTTTCCATTAAAAATTCTCATTTCCATATGATATCAAAGAGTGAGAAGGCTTTAAACTGAAAAATAAACATTCATAGACTGGAAGCCAAAACAATAATTAATGTCAGATGGTTAACTCCAATAAATCGTTAGAATAAATTCTGTGAAATTACTGCAACTAAAAATGCCCTGTTGATATTACTATAAGACATTTTGTGTTCCTGATAGGAAGCTGAATTTAGCCTCTTTTTGGTAATGTTATAAAAATCATAAATTTAACATAAAGATTTCATTCAGGCTGGTCAGTATCCTCCATCAGGTAATTAACTTTAAAATAATCAGTTCTGTCTCCTTTCAAATTCTTATAAATTTGATGATTAATGTGTTAAAAATTGTTACCTTTAGGAATGAATTTTAAAATTTATTACTTGACCTCAGTTAATAAATCTTCTCATTGTAGTAAGTTTCTTGAGGCTCTGTGAAACAATACAGACATCAAAGTTTACATGAAAAGGGATGAGTCAGTTTCCTTGCCCAAAGGGGCTTCTCACACCTGTATTTGGATGATTACAGGTAGAACTCCCTAGCTCTAATTGTATAGTAAATACCATTTCCCAGACCCTAATGGTAGACAGACTGCTTAGGAGACGCCAGTCTGTGATTTAGCTGTCGCCAGACACCCCATGTTTTTTGTGAGACCAGTTGTGATGATGATATGGTTATGGCAATTGAAAGTAAACTCTTGTCTAAATAGCAAATTTTAATTTATAATAATGTAGAGGTATGAATGATCCTATTTAGAAAACCAAATTTTAATAGTTTTATGTATAACTAATGATCTGGTTTGGGGTTGGTGTCCGTATGTTTTGTGGGGAGGGTTGGGAGGGATCCAGATCTTGTGGAAGTTAGTGTAATTGTAGCTGAAAGATCAAAGACTGGGTAACTGAGTGATGTTCCAGAAGAGAATTTACCACATAGCCATTTTCTGTACAGTTTCTGCCGCCTGCTGTTCCTATTTTCCCTCAAGCTAGCCATTGACTACCCCCTGTGCATCCCTGCTCGTAAAAAATGATTGAGGAAGTATTTGTCATGTATTTATGAGTGGGAAATATTGTGTGATAGGGAATGGCATCTACTGGAGCCAGAAAGATTGCCATTTTCCTTTCATTCAACCACTCTGCTACAGCTTTAAATCCTCTGTTTATGCAACATAGCCTTTGTATTAAAGTGCAGAATAAATTTTTATTATGAAGAATATGAACACTAGGTTTTCATCATTTATAACACTGAAAGCAGATGTAAATAGTTAAAATCCATTTTAACTACTAAATCCATTTAATTGTGTTAGCATCTTGTTTTTTGGTAATGTTTACATCTAAGCTCCATTTGCATTATTAGTTGCTTCTTTATTAAAAGAAAAAGTTTTTTTTTTTTTTTTAAGGTTGACATATAGTGTTTCTACAGCAAATAAGACTGATGCAGGCAACAGTAATAAATATTTTCATGGGTCTTTTAGATCTGGAAAACTACTTTAAACCATCAGGAAAGAGGAGAGGAGAGGTTTGTGACTTTGGCCACAAGAGGAAGACTAAAACTGTTGTTATTTTAGCAGGTCACCATTTGGGAAGTAATGAACACTTTAGTTACTGAAGTTCACTTTAAATGTAAATGTTACATGTTATTTTGCAACCCTAGAAAAGAAGGAAGCATTTTGAAAGATAAGTCTATTGTGTTATTGAGTAACTCTATCGACCTTTTGAAAGATGCAAAAACTGGAGTGGCTCCAAGCATCTATTCACCAGTTTTAACAATGTTGAATTAGTCATTCCGTTGATTTATGATTAAAGACCTAGCCCCTGAAGAGAAGCTGCCGTGGCAGCCGGGTTGGTTGCAGTTGTGTTATGATCAAATGACAGTAATCAAAATGTTGTTAAGTAAATCCACAAACCATTTTTTATTATTACAAATTCCTGTTTCTTGAATGAATAAAACTATGTAGATGTTTTTGTTGTTTTTGGTGAGCACAAGCGTTTTTGAACACTTGCGGTTTTCATTTTCTAAATACGATCAGCTGTTACTTATAACTAAGATTATATACTGTACGTGGTATTAATTTTCATTTGAGATTGCTTACTGAGTCATGGTGTCAAGCAGGTACAGGACATTAGAACTGTCAAACTACTGCCTAATTAGGGGTTTAAATTTCAATCTTTGCACCCTTGCTGCTCTGTTAGTAGTGTATGCCATCCAATTATGAAATCAGTAGAACAAATTAATTTTAGATATTTTTTATACCTACCAGCTATCAATTATGTTTCATTCTTGTGATTCTACCTTTCTTGAAACTGTTAATAAAAGATGGTTATATTGTTATTTATTATACTACATATTTATGTTCAACTGGAAAATATAACTAAACTTTCAGATACGCAGACTGTGTGTGTGTGTGTGTGTGTGTGTGTGTTACACACATTTTTATGTGCCCTGGCGGACTTGTAGTCATTTAACATTACCTTTTGGGTAGTAGTATATGAGGCAATTAATCTTAGTGATGAAATTGATTCAAGATAGGTAGACAAATACTTGGAAAGTCTATTAAGATGTTTTATAATGAAGGGCAATGTGGCAACTTCACTAAATGCATTTTAAATAGAAAAGTGTTTTATTATTAATTCTTATTATGCCATGATTCAGTTCCTTCCTCTTTGCCATCTTTGTGTGTTCATTAGTTTTCCATATAATTTCTATACAACAACTAAAAATAGTTTGGGGATACTATACATTAAGTGCTTGGTTCAGGGGGAATCATGGAATAAATATATTGTCTTGATTTCTTCAGCTGCCTATAAAAATTACAGCCATTATATCTCAACGAGTATATAAGTAGGTAGAAATGCATGCTTTTTTGACACACAATTTTCTATGTCTAAGTGCATATATATATACATATATGCATATATACATATAAATATAAAAACTATTTCTGTAGAACTATTGTAGGAGGTCATCAGTTACAGACAAGATTATTTACTTAAGCTAGAAATATAACACAGACATTCTGCTTTGGAAAGATTATTTTGTATTATGATAAAGCTTATTAACAGTATTATTTATACTATGAATTAGAATTTCAAATAATTTTTGGTGAATGAATTTTGTGGAATTATTTCTTTATCTGATCAGAATCTTTAGCATTAAAAAGAATATACTAAAGAAAAATCTTTTTATTACATGACATGGAAGGCTGAAAGAAGTGGGGGTGGGGAAAAAACCTTTGCCCATTTAGGAATCTGTTTTTTCTTTTTTTGGTCAAATGTACTTTTGCACTTGAATATATTTCTACATGTAATGTTATTTGTGAATTTCTGTTTGGTTTTCATTAAATGTGTTTTGGTTATTTTGACAATTTCATATTCTTATCAAGAGGTAACAATGCAGTAGTGTACTTCTGATTTCTTATGAAAGAGATAATTAGATACGAAAGCCCATCTTTTTATATGAACATAGTAGTACTGACCCTATGCATATTAGGAATTTCCCTTGGCCTGTTTGTATTTTTTGCAATACTATTTATAGCCAAATATTTTTATTTGCCAGTTGTTCACTAAATTTAAGAAAGTGATACATTTGGAAGTATCAGTTGTAATCTTCATTAGCACCATCTGCTGACTTACTGATTTATGAGTGATATAAGTCATCAAATATGTCAGGACTTTCATCTTTTTCAAACTAGATGAAGAATTTCACTTCACATGAATAGGAAAAGTTTTATAAAATTTTTTCTAGCTTCCAGAGATTAAAAGGTTTATAAGTACTTTTTAAAAAATAAGTGTTCCTTAGGATTCTCTCAGGTGAAATTAAAATATATATTCCCTATACATGTACACATGTTTATGATCTAGGAAATGAAGTATAAAGTTTGGTTTATAGCTATACAGTGTTCTTCAAATTACAAATGATTAATGTACAAAAAGAATTTTCTTGCTTCCCTACCCTACTCACTTTGTTGAATAATTCAAAGACAATTCTCTTAAAAATCTGCACTGGAAATTAAGGATCTCTGAGTCATATTTTGTTCCCAACACTCTGAGTTGGGATGAGCTACACTCTTAGAACTGGAGTTGACAAGATTTGGGTTTGTGTTCCTGCCGGAATCTCATGTTGAATTATAATCCCCAGTGCTGGAGGAGGGGCCTGGTAGGAGATGATTGGATTGCAGGAGTGGATTTCCTTCTTGCTGTTCTCATGATAATGAGTGAGTTCTCATGAGATCTGGTTTAAAAGTGTGTAGCACCTACCCCTTTGCTCTCTTCCTCCTTCTCTGGCCTGCCGTGCCTGATTCCTCTTCACCTTTGCCACGACTGAAAGTTTCCTGAGGCCTCCCCAGCCATGCATCACAGCTTGCAGAACCGTGAGCCAATTAAACCTCTTTTCTTTATAATCACCCAGTCTCAGGTAGTTCTTTATAGCAACGCGAGAATGAATGGACTAATACAGGATTTAGATTAGTAATTGTTGAAGAAGGTAGAGGAGAATGTTGAAGCTTGGAAATCTTAGTACTGTTGGGAGTGGGACATATAGTGCAGGACTTTGGGAAGGATTTAGAATGGAAGCTCAAGATAGTTTGTTGGATTTGAGTAACAGGTTTTCCTGGGAGAAGCCTGGAGAAAAGAAAAGGTGAACAATGTTTTGCCTAATAATATGCCCTGCTTGCTCGGGATAGGAGGAAGAGTATTATTTGTCTCTACTCTTCTCTGCTATGCAGCATGTTCCCCAGGCACAGCATCTACCTTTGGGCTTAATGTTGTAGTTTAATGATTTGATGAGTTAAATAGACTTGAAGGCTAGCCTAAAATGCTAGGTAATTATATACTGTATAATTAACAGTATATTAATAATACTGTTTCTGTAAGGAAAATGAATCCTAAAAAACTGGAGAATATGGTTTATTTGTAACCTAGGGAGTAGATGCTACCAAGGAGTTTGGTGTATTAAGAATACTACTTTAGAATTTGAAATACAAGTACTGTGGTCCTTACATACTCCTGTAACTAGCTCTTTGACCTTGACCATTTAAATTACCTAGCCTTTCATGAAGAAGATAGTTCATTTAAAATGTGTTCTGTGTAAATAGTGTTTCCCAAAATTAGTTATAGCTCAAAAAGAATTCAGTAATAGAAAAAAGTACTTGTTTGGCCTTGTGAATGCATCCTTTGGATACATTACCTTGGTTTTTATTTCTGTTATATGGATTAAGGAACAAATGATCATGTGTAAATATAGCAGTGAGACTCCCATGATATCACTGCCATCTTCTGTACAACCCCATCTCCTTTTACAGTTTGGGCTCTTTAACGTCACCATTTGCAACTTAGAGGATTTTATTGTCACCCTTGGCTTCCATTAGAGTAAATAACTTTATTTACATAGTTTACAGTGTATACAGTCTTTATGTAAAATAGTGTTAAAGTAGCATGATTTTAAAAAAAGTTTGTTCTTTTAAAAACCTTTTAAAACAGTTTCATTGTGACCTCCTTTACCTCAGTTTCTCTGTTTTTTGAATGTGTGTGTGTGTGTGTGTGTGTGTTGGAGCTGAGACAGTGAAAGTTAGTAGAGAATTAAAGATCATCTCTAAGCTGCCCTTCCAGGGCTAGACTCTTATAATTTTAATGAAGTGTAGCAAATTCACAAAGAAAAGATGCCCATGCAAATATCTAGGTTTGTCATGCTGCGTTTTTCCTAATTGTGTACAGAGCATTCCTGAAGTTGCAGATACCCAATTTCAGAGCAGCTTTTCTGAACTGCGTTACAGATAAGACCTGGGCTTTTTTCGGACTCTCATTCCCTCTTCCATATTGAAATAAGTCTTATCTTATTTCCATACCTTGAAAATAAGTTTTTTTCTGCATCTTACCATTTTTCTTCCCATCTTTCCTCATAGTGGGCAGCTGTTGTTTTGGCTAGAATAAAAACAAAGTGAAAATAAATTTCTTTTTGGAGAATTGGCATATCTATATTTGAGGTCAGTAACATTACTTAAACTATTATATTACATTCCTTTATTCTAAATTGACCTAGAAAGCATTTCCCATTAAAAACATTAGATTCTGAGACTCGCCCTCAAAAGCCTATTTAATTCACAATGTAGTAGAAATATAATTTGAAAAATATTTTGGTATCTGTGACCATTTTTTTTTTTGAGACAGAGTTTCGCTCTTGTTACCCATGCTGGAGTGCAATGGCGCAATCTCGGCTCACCGCAACCTCCACCTCCTGGGTTCAGGCAATTCTCCTGCCTCAGCCTCCCGAGTAGCTGGGATTACAGGCATGCGCCACCATGCCCAGCTAATTTTTTGTATTTTTTAGTAGAGACGGGGTTTCACCATGTTGACCAGGATGGTCTCGATCTCTTGACCTCGTGATCCACCTGCCTCGGCCTCCCAAAGTGCTGGGATTACAGGCGTGAGCCACCGCGCCCGGCCCTCTGTGACCATTTTTTACCACCAATTTTAAAATTCTGCTTTTTAAAAATGTGTTCTAAAATAACTGACTTATGAACTTTGCATATACACCTATATATATAAGGCTAAGACTGCCCATGGTGTGCAATCTGTCTTTTTTTTTTTTTTGAGACACACCTAAGCTGGAGTGCAGTGGCACCATCTTTGCTCACTGTAACCTCTACTTCCGGGATCAGGCAATTCTTCTGCCTCAGCCTCCTGAGTAGCTGGGATTACAGGCGCCTGCCACCATGCCAAGCTAATTTTTTGTATTTTTAGTAGAGATGAGGTTTCATCATGTTGGCCAGGCTGGTCTTGAACTCCTGACCGCATGATCCACCTGCCTCGGCCTCCTAAAGTGCTGGGATTACAGGTATGAGCCACCACGCCCGGCCACAATCTGTCTTTTTAATTTTACATCAAGAAAAGAAACAAAATTTGTTTTAAAAAAACCTGTAATTATAAATCCATATTTCAAATTTATGTTCCTTTTGAAAACTGTGAGCTCATTGAGGAGGTGGGTACTGTTTTCTTTTTCCTTTTGTAAATAAATAATTATTAAGTCCTTCTGTGTGTCATGTATTATCTTAGGTGGTGAACAGAAAAAGTCCTTGCTCCTGCGGGGCTTGTAGTCTCATGTAGTAATAGACATCCACAAAACAGACATTTAATATAATGCAGGGAATGATTAGGACCGTGATTTAAAACAAAGCAGAGTAAGAGGAAACTGTTTTAGTTAGGGTGGCTCAGGAAGACCTTATGAAATAAGGATACAGCCATGAGAGAATCCAAGGAAAGCTCAGTCCATGGAGAGGAAACTTCAAGTACAAAGGCTCTGAGGCAGCTAGATGGAATAAAAAAGAATACAACTTTGGGAGGCCAAGGCGGATGGATCACCAGGTCAGGAGATCGAGACCATCCTGGTCAACATAGTGAAATCCCATCTCTACTAAAAATACAAAAAATTAGCTGGGCATGGTGGTGCGTGCCTGTAATCTCTGCTACTCAGGAGGCTGAGGCAGGAGAATTGCCTGAACCTGGGAGGTGGAGGTTGCGGTGAGCTGAGATCGCGCCATTGCACTCCAGCCTGGGTAACAAGAGCAAAACTCCGTCTCAAAAAAAAAAAAAAAGAATACGAGATAACAGGAGTAGAAGTTAAAGAAGGAGACAGGGATGAGTTGGTGTAGAGCGTAATGGGGCATCAAAAAGGAATAAAATGTGAAGACAACCACTTGAAAAGAACATAAATATTCTTATTTAAGTACATTCCATTGAAATAGATTTTAAATGTGTTCTAAAATTTAATTTAGGTTTTAAGAATAACCATCATGTATTTTCTAGTTTGCTTTAGTTAATTTCTTATAGTTCAGAAATATTTTTGATTGCTAAGTGTTTTAAACAGCCTTTAAAGTAATAATTGCTGTTTATTTCACATTTCATCTTTTCTTTTCCATGCTTGTCTAGTGACTTGCTGATTCGTGCTACCAATTATGAAGCTTTTTTTTTTTTTTTTTTGAGACAGAGTCTCACTCTATCACCCAGGGTGGTGCAGTGGCCCGATCTCAGCTCACTGCAGCCCCCGCCTCCTGGGTTCAAGTGATTCTCCTGCTATAAGCCTCCTGAGTGGTTGGGATTACAGGCGCCTGCAACCATGCACAGCTAATTTTTGTATTTTTAGTAGAGACGGGTTTCACCATGTTGGTCAGCCTAGTCTGGAACTCCTGACCTCGTGATCCGCCTGCCTCAGCCTCCCAAAGTGCTAGGATTACAGGCATGAGCACTTTTTAAAAGTTCTTGGATGTATGACTTCAAAGAAATAGATCGAACTTCATTAAGACATAACAGCAGCCTACATTTGTCTAGAGCCTTACAGGGTTTCAGCTTACATTATTTCATTTGATCCTCAAATTCCAAGATGGCCCTCATTACACTATTACATTGGCCTTGAATTGAATTTTTACTAAAATGAAGCATTTTTTTCCTTTTCTTTTTTTCAGAGACAGGGTCTCCCTCTGTTGCCCAGGCTGGAGTGCGGTGATGCAATCATGGCTCACTGCAGTCTGGACCTACCTGATGGACATGGGTCACCACACCCAGCTAATTTTTGTATTTTTTGTAAGAGTCAGAGTTACACATGTTGCCCAGGTGGTCTAGAACTCCTGGGCTCAAGCAATCCACCTGCCTTGGCCTCTCAGAGTGCTGAGATTACAGGTGTGAACCACTCACTGTACCTTCCCATAATGAAGCATTTTCATCATTGGAATAAGAGTTATGCATATTAGTTTAGGAATAGGTTACACCAACAGAGAAAGAAATAAGATTTGTCTTTCCATTAGCAAAGATTTAGCAGTGCCTTTTTAGTACTTTAAATATTTGTCATTGAAATCAAGGGATAGTCATCAATGTTCCTGGGTGATAATCAGCATTTTTCTTAGAGATTCTTTTAAAAGAATATTATAGTCTGTGGAAAATGTTGGATTTAATCCATTTTGAAATTTAAAAGGAAAAAAATCAAATAACATCTGTTCACTGGTAATCATTTTTAGCTTTTTTAAATGATATTTTAAAAGATTTTCCCCCAGGAACATATATGGATGCCTGACATGAAAGTCGCTAGTACTTTTCAAACATAATTTATACTTTAAATTGTTACCTTTTCAGTTTTGTCATTTTTCTTTTGTATGTCCTGTTTACCCCTTCCTTCATTTAATATAATTGATTTAGCTTTTCTTATACCAAACTAAAAGACATCCATAGCAAACCATTATTTATTATTGAGTTCCTGCTATGTGATGGGCATTCTGAGCTTGGCAATTGCTGAGATGTTTGGTATTGTACTTATTAAACAGATATCATGCCCATTTTACAGATAGGACAGGCAGTTGGAAGGATTATAAAACATGCCCAAGTTGTTAAAGCAGGTAAGTGTTAGAAATAGACCAATTTGACTTGAATGCACCTGCTCCCACAGGATGACTGACAGCCAAGTGACAGTACAAGATATGTTTGTGAATTTCCAGAAATCTTTGAAAATATCACTTTAGCAACTTTAGCATTTTGCTGTTTTATCTCAGAAAGTTTAATCTCTTTCAAATTGTTTAGGATTTTAGTTAATAAAAAGAACAATTCTCAAGACAACATTTGTGGGGTTTTTTAAGGATAAAAACATTTGCTGCTGCTGTTTTTGCTTTGTCTTGTAATTTTATTAACCATTTAATAACATTGTTAAGAGGCAATAGCAATATATTTTAGTACCCACCTTAGCGTCCATTTTTAAGCAATGTCACATATAAAAATTTTGGTAGAGAAAATACAGTGGCTCTTATTGAAACCGAAATTAAAAATTATATGAAATTGCCAAGTCTAAAATAGTGGTATTGGATAAACCCCCCAAAAATAGCTATAACCAAAGATTGGTTTTTATATATTGATATGATAAACAAGATTTGACTTTTTCTTTTATAGCAAACCATAATTTGTTAAAAATTATTCTTCAGTCAGGCACAGTAGCTCACTCCTGTAATCCCAGCACTTTAGGAGGCTGAAGAGGGTGGATCACCTAAGGTCAGGAGTTCGAGACCAGCCTGACCAACATGGTGAAACCCTGTCTTTACTAAAAAAATACAAAAAATTAGCTGGGTATAGTAGTGGGCACCTGTAATGCCAGTTACTCAGGAGGTTGAGGCAGGAGAATCACTTGAGCCTGGGAGGCAGAGGTTGCAGTGAGTCAAGATTGCACTCCAGCCTGAGCAACAAAAGCGAAACCCTATCTCAAAAAAAGAAAAAGAATAACAATAATAATTCTTCACTGATGGGGTGAGGGAGTTGATGTTAAATATATAGGGAAGTGAGAGAAAACCACGTGTTTGTTTGTTTTCTGCTGCTGTAACAGAATACCACAGACTAGGTAATTTATAAAGAAGAGACGTTTACTTGGTTCATAGTTCTGGAGCCCAGGAAGCCTGAGAGTATGTCACTGGCATCTTCTGAGGGTCATTCCATGGCAGAAAAGCAGAAGGCAGAAACAAGTGGGAAACAGAAAGCAGTGTGTCAAACTCATCCTCTCTATCAGGAGCCCACTCCTTAAATAACTAACCTACTCCCATGATTATAGCATTAACCATTTCGTAAGGGGTGAGCCCTAATGACCTAGCCACCTCTGAAAGATTCTACCTCCTAATCCCATTGCACTGGGGGATTAAATTTCCTAACATATGAATCTTGGGGGATGCATTCAAACCACAGCACTGTGAGGTAGAGCAATGGCAAATCATTTGTATACCTAATGTATTTGTAGTAGTTGTCATGTCAGTCAACACTTCATACTTGACCTCATGCCAGTTTTATTTAACATTCCCAACAAGCATGTAAAGTAGTACCATTATTACCCACATTTTAAGAAAATGAAAAGCAAAAATGGAGAGATTAAGGAACTCGGCCAAAATTACATAACCAGTCAATGGTGCCAAAGGTAAGCAGTTCATCTGCAGAACTCATATTCCTCCCTAACTACTAAGCCATAGTATCTCAGGACTGGGGCACTGGTGAATGCTGGAAAGGTAGACAAGCCCTGAGAAGTATGTCATATACTAGTCATATTTCCTATTACTATAAATTTCATTTTGGTAAGGTTTGTCATTAGATAGTTCATGCACTATAAAATTGAGACTAAAAATTCATTATAACCTAATTAGAGAATGCCAACTGAGAGTAATATTTTTTTTAATTGTATCTAAAATTCCATCTTTTAATTTTATGGACTTATCTCTAAAAACTATTTTCCAATTTAATAGCCTTTGAAGGGACAGTACATAAAACAGTTTATATATTTTTTATATTGAAAATATAAATATTGCTGCTTTTCTCAAGATAACTGCTTTCTTCGACCACTTGTTTTATTTGTGTGTTTGTTTTTAACCATGTACTGATTTGTTTCCTTGCATTTTCACTAACTTGGATTTGTTTTAGAAAAGTACTTTGGGAATAGGGAAATGTGTGAGAGTGTGTGTGTTTTTACATATCTTACATATCTCCTTATTTTTGAGGTGGAGTTTCGCTATTGTTGCCCAGGCTGGAATGCAAAGGTGCGATCTCAGGTTGCTACAACCTCCGCCTCCTGGGTTCAAGTGATTCTTCTGCCTCCGCCTCCCGAGTAGCTAGGATTACAGGCATATGCCCCCACTCCTGGCTAATTTTTGTATTTTTACAAAAAATATGATGGGGTTTCATCATATTGGTCAGTCTGGTCTCAAACTCCTTACCTCAGGTGATCCGCCCACCTTGGCCTCTCGAAGTGCTGGGATTCCAGGTGTGAGCCACTGTGCCTGGCCACATATCTCCTTTATTACCTGAAATACAAATGGATGATTTGTATAATGTTCCGATTTGGTACTATATTAGTGCATAGCAATATAATGAACATTCTATATGTATATGTACATATACATCCAATTTGGGCAAAATTAATGACTACCATATGTTGACCATCTATTATATGCTGGACTTTGGGGTGTTTACATATGTTCTATCATTTCATTTAATATTCATTACCAACCTTGGAAGGCAAATTTCTATCCATATACTAACAGGAACCTAAAGCTCAGAGAAGTGAAGAAACCTAGTTAAATATTTTGGAAACTTCTTTTTAGCTCAAAGTCATGAGAGAGAGTATAAAACATTTTATACATTTATAGCATGCTTTTCATGCAACAGAAGTAGACAAAGAGTTTTATCTTGTTTGTATCCTAGTGAAAATTACACAGAAACTTAGACCTCTTTGTAGAGCAAATGTAATTGCAGTGTTTTGTGTAAGCATGAGTCAAGATTGGTTGGTTACCTTATGACCCTTGGTTTCCTCACCTGTAAGAGAGAGTAATGCTTTTCTTATAGAATTACGAGAATTAAACAAAATATGTTACATATATTAAATGAAATTATCCTGTGGCAGATCCGTTTGACTTGATATATAATTTATTTAATTCTAAGAGAAAAGCATTTGTATGTGTATGAACATAGATAGATTTATAGCTAATTGGTTAGTTCCTGGCAGTTGTAATTACTTAATAAACTCTCTTAACTAACTTAAGTCCTGCTTATATAAAATGTTGCAATTAGGCCAAGTGTAGTGGCTCATTCCTGTAATCTTAGTGCTTCGGGAGGATCCCTTCAGGCCAGGATATCAAGACCAGCCTAAGCAATATAGGTACATCCTACAACTACAAAATATAAAAACATTAGCCAAGCACAGTGGCATGCACCTGTAGTCCCAGCTACTCAGGAGGCTGAGGCAGGAAGATCACTTGAGCCCAGGAATTTAAGAGCAGCCTTGGCAACATAGTGGGACTCTCTCTCTACAGAAATTAAAAAGAAATTAGCCTGTTTTGATGGCCTGCACCTGTAGTCCCAGCTGTGTGGGAGGCTGAGGTGGAAGGATTGCTGGATCCCAGGAATTCAAGACTGCAGTAAGCTATGATTGTGCCAGTGCACTCCAGCCTGGGTGACCACCGTCTCAAAAAAAAATTGGCCAGGGGTGGTGGCTCATGTCTGTAATCCCAGCACTTTGGGAGGCTGAGATGGACACATCACTTGAGGCCAGGAGTTCAAGACCAGCCTGGACAACATGTCGGAAACTCTTCTCCACTAAAAATAAAAGAACAACAACAAAAAAGCCAAGCATGGTGGCACATGACTGTAATCCCAGCTACTTGAGAGGCTGAAACATGAAAGAATTATCTGAATTCAGGAGGTAGAGGTTGCAGTAAGTGAGTGGAGATAGAGCCTGGAAGGCAGAGGTCACAGTGAGCCAAGATTGAGCCCAGAAGGCAGAGGTTGCAGTGAGCAGAGATTGCACAGTGCCACTGTACTCCAGACGGAGTGACAGAACGAGACTTTGTCTCAAAAAAAGAAATCCTTAGCAAACTAACACAGGGATAGAAAACTAAATACCGCATGTTCTCACTTATAAGTCGGAGCTAAATGATAAGAACTTAGGAACACCAAGAAGGAAACAATAGCCACTGGGGTCTACTTGAGGGGAGTCAGTGGGAAGAAGGAGAGGAGCAGAAAAGATAACTATTGGTTACTGAGCTTCATACCTGGATGATATGTACAACAAACCCCCCTGATGTGTTTATGTAACAAACCTTCACATGTATCCCCAAACCTAAAATAAAAATGTTTTTAATTGTGATCATATTTTAGGACTGGAAGAGAAAAATCTGTGATAATGTTTTTATTATTTAAAAGTGTTTTTTTCCTGAGTCTTACTTTGAAAAATTATATGGAATAGTTTGCATGGCATATTCCTTGCATTGTAGAACTTTCTCTGCTTCAGGCCAAATTGAAATAGAGACAGAAAAGGAGACCAAGAGAGGATATGAAGCATATCAACCATTTGTTTCCTTTTCTGTATTCAAAGACAAACATCTTAGTTGTCTGGATCTATTGAAATTAGTACTTGTTTAAGCTTTTAAATGTTAATAGAATACATTGTTAAAGCCATATCTAGTTAAAGTTTTCTATTAAGCATGATTAAATAATTGTTTCAGCAATTACACAGTTCATGATTATGATGTGTGATGGGACACTATTTTCTTTTAAATCTGTTATTAAGTAAAATATGTATTGGTGGCCAAGTATAAGTTTTAGTGCGACTTGCTATCTCTTGGAAATTTTGCATATACAGCTTAAAGACCAGTGGACTGGATTGGGAAGTTCTGTCAGCTTCATAATTTTGGAAAACAGAAACAAAAGAAAAAACAATGCTGATTAAACATTCTTAGCCATAAGAAGATATGTGAGTGTGGCTTAGCTAATAATGCCTACTTTCTTACTATGTATCACTTAATGACATTTTTTTTGCTATGAAATATATAATAGTTATGCGTCTGCTATTTTGCAGTTATTTCACTGCCCTATTAACATAAAGGGTTACTGATTGTTGTATTAGTAGTTCCTGACGAATAGAAATTATTTGATATTCTATGCCATTTCTGACAGAAGATATAAAGTTTTGACAAACACGTATGGCACAGCAAGTGTCCAATTCTAAAGAGCAAAATAAATGCAAACCACCATTATGGTGAACACAAACAGCCTGAAAGCAAGTTATCAGTAAGCAAATAATTGTTGAACTGTTATGAATGGAATAGGATGTTGAAATAGGGCATGATTGGCTGATGTTACATATGTCCTTGATTACCTTCCTTGTGCTTTTATCCTAATAAGTGACATTCTTTGTATTCCCTTGGATGGCTAGACAGTCTGACACTGAAGAAGAATAAATATTGCATGTGGTACACATTAAGCTGTCATCCAAGACAGCATTTATAAAAAGTAACTAGAGAAATTCATAAGAAATTCTGCACTGCTCCAGTTTCCTGGCTCCAGTCATAATTGTCAAAGTTCTTGACACATTCAGGTCTTCAGAAATGATTTAGGTTTACAGTGGTTTGGTGTATGAATACTTATTATGGATTTGAGTTCTCATATTGCCTTTGGATGTTAATGTTAGTTACCAAAATGTTATATTTTATGATAATTTTTATTTTAAGAAATGTCTCTATATTGATAATTGTGACATATCTTCCACCTTAGACTTTCATCAAAGGCTTTTAGACAATTCATGTAATTGAAAGGAAGAACAGGAGTTTTTAAATGTTTACATTATCTTTAATCTGTTGGAAAATATTGCTTGCTTGTGTTTAGTGCTAGCAAACAATTTTGAAAATAAGTATTTTTATTTTTCTTCCCTAGCAACATTGGAAAGCCTTCAGACAGTCTAAATGAATACCATTTTAAAACTATTTCCAAAAAAACCAAATCACTGATGTTTCATTTTAAAATATTGTATGCTTTTATTCATGTACTTTTGTTATTTTAACATAGTTCTTTGAGGCAAGGGAATATTTTATTTGTTGCAGTCACTATTTTCTCTTAAAATTTCCTTTCATAGGATGGTAGGTAGAAATTAAGATATATTATTATACAACAATAAGCATACCTAAAGAAAGAGGTAAATTATGAATGTAAATTTAGAGAGCATATCTTAAGCCCCTTTGTCTTTCTTTAAAACACCTCCCTTTTTAAGCTATCTGTGTGGTATATAATATCTGAAGGATGCCCCCTCCAAATTATTTTTTTTATTTTTGTAATCTGACACAATTATCTTAAACCATTTGAAATTAAGCAATTAGTAGTCTCATTCTATAATCGAATCAAGAATATAGTATATTCTATCAGTCGATGACTTCTAAAATGTGATTAAGTATCAGAATGATTTAGGATCCAATACCAATATGAAAATAAAATAATTGTTAAGTTCCAAATTCTGAGCCCCTGTTTTAGGGGAATGAGTGGTCAGTCAGGGTTTCTGTAACAACTGTATTTTATGTTGGTTTTAATATTTATAATATTAATTTGGGAAAATGTTTAGGATGCTGTCTTTCCTTTAAATCTAAACTATCCATTTAGATTGAAGAAACTTTTCTCCAAGTATAACACTACTCCAATGTTACCTATAGCTTTTAACTCTCTAGGCCACTACAGAGCACAAAATGTTTGCCCAACTGGTAAATTGAACTGTAAGTCCCACTGTGGGAAATTGCTTTGCTGTGCTCCAAACAGCAGTTATCTTAGTAATTGTACCTGAATTCTTTGTGGCTAATAGAGCATAGATGTCCATTTTACAAACAGAAAATTATTTCTCTTAAATACTTTTAATTATAAAGTCCCCAAATAAAATGTGAGCCATTAGACAATAGTGAGAGATTAAACCACATCATTTTTAATTGTTAGTGCAGAAAAGTGAAATCCTTTTTTCCTTTTAGTGTAAAACTGTACATATCCGACATTTCACATTCTAAACTGGAGCTCCCAACAAGGAGCTTATCAGAGCAAATTGTCTAGTCCATCCCCTTCCTCACTCAAAACCTAATGACCCTTTATCATCATGGTTTAGATTGCTGGACACAGATGTGAGAAAATACAAGTAATCTACAGGTAACTACAGTAGCTGCACTGATGTTCTCAGAGAACTGACTGCTGGGAAGATAAAGAGCTTCCCACAGAGTCTGTGACTTTCTGGCAGCAAGGCACATCATGAGCTCATACATGAAGTTTTATTTGCTGAAGATTCACAATAAGATGCATTAGAACATTCAGCAGGGACTCTTTTTAGATGAGCACAGAAATTCTGGAGGGTTATTAGTTGATGCACCAGTGCATAGCATCACACTAAAATAAGAATAGTTCAACAATAATCCTTTCCATGTACACCAAAGATTATGGCCACAATGCAGCATTATTATTGACTTCTTTTCTTGATATTTATATAATCTACTAAACTCTAATCACTTTCTCTTCACAAATGGCTGAACTTCTTGCTGAAAACAGTTTGGTTATGATTTTTAATATGAAAGCAGAACAGCAATTTCTCAAACTTTAATACTAAATTGCATTTCAAAGGCCTTGTTTGTGGCCAGGTGCTCTGCTTTTGTTAGCTGCTTAGATTGTGATCAGTGAGGTAAACTCATTTATCTGTTTGCATGCAATTGAGTAATTTACCGTGAAAAGAATGAGTCGTTTTTGGATAAAGGCACTGCACCTGTAGCTTAAGTTTTATAATTGTTAGTTTGACTATTATTTGCAATGATCATAGTTTCATACTGCTTTAAAAAACAACAATACAAAATATATTTACTTATTTATATATGAGACGTTTTGTTTTTAGTTAATGAATTTGGTTTAAGTTTACAAGATTGGGGTGAATCAATATGAATTAGACTCTCTGAACTTCAGGTGTGTATTTCTTTTTAAAAACCATTTGCTTGTCATATTTTTAAAAAGCAAATTAATTTTGTTTCTATAAAACACTGTAACTACTAGATTAGGAATAGTTATATTACTTTTGTATGTCCTCAAATTGTTTTTAGAAATTATTATTTTAATAGCTGAAAGATAAAGATAATTTTCAACAACCAGTATTGGTTAAGCAGTTGACAGCCAACCGAAAGAGATACTGAGATATTTGATTCATTCTTATGTGGTTGTGTGTGCTGTGCACCTAGCTTAATTGTTGCTGTTTATGGAAAATATTGAAATGCTCAGAAAATTAGGGAAGATGCTAGTTAAATCTTTTTGGCTAGATTCATACTCATTTTTGCTTCAAGAATATTACAATGTACTTTTAAAAACAGTCCTTTGCAAATGGAGCACCACAATTATATCAAATATATCTGGAATCTTAAATAATTAATTTAATATTAAGCTTCTAGTATAGAATAGCCAATGAGAAAAGGAAAGTTATCAGCAAACAAAACAGATTATCTATAAGTACTGCTGATCATTAGAATCCCTATTACTATTCTGATAGCATTAGGGTCACTCTTTGGAGATTTTCTGTCAGTGAAGATTTTCAGTTTACACTGATATATTTGAAATATTCATAGTTTCATGGCATAGATAAATCTAGAAACCAGAACACTGAAGAATTGTTTGAGGTGGTGTTATACATTAATTCTGTTTTTACTTTGCTATAAGATCTAAAGAAAAAACTATATTTGTTTCCATTTAGCAGCAAATAGGAAACACAGAACTCAAAATTCTACAAAGTACATTTTCTTGCCATCCTCATATTTAAAAGGAAAGAAACCAGAGGAGCATGTGCAGTATAAGATTGTTTTGCATTTTTGTTTTTACATCACCAGATTAAGTATAATGAAACCCATCTGCAAACTGTAGGAACTACTCATTGATTTTTGTCAAGGACTGTAGAGTGGTTTTTCCCTTCTTTTTCTTCTACTTTTTTTTTCTATTTCAACAAGATATACATAAAATTAAAAAGCTTGTCTGTTATAAAGTTTTGTTTGAGCTTTTTAAACTGAGTGATTAGCAGAAATAATGACCCTGTCAGCCTTAATCACATTAAAATGTGGTTAACATCATTTAATTTTTTCCACTTAATATGCAAAAATTTCCAGTAGATTTGCAGTGAAGGCCATTGAAATTCCATTAGAACAAGAATAAAAATTTCAGGCATCATTTATTCAGAGAAGGAATAAGGTCTTGACTGAGAACTGCTGAATCTTTCTATTAGAGACACTATGAATCATTACATTGAATTGTACCTATGTTTCAATAGACCTGTGTCTGGCTTTTCAAGTGATTGGAAATCATGTGTTTTTATCATTTTTCATAAGGAGAAATAAGCCAGAATTGCATAATTATTCTATAAATATTTAAAAGACTACTGAACAGTTTTTGTGCTGCTTCAACCTGCTTAAATTTTAAGTAGAAAGTTGGTTGTACTCTGGAAACAGGATAATGAAATAATTATTTTAAAACATAGAAAAAACTGCATAGACATCCCACAAAATGGACAGATTGTATTTTAAGTAGTTATGTTGGTATATGCCAAGAAAGACATTAAGAACCAAGTGACACTAGCTCTTTCCCAAAGTTCATAGCTTATCGTTTGTCAAGCTTCAACTGGTATGGTATGCTGCATTAGCTATGTATGAATTACAATCAAAGAATATTCTACTCTTTCTAGTATTTATTCTTCTATGATCATTTTGATATTTAATTGTTGTAATATGTTCTTAGAATTAAAAAGTAGGAAAAGCTTAATGTTATTTTAAGCAGTGTGTACCATTTATACTTTCTTTGGCATGTGCACATTTGCCAACATCCTGAAAACTTACATTGTGTGGAATGTTTTTCCCCCATTTAAAAAAACAAAAGTGTTACTGTATATACCTGATAAGCAGAAATGGCTTTCTGGAACCATTCTTATCCTTCGGGTAATTAAGTAATTATACAGGGTTGTGTTTTTTTAAATTGTATTTTGTTACTGAACCATTTGGACCCATTATACAATTACACTATGTGCACTTTGTAGTAAAAATACCACTGGAAAATTCATCAGGGAAAGTAGTCTATGCATATGCTATTCACAAGGTATAAATTTCTCCCTCCTCCCATTTCTATGTCTGTGAAAATCTCAGAATATTGTCTGCTTTACCCATACCACTTCCCCACATCATGGTTGACTCTGTGCTTCCTCAGAAACACCTTGTCTGACTGCCTTGTCTAGAGTAATCCCCCAGACTCCCTTTTGTTCTCTATCATAGCATCATGTTTATTTCCTTCGGAGCACTTATCACAAGCTGTATAATCTTGCTTACTTGTCGCTTGTTTTTGTTTTATTTGTTTGTTTATTTTCTTGTAAGAATTTAAATTCCATGAGAATAAGGACCGTGCATGTTTTGTTCATTTTGTATCTCTAGTGCTTGGCACTGGACTCAGTAAATATTGTTGATTGATCAAATAGCTGGCTGGATGAAATCCATTGAATTTATCCCCTTTGTTCAACACTGACTTTTAGTCTTCATTAATGAAATATTTGGGTGATTTGAAATCCATCTATTCTGGTTAGATACATCTATGGTTTAGAGCACAGGTGCATAGGCTGTGTATGCCAGGGTTAGCACACACTGTCTGTAATGAATCAGAATATTTTTGTCTAGGACTACACAGTCTCTGTTGTAGCTACTCAACTTTGCCATTGTAATGCAAAAGCAGCCATAGACAATATGTAAACAGATGGGCATGTCATTGTTCACATAGAATTTTATTTATGGACACTGAAATTTGAGGTTTTTTTTTTTTTAATTTGAGTTTTATATAATTTCACTGTCACAAAGTATTTTTCTTCTTTTGGTTTTTCAAGTCATTTAAAAACATAAAACCATTCACTGCACAAAAATGTGTGCAGTGAATTGCTTATCCCTCAGTTATGTGATTAGCCAAATACACATGATACACATGTACACATGATTATATATCTTAATTCATCTCTTAAAGTAGTTCCTCTCTCTCTCCTGCATCATCAGTTCTTCCTCATTCAGTGGATGTTCCCCAGTAGCATATAAGCATGATGTTATTTCTCTAATCTTAGAACAACAACATATTTTGACTCTGCTTGCCTTTCACACTACTGCTCATTTCTCTCCTTCCTTCTTGAAAGTGATATATTACTCATTGTCACTTGGGCTGCCATGAAAAGCTCAGCAGTCTTCTTTGTACAAATGAAGAAAAAAATATCATTTGAAAGGTATAGCTCTCAATTCACAAATTGAGTGTTTGAAAATAAATAGGCAACTTGATACAATAGGAAGATCAGGAACTTTGAAGTCAGGTGGGCTTGAATCCTGCAGCTACCACTGTGGCAAATGATACCAAAAATCATTAAGTAGTAAATGAAATTGCATATGTGAAATGCCTGTCAGTTTCTCCTTTCCCTTTCAAAAACATGTGGTTGTGCAGCAGCATATATTTTATTATTACACTGCAGATTTCCCTTATTTGAAGGAAAGCTAGTCTGGAAAGTAGATTAATGTTCTGCCTCAAAACAATATGACCTTCCTTTTGGGGTTGGGGTTCTTGACTAGAGAAAGAGCATTTTCATTCTATGTGCTCTTCTCTGTCTTTCTGTCTGTCTCTGTCTCTCTCAGAATAAACCAAACTTAGAAACTTCATAACACCCTCTTCTGCTTGGCTTTTGGGTGACAGGCTTATTAGCCTTTCATTTATAATCTCTTCTCTACTGAGTTTTCTCTGTCTCCCATGGCTCTTCCCTAGGGATTAGTAATTGCAGGATTCTGTTACTTTTTTCATTTGCTTTCTGTGCTTATGCCTCAGCTCTAACCTGTGTACTGTTGTTCTCAAACTTTAGAGTGCGTTAGAATCATCTGGAGGCTTTATTAAACAGATTGCAGGACCTCACCTTCAGAGTTTCTGATTGAGATGGGGCCTGACAATTGTCCAGCATGCTCCCAGGTGATATTGATGTTGCTGATACTTGGATGATACTTTGAAAAGCACTGCTCTCTGCTAATGATTTATAAATCTAGCCTTCGTTTCTCCTCTTTGCCCTTTTCAAGTTTCATTATTCCTGATTGTCAACAAGAAATCTTCATTTGAATATTCTCTTAACATACTAAATGCAAGATTTATGAAACTAAACTCCCTGTTTTTTTCTATAGTAATATCCACAATGAAATCTACTTTCAGATTTTCCTGTCTTTGTTAGCATTGGCACCCTCTGAATCATTTAGGCTTGGGCTCTTCAAATCATTTTAACGTAACTTCTTTTATATATTATATTCAGTTAATCCATTTTCATGTTTTTTCTTCTAAATCTCGCCTTTATTTATCTCTTCCCCTTCAGTTACACTGCTTGTCAAGCAAGACTAAAACTGCATCACTTCATTTTGGAGTTAGGTAACTTGCCTTCTAATTTACTGTCCTTGACTCTGTTGCTTCTTTTCCTCTGCAAGCCATTCTAATTAGCTTCAAACACTTCCACTCTGCCATTTTTCTTCATGTCACAATCCTTCATTGAAACATAGAAGATTATCTTCATAAACCAGGATAGGCAAAGATCTCTTGGATGAGTCACAAAAAGCACTAACCATAAAAGAAAAAAAAATGGGCCTTGTTATGTCAAAACACTTCTGTTTATCAAAAATCACCATTAAGAAAATGAATAGATTAGCCACCAGCTGGAAAAATGTATGCACAGCACAAATATCTGACAAAGGACTTATTTTCAGAATACATATTTTAAAAATTTCTACAGATGAACAATATAAATACCAATGACCCAGCTTTTAAAATGAGCAATACTTGAACATGTGCTTTATAAAGGAAGATAAATGAATAAACATAGAAAGGTACTCAGCATCTTTAAGCCATCACGGAAAGACAGATTATAATCATAGTTGAATATAATTTCATACTTACTAGAATGGCTAAAGTAAAAAGAACACCACCAAATGTGGACAAGAAAGGGGAACAACCAAAGGAACTGTCATGCGTTGTTGGTGGGAATATAAAGTACAACTGTTTTGGAAAATTGGCATTTTCATTTAAGTTAAGCACATATTTACATTGTGATCCAGTAATTCCAATTTTCAGCATTTACTCAAAAGAAATGGAAACATGTTCATGTCTTATAGATGCATTTATTACACAAAGTAGCAGGCTTATTCATGATAGTTCAAAACTGGAAACATCTCACATGTCCATCAATAGGAAAATGGATAAGTTGTGGTCTATTTATGCTATGGAAATCAGGCACCTTACCAAGAAAATACACAGAGCAACATGGAGAGAAGGTGAGGATTGACTGGAAAGGAGTATAGGGGAAATTTCTGTGGAAATGTTCCATGTCTTGGTGGGGGAATAGTTACGTGTGCATATAAGATTTTCAAAACTTATTCAACAGAACATCTAAAATCTGTAATTTAAATTATTTGTTAATTATACTGCAATAAAAAATATTTTTTTCTGGAGGCTGAAGCAGGAAGATCACTTGAAGCCAAGAGTTCAAGACCAGCGTAGGTATCATAGTGAGACTCTGTCTCTTAAAAAATTGATTTAAAAATTAGCTGGGTGTGGTGGTGAATGCCTGTAGTCCCAGCTACTCAGAAGGCTGAGGGTGGGAGGATTGGTAAGCCCAGGAATTCCAGGCTGCAGTGAACTATGATTTCACCACTGCACTCCAGCCTGGGCAACAGAGTGAGACCCTGTTTCCAAAAAAAAAAAAAAAAAAGCTATGAATGTCTCCTTGTTTCCGACTAGGTGTATAGAAACATACATACAAAATACCTAGAGAGATTAATCAACAGCAGACGATCATCTCTGTAAAGACAAGGACAATGTCTGTCTTACTTATTCCTAGCAACTGATTGCTCAGCTAGCATAGTATCTGACACATAATAAATATTTCTTGTGTGAATAAATATTCTCAGTTTACCATGAATATTTTTCCATGTATTTTCTTTGCTGTGTGATATATTATTATTTTGGTGTACTACATTTTATTGATCCAGGTCCCCCATTGTTTCTTACTTCGGTTACTTTTTAAAAAAATAAAATACATTAACACTGATGGAGCCATTCAAGAAAATACATTTGTCTTAACCCCAGCCAACACTGGGTTATTATTGTTTTAATCTTTACCAGTTGAATAGATAAATAGTGATATTATTTTCATTTTATTTCTTTGATTACAATGAAAAAATAAAGTGTGTTTAATAACTATTAGACTAATTATTAGAAGATGGAAATGTATTCTGTATCTCCACTGGGAACAAAATTTAAAATGGACTTAAGTCAATTACATAGCATTTGAGTTCTCATTTATGATTATTATTTTGATACTAAGAGCAGAAATCAAAGTAGGAGAAACCTCTCAAGAATATTTAATTATTACATGTCATTAATAAAATTATTTTTGGCAATTTATTTTCAAGTAAATTTATTTATAAGTTAACAGTAGGTAAACATAAAGGCAATGTGCCTGGGTGATGGAAAGAAACCTTTGCACTGGGGATAGTAGCAAAGGAATAAACGTTCCATCAGTTTTTGTCTTTCCTGATATGGCCAGAGATTGAAGTATATGAAATAGCTTTTCATATACAGAGCCAAGTAACAAATGGTTCCATCACTGGCAATTTAGAGTGGTATTGGTTTAGAAAATATAACAAAGTCAGCCAGGTATGGTGGCTCACGCCTGTAATCCCAGCACTTTGGGAGGCCAAGGCAGGCAGATCACAAGGTCAAGAGATCGAGACCATCCTGGCCAATATGGTGAAACCCCGTCTCTACTAAAAATACAAAAATTAGCTGGGCATGGTGGCACAAACCTGTAGTCTCAGCTACTCAAGAGGCTGAGGCAGGAGAATCTCTTGAACCCGGGAGGAGGAGATTGCACTGAGCCAAGATTGTTCCACTGCACTCCATCCTAGTGACAAAGCAAGACTCTGTCTCAAAAAGAAAAGAAAAAGAAAATATAATAAATAACAAAGTCAAATATGCTTCTTACTGGTTTACCTCAAATCTATTTCTTGTATGATATTTGCAATCCTACATAGTTTTTTTGCTCCTTCTTAGAAACTGCAGAATCATCACTCAGCAGTAACTTTTAATGAATAGCAAAACTTGTTATTTGTCTATACAATGGACAGAACAATTTAAGGAGGAAAGGAAGGAAAAAAAATGCCTTTGAAGTGGTTAGTGCTTAGAACTGCCTTCTCAGATAAAACTGATTAATAGCCACATCACAGGTAAATACAATACAATTCTGTTTAGGAAATTGTGATCTGAACATTGTAAATAATAATAATTAATAATTTATTATTTAAAATTTTATTAAAATAATTTATTTTAATAATGTATTTAAAACTTTATAAATAATAATAATAATAGCAAATACATATTGAGCACTTTGTATCAGATGCCATGCTAAACATTTTACATGTACTTCCTCATTTCATCTTCATCATAACCCTCTGAAGTAGCTAATTACCTCCATTTACAAGTGAGAAAACTGAGAACGTAGAAAGTTCCATGGCAGGGCCAGTATCCCTTTGTCTGGCCCAAGTGTTCTATAGCCATATTCCATACTACCTCCTTTGCAAACAGGTTGCTTGTGGGAGTCCTTTAATTATAGGATTTCTTTAATTAAAATAAATTAACTTTTGTATTTTATTTACAAAAGTTATTTTTATAAAACTATAAGCTATGAAGCCAACTACAAATTTTGGTGGATATGATTCTACTCACACATTTCCCAATCCTTCCTTTTCTTGTGTCAGAATATTCCATTAAGCTGGTTGGCGCTTTGTATAAGACTGTAAACACCAAATTATGTTAAAATAAACATTTCTTTAAGAGAGAATAAGTCTTTCAGAAGCAGCTGAAAGTTTTGCCACAGGTTGCATGCATACCACTGGTAGGGAAAAGTATATAGAGTAAGTGTTTTTACCAAGATATTTCCTTTCTCATCTAACTTGGTCTCACTAAAAATATATGTCAATAGGAGTTGTTTCTCGTGCCTACTTGTAACTATATTGTTGAAACTTTGTAACTATTAAAGTTTGACTAAAAGCCACCACTCCTTTTTTGGTGCTTCTTGTTTCTCCCCTGAGTTCAAATTCCTTTTCTCTAAAGATCCAGAAACAGTGACTTCCCCTTTTTTACACTGACTGTTTGCCTTGGCTTTGTATCCCTCTATGTCTACTCCTTATGAAACTACATATACCCCACATGGTAAATAATGAGAGGATTTGGGTAAATGGGAACATGGAATGGACTATTTTATTAGAATAGGGAGAATAGAATAATTTATCCTCCAGAGGATGAATTAAGAACAATTTTAGGAAGAAGGATCCACTTGGGAAAGGATGTCTGTGCAAATGGGTTCTGTCATACACATACACATTTATCTTTACCTTGTCAGTGTCTTGCTTTCTTTTTTGAGACAGAGTCTTGCTGTGTCACCCAGGTGGAGTGCAATGGTGCAATCTCGGCTCTCTGCAACCTCCACCACCCAGGTTCTCAATGCCTCAGCCTCCCAAGTAGCTAGGATTACAGGCTGGTCTCAAACTCCTGGCCTCAAGTGATCTACCCACCTTGGCCTCCCAAAATGCTGGTATTACAGGCATGAGCCTGTAATTGAGACTACTGCCTATTGAGACTATTGCACCCAGCCAAGAGTTCCTTACTTTCTTACTGGCCCCACAGAATCCCAACTCTGTTATGAACAAAAACCTTTGCTTTTCTGCTTTTCTTATTCTAATTAAATTTCACCTGAAAAAATGTTTTATGTATGTAACTGAGAAGACTATTAAATATATTACTTTACTTTCACATCCTCTAAACTTTTTTTTTTTTCTGAGATGGAGTCTCACTCTGTCACCAGGCTGGAGTGCAGTGGCATGATCCCAGCTCGCTGCAACCTCTACCTCCCAGGTTCAAGTGATTCTCCTGCCTCAGCCCGCCAAGTAGCTGGGATTACAGGCACCCATCATCACACCTGGCTAATTTTTGTATTTTTAGTAGAGACGGGGTTTCACCATGTTGGCCAGGGTGGTATCGATCTCTTGACCTTGTGATCTGCCCGCCTCGGCCTCCCAAAGTGCTGGGATTACAGGGGTGAGCCACCACACCTGGCCGCTCCTTTTTCAAAGTTGCATTCTCAAGATCCAGCATAATGCTTATTAATACACATAGTTACTTAAATGTATTTTTGCAGTCATTGTGCTTGAATTCTTTCCCTTCCAGTTACCTCTCTATCTATAAAGATTCAGTTCTGCAAGACTTCTTAGAAATAAAGACCTGATTTTTGAAAAGAGCTCCCATTCTTTACTTACAGGCAATATAACAGTATTTTTAACTCTATGGTAACTATGGAGAAGGACCCACTCACTGACAGCAGACAGTTAAGATTGGGGGCTACTGTGTGAAGTCCTCCTACATTCAAGGGATTTTAATCCTAACATCCACCTGTCAGGGTAGGTATTATTTTTGTTACAAGTGATTAAACTGAGGCTGGGGAGGCTTAAATGACTTTCCCAGGATCTTATACCTAGTATGTAATTGAGCTGTAATTTGAGTTGATACTTACTCCAAAATCTCTGCTTTTTCTGCTGGCCCATACTATTTCCAAAGGAAGGTCAGACATGATATGATCATATGTGCGGAATATTCAAATTTCTGTTGTTTAATCTTTAGAGTAGTTCTCAGTTTAGTTTTGGGGTTTTATTTTTTAGGTATAATTAACATACACAAAATTCTCCCTTTTAAAGTACACAGTTCAGTGGTTTTTAGTGTATTCACATTGTTGTGTTGCTATCATCACTAATTCCAGAACATTTTCATCCCCCACAAAGAAACCCCTGCCCATTAACAAGCATTTCCCATTGCCTCCCCACCAAATTCCCAGTAACCACTAATCTACTTTCAGTCTCTTTGGATTTGCCTATTGAGACTATTTCACATAAATTGAATTATACAATATGTGGCCTTTTGTGTCTAGCATAGTGTTTTCAATGTTCACCCATGTTGTAGTGTGTATCAGTACCTCATTTCTTTTTATTGCTGAATAATATTCTGTTGTATGGTTATACTACTTATAGTCTTCTTAGTAGTCATCCTAGTAGATGTGAAGTGGTGTCTCGTTGTGGTTTTGATTTGACTGATCAAATCATTGTGGTTTTTATATGACTAATGAACATTTTTTATCATGTTTATTGCTTTATTATTGCTATATAATATTATATATCCTCCAGGGAGACCTGTCCATTCAAATTATTTGCCTATTTTTAAACTTAATTTCTATCTTTTTATTTGTTGAGTTATGAGTTCTGAGAGAGATCCAAGATGGCCGACTAGCAGCAGCTCAGGATTGTAGCTCCCAGTGAAAGTGCAGAGAGTGAGTGGACGCCACACTTCCAGACGAATTTTTGTTGTCCACGGACCAGGAGATTCCCGGTGGAGGAGCCCTGCGGGTCACCAGCGCAACTCTTTTGGCTGGCGCAGCTGTTTTGCTGGCACCCCAGTGCGGCGGTTCTTGGTGTGGAGTATACAGAACTGGGGGCCCTTTTGGTTGGCGTTTGGAGCTCCCGGAAGGCAGAGTCGCCCATTTAGCTGATTGAAAAGGGAACTGAAACGGGGAGCCAGACCGAGAGATTCCCAGGCAGAAAAGCACCACGAATCTCAATGCCGCTGTTTCAGCCGGTGCAGTGGGTCGCAGCAGGGGAAATTCCCCCACGAAAAAACAGCAATTGGAAGTGCTGAGGATTGAGAGTTTCACAGCAAGCACAGCTGAACCCAGAAAGGTCAGCTCCGTGGGGGAGGGGCGTCTGCTGAAGGAAAACTAAAAAACAGAAAAAACATCATCACCAAAAAGCTGGATGTCCACTCAGATACCCCATCTGAAAGTCAGCAATTACAAAGACGACAGGTGGATAAATCCACAAAGATGGGAAGAAACCAGCGCAAAAAGGCTGAAAACGCCCGAAATCGGAATGTCTCTCCTCCTACAGGGATCGCAGCTCCTCATCAGCAACAGAACAAAGTCTGATGGAGAATGAGTGTGATGAATTGACAGAATCAGGCTTCAGAAGGTGGCTAATAAGAAACTTCTGTGAGCTAAAAGCACATGTTCTAACCCAATGCAAAGAAACTAAGAATCTTGAAAAAAGGTTTGATGAAATGCTAATGAGAATAGACAATTTAGAGAGGAATATAAGTGAATTAATGGAGCTAAAAAGCAACACAAGAACGTCGCAAAGTATGCACATGTTTTAACAGTCAAATTGATCAAGCAGAAGAAAGGATATCAGAGGTCGAAGACCAACTTAATGAAATAAAACGAGAAGACAAGGTTAGAGAAAAAAGGGTAAAAAGGAATGAGCAAAGTCTCCAAGAAATATGGGACTATGTGAAAAGACCAAATCTACATTTGATAGGTGTACCTGAATGTGACAAAGAGAATGAATCCAAGCTGGAAAATATTCTTCAGGATATTATCCAGGAAAACTTTCCCAACCTAGCAAGGCAGGACAATACTCAACTCCAGGTAATACAGAGAACACCACAAGATATTCCTCAAGAAGAGCAACCCCAAGGCACATAATTGTTAGATTCACCAGGGTTGAAATGAAGGAGAAAATACTAAGGGCAGCCAGAGAGAAAGGTCAGGTTACCCACAAAGGGAAGCCTATCAGACTCACAGCAGATCTCTCAGTAGAACCCCTACAAGTCAGAAGAGAGTGGGAGCCAATATTCAACATCCTTAAAGAAAAGAACTTTCAACCCAGAATTTTATATCCAGCCTAACTAAGCTTCATAAGTGAAGGAAAAATAAAATCTTTTATGAACAAGCAAGTACTCAGAGATTTCATCACCACCAGGCCTGCTTTACAAGAGCTTCTGAAAGAAGCATTACATATAGAAAGGAACAACCAGTATCAGCCATTTCAAAAACATAGCAAAAGGTAAAGAGCATCACCATAATGAAGAATCTACATCAACTAATGGGCAAAACAGCCAGCTAGCATTAAATGGTAGTATCAAACTCACATATATCAATATCAATCGTAAATTTAAATGGACTAAATGCCCCAATCAAAAGACACAGACAGGCAAATTGGATAAAAAGCCAAAACCCATCGGTATGTTGTATCCAGACCTATCTCACCTGCAAGGATACACAAAGACTTAAAACAAAGGGGTGGAGGAAGATTTACCAACCAAATGGAGAGAAAAATAAAACTAGGAGTTGCAATTCTCGTCTCTGAAAATAGACTTTAAAGCAACAAAGACCAAAAGAGACAAAGAAGGACATTACATAATGGTAAAAGGATCAATTCAGCAAGAAGAGCTAACATTCCTAAATATATACGTACCCAATACAGGAGCACCCAGATACATAAGGCAAGTTCTTAATGACTTACAAAGAGACTTAGACTCCCACACAGTAATAGTGGGAGACTTTAACATTACATTGTTAATATTACACAGATCAACGAGACAGAAAATTAACAAGTATATCCAGGACTTGAACTCAGACCTGGAACAAGTAAACTTGATAAACATTTACAGAACTCTCCAGCCCAAATCCACAAAACATACATTTTTCTCAGTATCACATCACACCTATTCTAAAAGTGACCACATAATTGGAAGCAAATCACTCCTCAGTAATTGCATAGCATTTCACAGGTTTAAATGAAATACTGGTTGGCTGCTTGTTTGTTATTTTCCTCCCTTATTCCTTCCTGTCTCCATTGTTAAGCACATTTATTGGCATAAAAGAGGTTTTTAATACCCATTTTTAGACTGCATTCTAGCCTGGGCAATAGAGCAAGATTGCTGTTCTCTCTCCCTCTTTCTCTTCCTCTTTCTCTCTTTTTTTCTTTCTTCGTTTCTTTCTTTTTCTTCCTTCCTTTTTTCTCTATCAGAAAAAGATAAGAGTTCTTTATATATTCTGGATACTGGACCCCTGTCATGTGTATGATTTCCAAATATTTTATCTCATTCTGTGTACTGCCTTTTCACTTTCTTGATAGTGTCTTTTGTTGCATAAACATTTTACTTTTTAACTCTTACATTTAGATCTTTGGGCCGTTTTAATTTTTGTATGTAGATATCCAGTTGTCTGAGCACCATTTGTTGACTCTTGTTTACCCATTGAATGTTTTGGTGCCCTTGTCAAAAATCAATTAACCATAAATAAACTTTACAACAAACAACACACCCAATTAAAAACATGAGCAAAGACTTGAGTAGACATTTCTCCAAAGAAGATATACAAATGGCCAACAAGCATGAAAAGATGCACAACATCACTAATCAGAGAAATGCAAATCAAAACCACAATGAGAAATCATCCCACACCCATTAGGAGGCCACTGTCCAAAAAAAGAAAAAAAAAACCCCAGCAATTAACAAGTGCTGGCAAAGATGTGGGGAAATTAGAATCCTTATGCAGTACTGGTAGGAATGTAAAAATGTGATATAGCCACTATGGAAAACAGTTTGATGGTTCCTCAAAAAGCTAAACATAGAATTACTGTGCGATCCAGCAAACCCACTTCTGGTTAAATATCCTAAAGAATTGAAAGCAGGGTCTTGAAGAGATATTTGCACACCCATGTTCATTACAGCATTATTTGCAATAGCTAGAGATAGAAGCAACCCAAATATCTATCAGTGAGTGAATGGATAAAGAAAATGCAGCATACATAGGCATACAAACAATAGAATGTTTTTCAGCCTTAAAATTAAGGAAATTCTATCACATGCTAAAACATGGATGAACCTTGAGGACATTATGCTAACTGAAATAAGCTAGTCACAAAAAGACAAATACTATATGATTCTACTTATGTGCAATTTCTAAAGTAATCAAATTCATAAAAACAAGTGGAATAGTGGTTGCCATGGAAACAGGAAGATGTTATTCAATGGGTATAGAGTTTTAGATATGCAAGATGAAAAAGTTCTGGAGGGCTGTTGCACAACAATGTAAATATAATTAATACTAATGAACTGTATACTTGGTAAATTTACAAGTGTTAAGATTGTAAATGTTATGTTGTGTGTTCTGTACAACAATTTTTTTTAAAAAGCAGTTGACCATAAGTGTATAGATTTACTTCTGGACTCCCAGTTCTCTTCCACTGATCGTTACATCTAGCCTCGTGCAATGCTGCATAGTATTGAGTACTATAGTTATCTAGTAAGTTTTGAAAGAGGGAAGCCTTAGTTCTACAACTTTGTTTTTTTTTTTTCAGGATTGTTTTGGGTATTTTTGGCCCTTGCATTTTCATGTGAATTTTAGGATTGACTTGTTAGTTTCAGGGGGCGGGGGAAAGGCAGAATTTTGATAAGAATGGCATTGAATCTGTTTGAGGAATATCACCATGTTAATATTAAGTCTTTCAGTTTACTCACATGGATGTCTTTCCATTTACTTAGCTCTCTAATCTCTTGCAGTAATGCTTTGCAGTTTTCCATGTAAAAGTCTTACACTTCTTTTGTTAAATATATTTCTTTCTCAGTTTAGTTTATATCATTTATAGACTCTTCATCAGTTTCAGCCAATCTCAGAAAGACTCTACTGACGTTTTTGTTTTCTTTATGTGGTATTTCTTATATACCACTGTGTCACACATGCTGTGATATGGGCCCTCTCTCTTCACATGGACACACTCACTCTGTTCTCAGCATCCTCTCCTTATCTCTCCCAAGATATCAGAGGAAGTCTTTTGACTTTCTTCATCCTCATAAATAGTTTGGATATGGAAGTTCCATCTCTGATACTACCGCATTCCAAGAAAATGATATCTAGTGGTTGTTAAATATTTGTGGCTCTCCCTATAAACTTATATTTTGATTATAAACTACATCAACCTATTGTTGTTATCCTCTTTAAACAAAAATGGAAAAGAGACATAGTTTATCCTGGGGCCTCATGGCCAGAAGTAATTTTATCTCGTATATAGGACCATAACATAAAGTTGGGAAATTTTCTAGCAGCTAACAATATTTATAGTCTCTAGATATAAATATTGGCCTCATATCTCATGAAAACTATAATTACAGAATGTTTCTATGTGTGCTGTTTACAACCAGAATATAAAATTACAAAGAATAAATACAGATTAAAAAAAGTGACTTCCAAACGTCTGAGTAAAAAGTGTTGTAAGAGTTAAATGCAAATTCCTTGCTTCCAGAGATCATAAATTTAGCAATTTTTTTGTTGGTGATGGTGGTGTTTAATTGGTTGGTTGGTTAGTTGGTGGTTTTTTGTTTTTTGGGGTTTTGGTTTTCTTTTTTTTTTTTTTTTTTTTTTTTTTTTGAGAAGAGGTTTTCCTCTGTCGCCCAGTCTGTAGTGCAGTGCAGTGGTGCAATCACGGGTCACTGCAGCCTCTCCTGGGTCAAGTGATTCTCCCACCTCAACCTCCTGAGTAGCTGAGACTGTAGGTACGCACCATCATGCCAGGCTAATTTTTTTATTATTCATGGAGATAGCATCTCACTATGTTGCTCAGGCTATTCTCCAATTCCTCGATCCAAGCCCACCAAATTTCCAAATTGTTTGAATTACAGGCATGAGCCATTGCACCCGGCCAATTTAGTTTTTTTTTGTAAAGCCTGGGTTCACAGGTTGTTCACAAACTGTATTTTGAGAAACACTGCTTTAATGTTTCAAAAATGTAACCTGCTGGAGGCCACTTAGCATGAACACAAATCTTAGTAGCCTTGAAGCCGAGTAAGAAGCCTGAGATTTGGGAATGATCTTAAAGTTTGAGGTGCTTGTTTTGTACATTCACAATGAACCTTGAGGTGGTTAGTAGCTTGGTGGTTCAGACTTGAATTGTAGTAGATCAAGCCACAGATATAACCTGGGAATGAAAATAACCCCACTGTAATATATTTTTGAGACAGTCTAACTCTGTCACCCAGGCTAGAGTGCAGTAGTGTGATCACAGCTCAGCACAACCTTGAACTCCTGGGCTCAGGTGATCCTCCCACCTCAGGCTCCTAAGTATCTGGGACTACAGGGTCATGCCACCATGCCTAATTTTTGTACTTTTTATAGAGATGGGGTTTCACCATGTTGCCCAGGCTGGTCTCAAACTCCTGGGCTCAAATTATCTGCCTGCCTCAGCCTCCCAAAGAGCTGAGATTACAGGCATGAGCCACCACCCAGACACCCAGCCCTTAATGTTCTTTTACCTAGTCTTTTTTAGATTAAGTTTCAACTTTATTCATTCCTATTCATTGATCCACCAATATTTATTGAGCAATTGCTTATGCCAGGCACCATTATAGGTGGTGATGGAGATGCTGCAGTGTACAAAATATTCAAAAGTTTCTTGGCCTAATAACTGATCAGGTGAGTCCACTGATGCCAGATGGGAGACAATTAACATTAAGTACATAATATAGTAAGTGCCGTGAATAAAAATAAATCAGTGTAAGGGAATAGAGACTGACAGAAAATGGAAAGGGAAAGGCTTTTTTAAATTTGTTTTAAGACAGAGTCTAGCTCTGTCCCCCAGGCTGGAGTGCAGTGGCACGATCTTGGCTCATTGCAGCCTCTGCCTCCCAGGTTCAAGGGATTCTCCTGCCTCAGCCTCCCGAGTAGCTGGGACTTCAGGTGCACGCCAGCACGCCCAGCTCATTTTTGTATTTTTGGTAGAGATGGGGTTTCACCATGTTGGCCTGTGACCACCAGGCTGGTCTCAAACTCCTGACCTCAGGTGATCTGTTCACCTCAGCTTCCCAAAGTGCTAGGATTACAGGCAGGAGCCACTGTGCCTGGCCACTATTTTTTTAAAGATGTTGAAAAGTAACATTTAAGCAGAAATCTGAATGGAATACCTGAAGATTTCAGTACTTGTACTTGTTTAATTTCTGGCATGTGCCATAAAGTTACAGAATTTTCCATCTGAAAGAGATAATTTCACCAGTGAACTTTAGAGTTGTTAAAAACAACAGAACTCTGTCTTCAGATAAAATCTTACGCAGAAGCCCAGCATATAAAAATGAAGCAGCTCTGGTGGAAATGCAAGAGTGGAAGATCCAACACCTCACTGTCCCTTCTTCCCTTGTTCTCCCTACGCTTTTTGTTCCTTCCACCTTGGGAAATCCTTTTACAAAACTCAGACAAGATTGAAAACTACTTACCTAGACCAGTTTGCAGATTAGCATATTAAAGCTAAAAGATGTTAAATAAACACCTGGAGACACTCAGCTAGTTATTAGCTGAAACTCTTTCCCCCGTATTATCCATTTAGAAAATGTTTGAGCATCCACTCTGTGCCAGGCATTGTCCTAGGAGGTTTCTGTAGATATAATAGTGAAGCCACAGTCCCTGACCTCAAGAAACTTTTTCCTGAAATCCCTTAGCAGGCCCTCCCACAAACTCCATTGGCTTCTTTGACCAGAACTGGTTCACATGCCTCCCCAAACCATTTGCCACCTGGAGAATGGGGAACTGTGATTAACTCAAACTAATATTTTCTTTCCACCTGTTTATTCATTGCAAAGAACTTTTTTAAAGTGGAGCCTTTTTGCTAAACATTTTAATTTGCTTTAAGATTGGCTGCTTGTTATAACACTTGTCATTTCAATTTTGTGAGAGCCTTCCAGTTATCACTAGTATCAGAAAGTTTTCTGTTTTAATCCTCAAAACAGAAAGTCTGAAATCCAATTTTTATGTGCTACAAAAGGAATGACCTTTTCTCTGTTAGAGAGATGGGGTCTTGCTATGTTGACCAGGCTGGTCTCAAACTCCTGGTCTCAAGCAATCCTCCCATCTCAGCCTCAAGTGCTAGGGTTACAGGCAAGAGCCACCATACCCAGCTCCCAGGAATCACCATTTCTCTGGAATTTCTTTTCTTGCACATAACACACACATGCTGCCTTATTATAGTGACTAAAAGGAAGGGGATTTTTCAGCCAGTGGTTCTGTGAGGTTTCATAGGGAACAGTTTGTGGTAATATATCTATCACTTGATATAAATTTGGGTTTCACAGTCCTCTGTGCTAGAATCACTTCTTATATTCTGAATCTAGACTCCAAAGCTAACTTACTACAGATGTTTCTCCAGGTATTGAGGCTTATTAGGATAAGGAAAGCATAATGTCTTCTTTTCTTTTTTTCTTGAGACAGGGTTTCACTCTGTCACACAGGCTAGAGTGCAGTAGCATGATCTCAGCACGCCGCAAGCTTCTCCTCCTGGGCTCAAACGATCCTCCCACCTCAGCCCTCCAAGTAGCTGGGACTACAGGCATGGGCCACCACACCTGGCTAATTTTTTATTTTTTGTAGAAACAGGGTTTTGCCATGTTGCCTGGCAGGTCTCAAACTTGTGGGCCCAAGCAATCTGCCTGCCTCGGCCTCCCAAAGTGCTGGGATTACAGGCATGAGCCACTAAACCTAGACAATAATTAATGTTTCACAAAGTAAGACACTGTTGGCCATAATAATTCTGTCTAAACTAGTTAATTATTTTTACTATGAATTTGAAACTTCTTCAAAATTGCAGAGGATTCAGAGCATTTTCCTTATACTTCCTGAAATTCTGGTGACATTTTCCTTTGCTGGTTTTGAACCTGGGAAATGTAAGCAGGAATTTTCCTATCATTTTCACTGTTTTCAGCTATCAGCAGTATAGGTTGTCAACATCTGCTTCTAGTTTATATCTCAGACATTTTCATACTTTTCAGTTCATGTGCTTTTATTTTCAAATTACTTAAGTGCTTCTGAAAATTTAACATGCATATGAATGTCATCCAGGGAGCTTGTTAAAGTGCAGATTTTGATCTGAGGTGGGGTTCAAGATTCTGCATTTCTTTTTATTCTTTTTTGTTTTGTTTTGTTTCTTTTTGATGGGGTCTTACGCTTTTGGCCAGGCAGGATCATAGCTCACCGTAGCCTCCAACTCCTGGGCTCAAGGGATCCTCCTTCCTCAGCCTCCCAAATAGCTAGGACTACATGTGCGAACCACCGTGACCAGCTAAGATTCCTGCATTTCTATCACACAAACAAGTGATGTGATCACACTTTGAGTAGCAAAGTTGTAATTATGTTATCCTGTACAACTGCATGAAGTCAGACGAGAACATTGAAACTTAAAGTCTGTTACATATATGGAAGATGGAACTTTATTTATTTTTGAGACAGCATCTCACTCTGTCACCCAGGCTGGAGTGCAATTGTGTTCTTATAGGTTACTGTAGCCTTGAACTCCTGAGCTCAAGCAGTCCTCCCGGCCTCAGCCTCCTGAAGTGCTGGGATTACAGGCGTGAACCACCAAGCCTGGCCTTAGCTCTCTTTTAGAAGAGGGATTAGGCTTTCAAACAAACATTAGTCAGTTAAACTAGAAACTGCTTTTTTGGTATTTCTTCTTTCTCCCTTTTATTTTCACCACAGACTTCCTTAATAACCTCCATTCAGAGAATGTTTATAAGTAGAAATAAAATGAAAGTAAAGATGTATTTTAATACTTTTATTGAAAGAATTTTGAAGAATTGAGAATTTTGGATTTTCTAGAGCTAAATTTTTGACTTTGAAAGAATATTATTTGTGACACATTTTAGTTAGTATGTGGTTTGTGGTATTGATTTTAGCGTAGATTATAAACTTGTTATAACAGGTTGACAGGTTAATACTGTAAACTGACATTCATGTATAGCAATCATATTTGGAAAGTGGTAAAGAGGACTCTGATATCTTGAAGTCATTCTTTGGGACTCTGAGCAGTTGTAATAGAAATGAGTGTAAACCCTCAAGGGAGAAGGGTAGAAATGACCTCAATGTTTAACAGAACCCCCTGGATTAACGGTACATTCATACCACAAACAGCATAAGGGAGCTAGCTTAGTAAAGGCCAACTTCTTAATGACTGAATGATGCTAAGTTACTCAGTTAACCAGCCCTGGAGCCTCTTTTGTGTAAATTGCATCATTTTGTGTATATTGAGATATAGTTCTTGCCACCAGTTACATGCAATCAGAGAAGCAATGTATCACTGATTATTTTTTTTAAGTGAAGATATAAGTTCACACAGATAACTATATAATGTGTTTGTAAGGTTCTAATAGTACCATATGTAACATTTTTTAAAAGATTCTAAGTATAGTTTGATATCAAAAAATAAAATAATCAGATTTGAGAACATGCTAATATATATCAACAAAGACGCCATAAATGGTAATATAACTTGGCTTTATTGTTGGATGGAGTCTAAAGGATTTTCAGAAATTGTAATCAGAATTTGAGTGGTTAGGAGTAGTTGAAAGGTTAAGGTGGGAAAAATAATACAATAAATTTCTTACTAACATATGCTAGAGAAAATTATTTGAGGGTTGTGTTTTAAGTTGCAAGAATTTGGTTTTGCTCTGTATGCAAAATATCAAATAGCACTGTTGGGATTTCTCTGTTCCCTTTATAATGTGTGTAAAAATAATATGTCTGTATACCATATGTTTGAGTCAAAGTGTAAAATCTATTCCTTACTGGCGGGTGTGGTCAAAAAAAGTTTGAAAGCTATTGTGTTAGAACGCAATAGAATGGACATGTAACTGTAGTATGGAGGGCTTCCCCTTAAGATGGTGAGCTGGACCAATACAGGAAGCTTCCTTCCTTCTTGTTCATAATACATAGAAACCCCAGATACAATAACCAGAAGAAATTGGTATTGATGATGGTGTGGCAGTTTTAGAATATACAGTAGGACTTGAAAGCAAGAAAAGGACTCTCTAAGTGCCAGAAACAAGAAGGAAACTCAGTAACAGTAGAGAATGAAGTCACCAGTGCATGGCCTTCAGAGAAAATTCAGCTAATACAGCAGCTCCCCCTTATCTGCAGTTTCACTTTCTGCGAGTTCAGTTCCCATGGCCAACCACAGTCTGAAAATATTAAATGGGCAAAAATAAATAATTTTTAGTGTTAAATTACACACCATTCTGAATAGCTTGATGAAATCCTGAACCACCACCCCGAATGTGAATTGTGTACCTTTGTCCAGCATATCCCTGCTGTGGACATTACCTGCCCGTTAGTTACTTAGTAGCCACCTTGGCTATCCAGACCATCAAGGTATCATGGTGCTTGTGTTCAAGTATCCCTTAATTTACTTAATAATGACCCCAAAGGCATTATTAAGTGTAGTGATGCTGGCAATTTGGATATGCCAAAGAGAAGCCATAAAGTGCTTCCTTTAAGCGAATACGTGGACAGTTTTCAATTTCAGGAAAAAACATAGTATATATAGGGTTTGGTACTGTCTGAGGGTTTAAGTATCCACTGAGGATCTTGAAACGTATCCCCATTGGAAAAGTAGGGGCTACTCTATGTGGTTTAGAGGCTTTAGTGTCCCTATAGGAATAAGAGTCAAGGAACATGTTGAGGCTGTAGATACTGGAGCTCACTCATAAAGCCCAGAAGAAGCTTTCCTTTCCCTGACCAGATACTAGAAAAATACCCCTCACTCCTCCCAAACAAGGGAGGAAACTGTTATTCCCAGGAAATTAGAAACTGGACAGCACTGTAAGTAGCATTACCCATAACCAAGTGCAGAAACACTAAGCTGAAAAACATATTAATAAAACATCCCTTGATCCCAGGACCCTCCCTAGATCTCTCCCTAGAAGAAGTAACCACAAGACTACTCCAGATACATCTCAACCCTGGGGACCACCACACTCCCTTGGAACATAACTGCAGCTGCCAAAATGACCATACACACACACACACAAATATAGCACATATGCAGGAACCAACTGTCCTCAAAGATCATTAGCAGATGACAAGTGGGGACTGGAGGATTTGAGAGGGGAGTTATACCCAAGAAACTACAAGTCAAAGCTCTCTGAAAACAACGTGTAAATTAATGTTGAAAAGGACAAAGAACGTATTAAACAAGAGTAAAATGTTGCCCAATTAGAGCAAGTAGATTTGGAAGAAACAAATAGAATTTTTAGTAATAAAATTCATATCTGAGAAAAGAAGCAATGTAAATTAACCCTGGGAAAATCAAATTTTGGAAATCTGAAATTTTAAGACTGGCTAAGAAAGTCAGATTACAAGACTAAAAGCAAATTTGAGACCTGATCTTTTGGAAATTTGATATTAACTTAATACTAATGATCTCATTCTGCCAAAGAATCTGTAGGCCAGCGGTCTTCAACCTTTATGACACCAGGGACTGGTATCATGGAAGACCATTTTTCCATGGATGGGTGATGTGGGGGGTGGTTTTGGGATGAAACTGCTCCACTTCAGATCATCAGGCATTAGATTCTCATAAGGAGCGCACAATTTAGATCCCTCATATGTGCAATTCACAACAGGGTTTGGGGTCCTATGAGAATATAAGCTGCCGCTGGTCTGACTGGAGGCAGGGCTCAGGTGGAAATGCTTGTTCCCCATTCACCTCCTGCTGTGCAGCCTGACTCCTAACAGGCCACGGTCCAGGGGTTGAAGACTCCCGCTGTAGACCACAACCTGCCAGTGTATCTCAAAGTATCATCCTTTAGTCTTAAGACTAGTTGTCTTTGTCCCCTTGCTGTGGTCTCACTACCAGGGAGAAAAACACAACTAACGGCATTTCCTCTTTCCATTTGTTACTTCTAACACTGAGGAAATCACGTGTGGCTTTGGCTGCTTATGGGGAAGGATGGATCTCTTTGCAATAATCTGCTCAGACATATTTTTGCAAAATGAAGTCTAGGAAAGGCTTTACAGTTTAACTCTTTAGAAGAGTCTACTGTCTCTACTGTTCCTTTTCCTCCCACACACCAAACAATTTAATGTTCTTTGACGATATCGTCATCATTATTTTGGTCACTAGCAATTGGATGACTTTCTTTAGACATTTGCTAACATTTGTGCATAGAGATTATTATTCAGACACTTTGACAGAATGGCTTGGAATTGTTTTTCTAGAATTGGTACTGAGCTCAACTTTAATTTTCTATAGCCCTCATGTGCCAATAGCACACATTTTTGAGATGAGTAGCTATAGTTTGGGGTATGGCTTGTAGCAAGAGAATAGACATTTTTCTGCAAAAGGTAACTGGTCCCTATGGGGTTCAAACTTGTGATCTTGGCCTCATTATCACACTTTTGTAACCATCAGACCTAATAGATACACCACATATATTTCAGTCTGCAATCTTGACATCAAATAATATTTTGAAATTACCCTAGGTTTATTTCATAGATGTAATTAAAAATCACTTTGGGGCATTTCTCACTTTTGTTTGATAGTAAAAGTCATAAAAGTAAAGCAGACAGCCAAAGAACCTAACTCACTTTTCATCTTCCCTGTGTTTTCTATGACAGTGAAAGTCACAAAAGTGAAGCTTGCAGGCAAAGAGCCTAACTCACTTTACCGGAGAGTGCCACGGTACCTTTTTCTTTTAGTGAGGCTATAGCAGGTCTGATGTCAGTCACTTTAGAGACCTTTAGACCTCAGTGCTCATTTACTGCTAGAATGTACCAGCTCTGCTTCTGCATTATGAAGATCATCTGTCAACACTTTGAGATATTCTCCTTTGTTATTAAGCTTGTGATGCTCTACACTGTCAGGTTTTTTGCCAATTATAGTTAAGGTACAATAGTGTATTCACCAGATCAAAGTCTCACATTGGCGGTAGAGGAATGATTTGTAAGTCTTTATTCATTTGAATTGTACAATAGAACACCTGAGGAATGCAAATAATCCCTCTGAGAACTCTGCAGGAAAGGCTGTTCAAGTGACAGGGTAGGACTATTGTTATTCTGAATTGATGTGTTAGCTAAAGTAATTATTTATCTTGTTGTTTCATAACAGTTCTCGTTTTATTAGTTCTCTTGACCATATTTATGAAATAAAATATGTATGATATTTTTATATTATCCTTTTACAGGGGCTTGTTTTATTTCATTTTCATTGAATCTGTATTTGGTATGTGATCTGGTTTTTTAAAACTACATATTTGACTTTGACTTGTATAATAAAAGTATGTTACTGAACCATTGATGATAACATTTGAATATGGACTTTTGTTTGAATAGTGTAAGTCTGTGAAGTAACATAGAATACCATAATGTCATCATAGACGCAAGTACCAATTTCAGTCCCCTCACAGTTTTTTAACCTGTACTTCATAATTTTGGATAAGAAAACATCTGGTTTGAATTTCATTTTAAAGGCAACATACTTTTTTTTCAAAATAAATCTTAGGGCTTGGTCCATTTCTTAGGATGTGAACAAAAGAAAAATACTATTATGAAGATTCAGAAACACAAATAACATAACATATTAAACAAGTAGTTACCTTTGTATAACAAACATATGCAAACTGTTGTGTGATTTTTTTTTTTTTCATTCCTTTCTCCATCCTAAATCCTTCTCCATGGGCCATGGTCTTAATTTTCTAATGACTCTGCTTCCCTGCCATTGATGGATTTGTGATTTAGTTCTTGTTTTTCTTTTCCCCTAAAGTGGCATTTACATTAATTATTTAAAGGACTTCTGCCACAGCATTTTGCCATAATAACTATTAAAACCTTTGTCTAAATATAGCAGACTAGTGGAATTATGTAAGACTATAGCATAATTTTAATGAATATTTTAATGGAATGTACAGTCTCACACTAAACTCAGTACCAGATTGATAGGAATGTATGCTATGATTATCTGAGATGGAAAATTAATAATAGTAACTGTTAATTCTTTACTATTTGCAGGCTTTACTTTTCTAGGTTCTTTACAGTATAATATGTACTATTATTATCTCTAGTTTTATAAGTGAGGAAACTGAGGCTTAGAAAGGTTCAGTAATCTGCCCAGTAATAAAAAGCTGGGAAAGTGTTAGGATCTGAACCTAATTAGTATATTCACTACACTTATTTCATTTATGTTCTAATTCACTACTTTGCCAAACACTCCATGCTTTGGAAAGAAAAAAAAATGACTCAATAATGTCTTTTCAGGTGACAACTAGGATCAGTTTCCAAAACTGATTTGGCTTTCCAAATCCTTTGTGATTAAAGGAATTTATTTCCTCTGCAGTTGTATTATTCATGTTCTCATAAAAGTCAGGTTCATAAGAACTGCATATGTGATCAACTATATTTATAAATCTGTATTTCTGTGCATGCTTGTTTTGGCTAGCAAAAATCTTCCTCAAAACCAGTGACCACTGTAAGTTCTATTAGTCCATGAAGGAACTAAACCAGGCATATAGATATCTGGGTGGAACAAATTAGTTACTTGTGAAGGGCTCTTCAGAATCAGCTGGTATTTTTAGGTATGATTCCTGTACAAACAGAACTTTTAAAAATTTACTTTGTAAAATAAGGAAAACAAAAAAATTACAAAATGGAAGCTTTATTCAAGGGTACAGATGTTAATACCGAACAATTTTAGTGTAACTAAAAAAAGTTTTTAAATATTTATATAATAGTCCCCATAGATGATGTGCTCAAGTAAAACTAGGTTACAGTAAAATATTATGGCGTATACCTGAAGCAGTTGCTGCCTGTTAATGCCTTGACCTTGGAAAGCTATACACAAAAAGATGGCATCATAAAACCGTGCAATTCTTATGAATATGTATGTGCTACTTGATAATAATGAATGTGGTACAGCCATGCATGCACTACAAGATAATGTTGTGCCCTTTTTTGTCTACAGGTTGATAAAAATTAAAGAGTGGGTGGACAAGTATGACCCAGGCGCCTTGGTCATTCCTTTTAGTGGGGCCTTGGAACTCAAGTTGCAAGAATTGAGTGCTGAGGAGAGACAGAAGTATCTGGAAGCGAACATGACACAAAGGTTAATTAGCATTCATTTTCCCTACACTTTATTATCAACTATTTCCTTGCAGTAATTTAATTGCTTGCGCTGATAGAATAATAAATGACAGAGTAATTACCATTATAAAGAGGGAATCTTCTCCTTTCTTTACCATGAGACAGAGTGAAAAGATTTATTTTAAATTAAGTTTTTAACTGTCATCTGTCATCTCCGTACAGTGTTTTAATTATAACATAGGTATTAGTTATGTATATTTTTTAAGAGGAATGATCGCCAAAACTCTTTCGTCATGTTCAGTGGGGGAGGGGGAGGGGCAAATCAATTGCTGTAAATTTGTCTGAGTAACAGTAATATATTGTTTAAATATCAGATTTCAATCAAATAATTTTGCTTTTGTGACCCACGTCCTAAAAATAATTAATTTTGGATGAAAATAGTCATAATTTTTCTTTTTTTTAAATAGTAAACAATTCAAAATAGTATCTTCAGGCTAATACACTTAAAACCAATTTTAGAAGAGAGGTTTTTAAATATAGTTCTTGCTTTCTGACCTCTTCAAGTATTATGAAAGATGAATGGTCATTTACTAATATCTTTAACATTTTCTGCTTGAAATGAATAATTTTAGCTCTATATCAATTTCTAGCACAATCAACTTATATGTTGGGTGAATTTGTTTCATTTGATTTCAGTGCTTTGCCAAAGATCATTAAGGCTGGATTTGCAGCACTCCAGCTAGAATACTTTTTCACTGCAGGCCCAGATGAAGTGCGTGCATGGACCATCAGGGTAAGATTCATACTTATTCATCAGCTATATCCAGTTCCACACTATTGAATTCAGATTGATATCACTGACTTTGAAGTTTGTCATGGTGGCGGTTAGCTAGTCATTACAGATGAGGTTTTTGTCCAGGATAACTTTAATTATTTGTGAGCTGCTGAACAGTGAAAGTGGAGCGGCATTGATTGAGGCAGGTAACAATTGATTCTGCCTATTACATAGTCTGAATTTCTTCATCCTGTAGAATCTGTCTACCCTCCTCCTGTGGTCAGAGATAAGACGCACCAGTATTGTGCTTGCTTAATCTGTGTGACTGGGTTTGTCTGCAGTGAAATTGATGTTGCTTTTCATTTTGTATTCGCTAAGTTTGTTTGGGTTGCGGGTGGTTCTTTCCTCCTTTGCTTTGCTCGGATTACATTTTCAGCAATAAAAGCAATATGACATCATTATGCTCTTCATAGATACACAGTTGGGCTCGAAAAGCTAAACTCAACGTGTAATAATTCATGCCTTTTAAAATTTGAATTTGTAGAAATAATGTTTATTTTTAGTGTTATATGTTCAATCTTACTTCTTTAAAAATGTAATATGTATTTTAAAAATTGATGTATACTGAATACAACCAGAGAGAATGACTAATTTATTCCCAGAGGACAATAGAAACTGAACTGTAATGGTTTGCTTTTAAATGTAAATATATCGTAACACAGTAGTTACTATTGAAAAATATTTTGAAATGTATATAATCCTAAATAGTGTGTTATAGAATATAAAAATAATGCCAGAACTTTTAGAAATAGTGTCTTACTCAGTCTTTTATTATGCTTTTTAAATATAGGCACACAATAAATTGTAGTGCTGCTTTGATTCCTGTTTTCAGTGACTACTGTAATTTATTGTTACACGTATTTTGATTTAATATGGATAGAAACATGGAGGCAGTTCAACATAATGTTAAATGCCTTGTGTGAATGTGAGATTTACTTTTCTTTTATCTCCTCGCTTCTTTGTAAAAAAATGTTTGATTGACTTCTAACCAAGGTCCTTTTATATAGATTTAAAAAATAATGTCAAAGCAAATCCAAGTTGGTAAACAAATTGCCAGGATTTATTTTTACTATATATTTTACTTTATTATTATTTTTTTTTACTACACATTTTAAAGATGTATTTGAAAGCCTTCAAACTTTCTACCTTAAGTATGTGGAGGTAGAAAAGATCGCATGCCCTGGGCTTGAAAATGTGAAAGCTGGTTTATCTTAAGACTGATTATAAGTATTCATGATTTAATGTGCTAAGATATTTAGTCAGGTAAGCATCAGTGAGTAGCCATATTAACCCAATACATCTTTTATTGTAAAAACTGTGCTTTCTAGTGTCAGACTCCTTATCACTTTAACATGCTTTATTAAGCACCCTTTAGGTCATCGTTATTTCTCAAATTTCTTTCCATGGTTATGTGTGTGTGGAATATATATCCTTGTAATATAACATATGGGGTAATTATAAGACATTTCTTTTCCTGTATCAACTTGAATTTCCTTCATGATGGTTAGAGGCAGGGAATATTATACAAAATGTTCAAAATTTTTATTATCAAAATTTCTTGAGAGTTTCACAGTTATTTGCTGAACGTAGATTTCCAACATGATTTGTTGGAAATGTCTTTAAAATGTCCCTTTGTATATTGATTTTTATATGTTCTTTAGATGAGCTGAAATTTTGAGGGCTTTTTATCTTTTTAAAACCTTTGATAATTCAGCTTGAAAGTTACTTTAAAATCTATTTTTTTTCCACTGTGAAGAATAGAAAATCGAAATGAAACCTACACCAAAACCAGACAACTGCTTTTAAATCAATAAAACTGTGGATGACTGTTAGGAAAAACAAAGCTACATTTCTTTAATATCTACTGATCTATCTGTGCTAAATCTGCTACACAGATACTACCCAGTGTTGAAAATGTACTAATTGTATACCTGGCATCTGAGCAGATATTCAACTAAGTTTTAGTTGAGCCCAACTACGGATCAAA